>NC_139329.1:31483813-32683813 GCF_056507025.1 Lutjanus erythropterus
TGGGGTCTCTGTGGATGCAGGCACCACCAAACACTTCTGGTGAGTCAGGGGTGATGATTAAGATGGATTATTTTTGCATGAGTCTATGCATTGCTTTTGGTCAAATCCTGCACAGTTTGCCTTAAAGTTGGACATTTTCAAGAGGTGTTTAGATTGTTTTGTCTGCCCACTGTGGAGCTACTTTAAAAACTTTCAATATGTAATACTGGAAGGCGAATAATAATGAGTGAGACAAGATACAAACAGGTCAAACACGGGCATACATTTCCAGTCTGACAAACTTGTGAAATGAGAACCTTAACAACTCAGCAACTCCCTGAGTTAAGCAACAATTGAACAACTCCCAAACTTTTTTCTGACATGCCCCCTGTTGCAAACGCCAAAAAAAGTTCATGACGCCCCTCCACCATACAATTTTTATCAGACATTAACAATAACTGGGGAAGCAACTGATAAAAACAGATTCAGAAGTTTAATTTTAGTAAAATAAAGGTCAGCATGATAGCATCAGCAAACTTGTTGGATTATTTTCCCTTCATAAATCATATTCGTTCAACTTTATTTCACTCTATATTTCTCCCCTTGTCATTCGCGCCCCCCTTTCAGTGTCTCTGCTCCCCCCAGTTTCACTGGCATGAGGCACTTTTAAAGGTGCAATGTGTATAGTATGGCCACCTGTTGTCGGTCACTCAAAACAAATGGGGGGCAGCAATTAACAGCTAACTGCTGCTCATTACACTTTTTGCTGGCAATTTATGCAATTTAAGGCTGTAGCTACTAGCTGCTGTTAGCTAGTTAGTTCAGTTGGCAGAATATTTTTACGTCTAATTCAGTGAAGTAAGGGTTTACTTGGACCAAACTAGAGATGGTGATTGTTGGAACAGTGGAAAGACTAACCAAGATGTTTTTGGTGAGTTTTATTTAGGTTCTGTTAGGTTTGAATGAAGTGTGTTTTACAGTGAGTTAACAAGGCCATTAAGTGAGTCTTAATTCTGTAAAAGAAAAAAACTTAAATTCAGAAGGTGTGCAGATATATTTTTCTGTTTAACAGGTGCAAAAATATTTAGATAAAGATATTTTTGCAACATCTCTCATCTGAAACTAGATGGGGGGAGACGGCTGAGCTATACAACCAGGACAGGGCTAGCTTGTCAGCATGCTAACTTCAGTAGATATTTCTGCAACACAATTCATAGACATCTTTGCTAATTTTTTTCATGTTTCACACTAAATCTCTGGCCATACCTTATACCTCGCACCGTTAACATTTTGCAGTGATGTCACTTACCCTCCGTGTCTGTGGCGCTGCTGATGACGTTGGTGAGTTTGGTTTTGAGGCTCGTGTAGGTGGTGCTGTTCTTGCCCGGAGTCTCAAAGCGGCCCGTACCGAGTGAGACCACACACTCCAGGGGTGTGTTAGGCCACAAACACTTGCACTCATGGATTGCCAGCGCTGTGGGGTTGTTAATCAGCAGACCTCCATCCTGTGCACAAAACAGAAGAAGTGACTCCATTTACAGGCTATGAATGGGTTTTTATGCAAAGACCACAGTCAGCGAAACCAATTAATTGGCATTTGAAAACTCAAAACCTTTCATGGATTTTAACAGTCAATAGATGCAATTTTTGAAGAACATCTGACGAAACAAAAAGAACAGATCAATGTGCAGTTCTACAAAGCTGTTGTTTTTTTCCTCTTTTCCTCTTTCCTCACAGTTTCAGTCAGACTGGCTTTGATATCGAACAACCGCCCAGGAGTGCTTTTGCTTTGGATCCATAGTCTACCCAAGGCAATGGTGGGGGGTGTGTGGGGGTAACTGGAGAGGCTGAGGGGATTGTTGAATAGGCATGAGGCTGAGGGGCCGCGGGGCTGTGGGCTGGCAGCGGGATCAAACGCACAGGGGCCAGTCCTCATTAAAGAGGCCAGGCTGGGGGGTGGGAGCCACGGGGCCCCGAGTGTCTGGGGACACACGAGGGGGAAGAGCGCTTGTTTTTGTGACTGTGCGCATGTTTGATCGAACGCTCATGCCTGCTTAGAGTCAATGCATATAATAACGTGTGTTTCTGACAGCGAACGTCACATGGATTCACACACACTGAGCCTCGAGAAGCGGGGGGGGAGGGAACAGCCCATCTTTTCAGCACACTTCAGCAGTGTCGCAGCCTAACAACAATTCTGTACAAATCCGTGGGAGCACACAGTGTGATGAGGGCTGCTACTGAGGCAAAGGTCTGCCAATCATCCAGGGAGCTGGACTGAGAAATTGTGTCATCAATCCAAAGACCAGGAAAATAGAATTGCAAAGGGAATTGGCTATTGTAGTTAGACTGGGGGGCACTGCATCAAGTACAGTAATGGCTCTCCTGATAGCAGATGCTTCAAGAATGACTTGTTGTGGCATTTAATATAGTAGTTCTGTAAGACAACTTTGAGTGACATTGAAAAATGACAAGAAATCCAGCAAAGAAGGCCCCTATAGAGAAATAATTCAGCATTAGAGAATACTCTAACAAGAAGAAGAGTCTACAGACACACTAGTGGCTCTGTTAGCTCAGCAGTCTTGCTAGCAAGCTCACAATGGGAATGCTAACACAATGATGTTTAGCAGGTATAATATTTACTATGTTCACCATCTGTTCACCGACACAAAATACAGTTGAGACATACAGAAATCATACATTAAAAAGTAGCAGCACATACAGATCCAAATATTAAAACACTGTGATTTTTGTGGTCGCACCTCCTTTATAAGAAAGGGCTGTTTGAACCTCACCTGTTTTCTATACAGTAAACTGCCATGGAAATGTTCTCAGCTTTGTAGGGATTTGGTCATAAGACAAAGTATTAGACTAGAACTGTGATGATTAGTTTATCAACAGCAAATTACTCTGCAACTATTTCAGATTTCTGGTTTCAGACCACCCGTTATTAAAATAATCATTAGCTGTTGCCATATTTTGGCCAAATTAAAAGTTAAGCACTTCTCATGTTCTTCCTGCATCCAGTGATGTCACAGTGATGTCATTGGTGTTGAGGAAGATCTACAAGCTGTTTCAGCTTGAACTTCTAGTCTCCCCTTAGTAGCCAGGGGGCGTATTAGGTAAGTATTTTTGTCATCTAAAGCGATGTTCTGACCAAGCTATAGACTAGGGTGCTGAACACAGCATCATGGACATGGGGTCACAAGCTCACCTGCAATGCATCCTGGTACATGTAGGCACTGCTGCACGGCTGTGTGAGCAAGAGAACTCTGTTTTCTTGGTACATGTAGCATGTACCAAGGAATTTATTGCTTTAATTAACTACATTTACCATCAACACTGACTGGACACCCATATGAATAGTGCTGAATTTTTCCTTAAGGGGAGCCCTAGCCATTACAATTTATCCTGAGGTGATAAAAATGTCTGTACCAAATTTCGTGTATGAGTCTGGACCAAAGTGGTGGACAGACAGACTGATATTACCTTCCAGTGAGACACCTCACTGGCGTGGCTAAAAAAGAAGTAATGTGGAAAAATTACAAAGGCAAATGTCTCCAGTCCCTCTGAGTCACACTGATAGAATTTTCTATGATTCAAAAGAATTAATCTGTTATGATAATGTGCTGTATGAATCATTTAAAACCTCATAGTTAGTTATTAAGAGAATTCCCTGTGAGAGCCAGAGCCTCAGAGAGCACCCATCTCACTGGCTGAGATGGAAGTCGCACAAAGAGGGTTTCACTCCGCCACAAAGCATGAAGAACTGCTGAGGCAGCCGTTTGTCCAAAGCGCGTCATTATGCACCAGTAGGGAGCCTGGCAAACCAAGAAATGAATCACAGAAAAAGGGAGAAATTCCTGGGTTGGAGTTGTTCCTAATGGAGACTTAGAGGGGCTGACTGTCGCGAGCACCAGACGAACGCAGCTGGAAACAAAACAACTAAGCAGTTTTCTTATCACTCGCACCACTGTGAGCGGCTCCATTTTCTGAACTCAGTGGCAATTATGGCAACAGTCTGCGTCCAGTCATGGGTTCTTTGTGCTCATAGCTGGGGGCAAATTTCACAAGCACAGTGGCCGGCCTTGCACACAGAGCCAAGGCATGTAACATTAGAAGCCAACTGCACAATGCTCCTGTGAGCTGGGAGTTGAATGCTATAACTTGTCTCTATTTCAGTGCACCTGCTTGAGCAGTTCAGAGCTGATGAACATAACCGAGGCCTTTAAGGAAAGTCTGGATACTGGCAATGAAGGCGCTTTGGGCTGCCACTGGAAAACTGGTAAACTCTTAAAAATAAAGGTGCGAACTAGAAGCATAAAGGGTTCTGGTTCTGGTTAGAACCTTTAATAAAGGTTCAACATGGAACTCTTTCAGGGCCCTTTTCCACCAACATGAAACCGGCCCGCTCCAGCACAAGCCCCTAATTTTGAACCGTTCTGAGAATTTCCACCAAAACTGAAATGGTTCAGAACCTGAAAAACTGGTCCCCAGCTGGAACCAAACAATAGCAGGTTTTCCTTGGGAACCAAAGAGTGCGTGTCATATTCTACAACTTGTTGTCCATTGTGCAGCGCCCTTGACTACATCCTTGATTACAATGGTTCCTCTCTAAACTGGTGGAAATGTGGGCTGGTTCAAAAGACAGCACCTAGGTTCCATGGATCTTGACCGGAACTGGCTCAAGAACCAGAGCTAGTTTGACAGAAAAGAGCCCTCAGAGAGTTCCAAAAGAGAGTACCTAGAACGCAACATAAAGGGATGAAAATAGAACCCTCTGTGAAAGGTTTCACCCAGAACCCTTATGAGAGGTCCTATAGAGAACCGTTCTATAGTGCAATGGTTCTACTCAGAACCCTCTCGAGGGTTCTATCCAGAATCATTCCACCTTCTAAGGTTACCAACAAGAACCCACCCAGTGGATCCTACTGAGAATGTTCTTACATTCCAAGGGTGTTTTCTAGAACACACTCAGGAGGTTCTACTGAGAATCTTTTTATATTCCAAGGGTTTATCTAGAACCCACCAAGGAGGTTCTACTGAGAACCCTTTTATGTTACGGTACAAAAAACCCTTGACAAACTTCTTCCATAAAGAGTTCTATGAATGAAAAGGGTTCTTGATGGAACACTTAGTCTTATAGAGAACCCTTGACAAACCCTTTCTTCAAAAATGTTTTCTTCAGAAGCAAATGGTTCTGGGTGGGTCATCAGCCCTTCCGAAAGAACATTTTTGGAACCTTGATATCTAACCGTGTAGGTGTTCTTTGTGTCAATCAATAGTTCTGAGTATAATTTGCATCGGTCATCTCCTTCCACAACTGTCAGCAACAACCAAACATCCTTGAGGAACATTTGCACGAGGCTAAACCCACACTGAGAACAGTTTGGCAGATGCTGAAGCTGCAGTGGTGGAGCCTGTGGTCTTTACAGCTAGTTTTCACTGAGATATCCAAACCTGGATCACTGCCACATTCTCACACAAGGGTTTCTTGAGGCCAGGGCATATTTGGATGAAGAGTTAGAAACAATGATCTACTTAGGGCAAACTGCAAATGAGCTTTGCATACAAAATGGCCAAATTCAAGCTGCCTGTCAAACACGCAGCATGATGCAAGGCAAAGTTCACTTCCATTTGTGAGGATTTAGAGCTGTAATGCTGCTCAGACGTGCCATGTGTCAACGAATAAATGTCCTTAGAGGGTACACCCCCGTCAGTCGTGACCATCTGACGGAAGTTCAACCTAACAGTACGAACGGAAACCGAATTTTGAAGCAGCGGCTTTGAATTCTGCCTTCCTGAAAGGCTTAACGCTTTCCTTTGACACCGTTCCTTGATTCCGGTAGAGCCTGTTTGTTGATACTCCAGAGGATCACAGCTCCCGTGGCCTCGCCTTTGCCCTTCAGGGTCTAATGGCTGACGAATCAGCTCCTCATTTTCCAGCAGCTCGAATAAAGCATGTTTTCAACTAATTAGGGCTCCTACACCTTTGGGATCATGTTTCACCTCTTCGGATACCCAATTAAACTGAAATACGGCTGTAAAAACAAGGCGTTCTTACAGCAAATACTTAAATAAAAACGACTAGGACAATACGGGCCATGATAAATAAACAAAGTTAAGACATGCATGATTTATGGCTCCCTTGCATTGCTGTTTGAAATGTCTCCGCTGTCATTAACTTTCAGGAGCTTATCTTCATTGTGCCAGTTTAGGCCGTCTTAGAGGGGGAGAGCTGATTTGAATAGGAAAGAGGTGCTATCGTCAGGATCAGTAAAAGTCATTTCACGCCCCAGTGTATGTCAGCTCCCATTAGCTGGGACAGCAAACTTCATCCTCTTCATTCAGCCCATGTGCCTCTGGATCTCCCCCTCTCTAACCCATGGGCAAGCTTCAGTGCTGTCTTGCGTGGGGGTCATCATGAGCGGCCACAACACTGAAGAGAACAGAGCGCTTGTTTAAATCCAAATGAGGTGAGCTTTCGACGTACATGTGGCGCGGCATTCACATCACAGTCCCGATGAGCGGCTGCAGTCATTACGATTTCTTCTTTGGCTTCTTTGACAGGGCTGGACTGAGGGGCACCGAGCTCTGTCATGATTTATAATGGAGGCTCTGCTGCCACTGAGGCTCCTGTCTCTCAAGTGATTAATTAGGGAAGTATTACATAACCCATGGACATCTGATTATGCCCGTCACAATAACCAGACTGTTTTCAAGAGATGGTCAGTCAATCGATAAAGTAGATAATTAGGCTGCTATAAAAAGTCTCTTGTGTTCTATCAATACCTCTAAATCTTCAAAATCAATTCACACTGTTTGGGCATAAAAGCAGTCACTCTCTTTCCAATCAGAAAAATATATCTGCTCATTGAGTAAAATTAATTGCCTAAATGGGATCCAATCCACATAAAGGTCACCATTGTCAGGACTTGAAGATAAGAATGACAACAACGTCAGTGTGGTGAATGCCACTCTTAAGTGGCGGCCAGGTCAAGTCAGAGGTCTTCATGCCATATTACATGATTACCGACCGGTTCTCCTCTTTGCCTTTTTTTTGCTTTATAGGCCCCAAAGGTCACATTGAGGTTCAAGTCATCTTCCCAGCCTGTCAATAGAGGAGGGACCCATCTGTGTAAGTGCCAACTTTGCCCCAGGCAGGCAAAGAAATTGAGATCTACTGTGCACAGTTACCTTTTCCCACACAGTCGGTGAAAACATGACCACACATGTGCAGCCAGTATTGAAACAATGAATCATCCCTGCTGGCTGTAGTCACTCACATTAAACTGTGACAATACCTGCAGTGATATAAATGGGTGCAGAAGCCCCTTGCTCATATTTACTTAGCCTAGATTCCTCTGGGCTTTGTGTACGTATTTGACAACTTCATATTAGAAAATACAATTTTTCTGTCTATCATAATAAATCATCGACTGGGCAATTTAAAGCTAATTTCCGTGCTGCACACAGGAGAGGTGACTGAACACACACACTTGCATATCAGTACATTGTAATGGAAGGTTTAAAGGGACAGTTTGAATTATTTAAAGTGGGGTTGTATGAGGCACCTGTTGATAGTCAGTGAATTACATACAGTAGATGGTGGTCGATATGCCCCCCAGTTTGAAGAAGCAGAGGGGAGAACTAACACAGAAGCTAAGCAATGAACTGCTGTGGACAGAGTCAGCAGCAAAGACGTTTTAGCTGCCTAAAGAAATCAATATCAATTTAAGCGTATAAGTGTTTGCTCTGCCTTCAGACAGTAAGGTAAAGCAGTGAAGTGTATGCTTGGATAGTACCAAGGTATTATGGTATACCAAGGTATTTAGGAATTCCAAAGATTTGATTTTCAATACTGTCATAAATACAGACACTCCTCTTTCTATTAATTAACTTAATTATTTTTAACCTTGAGGTTGCATGTGGTGGAGATAACGTTACAGGACTAGTGAAAAAGAAAAATGTCTCCGCCTCTGTTTGGGCAGTATTTTGGTTTAGTCCCAGTGATAAAGGTGCCCGCTAACAACCCCTTAACTAGACCGCGAATGACCTTGTTCACAGTCCACTGAATCATCTGTCTACAAAGGATCCGTCTGGTCTGCACATTTTAAATTATTAGAAGCAAATAGGCAGCTGAACTTTCTGGGCAGTCTGCAGTTTTCCTTCAATATGTGCAAATATTTCTGATTTATATTACCAGTATGATGCATATGATTATCGCATAAGCATGGCAGTGTGTGTGTGCACAGCGAGCGTGGATGAGCAAGAGAGAGAAACGCAAAAAGAGAGAGCCGTTGGCCGCACTCAGAGCAGAGAAGTGTCGGTGATCAGAGCAGAGGGGTTACAGTTTAGCAATGAAGTTCTCTAGTGGCAGTAAATGTACAGTTTGCCAAAGAATAAATACTGCAGAAGAAGTTCAAGAAGTCCCTGTGTCTTGCTTCCCGGCTGCTAGGTAAAGTGTTTATCCACATATTGTTGAAAACAATACTTCTAAATAAATGTTTCAGGTCATGTTTCCGCCCATCAGATGCAGTTGAGACACAAGACACATGGAGGTGGTGCAGACAGCTGCACGGATTAAAATAAGAGTGTTTCTGGCATGTGAGACGCAGGACTGAACAACACGTCTGACTCAGTTGCAGTTGAGACAGGGTGTTACACACACGCATTCAGCTTTTACGTTCACTTTTCTTTCTTATTTTTATGCAAATATCCTATACGGTACACCCTGGTGATATGCTGCTGACCCTGTCCACAGCAGTTCATCATTATCTTCTGCACTTCTTCTGCACGGTACTTCTTCTGCTTCTCCAAACTTGGGGCATGCAGATCGCTATCTACTGTAGGTGAGACACTGACCGTTGAAAACAACCTTATACAACCCCACTTCAAATAATTTGAACCACCTCTGTAAAGCTGTGATTTCTTTCAAGAAATCTCGTCCGGAGCCACTGCAGTGAGAAGCCTGCTACGTGTGGTGCAGCCCTATGAGAAGGCGAGGGGGTTAGAGACAGAGGAAGATGTGGAAAAGCCTTCACACAGCAGTCAGTCAACATAATCAATGAACTGGCCAAGTGCGCCAGTGCAATCAAGTGCCAGTGCATACGTATATAAGAGAACAAAAAGGGCAGTCAGTGAAACAGGGGCAAAATGACAATGGGAGAATCCACTTGTGTGCATTTATTCTCATGGGACAAAGATCCTAGATCTAGGAAGAGGAAGCTGTCTGCAGCAGGGCTCACAAGGCTGAGCTCCATCCTCTGACAGCCTCTGGGCCAAACTCTCGGGGCTTAGCACAGGAGGAGAGGGCTACGATGACGAGGTGTCTAAAAGCTCAGATTTATACTCTCTGTCGCCTCCCTGAATCCTCCTCCTCCCCCTCCACCTCACTGCCTCGTCTCAGAAGCACTGCAGTGGTGAGCATGAAATTTATGACCAATAACTTCACCTCCACTGGCCTTGACGAGGAAAAGAAGAGAAGAGAAAAAGGTGATCCAAAAGGTAATGATTTCTTAAACAACACCTTTGGAACGGCCCTGTGCCTCTTCCCCATCTCTTCTCACACAGAATCAAACAATCTGAGTTCTTTAGCCAAAGCTGCCACATTAAATGACTTCTGAGGCTCATTTATGACTCATTCCTCCTGTCATTTACTGGCGACAAAAACTATGAGAGTGCTGATGCCACCTACTCCATTTCAGACTGCACATTGAGAAATAAAGGTTTCAAAATGGTCCTTCCTGAAGAGCCAGGGTTCTACCCAGAGCCATTTACATCTGAAGAACCCATTTTTTGAAGCAAGGTCTTATCCATCATTGAGATATATGAAATTCAATCTGCAGAATACAAAATGGTTCTTCACTGAACCCTGAGAGGACAAGAGGGTTGTGGGTAAAACATTGCAAAAAGGCTGTTTCTAAGGGTGGGTTCTAGATGAAACCCTTCGAATTGAAAAGTTCTCATTAGAACCTCCAGAGTGGGTTTCAGAAGCCTTGGAACATAAAAGGGTTCCCAGTAGAAGCCCCAACAGTGAGTTTTTAGATGAAACCCTTGGCATAAAAAAGGGTTCTTAATAGAACTCCTGGGGCGAGTTCTAGATTAATGCCTTGAACTCTCAATAGAACCTCCCTGTAACACTAACCCTTAGAAGGTGGAAAAGTTCTAAATTGAACTTTGAGAGAAGGTTCTGGGTTTCACAGATAGTTTTAGGTATAACTCTTCATGTTGCGTTGGAGACAGAACCCTCAGAAATGGTTCCAAGTGGAACCTTTATATAAGATTCTCCCCGGAACTGGAAAGGATTGTAACACCCAGTCCTATAAATGATTCTCCCAGGAATCAAAAGGAATCTCCTAAGGGGACAAGCTGAAGAACCCTAAATGGTTCTAATTAGTGCTTTTATTTCTAAGAGTGTGTGTGAAGTCTGAGGCGCTGTGCCATGTTGGGGCTCCCAGGAGCCCACACTGGGGGTGGTGGCCCACTGATCCCATGCCTCCCATCAAATGCTGGAAGAGGTGGGCACAAAACATGCTCCCATTCCTCCCCATCGCCTCAGGAGACGCCATGGCAACAAGGCGGAAAAAATCAGGCCCTCCTCGCCATTCCACGCATGCCCTGGCATCCATTGTGAAGCGTCTGAAGTCTTCTACTTCTGTGTTCTTTCGCGCAGAGATAACTGAGAGCTCTTTAATGTGGAACGTCCCTCCCTTCATCTCCTCTATTTTTTCGCTCTTTTCCCTCCTGTTCCCCCTCACGACGGCATCCTCTTCATGGCTGTGGTAGCAAGTGTGAGGCTTTGATAAAACCATGGCTGCTCTTCAAAGGTCTTGCTCCGAGTTACACTTTCCCCTGCATTACCAGTCTGAATCTGGCTCCGTCAGATTTCCATTCCAGCCCGCACAATCACAAAAACATCAACGAACAATCACAACTTTTCTTGAAAACGCTGCTTGAGAATTCCGGCATTCGTTCAGCACATGGCATGGCAACTCTCCTGCGCTCACGCCACAAAAGGATGACTGTTTGGGGCCTGAATTAAGTGGAAAACTCTGTGGGCGTTTGTGGAAAAGAGCGAGATGACTCCCTCTCTAGGGAATCCTGACATCACACAGACTGCATGTTTCAGTGGCTCAAGTAGCCTGCAAATAAAGCCATCAGGGTGGGTGGCATTCTTAAGACGGACAGGAAACTTATATAACTGGTGTTGTTTGACTTTATCCTAGATTACACTGTCCAAACATGTTTAAAAACTCATTACAAATCATACTTCCAATATTTTTGTCCTGGTATACAGCTTCTACAAACAGGTTTTAAGGGGTTATTAAACAGTCTCAATTTATTACCGCTGCCTCAGTGTGACCTATAGAAGTTAGTGACACCATCCACAAGACGACTATTTCTGCACAGTTATTCTCCTTGAAATCAGATGAAAGAAGCATGCAAGCAAAATTAGAGTGAGTAGTACATTAGCCACTTAAAAAGACGCAGGTGAATATTATTATTTCAATAAATTTATTTTGCTGATATACTTTATTATTATTACAGTGAAACCACTACAACTTTTGTCCACAGGGGGCTCCAAATCAACAAAATATGTAAGCTCCTTGTGGTAGCTTTAAGTATTTTTTTTATCTAGGTTTAAATTTGTCTTAGCAAATTAGCATTTGCTTTATCACTGAAAACTGAAACAAGTCAAATATATTATTTTATTACATTAATGTATGTTTCTATTAGCTGATATACCTGTTTTGAATCTATTGTACTTCTAGTTTTATTCCCTTCTAAATATAAAGCCCTTTGAGCTGTATGAGGGGTGCTATGTATATACAATTCATTATAATTATTATTATTTTGATAACTCAATTAGAACCTGTCAGATGCAAAACCTGTGGAGGTTTAAAAAAAGTTGGACAGATTCATGACTTAAATTAAATTTCATCAAAAGAAGCACAAATAAGGTGCTCGCTCCTGCCTACTTTCGCCTCTTGCTGTAATTCAAATATTTGCATTAATATGAAACAGCAGACTGAACTTTTTACGACATGTACAAGATTGCAGCCTAGCACGAATGATCTGATTTTCAAAACTCTCTGTTATTTGGAACAGAAAAACACAGCAAAACAAATGCTAGTGGAATATCTTCAGTCATGGTGAACACAGGTAAAAACTGTTCCCAAAATAAAAAAAAAGGGATAGAAAGTGGAACAAATGAGCAAAAGCTCAAATCACACAGGAATTGCCAGTCAAGGCAAAACACCTCCTTAAAATATTCCCTAAAGATTTATTAACCTGAAAAATACATGAGCAGAGCAAAAAAACATAACTGGTTACTAAATCAGAACGGAAGCTCTCCTTTCTCCTTTTTCTCTTTTCATTCAGCTTTTCATTTAAAGGTTTCTTTAGGCACAAATGAATTGAAAATTAAGTCCAAATGTAACTGATTCACCTCAAATATGTTAAATATATGAAACTACTGATGGTGTCTCATCTTCTCGCAGTGTGAGGTTTCCTGCTGGTGTGAACAGAGTTTGGAAAAGCAGTTCCATAATTAGACTGTCTGTACTTTTCATTCTAACAAAGCAGATGTAGCAGTCAAACAGTTGTGTGTGATGAAGGAAGCGATGCATTGGGCTAATTTATGCATCTCAGAGTAGGGTGAGACCTGCTAGACGGCAAGCTGGGGAAATCTCTCCCACCACAGGTGGGGTTTCATCAACCAGTCTCTTTCATTCTCTCCCCCTGAACTTCCCCATTCACCTACACAACGAACACAGCTTCCAATTAAGAATGTGGGAGCGTGCCGACACGGGATATTGCCTTTGATGCAAACACATGCTCATTCATGTGTGCTGTGTCTACATTGGGATCGTCTGTCTTTACACCACATCTGTGTTTGAATATCAATTCAAGGAGATATTGACATCTGGATGTGAGGGGTCAAACACAGGATAAATCGACTGAATACTCAAACACAAGTGCAGGATAATGACTTGCCTCTATGTTCTCCTAAGTGCTTTTTTTTTAAAAATCTCTTTTTATATAACACTGTTTTCAACAAAACAAAATGTACACTTTTCTGTTTTCCAAGATTCTACTCATGTGGTTTCTTATTGCTTCTGTGCTCTTTTAAAGGAACACCAAAATAAAAAATACATACCTTTCCTCCATGCTGTAATGCTTAATTACTTATTTATCTTGTTTTGGTGTGAGTTACCCCAAAAAAATTAATGGTTGGAGGGTTTTGCCTAGATTTATTTCTTTATTTCTTTATTTATTTTGGAGACAAAGGTGGAAAAAGAGAACTTGCTTGGCATATGCAGCTGAACAAACTTTGTGTTCACACTTTGAGAGTGTCTTGTACTGAAGTGAAAAAAAAACAGAATTTCACTTTTTGCTCTGCAACTTTAGGGCAGACAAAGAAACTGGGGAGAAAAAGGTCAAAAGGGCACAGAACCTGATACTGACATTATTTTTTCATAAATATTTTAATATAAACAAGAAGAAGCACTGAAATCCAACACAAAGAGGTTTGTGCTATTTGTTCAGTGTAGTAACACAATTCAGTTGATTGATTTGGAGTCACTGGGTCACATGACATGGAAACTAAAATATCTGTCAAGTACCTGTCAAAAAGTAGCTACTGAGGTCCGATATCCAGTCCTATTCACTTCTGTGACTTAAACTAACGCAGCTTATTCAGTGCAAACACATCTGTTTGCCTCACGATTACCTTGTTCTTGTAGGAATGATGAATGCATCGTCATTCCGCCTTCACCTTCACACTCGAGTGCTGCACACAACATGCACCAGCACATGCTTGGTACAAGTGCAACAAAGCAGTTGCTCGTAAAAGGTAGAATAGTTTTGGCTTTTAAAAGAAAGCCTTTAGATCTAAATTTTGGTTGGAATTTTCAACAAAGGCAGCGCGTCAAAAACACAAAGGTGGCCCGTCTTTGAGTTAGATATGCAGGGAAGAACCTGCTGTTGGTGGGCGTAGAAGAAAATACAAAAAAATAATAAAAGAAGAAGAAAATAGTTCTGAAATAGTGACACTGCTCACAACAAGGTCTGTGGATTATCTTGAGTAACCAGGACATGATTTCTGGAAAGAGACATTGCTGTTGAGAAGAACATAGGTTCTTGATTTGGTGAACTGTCCCTTTAAGCCACTACTGACAAGGTAAAAGGCAGACAGTAGCCATACTTATTGATCTGCAAAACGGCAGAGTGGACTGGTGGTTTGTTATGTTGCTGATGGCTAATGCATACGCGTTTAGTGAAGATGGATTTTAGTGTGTCTCAGTGCGGCTCTACCCCTCACTTTCCTGTCAAAATGTAACTGACTGCAAATAAACACTGACAGGACGGAAATGCAGTTCCTCCCTCTAACTCCCTGTGCAGAGGATTTTTCTCATTACTCGAAATCCTTCAGACTCACTCTGACTGTACACGGCATTTAAATCCAACACGCCAACACTAAGCTTGCATTACTGTAGCAGAGGACTGCAGTTAAATTGTCTGTAGGTATGTGAATATATAGTGTGAATGAGAAGCAAGGTACGAAAGAGAGCATGAGCACAAAATAATACTACAGGAACACTTGGCATTAAATATGAAAATATTTCTCCGGCTAAGCAAAGGTCTAGAGAAAGGTCCTCATGACCAAAATGTCAGCATTTTTTTAAAATAAATCAATGCAGAGGTAATAGGTCTGTGCAGGAATTGACTTTTTTCTTGAAATGAATTTTTGGGGGCTTTGATTCCCTGCATCACAAAAGAGACAAAGTAAGTGATGTGCATGTTGCCTCCTACTCGTCTCAGCAAAGGTCTTAAAGTTGTGCACACTGAGATACACTGAGGACTTGTTTGTGCATTATTTTCTTCCTGTATGGAAACTTCTGAAACTTCAGTCAATCATTATGGGTATCACAATTCTCCACATCCATAATTTGATATGACTTTGATTTTAGGGTCACAATATGATTCAATTTTTCAATTTAAACGTTCTTTTTATTTTGCACTGACAGCTATGCCATTGTTTGACTATCAAGTTTTATTTATAAAGATTTATGCCCTGAAAACTGTCATTTACATTTTCACATTCTGTAAGAGGTTTATATGGTACCAAGTGTGATATAAGGGCTGTAAGCTACGCTGTGTTCCCATCTTGGAAGTGTTGTTTTTTTCTTCAGACATGCATCAGACACTGCAAGTGGCGGTGGTGGAGAAAAATACTCGAGAGTACAGCCAATTCTGCCTTTTTGATTTGTTTACTGAAACAGAAAACTCATTTCAATCTATTTTTGATATAATACGGAAATTGTGACACCCCTACTCGTGATGTGTCAACTTTTGTTAAAAAAAAAACAAAAAATAGGAAAATACTGACCCACTCAAAGAAAAAAATCTATGAGGCAACATTCAATATGTTGTGTAACTGTGACACATGTTCTCTTTGTCTTTAATGGTGGTTATATAGTAATTTATGCTTATGTAACAGTTGCACTCATGACAATCATCCTGAATAAAAGCATTAACTAAGGCTTAAAATTTAAGTCCACTGCCATAAGTCAAATCACTTTCCCTCTTCTGTAACCAACAGTGACGGGAGATATTTCAGAGATAAACTGTACGATTTAGACCCTGTCCACACATATCCAGGTATTTTTTAAAGTGTAGATTCTTTATGTGTTTTGTCATTTCATCCACACCCAAGCAGCTTTTTAGGTCACTGAAAACAGAGCTCTTGGAAAACTCAGACAGGGACTTAATCATCAAGTTCATCATAACCACTGTTTCCACAAACGTGTTACTGCTGTGAGTGAGACTGACCTGGTGGAGATCATTTCCCAGGGGGAACTCCTGGAAATACCCGGGAGCTGCAGACGTGGCACGGATGGCCTGCCAGAGCTGGTGCTGGCAGCCCCCCAGGTAATGAGAGCGTACCCCGGGCAGCAGGTTGTAGTTCCTGAACACGTAGGCCTTCAGAGGAGTGCCCCGGTTCACAATGGTGCTCACCGCTGCCACCTACAGGTCAAGGTAATGTTGTACAACTTGACTTTTCTTTTTCAGCATGAGGCAGCATTTTACAAGCAAAAGGATGTAAATTTCAGGCATAATATCTGGACCGACATTCTGACAGTTCAGTTTAATATAATCTCTGCTCTGTGAGTCTGCTGACATATAAAATCATACATCCTTCCTATATTATATATCCCATATACCACCCACACTGCCTTACATGGCTTTAGAATGTATTTTCCTTCCACTTATCATGCAGAGGTATGCAGGACTGAGATAGAGGAAGGAGCTCTCTTTGTAATACCCGACTAAACAAGGTGAGGCGATTGGTGCCGGAGCAGAACAAGAGGGAGGAATGAGTCAGACCACCTTCTAAAGCTCACCTTGGGGCATTCAGGGTTTCTTGAAGTCTCCACCAGGAGGTGAGAGCCCATTTTCTCTCTGCGGACAGGAAGATAGGGCGGTGTTATTTTCTGGATTAGTGAATTCTGGATGGCAGTGTGACTTGTTACAGACTTCTTTTCGCAAGCTTCACAAAATCCTCCTCCTGCATATCAGTTAATGGAACCTGGAATCATTCTGTGATCAGCATAATCATTTTTAACAGGACCGTTCTACTGTTTTAAAGGTTTTCTGGCCATTTACAACAATTGACTGATCTGCTGATCATACTTAAGCACGCAGTGGCGGTTTTTACTCTGTATAACAATAAAGTTATAATAATTAACTTTCCATATCATGTGAAACTTGAAATTTTCTGCAGTTATGTTATCCATCATGGTGAACATCACGTCTGCTTTTATCTCTACCTAATCTCTCTACCAGCTCAGGGTCCACGGCCTCAAGGAGAAGACCCCTGCCATACAATTAATTATAGTATTGACAGTACCAAAACTTAAAAAAATAAATAAATAAAAAAAAAAAAAAAAACTTTACAAAGAGCTTGTTCAAGCCCTCCGTTCAGTTAAGTCATTATTGTCCTGCCTGAACTTTCGCTTGCTGCAAAATCAGTGTTCAGCGACTTTTTCTCTACCAGCACTATGTGAAGGTTGTTAGAAAAAGAAAATGGATCTATCTCTTCTGTGTGCCTGGGAGTTTTTTTGCCGTGATATTGAACATCTTTTTTTTTAAATACTACTATTATATCTAAGTTTTAAACTGTGGCTTTGTGACAACTCTGCCATCAATGACAAAGGAACCGACCTGAGGATGTTCTCCCAGGCTTCGCTGTCATAGAAAGCGTGGTTCCAGCCCATCTTCACGGTGCCAACGATGACGTTCTGCTTGAAGACATCTGAACCCAGCTTTCGGTAAAGATCATCACACTCGTTCAGCGGGATTTGGAACACACCCAGCATGAACCCTAGGATAGCACCTGAGGGGAAAAACACACACGAGCATTCAAAGAGGGAAAGTGACTGAGAAGTACTGGTAAACAAATAAGACAAAAGCAGATTAACTTGAAATTTAAACTTGAAGTATAAGAGCTTCAGTCACTCCTTTGGGGATGCAACAAGGCAATCTTGGTAGCAAAAAACAAAAAACAGTTAATGTACCGCTCATTGTTCTGTTGCTTTCCAGGCATGGCATTGATGTGATGTTAATTGCCTGAAGTAGGGCTGCGACTAACAATTGTTTTGATTATGAAGCAAAATGCACGTCCAAAAATGAGTACTGCCGTCCAAAGTTGAAGTAACAGACGGTATATTAAGAAGGTTGAAATCCTATTTAATATAAGACCTATAGTTCAAATATTCAAATTTCCACAGACTTGAGGAAGCTCAGGCAGGCTGCAGTAATGCTGCAGGAGTGCAAGACGAGCACATAATGCAAATGACAATAACAAGTGATGACAAGCCGTCCACTGTAACTTGATCAGCAGCCAGTTGTCTGTCAGTGTAAAATGAAGGCCGTTATCCTGAAAATAAAAGCCCGCTGCTCTGAAAATACACACTCTGGAGTTTGAGTTGAGTGACTGCCTGCAAGACTGACATGAATGAAAAAGAAAAGCAGAAAATCATAATACTTCAGAAGCTGAAAACATCAGATATTTGATATTTTTGTCAAAAAATAACTAAAATGATTTCTCGATTATCAAAATAATTGGCAACTATTTTTTTTCAATACTCTAAACGATGAATTGAGCAATCATTGCAGCTAAAGCCTGAAGCGTAATCTGTTGAGAGTAACATTAGCCTTATACTCCATTCATAGGAAGTATAAGATTAATATGGCTATCACACTGTAGGCAAATACTTTTCAACTACTTTCTCTCCATGATTAAGGATCATTGATAGGATTATCGAGCCACAACAGCACTGTGACAACAGAAATGGCGTGTACCTGAGTAATGTGGGTGATAAAACTAGCCAGATGTGGCCCAGATGGGTTTTAAATGTGTGGACATCATTCGATCAGGCAGGCGGATTACATTATGCTTTGACAAAATTTACTAAGTGTGAAAATGAAGTATCTCCAACTGGTGGAGATTAAGACCGAGAGAACTGATAGGAACTGGGGACAAACACAAACTTCTGGTAGTGATTAAAGGCCAATGTGCTCTGCAAATAAAATGCAGTTTTCCAATCTGCTACGAAATGAAATAAACTTAGTGGCAGATGGGGAAGACAGCTTGAGGATGGGCAACAGCACCCCCTGGTGGGAATTTTACATACAGGGAGAAAGTATGAATCCAGTAGTGATGGGAAAATGGGGAAGATGAAGCCTGATTCAGTTTTGGGGCTTTTTTTCTGTTTGTGCTGAAAAAGATTTGAAAGTTTTGGGTTTCAAACACAGTGACATCTGGTGGTCTGTAGCAATTATTGCAGCCCTTCAAAAGGGGGACTGAAGCATTGCCACTCCTCACTGATATTTAATAGTTTTTGTATCATATGTGTGTGATAAAAGTCCTGTCTGTAAGCCTGCAGTTTTAATTATAAGCGCTTACAAGAGCACAAAATTGCTTACAAGATCACAAAGTTCTTCATACTTAGCTTCTAATCTCACTCTCAGTGCAACAGATTGGAACATTTAACTTTAAAATGTACAGAATCAAAGAGTCGGCTCTTTTATGTGTGGCTATAAGCGGTGGTAAACACGGGTTGTCTGAGGGGCAGGGGTGAAAAAAATAAAAAGCACACCAGCTGTAAGCTTGCCGAAAGTGGTGATGCACTTTGTCGACTGGAAGAGCACTTTGGAGGGCACTTTATTATGATTTCTCCTCTGGAAGGGCACTCTGAAGCATTGGTTCCCCAACATGGGGGGCTGCCAAAGATAACAAGGGGTCCCCAAGGCTTTGTCTGCTCTGAGGTTGTCAAAATCACATTTGCACGTTAATTTCATCACAATTTATAAAAATGTCTGTATACAAAACTATTTAAAAGATCTTTTTTTTTTTGTCCACAATCAAAAATAGTTGGCTACTCAGAAGAAAAGTTGGGAACCAGAGCTCTAGAGGGCACTTTATCACGTTGTCTTGGATGCTGGGTCCCTCTAGAGGGCATTTATCATGTTTTCTCTACCATAAAGGCATCCCTGAGGGCACTTTTGGCATTTTTAGGGGCACCGGTTATCACCCTGCCCCTCCCCTGAATCCACCAGTGGCTATTATGCTAATAACTGGCATTAGCCCTGTTGAGTTTTATGACTTATTATTATATAATAAGTAAATAATTATTATGATTTGGGTTTTGGCTTAATGCAAGAGATAAGGTGTGTAGAAATGCATAAAATTTGTTTTAATTCCTTTTTTTTATGCTCAGACTGTGCTCCCATTTTAAAACATAACCATGCCTTTGAGCAAAAGTGCTGCATTAAATATAGATGTTATGTTAAAATAATGCATTGTCCAAAAATTTTACATATCAAATATTTATATATTATATTATTAATATAACAGTCCTAGTGGCACTGTGGGCTCATGTTTTTAAACTTAATGGTTGATAACTGTGACATTTTATATAAATCGCAAAGTGATGTGACTGGAGAGTGATATTTATTAAATTAGCTTTTATCATGTCATTACTTGGTATCACAAGGAAACCACTTACGTCTTCCTAATGTAGCCTTCATCACCACATTTCTCAATTAAACTCCTCTCCTCTTATCCCACTAGTGTGCCTACCATAAAGGTTAGCTGTAAAACTCTTAAAACTCTCAAACTGAATGAAGCTCTTTTTGAAGCACCAGTGATATTTGAAGCTTCGGACATCATCGGTCACATAATGTTCCGAATTTAACACAAGCTCCAGCACAATGTACTGAAACAGTGAGCTTCACAGGAGTGAAACAAGCTTCAGGGCTTCAATATCATCCACCCATCCCTCGAATCCACCCACTGACGAATATATATTTATGGAAAATACAACTTTATAACAAACTTTTTATGGTAAACTTAGTAAATTACCAGCATGAAGCAGCAGGGTTTACATTAGAGTGGTGCTGGCGGTGAAATTCAGGTCAAAACAAGTAGAGCAACAAATGGGTCAGCGTGCGATCAGCGCTGCCAGTCCAGCCTGCAATGTTGCACTATGCTCTCATAATCCAGACACATACATACACATGGAGAAGTAGGACAGGAGGACAACGCACCTGTGCTGACCCCACAGATATAGTCAAACAGTTTGTAAATGGGTTTGCCGGTCAGGGCCTCCAGCTTGTGTAAGGTCTGAAGTGCAACAAGTCCCCTGAAAGCACAAAGCCAGACAAAGACACACACGAAGAGCCATAAATTAACAAGATGACAACCACAGAACACAAATTGGCCACACAGAGTGGCAGCTGATTGATTCTCAACTAGAATAACAAAGACAAATGTGAAATAAATCCCTGCTTCCGAAGAATTCATTTACTTGACAGGCTGGAACCGCTCAGAGGCAGTGAGCCGCTTTTCAAAACATGGCCTTGGCTGCAGGAAACGCTGTTTGGGTCTATTCTGAAAAGACCTGACTCATATCGTACACTCTTAGAAATCAGGGTTCTTCCTGAAGTGCTGAGGTTCTACCCAGAACCATCTGCTTCTGAAGAATGCTTTTTTGAATGAAGTGTTCATCAGGGGTGCTTTGTAAGACTAAGGGCTCCATTTTCATCCATGGAACCCTTTTCGGAAAAAAAAAAGAGTTCTTTAAAGATTGTTGAAATCCCTACAGAACTCTGTCGTCAAGGGTGCTTTGTATCATAAAAGCGTTCTTGGTAGAACCCCTTGAGTGTGTTCAAGACAGAACTTTTGTAATCTAAAAGAACCCCATGGGCGGGTTCAAGATAAAACCCTTAGAATCTAAAAAGGTTCCCGGTAGAACCCCCTTGACGGGATTTAGATAAAAACCCTGGACTCTAACAAGGTTCTTGGAAGAACCCCCTTGGTGGTTTCTAGATAAAGGTTCCTGATAGGATCCCCTGACTGTTCTAGACAAAACCTTTGGGATACAAAAGAAACCCCTTGAAGCACCCTTAGATGGTGGAACAGTTCTTGATAGAAACCCCAGAGAAGGTTCTGGGGGGAACCATTACACCACAGAAGGGTTCTCTGTAAAACCTCTCATACGGGGTTCTGTATGAAGCCTTACACAGATGGTTCCTGGGTTGTAACCCTTTATCTTGGTGTCTAGGTTGAACTTTGTGAAAGGGTTCCTTTATAAAAGGTTCTACTAAAAGAAGTGAGTTTGTACCTCAACCCTCCTCCGTCTATGGACAGGATGCGGATGCCTCGGCCCTTCACAGGTGGATGGTAGCCGACCAGAGCGAGAGCCTCTCTCACTGCGGCCCTCAGGCTGGGGTCACTGGCCTGTTTCAGACGCAGCAGGCAGGGGATAACCTTCTCCTGAGGAACACATAAAGAGGCTGCGGCACTCAGACATGGAAATGAAAAACACTGTCAGTTCGCCGTGATGTGGTCAGACCAGAATAGCGAGGGCAGGGTGCCGGGCTGCTGCAGCATCCTGCTGTATTTACGCTCCACCTGTGTATTTATTGTCACTACCAATCATACCGCATGGCTCCTGTTCAGCTGCTTGTTTTGTTTGTTACTCAAACAAGGGCGCAAACAATCAATGCCTCCTGAACAAGAGGTCGATGCTGCTGTCTCTCTCACATTGGCTGGAAATTGACAAGTTTTGCCAATTTGCCAGTCATAGTTTAACCAGAATGAGCTCAGCAAAGCAAAACAAGGTGGGTCATTTGCATTGAAAAATGAATGCATATTAAGCGCTCACTGAAATGAAAGCAGCAAAAATTGGCGTGACTGCAGCATAGAGGAGTTTTAAAGGATAATTTTAGCATTTTTCAATCTGTTTCATATTTTATTTTTGTGTAAGTGACTAACGGAAACAACATTTTTTTTTAAATTTGTCCAGTATTGAGGGAGAGTGCTGCAGCCAGCAGAACAGAAAGTGAGCTACAACATAATCCCTCCAGGCGCACCATCAAAGTACATCCAATAAAAGGGCTTGTTTTTGCCATTGACAGGCTGAGATTGTTATTCTGAGTGTCTGACAACATTACGGAAAGGATCGCTACAGACACAGACATGAAAGACTGTCAGAGAAAAGCAGCAGGGAGAAACAGCAGGAGCAGCTAGAATATTTTCACATCTACCTAAAAAAAAGGTTTATTTCAACCAAACAACCAGAGTTGGTGATTGATGACGATTGTAAAAAATTTTCATTTTGTAAACAAAGTCTGGTTAGTTTGACTTCTGGTTAAACAAAAGGTATCTTCAGGGGTTCAGGGAGTTTTGTTATCATTACACAAAACAGAGTTGTACAACAAAATTATAGTTGCACTTCCTTTATCCTTTATAACACTCACATAATACATCACAGAGGGTTAATTACATTCAGAATGGAATACAGTGAAAATATAAAACAAAAATAAATACATATATATGTATACATGTACTCATCCCTTTTCCTGCCGGTGTTTAAACTTAATTTTAAAATGTATCTTACTCTTTTAAAAAAAAGGTCTATCCCTGTAGTGACCCTGTCCATAATGTTGTCAGACACTTATAATAACAATCTGGGCCTGTCAATGGCAAAAACAAGCACTTTTAGTGGACTTACTTTGCAATGATGGCTGCTAGCTGCTTTCCCTTCAATACTGGACCAAATAGTCACTTAAACACAGTAATGAGGGAAAATAGGATCTGGGTTGAAAAATACTGAAGTTACCCTTTAAAACCGACCTCAACTTTAAAACTTTGAATGGCTGAATCAGTAATAATTAAGTCAGTAATCCCCCTATGCCCTCTCTGAAGACTGTACTGAGGTGACATTAAACTGTCACAGTGTAAATTGAATGACAGAATTGGGATAAATGTTTGTGAGGCGTCAGACGACCTTTTATCCTCACAGCACGGCTGCATTAAGACCAAATTCAGGTCAGTCGATGGACAAAATGTCATCACAGCAGCCTCCTTTAGTTCTGTTGCCATTTGCAAAGCGATCAAAATTATTCTTCCAACAATATGGTGACCTTACACTGTTCTTGATTCTCACACGAGTAAAAGCGTCCTTGGTTTGAAATAGGTTAGCAGTGCATACGTTGCTGACACGTTCACAGATAAGGCTGAGACATAAATAAATCCTGCAGTATGCAGTTTGCATGTAGCTGTCAGGCTCTTGACATTTTGCCTGGCATGGGAAAATTCCAAAACCTATCAGAAGGCCATTATCTACATTATTTACATGCTACAGCTGTTTAATAACCCATGCCAGATATAACACGATTATGTATTCATAAAAACATGCAGCTGTAAACACTGTCTGACACCGTGAGCTAGTGCCAAACATGAGAGCTGTTGCTTTTTACATATGCAAAGCAGAGTCAGTTACTCTCCTGACAGAGCCTGAATATGACAACACTGTTCAGGTTTCTCACCTTGACTGCAACGCCACTCGTCTCTGGAAACTCCAGGAGATGGTAGCTGAGGTCCTCCACCCTGTTGATGTAGACTCTTACATCTGACGCCCTGTGGAGGCCCTGCACCAGAGCCCGGGTTCGATTGTCCACACTCACCCTGGCAATGATCTGAGAGACAAAAACAAGTACAACCAGTAAGGTCCGGCTATTAAACATTAGCTGGCTGTTTAAGCTCAAAAATAATTTAAAAAATAACTAGGAGAAAGTCACTAATTAATCTTGTTATTGTTTCATTTCTTGTGACCTCCTAGCATCTGCAGGCAGCCTCGTCAGTGTGAACGGTTTGAAACGATGTTAGCACTAAGGCTGAACAATTTAATTGAAATCACAATATGGACTAATTGCAGGAGGCGCAAAATAATATATATATATATATATATATAATATATATAAAGGCAAATCTGTGTCAAAATAACATTTTAAACATTGTTGCACAGTCTGTTTGGTACAAATCAAAACAAAAATCACACCATACTCATTCTGCTTTTCAATGAAAATGAGAATAATGACTGCAGTCCTAGTTAACGCTCCCTCTGGTGAGTTTTGGGAAGGCGGTGAAGAAGTTGGCTTAGAGCCCTGCTCTATTATTCTCACCCCGCTGTGAATATTTGCCAAACATTTAGATGCATAATTTAATCTGAAACCATTACTGGCTAGTGTTTCAAATATATTATGTTATAATGTATAGAATAATGTAGTTTTATGATGTTGCTTCTGACATATTGTACCTCACTCTACTTTAAGTATCAGTCACAGTCTGAAATCTACAACATAGCACAATATTTTTTACAAGTAATAGAAAAAATCCATCTAAAACAACATGGAATGATATGTGACATTTCTTTGCTTTGACAGAAGCATCAATATGGGCATTAATATTACTATGGGCATCAGCATCTGCCTTTGAAATCCCCATATCAGACTGTGTATAATATTTTTGCATAACAGCCATTACTTGAGTGACTTTTTAAATTGTAATCAACACCTTAATTTATCCATCATCCATCATCCCAAACTGGGTTATAATAACTTCTTAACAAAGTCCTGAAAGTGAGTCAAAATGTGAACCAGCCCATAAAATCTGTGAGGGATGTTTTTTATCGTGAAGAGATCAATGACAAAGCAGCCACCCAGTAACTATTATCATTCAAAAAAATATTGTTGAGAGACATTTACCTTTTCAGTACCTTTAACTACATGTTTTTATCTCAATGGTGCAGATTTCTTATGTGGCCCATAACCAGCACCACCTGTATATCACATCACTGTACACAGCACATCATCAGCCTGAGGAAATAAATCTTGCAGTGTTTATGCTAACTCAAACAAACATGTTAGCTCCTGTTTAAAATTACTCAAACCACGCTTTGCATAGAATAAATGTCAGTTGTGTTTATATCTCCACAACATTAGAGCCTTGGCCTATAAACTAAAAAGTACACACCTTCTGTGGCCCCCTAACTCTATAAGGAGGTTATTTCTGAAAATAGATTCCTAGAACTCAGGCTGCACATCAGAACACAACCATTAGACATATAGAGTGGCAGGACCTCTGCTCATCGCGTGGACAGCAGGCATGCTGTCATAAGATACCAGACACTCAGAATCATATGATGAGGGAATCATGTTTCGCTCAGACATACACAGATCTTATCCCATACAGTCTGAATGTGTGTCTGAACTACAAGGACAAAATAATGCAGTATGAAGATTGATAAAACTCAATAACAACATGGAGGTATGATCAGCTCTGATCAAATTCTAGACTTACTCTGAGTAAGGCCTTCAGCAAGATAATGGTTTAGGTTACCCATGCATACAGTAGAATGCAAAAAATACAAAAAATACTGTATGTACTTTTCAGTAGTACAGTAGTATGTTTAATATGTTTTAATATTTTCTGTAATATTACTTTTCATTATTATTATTTATCATATACAGCCCCAGTTCCCAAAAGGTTAGGACATTGTGTAAAACGTAAATAAAAACAGAATTATTATCAACCTATGTTGAATTGATGAGTCTGAAGACAAGATATTTAATGTTCAAACTGATAAAATGTATTGTTCTCTGCCTGCAACACATTTCAAAAAAGTTGTGACAGCAGCAACAAAAGACTGGGAAAGTTGTGGAAGGCTCAAAAAACACCTGTTTGGAAAAAATGACAGGTAAACACGTTAATTGGTATTGGTGGCATGAAAGGAGCATCCTCGAAAGGCTCAGTCGTTTACGAGCTTGGATTGGATGAGGGTTGGACAAATGGTCCAACGGTTTGAAAACAATGTTTCTCATAATAAATCTGCAAGAATTTTAGGGATTTCACCATCTACAATCCATAATATCATTAAAATGATTAAGAGAATCAGGAGAAATCTCTTCAAGTAAGCCGCAAAGCTGAAAACCAACATCGGATGCCTGTATAAAGATACTACACGGGCTCAGGAACACTTGGGAAACCCATCGTAGGTAAACACAGTTTGTGCTACATCTACAATGCAAATTAAGACTCTATCATGCAAAGAGAAAGCCGTACATCAACAACAACCAGAAACGCTGGCAACTTCTCTGGGCCTGAGCTCATCTGAGATGGACTGATGCAAAGTGGAGAAGCGTTCTGTGGTCTGATAAGTCCACATTTCAGATTGTTCTTGAAAATCATGGACGTCTGGGCTAAAGAGGAAAAGGACCATCCAGATTGTTACCAGCACCAGCACTGTGAAGGCCTCATTGATACTGAAAGGTAAATACAGGTCTTAGAGCAAATTATGCTGCCACCCAGACGATGACAAGACACATTCTGTACGTGTTACAACAGTGTGGCCTTATATTAAAAGAGTTCAGGTACTAGACTGACCTTCCTGCAGTCTAGACCTGTCTCCCATTGAAAATGCGTGGTGCATTATGAAGCACACAATACGACAGCAGAGACACCAGACTGTTGAGCACCTGAAGTCGTATCAAACAAGAATAAGAAAGAATTTCACTTTCAAAACCTTAATAACTAGTGTCCTCAGTTCCCAAACACTGACTGAGTGTTGTTAAAAGGAAAGCTGATGTATCACAGTGGTAGATATGCTCCTGTCACAACTTTTTTGAAACATGTTGTAGGCATCAAAATGCATTTACTCCTTTACAGTTTATATTTAAATTTATGTATTACTCTGCTCTTTACAATTCATAAGTTACTATAATTTTGGAGCAATCTCTGGCACAAGAATTCCTTTTGAGATTAGTAAAGTTCTATCTTATCTCTTTTCTTATGTTATTGCTCTCTTTTGACCTACCTTCTCCCTTTGCAGCAGAAGTTTCTTGGCTTTCTCCTCTGCTGCTTTCTGGTCCTTGCTGACTGCAGCCTCGGCCTGTTTGACTGGTGCATCCTCGCACTTCTTCTCCTCCACTGCAGCACTTTTGGACTCTGCCGTCCTAAACTTGGGAACCAGGGGAGCAATGTAACTTCCCACAAAGGCTTGTACTGTGGGAGCTGAGTAGGACAGGTAGTGTCCTAAACCCTTCTTGGAGGGAGGCTGTGTAACTGGAACAGCAGAGTCTGTTTTATCAGACACTGGCATGAGGTCACTAGTTTGTTGACCCTGAGAGGAAGCAGAGGAATTGTCGGCATTGTCCACTTTCTTGTCCTGAGTCTTTGTGCTGCTGCCAAAGTATGAGTTGATGTGGTGGGCCAGGTAGTTGTAAGTCTCATCAAGGCTTACTGAAAAGGTGCTGGGATGGAAAAGTGCTGTGGTTTGTTTGGATGTTGTGCTCTTGCTCTCAGTATCACTCGGAGAAGGTTTCAGGTCTTCTTGCTTTTTGGCAGAGCTGGCTTTGACAGCGGGAACAACCCGTCTCAGCCTTTTCTCCCTAAGTTCACGCACAGTCTGAACGGTGGCAGGGACAGTCGCTTGGGATGAACTGTGAGGATGAGTGGAGGTAGTGGCACTTGTATCAAGCGTAGCAGCAGATGTTGAAATAGGAGGACTGGCAGGTTTGGGTGTAGGAGATGAAGAAGCAGGAGCAGCATTAGTGGGAGCAGGAGTAGATGTGACCACACTCTCCTCAACACTAGCCTCAGCCTTTTTCCCAGCCTTTAAAGCATTTGGCTTGAGTCTAGCGATTTTGGAGAGAAGTTCTGTGTGCGTCCCGCTCACAGCTTTAGAAACTGTGTCGAGTGTGTTCCTGACCCGCGACATGTGTTGGCTCAGCCCAGCAGACCACCGTGAAGCTGAAGTGTTCAAATACAGGGTGCTGGTGTGGAGTCCAAGCCGCTGTCTGACTTGGTTAGATTTAAAGAGCCATCCCTTACGCCCAGTGATCCTCAGGTGGTGGATGTGCCTCCAGCTGAGATAGCAAGCCTTGTAGCAGTAAGGTGACTGTGCATGAATCCTGCAGTGAGGAGTACCAGACAAGGGAAAAGATGCTACTGACTGGCGAGTGTATGTTTTCCACAAATAAAATGCTCTTCTTACTTTCACCCAGGTATTTGGAGCCCATCTATGACTCATTCTTACAGGTCACAAGAGTCTGTGCCATCCAAAGCACTATTAGGTATATGCTCTCCCTTTTCATTAACCTGGTGATGGAAAACAAAAAAGTGATGCATGCATTAAAGAAAGAAAATTGTAAAAAAGAAAATGATGAAAATGAATTAATCACTTGTGAAAACTAATAAAGTGGAGAAGAAAATAAAAATGTTCATTGTTTTACACATTTGAACTCCTAAATTTACATGTATAACATAGATAATGAAAACGTCCAGCCCTTTAGAACTTTTTTCAGTTCTGGTCCTTCCAATCATTAATTTTAATAGTCCGGCTTTACAAAAAAAAGCTCCCTTTTCTAATTCTAAATGGTAGTAAATCATTAAAAAAAAAATGATGATGATGTATTTTACACTTTACAATAAGTCAGTTGTAAATGTTATTTAGAAATTAGTGGTAAGCAGTAACTGGATCTTGCCAAATAGCAATCTCACATCGATGTATGAAAACTGTTTATAGTGTTTATAAAGTCTCATTGTAAAGCAGTACTGTAAAATCTCATTGGTAAATTATCCTAACCAGGGGTGTACTGGTCTACCCTCATTAATTCATATATTGTTGTGAAATTAGATGGGTGAACTCTCATTTTAACCTCATTTCAAAAACGTTGGTAAACTGAGTTCACTGAGTTTGCCCCACACTGCGCCCCTGAGCCTGACTGACAGCAAAACAAAATAGCTAACTTCTACTCAGTCAATATAGCATATTTCAACACCAGCAACTAGTTAGCTGTTAGCTCCTCAGCTAGCTAACGCGCCAGCATTCATAAAGACCACCCATTACAAAATAAACCATACCAGTCTTTTATGTCGTCGTATCATGAAAGCCGGGATTCCGTTAATATGTTCATTAAGTCGCCATATACGTGCAGGTTAGCACACTAAAATATCATAACGTATGGCAATAGATACGGTCACTCGACACTGTGGCTTCCAGAATGACGTGAGGATGTCAGTCAAAAGAAAAACAATGGTCATGTGACACGCTACGTGCTCCTCAATTGGCTGGATATCACTTGCCCCTTACATAGAGCCCGTTGATTGGTTGACGAGATTCTTGCCACCGTTAACTGAGGATCAACTTTTAATATTGACCGGCGTGCGCCGAAGGAGTGGGCGGAGTCGGTACCCAACCTTAAAAAATGGGTATCCACCAGAGTTTGTCTTTTTTAAATTAGTTTTGTATCATTTATTTCGTCTTATTTTTTTATTTTTTTTATCAGCTCAGTTAGTTTCCGGAGTGGTTTTGCTCGTTTCAGTTTTTCTTAGCTGTTTTAAAATGTTTAGTTTCAGTTTATTTTTTATTAGTTTCAGTATTAGTTTATTTTGATCCTATAATATGATGGGTATTTGTCAGGGGCTAGATTTAAGAAGTTAAGACTATACATTACAATATAAATACCAACACTTTGTGAGGACAATTGACTCAGTCATGCAGACATCAATAAAAAAAAATTATGCAGCAATGCCTCCTCATGCCTGTAGTGTTTAAAAATTTGACCAAATGGACTAAAACAAGACATTTGTCATATATTTTGATTTTATTATAGCTCGTTTTCTGAGTACACAATATAACTTCAGTTTGTTCATGTTTCTTTCTAAAGCTTTTTTTTTTATTTTTTTTTATTTCAGTTAATTAAATTGTTTTTCCCCCACGACAAGTAATAACCTTGGTCTCCACCCTTCTGCGTATCATAAGGGATTCAGGCAGACTTAAATGGAGCGCTACGCAGGCACATGGAAACGATGACTACTCTTTACCCAAATGTTATAATCATATAATAACTAAAAACAGTCTGAAATACACCTAAAACTCCTTGATATTAGAATATTGTATAATATTAATAGTAGGATTTGATATTTCAAAAGTGCAGCTAACTTACATGGTTGTGATTGCTGTAAAACAAACAAATAACATCAGGGTCACTGTCGGACAGCTGAGCAGGAGTGAGTATGAACTGTATCGGCCGACAGAGGGCACCAATGCGTATAGTGTCAGTAAAAGGATCGAAGAAGACACAGAAATGATGCTGCTCCTCCTCTCTACAGCTACTAGCTACTCGATAACACTCCCAACCTAACAACTTAACACGGTCATGTTTAGTGTTGGGTGACTAATTAATAGGCAGAACTACAATACACCAGCGAAGAAGCACTCGCCCCCTCAAAAGGTAAGTGTGGGTCTTAAAGAAGAAAGGAGAACACATTATGTTAGCCAACATCAGCTAACGTGCGGAGTGACGGCTGATGGGTCGTGTCTAGAATGGAACCCTTGATTTGCGACTCTCGCGGGATTTTGACGCGTTGTTTATTCGTTTCGCGTCTATTGCAAACTTATTTTGTTTTAAAATATGAAAACGGTGATGAAAATCTGAGCAGGTTTACGGACAGAAAACATTCGTTTCGGGAAAAAGATCATGGTTTGGGTTAAAATTCTGTCTCGCGAGATCTTTGTAGCTCTTTCGCGGGTCTGTGGTTCCCTTGTAGACACAACACGGCTGATGTGATGACATCGCGGTGAAATGGTCAAATATAACGTTTAACGTTGAAAATAACTTGAATTATATATTATCTAGTGATAACTTGTCTTTTTATTTAGATAATTGTTTAATTAAAAGGGAATTATTATTGGGTTGTTCTTTGTTATTTAATCAGTCCAAGCTAATCTAAAGGAAAAACACAAATTAAAGCAAGGCAACTGAAATTTTGGTGGGTAAACAGTCGTAAATATGGCAATGTTACCTAAGGTTATCCTCAGAATATTGTATCTCTAAGGTAGCTATTAACCAAGGTGCCTTGGTTAATAGGAGGGCAAATTGGAGGGCAAAACATAGATGATGTGAATTTTTTGAGCAGGAATTACAGTAGAACTTTTCTTAACATGTTGAAACTTTTAATGTATATTGTTAACTGATTCTAGAAATAAACACTGAGAAAGTAACATCCTTACTGTGGAGTAACAGTCAATTGTGGACTATTTTAGTAAGGCCAGTTAATTATGGGGCAGGTTGCAAAAACAGGAAGCCTAGTTTGTCAGTGTTTACTCCTGCCAGGAGAGCACCTCCTGTCCACATAGATCTTTCTTATCATGCTAAATGTAAATACCTACTTATTATTTTCTCTCTTGAATGCAGGGGACATCAGAAACATGGCAACTGCACAGTCTGCGGTAACATTTGCAGTGTGCATCCTCATGATAACAGAGCTGATACTTGCCAAGAAGGACTACTATGATATACTGGGAGTGCCTAAAGATGCTACTGAGCGACAGATAAAGAAGGCTTTCCATAGGCTTGCAATGAAATATCACCCAGATAAGAACAAAAGCCCGGACGCTGAAGTGAGATTCAGGGAAATTGCCGAAGGTAATTGATTCTTTCTTTTTGGGATTGTTTTGGTGTAGGGTGCAACGAATATTGTTTTAATTGTCAGTTAATCTATTGATTATTTTCTCAATTGATCAGTTGTTGTTTAAAATGTTGTTTAGCCTGTCTTAATTTTCATTCAAGGACTCTGGAGGATGTGGCCAAAGTTGCATGTACATGTTTGTTAAAATCTTGTAGATCAAAACATTTCCCTAAAAGAGAATTAAACTATTTATTTTAAACAGCGTGCAGACCTTTCTTCTATGCACCCTGCAGTGATATTTTTTGTCTGGCACCTGAAAATTTTTGCCTAAATGTGTGCACACTTGGTTGCTCTCCTGTTGTTGCATCTTAACAATATAGTACACTTGTCATGACCTTATTTAGGCCTTGGCCATTATTACTATGCCCTTTTTAAAACATTGATGTAATACAGTACTAAACTTCTCAAGCCCTGACTGACTCTCATCTTATGTGCAGCTTATGAAACTTTATCAGATGAAACCAGAAGAAGAAAATATGACCAGTTCGGTGACACCTCCGCATACTTCACCGGGGAGCCGCAGGGAAGACATAGACCGGGTTCCCACCAACCTTTCAACTTCAACTTTGATGACATTTTCAAGGACTTTGACATCTACAGTCAGAACAGGCACGCCCGTCACCGAAGACACTTTGATGAGCACTCCAGGTCCCACAGCAGACATAAGAGACACTTTCCAGGAGGTTTTGGAGGCGATATCTTTGATGACATGTTTGACGACACAGAGAGAATGTTTACCTTTGATGGACACAGCAAACAGACTGAAAACAGGTTTCACCATGCATCAAAACAACACTGTAGAACAGTGACCCAGCGCAGAGGAAACATGGTAACCACATACACAGACTGTACTGCATCTTAAGATGCAATGTTAAGATCACCTCTCAAAATTGCCTTAAGGGGATATTATACTGTTGTATTGATTAAGTAATGGAAAGCCACTTGGTAGAGATGCACCTACAGTGAAATTCTGTGTAGACATGGGACCGATCTGGTCAAATATCATTACAGGGGCTCAATACTGAAGGTAACTTATTGAGTGTTGGACAGTTCTCACCAATCCGCATCCCGATCTAAATTCCCCTACGTCACATGTTTTGTCTTCGTAAATACTTTGCTAAGCAGCACAAATAGAGTTGAGTGTTGCTTTTCGCATCTTTTCTCCATTAACATATATAAGAGAAACATGTTCCAACATTTGCATTTTGGAACATAAAATAGCAAAATTATCAGCAGTGCGTCAACCACAAATAACCAACACAACAACGCTGTGAAACTTGAACAGTGACATTGAGATCTGACATTCAGGCACAGAATGACAAACGGTGACCACTCCGTTTACTTAGCTTAGGTCAAAATCCAAATAAGCTATGTTTTGTTCAAGCTATTTTCTGTGTTTGCTCATGGACGTGTAAATGATTGTAGTAATTTTTCACTTACTGTTGGAAAGGGAGTATTTTGTCAGTATTTTAAGCACCTTCTTTGATAGCAGAGTTTGTTTTAAGTTGGAGAAAATGAAACAATCATCCTGACTTTGGCACAGGAATGCCCATGTGTCAGTTCGTCACTAGTTCACACCATGTTCTTTTGTACAGTTTTCAGTCTCTTTTGTACAGGTTTTGCCACTGTGGGCGTCAAACACAGCTGATGGTAACAGAAACAATAGCAGCCAGTCGAGTTTTGCTTATGGTTGTCAAATGGGGAACAATGTCAACAAAAACCTGTGACCCTCCACGTGTCGGCTTAATTGTTTAACTGGTGTTTGTACAACAACTTGTCAGAATATTCATACACTGCCAGTCACATTTTTAACACCATACTACCCTAATTCCAAAAAAAAGTTGCTCTGTAAAACATAAATGACAGATTTGCAAATCTTTTTGACCTCTATTCAGTTGAATATAGTATAAAGACAAGATAATTAATGTTCGGGCAGGCCGGTCTAGTACCTGAATTCTCTTACTATATAGCCTTGCTGTTGTAATGTGCAGAATGCGTCTTGGCGTTGTCTTGCTGAAATAAGCAGTGATGTTTCTGAAAAAGACAATTAGCCATGTTATGGGCACTAGCACACCCCTATACCATCATGGATTATGGCTTTTGAACTTTGTGAAAACTCCTTGAAACTGCATGTTGAGAAACATTGCTCTTAAACTGTTGCACACCATTTTTCACAAAGTGATGAACCTCGCTCCATCCTCGCTTTTGAACGACTGAACCTTTCGAGGATGGCCCTTTAATACCCAATCATGATACTGTCACCTGTTATCAATTAACCTGTTTAGCTTTTGCATGTTCCAAACAGGAGGGTTTTTTTTTAGCTTTCCACAACTTTCCCAGTCTTTTGTTGCCCATGTCTCAACTTTTTGGGGTCAAAAGTATTTGCAAAACATTATTTTTTATTTAGATTTTACATTGTGTCCCAACTTTTTTTGGAATTGTGGTTAAATGTCCATCAGTTCAACTGTAATTGTAAATATTGGTAAAGTAGAAAATAGAAAAGTAGGGAAGTGGTTTAAGTAAATGGAAAAATGTGTGACTCATATTTTAGTGGAAATAGCAATAGCCTTTCAATTAATACAATTAAGTGAGAAATTTATAATGTTCTTTTTTTCTTGAAGATGTTTGTCATCTCTAATAAGTCTATTTTAAAAGACTTAAATCTGGATTTAGAATTACAATGCTTTAAGTTCAACCAAAAATCCTCAAATAGAGGAATTTAAAAACATTTGACTGGCATGTCAGACGAACCACAAATATTTTTTGTTACATTTTTTTATTTTTTTTATGTGTAAACGAACTTGCAGAGGACCAATTGAACTACGACCGTACATACTAGAGGTTTCATTACCACTAATTGTACTTGTTAGCCTATGTTTTTTATGGAGATGAGCATAATATACTGCATATATTTTTAAAATAAGAATATTGCAGTACTACAATGCTGAAGGAATACCCTTTATGTTTGTACAAGCATCAATGTTCAGCACATTCTCTGAATCTGGTGATGCTACTTACCTGTGTTGACTAGTTGATGAAACGCTCAGTGCATATTGTTTTCCTAACATGTGTTACCTCATCTTTTTAGTTACAGCGACGTGCTCTTTTTTCCACTGTATGTGCAATATTTATTTACAATATTGATAGTTTTGTAAATATTCAATGGCACTTTGAATTTTGTATAATTAAAAAATGTTTCTAGATGCCAAAAGAGCCTCCTGCTGCTTACTTATTTATTGTTAAGCACATTATTTTAGAGTATATAATTTATTGTTTTGCTTGAACAATGAATGTCCAAGTATTTGCGTACCTGAAATCCATCTACCAGAGTTCATGACCCAGTTACTCAAGATAATCCACAGACCTTGTTGTGAGCAGTTTCATGTTGGACCCATTTTCTTTCTAGTAGAAGATCGGCATCTGCTAAATCAGGTGAGCAAAACTTCTTTGTTGTATTTTGCTATTAATGAACTTTTGCTCTCCTGAGAAACCTGGGGCGACAAAGTTTTAGAAAGTTTAAAACCAAGAAAAGATGGAAGATGTAAGATTGACAAAAAAGGAAGAAAAAACAGAAATCTCATTCTTGAATATCCCCAAATATACCTGAAGTCACCGGTGGACTTGTATGGCAATTTGATTCACAAATTAAGCAAGTAAGTGTTATTATCTTGAGGCAGGAGAAAACGATTGTGCCACTGACCAACGAAAACCTGCTCTAAAGTCAATTGGCGCAGTATTTTCCTGCTATTTAAAGCATGCATTGTTCTGATAGTAAGGTGTGTCTATGTAGGTGTGTGCTTCTAGGGCACTGCAGTTAATCCATGTGCCATAACATTAACATCCCAGTAAAGAGAGGATGAGTTGCAGGTGTTTGACAGGGTGAAGCATCTGTCCTTTAAGAGAGAAGTGGTGCACATCAACTGTAACTTCACTGATTATTTAAATCCAGCAGGATCTGTCAGATCTAAAACTGAACCTGGACTCCATGCCCCCCTCTAATCAGAGTCCACCCAAATCCTGAAACAGCTGGAAAACAAAGAAGTCCAGAGGGGCAGGTCTGTGGTGTTTGAGTGTAAGGTGAGACACGACCCCTCACTCATCCACACCATGACCTGGCTCAAAGACGATGGAGAGCTGCCTGATGACGAGGGGTCAGACCTGTGAGGAGACATCTCACTTCTTAGACCGTCTTACCTTTTATGAAATTGTACTGGTGTATTGGTGTGTGTTTCGTTCTGTTGTCAGTAAGTTTAGCTTTGCAGGAGTTCAGTTTCAGTGACTTACAAAATCAAACTCTGTCTTCCCAGAAATATTTAAACAAACACACACTTGAATACAAAGATAATATAAAATATCTCACAATTCCACCATTTCCATTTAATACTGTAGGTCACCTGATGTGAACCTGATTCAACTGACATGCCCCGAGGGACTTCATGTGATGTGAAACCAAACCACACAACACGGAGGAACACATGACTGCAGTTGAGAAGTTTTCGACCTGTAAACTCATCAGAGAGACCTGCTACAATTATATCAACCACTCAGACAAAGTGATACTGGGATGTAGCAAATAAATATCAATAAAATGTGCAGTAATTGCTGTTATTGCTGTAATTTCTCTGAACTGTAGATATGTTGATACTATCCTTATTATACCAATTACTTATTATATAGTTCACCCCAGAAATCAAAAATACATATTACATCAATCTAGATTTTTTTGTGTGAGTTAAAGATTTTTGGCGATATCGGCTGTAGAGATGTTTGCCTTCTGAGCAGTTTCATGTAGGGACTATTTTCTTTTTGCTGTAGAATCTACCGCAACTACTTTCTTTCCTGTATAAAGAAAATAGTTTAAAGAATATTGAAGAATATTGAAAAGAAGAGTAGGTACTATTACACTGTAACAATAATGCTGGAAAATTTTCAGTAACTTACTGGCAGCAATTGGCTGGTAAGTTTCAGTCAATACATTTCACAGTATGATTGCTGCAAATCTAATCACAGTACCTCAGTGCTTTAATTGTTATCACAGTAATAATCAACATGCTGTATTTTTTTTATCACAACACTAATCCAACTACTGTTAAAATGCATTTTTATACTATGGCGTCGGATTTCGATAATTCGCCATGAATCTGGAAGTTGTTGTAACTTCAATGTACATTGTCTGAGTCCCAGCTTGAGGACATCAACATGACAATAATCAGTCACAGTCATACCGCCACCTACTGACAACTGTAAATGACATGTTTTATATTGTGATGAGCTCCTCCTTGCAGGTTGACCTGGTCCAACTCAAATGTGGTCAGAAAAACCTTCAAACCTCGATAACACTGTACTGTAAAGTTCTCCGGGCCCAGCAACAGTGTGTTTACTGAATTAATCTAAAATACAAAACCAGAGCAATCAGTATTAATATAATATTTAAAAAATCTACTTACTACCCTAAATCACCCATCATGCACCCCTGAATTTGCAAATTCTCACTTGCAGACCTTGGAACCGACCAATCACTATCACATATTTAACAAAGCAATGCAATAAATGTTAATAACATCTCTTTATTTATCCTAATTCTTATTGTTGTGATCAGATTGAAATGTTACTAATAATGTGATTTAATTGAATAATAACTTAATTAGGTTACTTATATTATAAACTGTATACTTTAATTTGTCTGGTTCACTATCTGTTATATTTTATGAACTATTGCTATTTGCATTATTAAATTAATTGCCTAATCTTTAACTAAGTTTGAACTGAATGAAGTCCATGCCAACACGTCATACCGGTTTAATGACTGATGCATCATTTCATGAGTTTCACATAAATATTTTGGTGCTCACCCTAGTTACTGTTGCACAGAGGAAAAATAAATTCTTCTCATTGGTACAACTTGAGTATGATGTCACTTCTAGGTAATGTAGTTCTTTAAAAGTCACTGAGCTTTTAGTGGAGCCCTACTGAACTCAAACTCCCATGATTCAACTCGGAGCCAACTGTGTGCGCAGTTGTTGGCAGATCCACAGAGACGCTAGCAGCTTTAGCTCAGGGACACTGAATGACTTTGTGCCCGTGTGTGGCGGCAGGGTGAAGGAAGTTGCTTATTTGACAGGTCGGGATTTGTACCGGAGCTCATGGAGGCCCTCATACCTGTCATAAACAAACTGCAAGATGTGTTTAACACGGTCGGCGCGGACATAATTCAGCTGCCGCAGATTGTTGTTGTGGGAACTCAGGTGAGAAACGTCACTTTGCCGAAAGGCTAGCAAGTCAGTTAGCCTGCGCAAACTTACTGTTTTGGCCACTTCTGATACCTAACTCAGTTTTTCTTTCAGTTTCACCTTACTATATGAGACAAAACTATGCAGTCTGAAATTATAAGCTTCTGTTTTTGACGTAAATCAAAGTTAACAAGCTTAGCAACTAGCTAGCATTAGCTTCATGAGATTTCATGTACAAACTCAGTCTAGCAGTGTTTTTGACAGTTGGGGAGAAAGCACTTATGCACATAGTCTTCAGATCAAGAAATTCAGTTTTTCTTTAACTTGTCTCAATTAACTTTTGTATATTAATGATTTAGTCGTTATTTTATGTATTAAATTTGTTTTATTGTTTATTCAATAACTCAAAATGTAGAATGTAGGGCTGTGCATTGGCAAGAGTCTGGCGATACGATGTCACGATATAATTCGATATATTGTGATACTGTACGGTCATATATTACTATTCTTTTTACCTAATTTTAGGAAAACTGTCCAAGTAGAAAGAACACACTAGGGCTGCAAGTAATGATTATTTTCTCTATTGAAAGTTGTTTGGCCTATAAAATAGGAGAAAATTGTGAAATGTCAAACACGGTGATGTCACAAAGCAGTAAAGACACCAAAAGATATTCACATTAAAGAAGCTGAAATCAAAGACTTTTGACTTGTTTCTTTAAAAATTACTCAAACCAATTGTTATTGATTATTAAAATAGTTGACAATCAATTTAATAATAGATTGATAATCAATTAATTGTTGCAGCTCTAGAACACACCACCATATTCAAAAAAGTTTAAAAAGTTAACTTTTTTTGCAGTCAGAAGAGTTAAGATAGTTAACAAGACTGCTATCTAGCAGTTTGGGATGTAAACAGCACAAAATAAACCATTACCATGAATCTTTGTATGTATCACAATACACTGTTTTTGATAATTGATACAGTATCATGACATATTGCAATACTCATGTGTATCAATATTTTCATACTCAACAAGGTTTTCTGGAAAGAAGCATTGCTGTTAAGTTTTTTAAATGTATTTTTCTGCTTTGAACACTACAGAAGTAGTGCCATATAGTTCCATTATATTGGAGAGAAGGCAGAAATCTCTACTGCCAATATCACCAAAACTCTTCATTAAATCAACTACTTGGTAGAGAGCTCAATTACTAAAATAACTGATAGCTGCAGCCCTAATTTGAAAAACATATTCAGGTGTCTTCATGGAAAAAAACATGATTTGCCATGTTGTGTCTTAAAAGTATTCTCTACTCACAAATGGCCAGTTTACTTAGTACACATAGGTAAGATTAATACAACTGAACAGCCTTGCAGTAAGTCCTACCTTTATAATTGAACAATATGACAAACTAATGACCATAAAGTTGAGGTGGTACCTTTCTTTTCTAATACAGTTTCACCCTGTCCTCCTAACTACCTTGCATGCTCTTTTAAGGCTAATTGGTTTAATGTGGCGGGTTTGGTCTCACTCATCTACTTTCACTGCTGTCAGTTAATCGGATGTGACCGTCTCAGACGTTTTGGCAGGCATCTGAGGGTGTAACAGTAAGAAAAGACAAGCCAGAGGGTGTTTTTAATACCTGATTTCTTATATTCGACCTTGTCAGTGCTCCACACAAATCAGCAAGGGCTTTCAGCTAAGGACAGCTGTAACACATACCTGATGCCAAGTATTAATAACTGGTTTTCTCTGTGAGGTCTGTAAATACGCCTACCTATGTCAGTCAAAACAACATTAAGTTTACTGCTGCTGCAGAGAAAGTAATCATCTCCTGCTGAGAGAATCAGCGCCAGCCAATTAAAGGTGAATCTGCTAGCCAAGTGAGCTAAGTGACATATTTCAGTTCATCAGATTACTCTACCACACATGCAAATCAGCCAGATATGTCTTACTAGTGGCAGCCAGCGTTGGTGTGAATGAGTACACAGGCTGAAGCAGCCACAAGGTTTGTGTTCGACCAGTGTGTGATGTTTAGCACTGCCAGCTTCATCCCAGTAGTGCCTGGGCCAAACAAAAGTACTACCCACTGAGCAGGAACATGGCCCCTGGAGAGATAACCAGTAAATATTTTTAAGTAACACACAGAGAAGTATCATCAAATGCAGTCAGCCTCAGCACAGTGTATTTTGTCTGCATCTTCAGGATGGGAGGACTTGATTCCTCTGGTCGATGAGTCATTCATACTTAAGTCTCCTCACTTGTGGTTTTGTTTATGATGTTGTTGTTCTTGTCTACAGAGCAGCGGGAAGAGTTCTGTTTTAGAGAGCCTGGTTGGCAGAGACATCTTACCTCGTGGCACTGGCATTGTCACACGCCGGCCCCTCATCCTACAGCTCGTGCACATCGACCCAGAGGACCGCAGGAAAACCAGTGAAGAGAATGGTAACATCACGGTCAACTCTGTTACCTCTGTATCTGTGTAGCTGTTACATATTAATGTTCTCCTACAAACTAAATTATTTGATCTTCAATATTTTTACGGGTTTTGATGGCCAGTGCTGATTTTGATGTTTGAGACAACACTGCAATGGCAGATAGTAATGTCAGAAACTTTTTAAAGTTGTGAAAGGTACAAATTAACACATATTAAGGGGGACAAGTTACAGTTGAAAAACAGCTTCTCAGTGTTCTCTGGTAGACAATCTATGTAATGTTAAGACTGTTTCTAAACTGACTTTAACATTTATTTACTACAATTTCTTGTTATTGTAAAGTCTCAAATATTGCTGACCTCATAGAATATGATGCATAGCTGTAGATTAAACTACACAGTAGTATATAAAGTAGGGCTGAGTGAAATGGACAATCAAATATCATCATATTTCTGATAAATAATCATCAGTAATGTGAATATGACTTACGTGGGTAAAGTCAAATAATGGAACAGCTAGAACAGTCTGATAAGTTGAGAAAATTACATCACTTCATTGTAATGCAGCCTTTAAAACTAGGAAAAGACAAAGCTTAGACCTCAAAATATGAAAAAAAAAAAATACTAGAATTACTCCTTAATAGACACTTTCTATGCTCATGAGACCTCTGCTAGAGTGCTATAATAACTATTTGTTCAGCTATGGAATGTTTTTATATTATGAAATGAACAGCAGTTTAACTCAGAAGCAGCACTGATATAATCCACTTCTCAGTGAAAAGAACAGCGGGGGGAAATGTGCCAAGATCCTGCATTTATTCACTACCCTCCTCTGGCACTGGCCTCAGAGTGACTCTGCATTGCTGCAGAGTGTCGTGCAGGAGCTGCAGATAGCAAGGCTAACCCCTTTGTCTCCTGTCATCTCTCCTTAACCACAGAATCCAAGAAAAATGGACGCTTTTACAGAGGTCTCCTTTTCCTTGTTCTTTACCTTATTGTGTACACATATTACATAACCTTCCCCCTTTCTTTCGCCCATCCTGCCTCATATTGTAGCTTTTCCAAAGCTGCCAAACCATGTGGCTTCACTTTACTCAGCTCAAGCCCTCCCCTCTATTTAGGATGGTCTCTGTCAGTTAAAGTTAGACAAAGAGAATTAGCAGATTCCTGTTGAAAATAATCGTTTTGTCAGTAATTTTACAATTTAAAACTCATTAGCTGACTGATGCCAACTTCCTCAAAGCTCACCTTTGATTTCCTCAAATACCAGCTTCCTCTAAGATGACTAACAGACTACACCCTTCAAATTTTGTGTCCTTGTTGTTGTCACAATGTTGATTATTGCAGCTGGACATTCACTTTGAAGTGTTTTTATTTGCTTTAGGCTTTCATTTGCTTCCACGGCTGTTGTGTGAAAACAACAGTTGTTCCACTGTATTTTTTTTTTTTAAGCTTCAGCTGTGGGTCTTTGCTCTGAGGAGTTTTTCCATCCCATTTTTTTTCCAAAACAAAATCCTCCCATGAGACATAGCGATAGTAATAATAGTATCATTGAGCTTAAGGCCACATCTGTCACACTCGTAACTGAAACATCTGCCCTCAACTTTGTATCTCTGCAGGCATCGACGGAGAGGAATGGGGCAAATTTCTACACACCAAAAACAAGGTAGAGACATCACCCTCTTGTCTGTTCAGTCCTGTTTCACGCCACTGCTGTTACAGTGTATTAGTGTCGGGACTTAGAGTAAAATGCCTTCCACATTTTCTCAAAATATAATAGACCCTTTTTGGTCCAACATCATGATTATGTCACGGTGTTAGCAGGAGGCAAAACAAGGAAAGGAAATGTAACACTAACCTCACTAATTATTAAAACGATAAACCAGCATAAAAATGACAATTAGGCATCCAACATAAACCACTGTGCTCTGAACAGAACATGATGCAAACAGAAAGTAACATTTGCATTGTGGAACATAAAACAGCAAAGTTGACAAACTGCTCAGTCCGTGCATGATGGGAAATCTGGGCTGTCACGACACTTTTAATACAGAGCCTCGTTTTGATCCACTCCCGTTCGCCCAGTTAAAGTTATGGCATTATGCTGTTATTACAACACTTCCTGTTTCAATTTCACATTTCAAAGCCTTCTAGTGTTTAATTGGAGGGGTCAAATTCATTATGAAGTGTTGAACAACCAGGTGGCTCACAAATTCATTATTTCTATGATGTACTGAAATAAATACATTTTATATACATTTTAAATTCATTGTTTGTTGTTTCCTTTGAAATCAAAATGTAGACATTGTGACAGTTCATGTTTTTGTTTCAGTTTTTGTAAGATTTGGTCCCTGGGTCTGATCACAACATTGCCTTGTTATGTATTCTGGATTGACTACTATGGATTAGCTACTGGTTTTGTGGAATGTTTACAACACTGTAATCTGTAATGAGGTCATGCACACGCCCTGTAGCTAAAAATATTTATATGGCTGTAGGGTAAATGTCCTCTAAGGTTGGATTGTGTCTTTTGAGCTCCACGTAGTTCCTTATGTTTGAATAAAGAAGCCCTTATAATAGCCTCATGACACTGAACAGGAAGTCTCAGGACATGTTTCTTTGAAAATGATCCCTGTCATGGCCTGTTTTTTGTCACTATATGTTGTTATTGTTGTTGCTACTTGTCTGCTCATGTGTTTCTGATTGTTGTTAATATACCGGAGTCTTTACCTGTCATGGTTAAATTGTTCTTTCAGATCTACACAGACTTTGAGGAGATCAGGCAAGAAATCGAAGCAGAAACTGAAAGAATGTCTGGCAGTAATAAGGTATGCTAATTAAGGTCATTATACATCAAGAGTTGCCAAACCAGAAATAAAATCAAAAGAGAGACTGAATGATCTTCTGACTCAACCTTTAGAGCAACGTCAGCACTGAATATTAACCAAAGAATTGTTTTCCATGTTCTAGGGAATTTGTGATGAACCCATTCACCTAAAAATCTTCTCACCACATGTTGTGAACCTCACATTGGTGGACCTTCCTGGCATTACAAAGGTGACATAGATTTTCATTCTCAAACCTGTATAAGCTATGAATTTAAAAAATAAACAAGGGAGAACTGACTTCCTGGATTAAATCTGAGGTTACAAGGCGTTACCTAGAGTTGGATCTAAGCTTCCAGTCCCACATTAACAACGGAAACGTAGCTAAAGTACGACCATTTAAAAAATCAAAAAGATGCTGAAAAACTGATTCATGCCTTTATTTCAAGCCGATTCAATTGCTGTAACATACTTCTTAACATACATTTTTAAAAGAAAGCGACTTTCCAGATCCAGGCCTTGGACTAAGATGTCGTATTTTCCTTGTTTTTATGCCTTCTGTATACTCTATTTGTTACTTTATTATTATTATTTAGTTCAGGGTTTTATTTTCCATCTTATGTTAAGCTTTCTTTTTTCATCCTAATGCATTCTATGTATTCTCCTCTAATTTTGTCTTATTTTTACCAGTGTTTTTATGTTCATTCTGTGTCTTTTATATGAAGGCTGCATGTAGTTTCTTTGTTGTAAAGCACTTTGGGCTGCATTTCTTGTATGAGGGTGTATGAGGTGCTACACAAAATATGTTTATATCATTATTATTATTAGATAAATTTCATGGTTTAAGTCAGTGTATGTATATGTTAAAACAGGTGCCGGTGGGAGATCAGCCCAAAGACATCGAGATCCAGATCAGAGAATTGATCTTCAAGTACATCTCCAACCCCAACTCCATCATCCTGGCTGTGACGGCTGCCAATACAGACATGGCGACATCAGAGGCTCTTAAAGTGGCCCGTGAGGTTGATGCTGATGGTAAATTACCTTGTTTATCATTTCTTCACTTATGCTTTTTTACTTAAGTGGCATTGTCTTCATTTTCCTAGTCAAGCATTTGTATTTCCTGCCTCAATGGTGTATAATTTTGTCTTCAGGCAGGAGGACGCTGGCAGTGGTGACCAAGCTGGATCTGATGGATGCTGGCACAGATGCCATGGATGTACTGATGGGCAGGGTCATTCCTGTCAAACTGGGTATTATTGGAGTAGTTAACAGGTAACACTGCACTTCTCTGCCACATTAGCCAGTTAGTTAGGAAGGAAGAATGACAGATGGAACAAACAAACTTTATTAACGATGTTGTGGAAAATAGTTTTGGGCTTCACCACAAAAACATTTAAAAACAAGAAGGGCACTCAGAGAGCGTAAGACCCTCTGCCAAGGCCAAATTCCTATTTTGCAATGGTAACAAAAGTGCAAAAACAACTTGTGCATCTGCCCCATGGTTCAGATCTGTTCAGAAAATTCATGGGTCCTTCATTGGTTCATGCTACACTTTTCCACCCAGTTTCATCAAAATCAGGCCAGTAATTTTACCATAATCCTGCTGAGAAACAAACAGAACTATTTTACTTGCTATATGTGCTGTTTTCTGCAATACCAATTTATTCCCAATATTCATATTTCCATACCACATCACCTGGTTGAAAAATTTAAAAAATTACCTCCGGATTCTTACATCTTCCATTTCATCTACTATCGATATTCTGTGTCAGTAATAATAATAAGTCACATGGTTTGTGGTGGTGGTCATATAAGAGATACAAAAAACCATATCTAAGACCAACAACAAATTTTTTTTTTTTGTGTGTGTGTGTGTGTGTGTGTGTGTGTGCGCATTTTCTCAGGAGTCAGTTAGATATCAATCAAAAGAAGTCGGTGGCAGATTCGATCCGTGATGAATATGCCTTCCTACAAAAGAAGTACCCCTCCCTTGCAAACAGAAATGGAACCAAATATCTGGCCAGAACACTGAACAGGTATGAAGCTGGAAATCATGTAATTCTTTTATTTTTAAATATTTATTGAGTTGAAATCATTTATTGGCCTAAATCGTCCGTGTTAAGACAATTTGCAGTCTAAAAACAAGTCTCCCTCTTTGTTCTTGCATCAAATTGTGATCTCTGTTCTTTAATCTTATCTTAGGTTACTCATGCACCACATCAGAGACTGTCTCCCTGAGCTGAAGACGAGGATCAACGTGCTGGCAGCGCAGTATCAGTCTTTACTCAACAGTTACGGTGAACCCGTCGATGACAAGAGCGCCACGCTGCTGCAGCTCATCACCAAGTTTGCTGCAGAGTACTGCCGCACCATCGAGGGCACGGCCAAGTACATCGAGACAGCTGAACTGTGAGTTACACAACTCTCTGAGCTGCATGTGCCCTCATACACCACTGAGGGGTGCTAGCATCTTCCTGTCCTCATCTGAAACCACAGTCTGCCTGTAGGTTTAATGCATTTTGCTTTCTTGTTTTCTCCAGATGTGGTGGAGCAAGAATCTGTTATATATTTCATGAAACATTTGGTCGCACGTTGGAGTCGGTTGATCCTCTGGGCGGTCTGACAACAATCGATGTGCTCACAGCGATCAGAAATGCAACGGTGAGTTTCTGCTGCCTAATCTCTTTTTATGATGATTTATGAGTGTTTCTGAGTCATGCGTTTTACTGTTTCATGAAGAAAAATGTTTACAGACAAATAAATCTTAGCAAATAAAGTAAAATGTAAAAAAAAATGTTTAAGGCATATTTACAAAAGAGTTAAAACAAAACAAAATATACAGATAGATCATATGAATGGAATTAAAATATAAAAGCAATCTGAATGAAACAGAGGTTGCAACAGAAGTATTCAGGAGACAATATCTTGCCTTTACTCCCACCCCCTTGGCCTGAAGAGATACCATCTGTCTGAACCACGGGGCTGTGACTGTATGTTATTGACTCCAAGAACCTGAGTTAGACACTGATCTGTATCAGTTTCCTTGGAATGTCTCACGATGGTTCCCAGATTAGGGACTTATGGTTTAATTTTCTTCGACAGGGCCCGCGGCCGGCTTTATTTGTGCCTGAGGTTTCCTTCGAGTTGCTGGTGAAACGGCAGGTCAAGCGCCTGGAGGAGCCCAGCCTGCGCTGCGTGGAGCTCGTTCATGAGGAGATGCAGAGGATTATCCAGCACTGCAGCAACTACAGCACACAGGTGACAAACACATCCACGCATAAACAATTGATCACAAAAAACTGCAGTGTGTAACTCTAATAATGATTTTTGTTTATCTCTGCAGGAGCTGCTGAGGTTTCCAAAGCTCCACGATGCCATAGTAGAAGTGGTCACCTCGTTACTCAGAAAAAGACTCCCTGTCACCAATGAAATGGTCAGGACCTGCTCACACTTAACTACCACCGGGCATTTTCATGGGAAGTTAATTCGCTCTCCAGTCTGATTAATCAATTTTCTGAACTTCTCTTCAGGTTCACAACCTGGTTGCCATCGAGCTGGCCTACATCAACACCAAACACCCCGACTTTGCTGATGCCTGCGGCCTCATGAACAATAACATAGAAGTAAGAGATGAGCATCGTATTGTGGCTGTGACAGAAAATGTTTTAATTAATCTAGAGCAGTGTTTGGACCATCTTTGAGTGCATTAAATAAACAAATCAGATTTTTTAAGTGATGCAGAGTTCTTGAATTTGAGTTGGAGGCTGATAAACATTATTTTTGAAACATGGAAGACAGTTTGTTTATTTCCTCTTCTTTGATTTGACAGAGTTGTATTTGTCAAATTTTTTGTTTCATAGGAGCAGAGACGCAACAGAATGAGAGACCTCCCTACAGCTGTCCCCAGAGACAAGGTATACTCAGCATCCATTAGATTCACTACTCTTTTCTTGTAACAGTATTTAACTTAATTTCCACCACTCTTACGTATAAGAAATCAGTTGTTTTTCACTAAAGAATGAATTAACTTCAAAATTGTTTTGTATTAATTCTAACGCAGTTATTCTCTACGTTGTGTAAAACTCATGCACACTTCCGCCTGTAGCTCCTGTCAGTTTTCTGTCCTCTTTTCCTCTCTTTTCTTCCTGATTTTGTCTTCCTCTAGTCCCTTAAAAGCCCAGGTGGGCAGTCTCTCTCTCCCACCGAGCCTCCTGCCCCCGAGGGCGAGGCCACCAAGGTGTGTCTCGTTCAGTCGCTGCCTGCCCACATCTGACCTCTGCCCAACCCGAGCCCTTTGTATATTCTCTAAAACCACTGTTGCAGCAGGTGGTTGTGTGTTCAGTGTCCCACAGACGCAGAGGGCTGAAGGGGCAGTTTTTACCCCTCACAACTGATCTGACCTTTGACTTTCTCTCTATACATCTAACCCTTTTTTCTGCATGTTGGTTGCTCTGACAGAAGAAACAACAACTGCAAACTCAGTTGGCATCTATGTTTATTTAAAAAATTAAGAAAAGCTGGTTTAGCTTTGGTAGAGGTTGGTGACAGAGACAAAACCATCAATCATGTGATTTTCTAACAGCTACGTACATACAGCATACACATAATCACATAATCAGATGGGGATTAGGTTTTTGGCTAATTCTGTGAATAAAATATCAATACCAATCACATTCAGGATTCTATCATATCCTGAATATCCAAACCAACTGTGGTGCACAGTGATTTTTTTATATTACCCACAACCAGAAATATTCAGTGTGGCCCCAACCTCCCCCAACCCTAAACCACAGTGGTATAACTTTTGCACACTGCTTGTTAGGGATGCATGATAATGTCCCCACATCATTGATGTTGGCCAATAAAGGCCAATGGACATTTCTTCTGACAGGATGGGCTGATAAGACAGCATTTCAGTTATCTGCACACAGTGCAAGTATGTCTGCAGTGTGGAGGTTTTTTGAGTGTCCGAAACGGATAGCAGAGTTGCTATTTGCAATGATTGATTTGTGAAGAACAAAGAGAAACAGGAACAGGAAAACTCTTTATTTTGCCCAGTGATTGAAAAGCATTGTATTTCATTGCTTCATCTGGGCCGTCACAATAAGATATAATATGGCATAATATGTTAATTCCACTGCAGGAGAAACTTCATGTCGTCTGCAATTAGGTGGAAAAAAATATATATACATATATCTGCCTCAGCGATTGGCCAGAATTTTTGCACCCAGTATCCTGCATTCCTACTGCTTGTCAGTATTTTCCACCAGATTCTTTACTCATTCTGGGCGAACTTCTTTGGACTGAAGCTAAAGAAGGCCTGTGGCACGCTGTTTGAATTAGGGCTGCACAATTCTTGCAAATGTGAATCACAATTTTTCTTCCTAAGACTTGAGATCACAATTCTCTCACCTGATTCTTATTTTTCCAACAAAGACAGTTATTGCACTTTTGAAGTAGCGAGTTTAAAAAATGCATCTGAGACTTCTTATGGACAGAGCTTTAAACAGGTAACATAAACATACAGTTAAGTAAAGGACTTAAACTTAAAAGTCACGTGTAACAAAAAATACCTCACTTTAGAACACTGTGATGGCTGTGATTTTGTGATGTGGTTTGTTTGTCATATAGGAGTGAGTGAATCATTGCCATTTAGAAATGAGATTGCATAGATGTATGAATTGAGATCACAACTGATCGTGCAGCCCTGGTTTGAATGCATTTTGAAAATTCATATATATTTTTGAATCCTAAGAATGCTTTTTGTTAAGTTTTATTAACTTGATTGATTTTAATGTCTTTTCCTAACCTCGTATGACACATTTGAAGCCCTTGTGTGTGCCTGAACTTTAATCCTTGAGCCGGATGCGGGACACATCCTCACTCTTTGTCTCTGTCCTCCCTGTAGACAGCAGCCGGTGGCGCTCAGAGCGGCTCTGTCAGCGAGCAGACAGACAGCGGGACTGGGAACTGGAGGGGCATGTTGAAGAAGGGAGAGGAGGGTGCAACTGGAGACAGGGCCGCGCCCCAACCCCCCTACCCATCAAGCCCACAGAAAGGCCACGCTGTCAACCTGCTAGATGTGGTGGGTACTCTGCATTTATAGATATTTTGACTTGGGTTTGTGGAGCCTCTAACATATGGAGAACATCTGAGAAAATATTAGGTGAAAGTTGCTCAGGTAATCATTGTTTGTGTACTTCTTCTCCAGGCTGCATCTTAGGATATTAACTAGTTCATTAACAACCACATTTGATTCCTTGTCATTGCCAGCCTGTCCCAGTATCCAGGAAGTTGTCTGCTCGTGAGCAGAGGGACTGTGAGGTCATCGAGAGACTCATCAAGTCATACTTTCTTATTGTGAGAAAAAACATCCAGGACAGGTACTGACACTCTGCATGATTTCTTCACCCATCATCGAGTCATTTTTGACTTTCACATCATCATACAGTCTTCTCCTCCCCTCCGTCCTCCACTTACCCTTCTGTTGTTGTTGTTTGGCCTCAGCGTACCGAAGGCAGTGATGCACTTCCTGGTGAACCATGTGAAGGACTGCCTGCAGAGTGAGCTGGTGGGTCAGTTATACAAGACGGCCCTACTGAACGACCTGCTGACAGAGTCTGAGGACATGGCTCAGAGACGCACCGAGGCTGCTGACATGCTCAAGGTAACAGATTCATCAAGTGTCACAATGGATTGTAAGAACAAGATCTGGTGTCAGTCTTTGGGGTTGTATGAGGTACTTATCCATAGTCAGTGTATTAACATGCATTAAGATTTTTGTTTGTTTGTTTGTCTGGTCCACTGCTGCCTCGATCTGTTAGATTGTTTGTTTTTTTGTGTGACTTTGATGTTTTAAAATGCGAGTTTGGATTCGCTAAAGTCACACAATAACACAAAGAAACTGAAAGATTGAGGCAACAGCATATCAGTAACTCTTATGTTCTGTGAGGTAAAATTACTGATTTTACCAATGGAGTTTGGTTGAGTAAGAGAGGGCAATATTTGGCTTATATAACAGCAGTAAATTGTGCAGTATGTTCTTATATTGTGTATTCAGTGTCTAAAAATGAGTTGGTGTAGAAACAATGTACCCCAGATGTGTGTTTAGGCCATAAACATAAGAAAGTTGTTGAATTTACACAATTTCTTCCATTTCTCATCTCCAGGCTCTGCAGAAAGCCAGCCAGGTGATAGCAGAGATCAGAGAAACCCACATGTGGTGAGGACGGCCTCTCTTCAGCAGGCTCTCTTCACCCTCAGTCCTCATCCCCTCGGACCATCAGGCCCCCCTCAAACCCCTGCTGAGTCTCCCAGCACCTCAGACTGCAGAGACGAACAACTTCAAAATGCACTGGTGTGGATATGTGTATATGGAAACATAGTTTTAATGTACAGTAAGGACTTGGATTTAAAGAAGGGCAGCATATATCAGTCCTTTGACGTCAGCGTCACACATGCTCCTGCCCTAGATTCTATTTTTCTTATATAATTACAACAGTATTTAGATAATGTTATACATCACCACTATGTGGAGCCTTGCTGAGGAACGTCTGTTCTTAATGTAGATTTGAATTAAAGCTAGAAATAACAAACCCATGCTGCAACATGTAGATGCTCACTCCATCATGTCAATTCTTTTATTAGATGTTGGCAAAATACTGTGTCTACTGCTAATTGTTCCAAAGAATTGCACTTAGATATTTTTATTAGGAATATACACCACCATTTCCTGCATTATTTTTTACATAGAATTGGAGTTTTACAACATCAGACCCATATTTGTCTCTTTGTTTACATGTCCTTAGTCAACAAGATCAAATTTTTTTGAGGTTTAAATACACTCAGTGAGCCATTACTGAATGATTCTGGCTGTTTGACTTTTTGTATGAACGTGTTATGTAAGACTTAATGACAGAAACAACTTTCACGGTTTGCAGAGGCAGCAGAGTGGATGTAATGACATTTATTGTTTTGATTTCATGATAATTGACATGTAACCCAAACACAACAGAACAATGAATACACACACACAACAGACTCTTCGGCCAGTCGCTGGTGTCGAGGTCTGCCTCGTCCCCGTCTGGCTGCTCCTTTACCTCAGACGGCCACCCATCTTGCCCTTGCCACGGCCTTTGGCGCTGAAAGTGGGGCAGGAAAAACACAGAAGATAGTGAGTTTTGCACAAGCGGAGGGTGTTCGATTGCAGCAACAGTGGGCGGGGTGTATTTAAGTTTGTACAGAACTGGTGGTAAATCAAATCTGCAGTTTCCACCTCAACATGAAATAAGTTAAGCTTGAAACAGGACTGTAATAATACAGCACCCGATTTGTGTCATCAGTGAAATTGCAAATAAAATGCTGTTTTCTTTTCTTTCAAGTTTTGAAACTTAAAACTTTTGCAAAATGTTGAGAATAGAATAACAAGTGTTAAAAAAAAACATGCTGAGGCCAGTTTTAGTATTTGTTGTGCTATAATTTGTGCTGCTGTCGTGCTACAGAGCGCTCCTTTAAAATCACCATGCAAAGCTGCACAGACACATAAATGATAACATAAGAACACATTTGAACAAAGTGACAGGACTTTCATAATGCTATTGCAATGGTGGAATAAGCATGAGTTAACAGGTAAGAAGGCCTATGAAGATTATAATTTATTAATAAGACTACATAAATGTTAATTATGGCATCACAAACATAAAAAAAAACTTATAGACTGCTTAAGAATGATAATAAAAGCCTTAAGAGGTTCTAATGATTATTTATAACAAAATTATAAACACATTAAGTTTTTGAGTATTACGTCATCATGTTAAAACTTTAGCTGCTGAGCTTTTTGTTGCTTCAAGAAGATAAATATATACTTGATTATTCATTTATTAAGTTAGCTATGCTCTTGCTAACAATTTTGTGCTTTTTGCAGCTACTTTATCTAATGATAATAAAAACCTTTTTATGCACTTATTAACAGGTAATATGCTTTTTGCTGCTCCCCCATCTGGAATGGACATTACATGTTGTCAATGTTGTTAAAATGTTTATAAAACTCTCTTTAAGACATCATGTTCACAGAAATGGTAGCCACAAAGAGAGAGTTTTAACATAATAAAAATAGATCCATTAAGTTCAGAGAAGATTTAGACGAGATGGTGAAGAATCTAAGAAGGAAATTGAAATAATGCAGACAAGCTCATCAAGAGTAAATATATCCAGGAGTTTGTGTGCTTACCTCTGGTGGTCCTGGACTCGGGCAAGAAGCTGGTTAATCTGCGAGGAGACATAAACTTTGATTAGCATTTTAAAGAACGCAGATATGGTACTTGACATGTCCAGCAACAGCTGCTAACAGGACCCCAGAACCTGGAAAACCCTCCGCACCCCCCCAGCATTTTACACTTGAATCCAAACTTAAATGGTGACCTTTAATTTGTTTGTTGTTTGACTTGTTTTGCCATTAAGAATCTGTCGGATGACTCACATCATACTTCTGTCTTTTGAGTTTCTCACTGAGATCAAACTTCTCAGCCTCCAGCCCCATCAGCCACTGCCACAGCTCGCTGGCCTTCTCCCTGGACACAAAACAGTCAGAGATCATAACGCCGTCTTTGAAACATTGACCGCTCAGATAGACATGAAACCCTGCGCAGCTTCATCTTACTTCAGTTTGTCCTCATTCAGGTGATCAACACTGAGAGGCTTCCTGCGTTCAGCCAGGATCTTCTTCTTCTTCTCCCTCTCAGTTTGTTTCTTGCCTCCTCTTCTGCTCTCACTCTGCGTCGGTCAAATAAAGAAGATGAACAAAAAGTAAAAGTGTGACAATCAGAAGGAGAAAGAAAATATTTTGACAACTCTAGTTCGTGTGATGGAGAAACTTTTGGCTCGAGGGGTGACAGTGTCGCAACATATCTTAAAAGTTACTTTGCAGCTACGTTCCTGCAACGTAGTTTGACCCTTTTTTACTTTTTCAAAGGATCAGTGTGTAGGATTTAGTGGCATCTAGTGGTGAGGAGCTTGCAGATAACAAACACATGCATCGCTCTCTAGTGTGCAGGAGAAACTACAACATTGGGGCTTTTGTAGATGTAAACAGCTTATTTTTACATAATGAAAACACAACAGTTCTTATATTCAGGTGATTATATGCAAATGAAAGCATACTTATGAATATATATATTAAATTTCTGCCATATTCCCTGTAAATCTTACACACTGGACCTTTAAGGCAATCTGAGAGATAGATCACCACCTTTAAGGCCTCTCTAAGTTGGAATGGGGTTGGTTTGTTTATACTTCAGTGTTTTTTTTCCATCCCTGTTCATTAAGCTTCACAGTGAAACACTATAAGCCATGAGAAGTTGAATGACCTTTTGTCCAGCACTGTACTGCTGGGTCATGTTCGTGAGGGCCTTCTTCTTCTTGGCGTCTTCATCCAGCTTCTTACGCTGCTCCTCCTGCTCCTTCCGCTCTTTTTCCTCCTGCATGAAGCACAGGTTGATCGTTTAGAGGAGAAACTCTTCATGTTGTCTGGTTTGTATCTGATGTGAGGATGTGAGTTATTATAAACTGAGACCGTACCGCGAGTCTGGCCTGCCTCTCCTTCTCCCTCTCTGCTCGGACTCTTTGCTGCTCTGCTCTCTCAGCACGACGTTTCTCCTGTAAAACAGACTCACACAGTCAGTCGTGATTTTTAAACCAAAGAGGAACAATGTCATTCCTCTTGGATCAACGCACTCACAATTCTGTTAACGAGTGCGATGAGCTCCTCTTCCTCCTTCTTCCTCTGGATAAAGTGAGCCTCGATCAGAGACTGCAGCTCGGCCAGATCCTTCTCCTGACGCTTCCTGTGGATGTCCTGCCGTCAGAAACGCAGATCAAATCAGGGTCAAACATGATAAGAAGTTAGCTGTTGTTTGTCAGACCTGATCCAGATGTTTCTATAAAGAAGGAGGCTTTTACTATATTAATATATATTAATATCTGATGGAGTCGTTTGTTGAATAAGGAAAATTAAATTTCAACTTAAAATGAGGAAAAAAAGACAGAAAAAAGTTGAAAATTATAGGAGAGGTGACTGTGACATCAACAGTTAAAAGTAACTAATACTTTTTGCAACAAACTTTTACTTAAGTGTATTTATAAGACCAGTACTTCTACTTGTAATTGAGTAATATTTCAGCAATGTAAGAGTACTGTATGTAACAATGTATGAATGTATGTATGTAACAGATTTTTCAGTACTCTTTCCACCACTGATTGAAAGCCTCCTTGATAAAAAAAGGAGGCTTAGAAACATCTGGATCAGAGATCCCAATCTGCTCTCTCAACCCAAAAGTTTATTTACTATAAAATCAAAAAGGTTAAGAAAACTCAAAGTTTCCAGGCAGCTTACTAGTTTTGAGCTCGACTCAAACTCTTAAACCTCTTTGAAAAAAGGTTAATTTTCAAGCACCAGCAAATAATAACAAATAAGGTCCATTGAACAGTTTTTTAATAATGTATTTTTTGGGGGGATTTCTGAAACTCAAAGATTCAAGTCAAAAAAAAACCTTTTTAGTTCATTCAACTATCAAAATATTTATTATAAGTGCAAATTATGGTTGTTAATTGGTCTTGAAGTAATTAGGCTACATCGACAAATCTCAAAACTTGACTTAACATAAAAAAAAAGTTTTGTGTGTGTTTGTGTAAGTGAACCTACAGTCTTTATGTCATTTCAACAATCCTGAACATTTGTGCAGACAACAACAGTTTGTCATGATGGACTGGGGTTTACAGTGTCAGGATCAACTCACATCAAAATCCACTTTCTCACCATCAGGGATCTTTGGAGCAGCAATATTTGTCATAAACCTGCAGGAGTGAACAGTTTATTATTGTAAAATCTGCCATGAGATTTGCTTTATAGGAGCTTAACTCAAGAAGAGCTGAGACACTTACTTTGGCTTCGGCTTTGACTCGTCTGTGGCGAAGAAAAGAAAGTTTAATGAATAAACTGACAAGTGAGTTGGAAGCATATATTTAAAAGTAAAAAAAGAAAATCTCACCTGTCGCTTCCTCCTCCCTTCAAGTAACAGCAAAAAGAATAAGAATAATTAAAAGATTAATAATGTGGAAAATCTAAATAAATCAATTTAATGATAATATGAAAATACAGAAGTGTAAAAAAAATCGTTACATACTGAGCTTCTTCCTCCATGACTTCCTCTGTGTCAGACATTTTGTTAATGGATGAGTTCTGTAAAATGGATCCCTATTAGTCTATTTTTAGAGCGGCAAATATATCTGATCATTAAACAACATAGCAGAGCCTGAGACGGCAACAGTTCACACACTTTACAATGAGTGTCAGCGCTGACCAAAATATCTGTGGTCACCGTGGCAGTAAAAAAAAAAAAGTAATTTGATCTTTGACTGGAGCAATAATATCAATATGATATCACGTAGAAGTCCTGCAGTTAAAACAATTAATTACAAGTACTTTTTATTAGCAGCAAAATGTTCTTAAGAATCAAAAATAAAAATTCTTGTAATGAAAGGTCTCCTTTTGGAGTATAAAAGTTATGTTGCAAGCTTTAAAAAGTGCTGCTTTTATAAAATCATGTACTTTTATGTAAACTCATAATCTGAAATTTAGCAACTGGTATTTTCTACAGCTGGAAATTAATTTAAGTGAAATAAAAGTATATTTCCCTTTGAAATGTAGTGGAGAAGAAATCTAAAGTACCACAAAAAAGGAAATTATCAAGTAAGGAACCTACAATTTGAATTTAGGTACAGTGTTTGAGTAGTTGGAAGAGGGTTTAAGTGAAATAAAAGTTTATTTCCCTCTGAAATGTAGTGAAGAAGTATAAACTAACATAAAATGGAAATACTTCAGTAAAGAATCTCTAATAGTACAGTAAATTTCATCAATTTCTTTCACCTCAGGTTATTACAAAACAAATATTGAATCGATTGTGTGTCATATCAGGGTACATTTAGTGTTTAGTGTCAGTACAGCATCATTTTAGTGAAATAAAAATGGAAATTTACCCCTAAAAAGCACTATAAAGTGGCACAGAATGGGAATACTCTACTTTGAGTGAATGAACTTTCCTTTCCTTTGAAAGTAACTACTCGAGAAATATTTATTTAGTTTATTTCAGAGCAAAGTTTGTTTAATTTTGGCACTGTCATTTAAATGACATTAAGTAACTTCAGCTTTTTTTTTTAAACTTACTGAAGTAATTCAGTCACATTCAGTCAAGACCTGAACAAAAATATATACGATCTTAGCAGGCAGTGAACACAATTAAAAAAATTTTGATCAGCAAATATTTTAAGGCTGCAAGTAATTTCAAAATTTCTGACTAAACCAGGCTTTAATTTAAGATATATGAGTACTGACATAAGTGAGTCCTTACCTGTGAACCAGACAGAGGGAGCTCTGAGACGAGTGACAGACTTCAGCTCCTTGAAGTTCACCAACAGGTTGAGCATCAAGGATACATAGTCCAGCCCTTCTTACTCATGTGACTGCACCACCCTATGGCTGCTCAGACTATTGTTAGACAGCTGGAGCTCTGTCTCTCTCACACACACACACACACACACACACACACACACACACACACTCTGCAGGTACATTCCTCTCCTGATATCCCTTCAAGCTTTCACCAGCACCTCGGGTTTCAACACTCCATAATTTCACGAGTCGTTAGGGACGGACGTGAAGCAACATTTCCTCCCGGTAGCTAAAATTAAAACAACTTTTTCCTTTTTTTTTTTTTTTTTTTTATTGCTGAAGCAAAAAACAAACAATAATTTCAAACATTTAAAAACGAAGCAATCCACCACAACAATACTGAAAGACTCACAATACATGTTGGCAGGATTCAACTCATGTGCACTGCTGACTGACAGGGTACAACTTAAAGTTAATTACAGGCTTTTGTTAAAACAGAGTGCATGTAAAGCTTCATCACTGCTGCAGAGTAAGGTGGCATGTAAACTGATGATAGAAAAGCAAGACCGCTAACCTGCTCGTTAAATAGAGTTGCATTTGGTCACTTGAATAGTCGTTACAGTGGATACTCGCTTGCACACAAATATTCATAGGTTCATACACATAATAATGTGATTTTTCAACTGCCATAAGGTAAGAAAGGTAAGACGTGTTGTTGACAGAAACAGTGAACTGTCTGCACGCTGTGTTACTCTGGCTGCAGTCTTGGGCAGAAATGTGCCACCGATATTAAAATCTGGACTGAGGTGGTGGATTTATGTGGACCACTTTATAATAAGATATCTTTATAAGGGGCTTATAACCTTTGTAACTACTCGTACTCATTTTCTGATAAGTCTGCAGATAAATAAATGCTAATAAGCCATTAATGAAGAGTCAGGTTTGCAGCTGTAAACAGTGGGACAAAGAGTGTGTTTGTGAGGGACAATGTGGGACACAATACATATAAAGAGAGGTCTAAATTTTAGATATATCTATCTAACTTAAAAAATAAACATTTCTATCTCATGCTTTGCCATTTGGGTAGCACACAATAGACAACAGACAAGTAATTTCCCGGTCTTCATTGTAGATTTTTCTTTGTGGTAGTTACGTGATTTTGGAGGGACCCCTAATTTTCTCCATTTCTTTGTCGATTTACTTTTGAAAACAAAATGTGGGACATCATCTCAATATGTGGGATGGTGGGACAAGGGATAAAAATGTTGTGCAGTCCCACATAAAGGAGGACACCTGGTCACCCCAGTTGCAAATGTCAACAAGGCCGGAGATAAACTTGCTTTTAACGAAATGTTTTAATGCAAATCATGGCAACCTCACGTATCCTGCGACTGTTGTGAGTGTTGGTTGTGCGCTTCCTCAGAAATTTATGCTATGCATACATGAACGCATGGTTAAAAGCAAGAATGTGTCCAGCCTAAGTTGATGCTAAAATAGAAATAAAGATCAGATGGTTTCTGGTTTCCGAATGAAAGTATAAGTGAGGCTGATAGAAGGGGTGTTTTTACAGGTCGGCCTGCCTGGTCATGAACTAAACTACTGGATAAATTAAAAATTTGAGCTGATAATAGCGCTAAATGGAAGGTCAGATGATCGTCAAAGGCACTGTAAGTCATCCTGAGCGTAACATGAATGTGTGCACCACATTTCATAGCATTCAGTAGCTGTCGATGCATTTCACTCTGAGATACTGACCGGTTTTGTATATATATATATTTTTTAAATTGTGCACACTGTACAGCATTTGCCTGGGAATTAAAAAACGTACACGCTCAGTGACATCTTTAAAGGTTCATACCTACTGTATCAGAGCATGTAGAAGCTGCACTGGTTAACTCAATAAAAACAGTTTGGGTGCGCATTATCGTTTCTGTTTATCGACTATAATTTCATTATCAGAATAGTACAAAATCCTATCATTTTCCTGTTATGAGTCCAATGATTTATTGACCAAATATATATTGTGCATTCCTACGTTCACTCAAAACCAGATGAACATCATGGATGTTTGTACTAAATTTCATGGCAGTACAATCATTGAGATATTTCTCTGGACCAAAGACGTGGCAATTCCATATCAAAACCTGCTCTCTTTAATGATTTATTTATCATTAATGGAGTCATTAGTTACTATTTATAAACCCCTTTTAAAGATAAAGTGGTAATGACTCATGAAATTACTCAGCTGACGGTTCCTAAGCCTCTTTTCGCTCTGCGCTCCAATGACAGTTGTGCAAAATTGGTACCTCGGTCAGCTTTCAGACATGTTGCGCTAGTCTCATCTATGTTGAAAAGAAAACCAAAAATAAGTTGCTGGGGAACTAAATGGTAGCATCAGCATGCTAATATGCTCACAATGACGATGTTAACATGTTTATAATGTTTGCCATCTTCAGTTGTTTGCACGCTAACACAGAAAGTACAGCTGAGGCTGATGGGAATGTCATTTTGGCAGGCAGGCCTGTACGGTCATAAAATAAAATATTGGACAAAATTTGCTTTGACAGGAAAAGGAGAAAGTTGACCGTGGTACCAAATTTGCTCAACTGTTTTTGGAGCATCAAAGCAGTAGTGACATGGACATTAAAACAGTTCCTCACATGGACTCGAGAGAGTGACTATCATCCCAAAAAGCAGTGAGAGTGTATGACAATAAAACACAAATGCTTATTATTGGGTATAAGCTATATGACAATACATCACAAAAACAGCAGACAGGTCATTTCAAGTGTAGCTAAATAACATATAAGCATCTGGACAGCCGTCTGAAATTTGTAAAGATTAGCCTTGATTTTAACAGGTGGATCCATTATGTATTAAGCATTTAGCACGTGGTACTTTGTCCTGGAAACCCTTTGACATATTTGGGGATTTGGTGCAAAAGTTACTCATGAAGATATCCCTGGAAGACTCGGACGTAGGAATCCCTTTAACGTCGCTCGTCCTGGTCCCTCGTCTTTTCCTCATTCTGGTGCGAACTTCATGCAGGAAATAAAGGTATGTTGAAAGGAAACGGATGCACATACAGAAGCGGAGCCTTGTGATTGGTCAGGCAAGGCTGGATTTAAATAGGGATGTCAATGGTTAGGGTTTCACGCCTGCTAATAGAGAGAGACAGAGACAATAAAGATGCATTAGAGAATGCATCTGTCATTTAAAACTACATAACGATCAAATTTTATTAGGTGACAAATGAGATTAGCATCATGGCTGTTAATCAAAACATTTACATCCATACTTCTGTATGTATGCGTGTGTTTGTATAGCTGACATACACCATGCAGTCAAAGTCACTTCTGTCTGATTGAAAGCTGTAACTTTGTCATTTGCCCTTCACTTCATTCCTCAGCGATCTATTTCTGATGAAGAAGCAGGGAGGTTGCAAACGAGGGTCGCTATTTAGGGTCGAAGCTGACACTCGACAAACACTTTTCCATTCCTATTGTTCATGCTTTGGCTCAAGCGGCAGGGGGCTTGATGTCAGAAGAAATATGATGTTTTAACACGAAGAGGGAAGAGCGTTTTACGACGCCAACAACAACAAATGTTTTCTTTTAAACTGTCTGGGATCCTTGTTAAGTCTTTATCATCAGCACTGAGTGAATAAGCCTGGAGATCGAGCCCGATTTGCAGCTTAAATGGTTAGTAATCCTCCCCAGCAGTCAGTTGTAATGTGAAAATCAAGCAGCTGCACTCTGGTATGCCGAACAGCTTGCCGACACCCTGTCCGGCATTGGCCGGCCCAGGTGGCACCGGGTGAACAGTGCACTGCAAAGACTCGACAGCCATCCCAGGAGTCTGGAGGCTTCTTTATACTGGGAAACAAGGTCAGGGTGAGTGTTTTTTTTAAATATAGACCACAGTGCCACAGAGCTGAGCCCATGTCCAAAAATCTCCAGCAGCAGATTTGATTTACAGTGAGCAGCTAGTCTGGCACAATGGAAGGTTGGTGAGTTGGTTATGAGTCCGCTGGGGGCCATAAATCAGTCATGCTGTGCCCCCCTCGTCCAGAAGATGTTTTGAAGGACAGACACACTTCATCTAAACTCTGCTTCCCCCCGGACTGATCAAGATAAACCCTGGTTTAACATGCAGTATGTGCACATTTACAGTCAGTGGAGGAGGAAGTATTTAATTATGGAAAAGTAGAAATACTCCAATATAAATATAATTTCAAAGAAAAGCTGACTCTTTTTAAAGGTTTGGCAGTTGTCAGGGCATAAAACACGATTTGCTGACCTTTACAAAACAAGACTTAAAAACAGTGTAACTGCAGATCAAAAAATATTTAAGTCAAAAAATCAAATTGAATCAAATCATGACCTTAAAATCAAAAGTCACATCGAATCATGAATTGTGAGAATCGTGACACCCCTAATCTTGAACGTAAACAATGAACATGGCTATTGTTAGTATTCACAGCTGTCAAACTAGCATGTTTATAGAAATTTGGCTGCATTCGCTCTGTAATTCTTGTACGACAAGCTTGCTATGACTTTGAAAAATACAGCTCCCTAGCCTTGTGGAGGACTTGCACTTGCACAATGAGCGTGTGTGGTATGTTGACAAGCTCCGAAGACTTACTGGGGCTCTCAGAGAAGTGTGGTGCAGTAGTAAGTAGTAAAGTAGGAAATGCACAAGTACATGATCTCAGAATTGTTCTCGAAAACTAACATACAGCCACTATTTAAAGTCACTTAAAGAAACTTACCATTAGGCAAATTTGCTCTTGCCTCCAACTGCCACCTGTAAACAAGAAGCAATGAAGGGAAAATAAAAGAAAAGAGGGCAGAAAAAATCAGCAAAAACTAATGTAAGTAAACTATATGTGTAATAATTCCTAACGTAATGAGCTGATAGTGTTGAAACATTTTTGCAGTTTATTCTTGGATTAATTTTGAGATTGGGAACAGCATGTAGACCAAAGCATGGAGAACTTTACTACATTTAAGCTAATGTTAACACAGGGAATCGTATAAATGAGTGATATAAAACAAACTGTATAATACAGGAAAATGTCCTCACACCCTTAAAGATAGATTCACAGTATTCTACAACATTCTCACAGATATTAGATATGCTATTTTGTCTCTCACACACGCACACACGAAAAAGTCCTACATCAAAGATCTATATTAGGCTCTCCGGGGCTTAAAAATACGCAGCATTCAAATACAACAGCATGCACTCAGCCATAATATCCTCACTGTAATGCAACTACTATTTTGGCACAAAAAAGCTGTGCACACTGCAGCCAAAATGCCCTGCAACAATATATAGATCACATTCCTGTATTAAAGTAATCCAAGTTCCAAAGGAACAACCACACCAGAGCCAAAGACACTAATTCTGTCCCCAAAGCCGGTGTGGGAACTAATGATGGCATGTACATAAATATACAGCATATATTACAGAACATGTGTGAGAGGGGGCGAAGGGTAACAGAGTCCACACCAATGGCAGCCATCTCCTTCATCACATCAAAATCTGTAACTTAATGTCAGTTCAGGAAACTCAAAGAGAGGTTTTTAATTCAACATACATATTATTTTTAACAAAATTAAATTATGGCATACAGTTGATAAAGACCAACAACACACCAATTAATAAAATTATGACAAGACTGATGTCATCTGCATATGGCCGAACATGCGTTTTATGAACTGTTGCTGACAATAACATTTTTAATGCAGGTTTACTTTTTTTTATTTACAAGAAATCTCACAAGGGAAGAATGAAAGACAAACCAAAAAAGTCAGAATGTAATGATTTGCAAACCATTTTCGAGAACTAAATACAGTGCAAAGGCAAGATATTTAATACTCAAATTGATTTAACTTTATTGTTTTATGTAAAAATACGCTCATTTTGAATTTGATGCCTGTAACAAGTTTCAAAAAAGTTTGGACTGTGGCAACAAAAGACTCTAAAAAGTTGCGGGAGGCTCACCTGTTTAGATCATCCTACAGGTGGACAGTGAGGGCAAAACAGTCCAACAGTTTAAGAATGTTTCTGATTGTTTTTAGAAATCGTGGACGTTGTGTCCTCTGGGTGAAAGAGGAAAAGGACCATCCAGATTGTTACCAGCGCTAACTTCAAAAGCCAGCATCTGTGATGGTATGAGGATACCTTAGTGCCCATGGCATTGTGGGTAACTTTTACATCTGTTAAGGCCTTGTTAATACTGGAAGGCACATTAACTGCCGTCCAGACAACATCTTTTTTTAGAGACGTCCCTGCTTACTGCAAGACAACGCCAAGACACATTCTACATGTGTTACAACAGCGTGGCTTTGTTATAAAAGAGTTCAGGTAGTAGACTGACCGTTCTGCAGTCCAGACCTGTGTCCTATTGAAACTGTGTGATGCATTATGAAGCTACAAAATACCACAACAGAGACCACGGACTAGCAAGAACGAGAAAGAATTTCACTTTCAAAACTTCAATAATTAGTGTCCTCAGCTCTCAAACACTTACTGAGTCTTGTTAAAAGAAAAGGTGATGTGTCACAGTAGTAAACCTGCACCTGTCCAACAATGTGTATTTACAAAAAACAATAAAGTTAATTAGTTTGAACATTAAATATCTTACCTATAATAATTTTCATACATTCCCTTACTGAAAAATCATGTGTATAAACTGTAATTACATTATATTTTTACCTTTTGAATTGACTGAACTGAGAAGCAAACAACCCCATCAGTGTTGCCAGATTGGTCAAAAAAGGAGCCCAGTCAGAACCTTAGCTGTAATAAACTGAAACGACACTCGACTTTGACGGTCATAACTTATATCGAGCTGAGCCAACTGAATTCAGTGAGTTTTTGTGAGTGGCGAACTGCACGAATGATACAAAAACTTACTCAAATCATCACAACCCACCCAAAACAATCTTATTTGCCCAGTTAAAGGAAAAGTAGCCCCAGTCTGGCCAACCTGGCAACACTGACTTCATCATCATGTGCGTGTTGAGACAGCATGACAACAGCGTAGACATCACAAACATCAGTCACTCGGGGCCAGTGGATCGTGCATTGAGCGTTGTTGCTACAGATCTGCATATTACCTTTTTCACCTGTCTATTACTGAATGAAACAAACAAACAGAACCACGTCACTATAAAGACTTTAAAACATAAACATCCCCCTCCCTCCAGAGTAGAGCTGTACGTGTGTGTGTGTGTGTGTGTGTGTGTGTGTTACCTTAGCCGGTGTAGAGCCCTTTTTGACTTCCCACATGCCACGCTTGCTACCGATGTCACCTGGTTTTGCCTCCTGTGACAAATAAAAACCAACAATGACCCAGTTAGTCTTATGTAGCGGTGAAGGAAGTACTCTAGTCCTTTATTTATCAATTATTTATTTATTAGTTAATGTTTAATGCAGCATTCACTGATGCACCTTTATTGTAAAATGTTGGCATCAAGCCCGTAACTAAAGCTGTCAAATGTAGTGAAATAAAAATACTCAGCTACCTCAAAAATGGTACTAGTATTACTTTTCTCCACTGGTCTTACAGAGTTATTTATGCTTCTGGTTATTAGTGGTAGTTATGGTGAAATATGTGCAAAATGGTGTCTTTACCAGTTTGAAGAGAGGACAAATAACAGCAGGAAAAGTTTGAGGAAAGCTGGGAAAAGGAGTGCAGAGGAGAAAAGAAAGGCAGAAAAAAATAAAACAACAGAAGTAAAGAGGATACAAACATGTGTTACAAACTGCTGTACGTCTTTGTCCCAGTAGGGAGAGGTGTTGCAGCACAAGTCAGTGTAAAGTTATAATCGCTCCTCTGGCCAAGACTGTTTGACACCAAAGATATCTCGCTCATAAATCTCACGTTAGAACAATGTCACACGTCATCCAGTAATGCTTCTGCATGTGGACAGAGTGTAATGTCTCCAGAAGACCCGGTGAAGATTAGCAGCTGCTGTCCTACTTTAAGAAAAGGACACGGTGACGTCCAGCAAGTACCCGGTTACAAACACTTTATCGGCGCCATACGGTCATAAATGAACGAAATTAATAACTTGACATCGACTTTACTTGTTGGCAGTTGTTTTTAGTGTTGTGACGTAGGATAGCAATGTCTGTGTGTGGGACAAATGTGGAGGGACGTGACCTTTTACCCTTGACTTAAGGAGATTTGAAATATGGAGTCACAGTGAGAGTGAAGCAGAGGTATTATATTTTTGTTTTTTTCGTTATAATATGGGGGTATTTGTCAGGAGCAAGATTGCAGAAGTTCAGAATAGGTCTTACAAAACAAACACAACACTTTGTGAAGGCAGTCGGCTCACAGTCATGTAGATCTCAGTCTCAATAAATATACGCACCGACTCCTCCTCATGATCGCCCTGCTGACTGAATTTGACCAAATTGGCAAAGACTAAAAGTAAAGACATTTCCTGTGTATTTTTTTTAATTCTAGTTAGATTTGCAAGCACACAATATCACTTCAGTCGTTTTTTGTTTGTTTGTTTTTTCTAATGTCGAATTTAATTTTGGAAAAGGTGTAAGAGCCCTGATTAAAGTCAAAATGAACATGAAATAAAAAACTAAAACTAGGTGTGAATAACCATTTGAATTGACTGAAATAAAAATAAAAACTAAAGCACTTTTCAATCATTTTCAAGCTTTCATTTTTCTGGTGAATGACATACTTATACATTCTTGTCTAGGTATCTGTCTATTTTATTTCTTTATCTAAAAAGCAAACTCTTAGGTCAGAGAGAGATTTATTATGAAAACAATGCAATTTCGAGCACTTTATCCAAAAGCCAAGACTTTTTCAAACCTCGAAAGCACTACATTATAATTCATCTGTAAGAACCCTATATAATAACCTCGAATTGAAATATCTAGTTGAGACTAATACAAAATAAACAAAAAAGGTAACCGTTTGAAAGTACTGTAGAGTTTATGGGCTGTGATATAACCTTAACATAGCGACAGAGGCCAAAGTGATTGATGTATAGCGGGGTGTAGGTGTGGCTGAGCAAGGAGGCATGTTGGCATTCAGCCACCTGACACATAACCGCTGCTCAGTGCTTTGAGGTTCAACTACTGTCGAAAACAAAGGGAATAATATTCTTCTTCTGTTCAGTGATTTCCAAGAGGTTTAGGCTTATTAAAAAACTTTTGCATGATGTAAAGAATAATGGACAGAGGGGGTTTGGGTTCTTTGCTCACAGATGCTGTTAACCAAACCGTCCATGTGGTGTCACTCGACTCCAGACAGCAGCTTTGTCCAGTCTTGGAGCTCAGATAGAACGGCTGAAGCCAACAAAAGGCTGGCATGTCAATGTGCAAATGAGCACGTTAGCGTAGACAGAATATCAGGGGATTACTCCGGTGTCTAATTTACAATAGTGTGTATGTGTGTGTGATCAAGACAGGGGTTTATCGGGTCTTACTGCAGGCTTTGCTGCAGCTGGTGATGCTGCTGCTGCTGGTGCTGCTGCTGCAGGTGCTGGTGATGCTGTCTTCTCCGCCTCCGCAGGCTTCATCCAGCTGTTGACTCGCCCGGCCACGCCTCCTTTGAGACCAGCCAATTCCTGGGGAAAAGAGACATCACGGTGACATATCAGTCCGTGTCTCTTTCCCTCCCTTTCCCTTCTCTGTCCGTCTCTCACCTTGTTGATAGGGGATGGACTTTCAGAGGAGCCGCCGACGTTGCCTTTCTCCCACATGCTCTTGATGTTGCGTGCGCCTCCTGTGGGAATATCTGCCAGTGAAGACTTGGGGGACTTGACTTCCTTGTTCCCCTGTGGAAAAACAGGATGGATTTAACTACTTTCACATGGGCATTTCTGACTGAGGATCAGTGGTGTAAAGTCACTTAGTACTTTTAAGTATTTCCATTTTATGTTTCCTCTGTTTTTAACTCTTGCTCCTGTCACTTTTACTACTTGTATTTCCCTGCTTTTTTATTGGATCTTTTATTCTATTTTCTATTAATTAGTTATTCTGTCATTTTTTTTGTGTTTTTCTCTTTGTCTTGTGTTTTTAAGTGCCACACTATAGCTTTCTGTAAACTGTAAGCACTTTGGGTTACATGTTATGTATGAAATGTGCTGGATAAATGTATTATTATCATTCTTCTTATTATTATTATTATTATTATACAATACTTTTATGAAAGTGTTGTTATCAGTTCCATCAAAGACAGATTTCCCCTCTAAACTTCTCAGATGATACAATTTCAGTAGGTGTTTGAGGCACAAAGAGGTCAAATTATTCAATGTATGGCTAAAAAAAAAGTTAAAAAATTACAAAGTGATAATTATGTCACCTTAGATTTATCTTGAAACTGTTATTTCTGCAAAATGAGTAATTTTACTTTTGAAATTTTAAGTACAAGTCTTTTATATGTAAGAAATATTTGTGTATTGTTGTATTTAAGCAGTATCACGTGAGTGTGAGAGCTGCTGGACTGCATATCATGACTGTGATTCAGTCAGAGGCACAAGGCAGCAGCATGACCTCGTCCAACAGCACAACCAGTAATAAGTGACAAAAGATAATATTTTCTTTGTTTATTTACTGATTTATTTGGCTCCTCCAGCACAAATAGGTCTGCCACTTGACTGGGCTGTGGCCTGGCAACACATAAACTTCCTGCACACTAACAGACTGTATTCAGCTCAATGTTTTTAACAGATTGAATGTTCAAGTTTCTAATTTTTAAACGTGGACCAAACAAACAGACCGAGACTGCTTGGAAAGGTCGGACTTCGTCTGCTTCCAAACGGACTCTGGTGCAGTTTGTTTGAAAGCAAATGTCCTGAACGCGGGATTTTATGATGGCAGATATGTGACTTTAGCATGATTTCAAAAGCAAAACTACCAGTTATGGCTGTCAAATAAATGTAGTGGAGTAGAAGTTTAAATTAGCATCAAATGATTAAACTGACATTCAAGTAGGTGGTGAGCAGCATCAACAAGAGTACATAAGTATAAGTATCGTATCAGTAAATATGTGAGTACTTCTTCTGGCACTGCTGAGCGCTGACAAGTCTCACCTGGATGGCAGAGGCGTACTGGTCCAGTCTGTTGCCTATCTTGGAGACAATCGGAGAGTGAGACACTCTGGGTGTGGTGCTGAGTGGACAAACAATATGGGACGTTAGTATGACTCACCAATATAAGAGCGTTTGGTTTATTCATTTATTTTATTTTATAGTAAAATACCTTTTCTGGGCTGATTTGCTCAAGAATTCTGCCTTCTCCCCGATCTGTACAAGACAGCATAGTTTAAAGTTATAAACCAATCCATCACTGACATGCACGAATAAATTTGGACGTGGTCAAGCTGTCCTGGCTTCCTTCTTGTCTCCATGACGACCTCCCTGAGAAGCAGACCAGTCTGTCCCCGGGGAGGACGTTGTGTTGGTTGCTGCCTGACTGATTGAACTGGAGAGTCTGGCTGTCAGGGAGCCAGGATACACACACACACACACACACACACACACACACACACACACACACACACACACACACACACACATACACACACACACACACACACACAGAGCACTGCAGTTCAAGATGAATTATACCTCTCATGTCTGAGCAGAGCGCACACAATTCTCAACATTCCTCCAAAAATACTCCAGAAGGAAAATTACCCAGTCATGGTCGTGTTCAGCCATATTTGAGTACGGCACTGAAGCCAACTTTAATTCTTGTTCACTAAGAATATGTGGGTGATATCAGAGGAATTAAAAACAGAAATTAAAACGGGAACAGCAAAACAAACAACCACATTAAGCTACGCAACATGTTTGACCATATGAGGAAAAAGGAGAATTAAAAATAATGTCCATTTTTCAATGACTCACAAATGGAGATAACAAATACGAGCTGTTGTTACACGGGACTAAAATGACAACTTTACACTATCAAGTCAATGGAAAAGTTTGAGATTTGTAGCTGTGAGATGAAAAGGTCAGTACTGCTGCCATGTCTGTCTGTTAGCTTAGCTTAGCATAAAGACTTAGCACAGTGACAAATAAGATACGTTATGTCTCTGCAGAGCCGAAAATTTGAGAAAAACTGAATCTGAATCTGAAACTGAACCAGTCATCAAACACTTGAGCTGACTAAGCAATTTTATCAATCACCGTTGAGAACAGTTTTCCAGAAAATAATATGGTCTTTTTCATCTAGTTATACATCTGAGCTCTGTATTTTTGGCCTTGAAGGTGCTACTAGGTGGATTTAGTAATCTTTGGACAAAGCCAGGCTAGCTGTTTCTCCCATTTTCAGTTTTTAGGCTAAGCTAAGCTAACTGGCTTTAGGCCACAGTTTTATTTTAAGCATGCAGACCTGAGAGTGGTATTTATCTTGTTATCTAACTCTCCAGATGAAGGCAAGTAAGTGTATATCCCAAAACGTCAACTACCTGTGCTTTACAAACATCTGGAAGGGCAAACATGTCTTGTAGACGCAGATCGTGTGGCTTTCTGTGCTTTATCCTGCATGAAAAACTGCATAAATGACAGAAGAAACAGTCTCTGTTCTCTGTTTCCTTCTTTTCTTGTTTGTTCAGCCATAACAAATGTTTACTTGCAGAGACCGGAAAAAACAGTACACTGCTTCACGTGCATGTGAGTTGAAGAGCAAGTCTGCTGCATTAGCTCCGCCTACCCCATGCGACAGACCGACCGGTGCTGAGTGATGGAGTGATGCTGGTGATTTTTCCTGGGAATGTTGCCACAGATTTCCAGTTTGTAATGCTACGACAGAGAGCTTTGATCGGTTTTGCCTTATTTGGTGATAGATAGTTACTTAACAGACATTTACTTCAATGAAAAGAGATTATTACTGTCAAACTTAACATGTGTTTCGCTTAACAACATGCTGTCAGCAGTTTTCATGTGGAGGACATCCAATTAAGACAGTTGACAGTGAGATCTGTGGTTTGTTGGACAGACGCACTGAATGAGCACCACAAGCAAAAATCCATTTTGTATTTGGGTGCAAATACCAAAGATAGATATCTCAAAAACTCACCTTTGAGGAACCTTTGGGACTGATGGCAAAGGAAGGTTTTGTAGACTCTTCCTCCCTCTGCTTCTTCTTTTCTGCAGCCTCCGCCCTCCTCTTCTCTATCTCCTCCCTCATCCTCTTCCTCTCCTCCTGTTGCAAACGCCACAATCTGCTGTCACACTTTTGTCATGGCTTAGAAACAATGAAATATTACAACAGTGTGTAATATTTCATCGGTATAGTTAATTCCTGAACACAAACTCCATCCTCACCTGTTCTTTGGCTTTCTTCTCCTCCAGCTCCTGTTTCTTCTGCTTCTCCTCCTCCTCCATGATCCTCCTCCTCTCCTCCCTCTTCTTCTTCAGATCCTCCAGCTCGGCCTCTGCGCCCTGCTGCTTCAGCTTCATCTTCTCGAGCTCCTCGCTCTCTGCATTGTTTCGTCGGCGCTTCAGCTCCTCCAGCTTACGCTCGGCTTCCTGTCGCTCCAGGTCATCTGCCTTCGTGGAGGAGGGAGCAGTGTCCCTGCTCGCAAACATACACACACACACAATTATTTAATGATCAATCCACACATATGAACCCACTCCCACGTTCATCAAATCAACTGATTGTAATGATGTAATTAGCACTGCCCAGTGGAAAAAAGGTCTCACAATTGTCTTTTCTTTGTCTTATGTGAAATAAATGAGATTATTAATATTTATTCTTATCTAAACACTTCTTAAGGATAGTTGCTAATATTTTTAAGCACTGGCCCTCCAGGCACTGCCACCAAGCCTCTAAATTTGGGGGCCAAAGTACATTTTTGTTGGCCCAACTGTAAACATTTGTAAAAGCAATACATGAAAGACACAGCCTTCCTTAACTTTGACACTTGTGTCGTCCACTTTTGTCATGAATTTTGATGTGTGATGATGATGTTCTTGGCTAGACTTTCTGAGGAAACTGTGGGCACACAAAACATAAAACTCCTGATTCAGTTCACTCCTTGACACTTTAAGTCGACTTAGTGTACTTCAGTAGTTTACTGTTTTTGTTTAAAAGTCATGAAGGACAAAGGATAAAACTTTATGGCCACTGGGGGTCATCTACACTGAAATATTTGGTGGCCTCATAGGAACTTCTTGTCGCCATAGGCCAGCGTCCCGTGGTATGAACACATACAAAGACAAAAAAGCGGAGTGAAGTGAAGAAATGCAGACATACTGTCATGTTGGAATGAGACGTCTGTCCAACTTTACCTTGATGTCTTTTCTGTTTTCTTCAGTTTATTCTCAATGAATGCTCCGTTCTGTTTGGCTGGTTCATTCTTGCAAAAGAAAAGATAAAAATGAGACATTAAAACACTGCTCCTGCTTATAACTTGTATTTTTAATGTCTTAACTAAAAAAGTTTTTTTTTAATTTCCTATGTATACAGTTTTACCTTTTCCTTAAAACCAAACTTCTTCGGCTTCTCCTCCTTTACACAAATGACACAAATGGAAGAAAATTATTACAAATAATGAAAACAGGTGGTTCATATAATGTTGAAAAATCCACAACAAAGCCACCAAACACTGGTGTAATCAGAGGCTGGGCAGTGAATGCAACACAGATGTAAACTGAAGACACCAGCACCTTTTTTTAATGTGTGACCACACTGTAAAACAATATCAGAGAGCAAATATCTGAACAAAGACTGGATAAATCAAAAGTGTCCCCCCACTGTCACTTAATGTTAATGATAAAAGGACTTGTGTTACATTAAAATGTCTGTGTTCTGTTACTGGACGGACGGGGACGTTAATACGGTGTCGTCATTTGAGTTTTCCAGGTTTTTGAAGTCGTTGTTGTGGTGAAAAGACTAATAAATCACATCTTTACCTCCTCTTTCTTCTTCTTCTCTTCCATCTCTCTCTTCTTGCGCTTGTCGTCTTCCTCTTTTTTCTTCTTCTCCTCAGCCTCCTTTTTCCGCTTCTCCTCCTCTTCTTTCTTCTTCTTCTCTTCCAGCTCTTTCTTCTTCTGCTTTTCTTCCTCTTCTTTTTTCTTCTTCTCCTCCACCTCTTTCCGGCGTTTCTCTTCCTCCTCTTTCTTCTTCTTCTCCTCCATCTCCTTTTTTCTCTTTACCTCCTCCTCCTTCTTCTGTCTCTCCTCCATCTCCCGTTTCTGTTTCTCCTCCTCTTCTTTTTTAATTTTTTCCTCCCTCTCCTTTTTTTGTTTTTCCTCCTCCTCTTTCCTCAGTCTCTCCTCCATTTCCTTTTTCTGATTTTCTTCCTCCTCTTTCCTCAGTCTCTCCTCCGTTTCCTTTTGTTGTTTTTCCTCCTCTTCCCTCTTCTTCCTCTCCTCCTCCTCCTTTAGCTGCCTTTCTTCTTCCTCTTTCTTGAGCTTCTCCTCCATTTCCCTTTTTTGCTTTTCCTCCTCTTCTATCCTCTGCTTTTCTTCCATTTCTTTTTGCTGTCGCTCCTCTTCTTCTTTACTCTCTCTCTCCTCCTCCTCCTCCTTGTCAGCATCAGGCGCAGCTTCTTCTTCAGCATCTTTAGTTCCTGAATCGGGCTGCGTGACCTCGGCTTCTGTTACTGCAGCTTTCTCCTCGACCTCCTCCTGTAAAATAAATTTCACTGAGTGACTTAATTTATCAATAGAATTAAGTTCTAAATAAAAAATAAATCTAAAATAAGAGACTGCACCTCATTTGTTTTGCTCAGCTCGCCTGGTTCCTACAGGAGGACACTTTAAGGCTCCTGATAGAACCTTCTATATCTATAAAGGATTATACCTAAAATCATCTGTTGAAGTTTTCAGCTAGAACCCCTCTGACAGTTTCTACAGAAAACCCTTATATGGTCTAATGGTTCCACCAGGAATCATTCTATCCAGAACCTTTCCACCTTCTAAGAGTGCAAACAAGAACCTATTAGGGTTAGTTGTTTTTTTTTTATCTACAATCCACAGGGTGTTCTACAAAGAACCTTCTTTTATTCTAAGGGTTTTATCTGAAACACACCCAGGGATGAGCTCTTGTGGGATTTCAACGATTCTTTGGATGAAAAAGGTTCTTAATGGAACCCTTGACAAACTCTTTCAAAAAATGGCTCCTCAGATGCAAATGGTTCTGGTTAGAACCTCAGCCCTTCAGGAAGAACCCTTTTGGGACTCTAATTTCTACGTGTGTATGACAGAATAATGTCACTCCAAACAGTTTTACTCTCTATACATAAAATCTTTAGCAGACCTTCTCCTCTTCCTTCTTCTCCTCTTCCTCTTTCCTCCAGGAGTTGGTGTCGGTGTCTGGCGCCTCCTCTTGGGCCGGTTTCTCCTCCTCCTCCTCCTCTGTCTGTCGCTGTCTGCTGCTGCTGATGGACGACTGCTCCTCCAGCGTGCTGTCTGTGCCGTTGGCAGTGGTGCCGATGGTGGGGTCGAGCTCCTTCTGTCTCTCCATGGCCTCCTTCATCCTCCTCTGCCTGCGCTCCTCCCTCTTGGCCAGGCGCTCCAACAAAGCCTGGTCGTCATCTGCACCACCGGGTGTGGAGGAGGACTCGGTCTCCGTCACACTGCGAGCACATGATGAAATTCAAGTCCAACTAAGGTTAAATCTCCAAATCTCCCTCAAGATTAAATGTTCTGTCTGATTAATTGTGATAAAACCACAAATTCTGGACCTGGAATTGCACCCGGCATTTCAGTAGAGAAAGTAAAGTTCCCGTTATGGCGAAGCTAACTAGCAGTACTGTTGCTAACATACCTGACAGCAGAATATCAGTGGTGTGTATCACTGTCACATTACATGGTTTACTCCTGATGCAAGTTAACATTCTTCAGCCACATTAGACATCATGGATCGTTTTCTGTCCTGTAAGTCCTGAACATACCTGAGGATAATCAAGTACTGAGAGCAGCACACTGTAAATCCACCCAGCTTACTGTCCAACAAATGACATCAACTCCTTTTTCTGCTTTGGTCTACGGCTGTTTATGAAGCAGCTCTACTCTGATGACACAACGAACAAAATCACAGCTCAGGTGGAGGTTCTGTTTCTCTGTTTAGTGTCTTTTGACTTTAGTTTGTCTCACTACACAGTGTTATTTAAACTTTTTTCAACATCGCACCTGTTAGTGTTGATCACATCAGTGGGTCCAGACTCGTCTAATTCCCTCATCTTCTTTCTCTCCTCCCTCGCACGTCTCCTTTTCTCCCGAGCTTCCTCCTCATCGTCATTGGTGACACCCACACTGAAATATCACACAAATATGTTAACGTATTTTTACTCCAAAAGTTTTTATGCTGCTGTGCAGTCAGAGGTGCACACAAGGTTGTCCCCTAGTTCTGTTTTTGAGAGTATAATAATTAATGGTAGCAAGTTTGTAAAACTTTACCTGTGCAGGACTCTGATTTAAGACATGAATCACTGATGTAAGCAGTGTTCAGGAGTAACAGAGTATATGTAACAGTGTTATGTTACTTAAAATACAAAGTATCAGTAACTGTACTAAATTACATTTGCAGTATAAATTGTTGGTATTCTAAATACAGTTACTGTCTTCAAAAATAGATTACTTGGAGGGACACACCAAATACAGTGTCACACCTGTTAAATTAGGTCAGATAAATTGAGAACAGCACATAAAGGCTTTTATTTATGAGTTCTGTTTACTTTTTTAAAATGGATCATAAATATATTAAGGTATTTTCAAACTTCTAAAACTGAAAATGTCTTATTTCTCTATTTTCCATGACTTCTCAAGGCCCGCCTGCAGGGCCCTCACAGCCCACACTTTGAGAATCACTGTTTAGTCTTTTTGTTCTAAAATTAATACGAGGGAAACATTTCCCATGAAAAGATTTTTAAAAATGTGCATGCAGCACGGCTGCCACACAAGAGGAGACACACAGCCAGGACAATGTCAGGAATGTGCAAGTTCTTTTTTGTAATGCTAGTTTGCTCCGTCATATCAGGCTATATGGAGGTAAAATTTGACTTGCTTGTTAGTTTAGCTAGCTGGCTAATTAGCTCAGTGGAATTACTGGCATGTCTCGCAAATTGGCCTGTTTATCATGTGTTATGTGCATAAGCTGCTCTTTGATCTTGTGAGAACAGCAAAGGCATGTCGTTCCCAAAAGCAAAGTAATCCAGAGTGTTTAGAATACATTACTTAGGTTACAAGTTACTTTTCAGGGCATGTATTCAGTAATCAAAAGTAACCCTTCCACACAGATATGTCTAGAGCTCACCTCATAAGACATGACGGAGTGGGGAGATGCCACAGCAGAGGGAAAACAGACAAAGAAATAATAAGAAACACACACCGTACATGTGTCTGAGATCTAAATGTCACCAGAAGAAAATGAGGCTGAAGAAGTCCAAAGAAAAGACCCCCATGGCAACATCTTTAATCAAAGACAGAGACGATGCTGGGAAACAGAAGAGTGAAAAGGAGGAAGATAAAGAGATAAAGATGAGGACAAAATCAACTCTAGAACAAAAAACAAAAGAAATACTCTCCCATCCTTCCCATCTCACTTACATCCTGCCACTGACCTTCATACATCCTCAGTGAGCATGCCAGGCTGTCTTTTCCAAGCGTTACCAGGCTTTATGAGGCGCGGAGAGAGAGCTTGAAATGGCTCATTGATAGAGCTTGGGTATTATTTCCCTCTGCTCTTCCTGAATCCACAACGCAATGATTTACAGATGTAGTAAGAGGAGGGGGTGATGGAAACCACGAGAATCGTTTCTATCTTTAAAATGGAAACAAAGACTCAAACAAAGCGGAAATCCAACAAATCCTCAGGCAAAGGTTCCTCAGAATGGCATAGGTCGCCCCGAGAAATCATAGAGGAAGCAACTCAATGCGATGATACTCCACCCAAAGCTAGAGGCCTGCTGTGAGAGAGCTGTCAAAAATGTTACAGTTACATTTCCAGACGAGACGACCAGGCCTGAGGGACGTGAAACATAATAAATGGAGGCAAATATGATGAAAGTTTCTTGGCTAACAGGAGAAACTGAGTGAGACGAAGGACAAGAGACTAACTCAAGCTGTTCAGAGCAGGCGATCTTGTGCTGAAATAAAAATGGCAGTCAAAACATTCCAGCGTCTGCAGCGTTTCCTCGGGCTGCAGAGAGCAGCTGGGAGGCCGGGTACTGTGGCACTGTTGGCAGAGCTGGGTGCACAACTGTGAGAAAATTGCAAAGAACGCCTTTTTTTCCACTGGAGCCCTGATAGGACATCTGATATGACAGCAACTGACTTCTGAACTGGAGGAAAAGTAATGTGCCGAGCTGTGGCCAGATTTCACCATAATCCTTTAACAGATAAAACTGACAGTATTTAACATTTTTAACAGATTCAATGCCAATGTGCCGTCCATCTCTCAACATCCCTCACCTGTATGTGCCTTATATAAGATAGAGCCATTTTCAATCTGCAATATTATGATATCCTCCCGTCAGTCAGTCTTCAACTTTCATTAAAAATTAAAGTTGTCTCTCGAACTAATTTCCCCATTCATGATAATTGTACAACTGATAATTTATCCCTATAAATTGCCTGTTTAGCATGTTATGTGAAAGGGGAGTGGCCGCTTTGAGTGCCAGGTGGATACCTTCACAAGTGGCTAGGTAGCCGATTCATTTAGCCGCCTCAGTTCACGCTACACCTCTTTACACCCATTTTTAGATTAGCCGTGAGTTATGCGGAGTCAGGCGCTGCCAAGATGGCGTCGGCTGGAGCCACCACACTGTGAGCTTCACAATGGCTCTTCAGAAACCTATGGGCGACGTCACGGAGACTCATTACACTATTTATTTTACAGGCTTTAGAACCAAGACAGACAGGTTCTGCGACAGCACCACAGAGGCTGTCCATGCCCTAAGACTAAATCTAAATCATTAATGCTGCAATTATTCCTGATTGTGACACACTGTAAGGGTATGTATACAATAGTATACTCTATAGGTAATTGTGGTACTGATAGCTCCTGCCTGGGCGTGTTGTTTTAATTATTTATTACTTAAATTAGTCTAATGTCCTAATGTATTCATTGCATGTGACAGGGGTTTTAGTTTCCTTGTTTTGCGCAAGCTAATCTAACCAAATTTCTCTAAACTATTAGTAAGAACAAGTATTGAAACTTTAAACATGAAGATTAATTTTTAAAAAAAGACTAAATTGCTTCCTAAAACAGCTGGGCGCTGTAATTTTTAGCAAATGTTGCCGGAACAAGAGAAAAGAACACCATGTGTTGTGGACTATTTTCAGCTGTCGATTAATAAACATTCGGTGCTCTAGTGAATATTTATGGACCACAGTGGCTGTGTTCATTGTAATGAAGGAACATGCTGGTATTGGGAGAAGGTAGCCTTCAGGGCTTTCTGTCAGAAGGGCTCTCTGGAAGTCAGGTGAGGTATTTATTAAGAGCAACAGTACATGTGGGGAGCAGGATGGGGTCGATTACTGGGTCAAACACAGGACTTTCACATAGGAGTTTGTGTCCCATGCAAAGCATAATTTACTTAATTTTCTGTTGCAGTTTAATTAGTTTTAGAGGCAACAAAGCCATCATTCTGGTAGAACACTTTCCACCAGAATGTCTCTCTGAGTGTCACAGCATGACTCATTAATTTGAAGGAAGATGGTATAGAAGGCTTTGCTTTTACAGGAAATACTTCCCAGACAGATTATTAGAAGGTGGTTTCTGTCTTTAGATGGGATTTGTTGAAAATTAGTATACATATAAAGTATATGGACTCCAGCATCACCAGACTTATTGTTTTAATGCATCACTGTATTGTGAAGCTGAAAATTAGCACTACACTATGTACGTGTTCCAGTTGTATATTTTCTCTGGTTTTAATCATCTCTTTTGTCTTAAGTCTAGTCTAGTTTCCTCCTATTAATTTTAAGTTTGTTTCCACTTTACTAGGAGTCATGACCTCACCTGAGTTCTTCAAGGTTTTAAATCAGATTGTAGTTTGTATGGTTAGATTACTACATGTCTTAATGATGATGGTTTTGGTTTTGATGGTTTTCAGCATTCCTATACAGTTTACATCACTGTAGATCATTTTCTTTTTTGTTCTTTTGATGTTATATAACACAGTCTAAAGAGTCAAACCTGCAAGTTTACGCTCACGTGTGAACATTTTACGACTAGATGTCAGCAGTAACTCTTTAATGGTATTGTACAGTGAGAGGGAGGGAGACGACAGGGAGCGAGAGACAAATCCAAACAGCAGCACAGCCGACCAACTCCCTAATGAGCGAAAAAGGCGGTGGAGATCATTAAGCCGTCATCGCCTGAGCAGCGTCCAGGTCCTGTCTGCTCCACTCTGCACACGCACTCACAACTCCTCTCTCATGCAAAAATGCATAAACCCAAAGACAGACGAATACACAAGTACACACAGTAGGGGAGACCAGGGACGGTGGTGAGGTTTTTTGTTTCAGCATCAGTAACTCTTTGGCTGCTCATGTTAGATATCTTAACTATGAAACACAGTACCTATATTTGTCTGCTACAAATGACAACTCCCTTAGACCCCTTAGAGATTTGCTAAATGTTTCATGCACACAATTTAGAGATTCTCATCATTTTAATTAGCTGTCACTATTAACTGTTACTAACTATCCCCACTCCAAGCAGCCATTACAGTGAAACTGTTTTAACAGGTGAGCTTGAAAGTAGCATGAATGCAAAGCATCAAATTAAAATATAGATGCTAACAATACTATAGTGATACCAGTGCTCTTTTTTCTTGATGTCATTATTATTATTACATGAGGCTGAAACTGAACGTCAGTCTGAAAAGCTTGCGTAGTTTGTGTAATGAAGCTTGTGTAATGGCGCCCTTAAACCATTGTGGGGCGCTCTAGGATTCTGGCCTTGTGACCTTCACAGGTGCAGCCGATTGGCTGAGAGATGGCCCTCATTTGGATAATTCCCCATAATGCATTGCTGAGAGTTTAGGTTTGTTATTTTGTTCCAAATGTTACTGTTTGTATTTGTTCAAAGCATGGTGGTTTATGGTGGTTTGGTAACTGTCATTTTTGTGCTGGTTTATTGTCACACCATGAGTGAGGGACCTTGTGCATTTCTTCATTCTGCATTGGTTACAAATGCAGGGTAGAAGTGAGAAGAGTTACTCAGCTCTGCATTGCTTGGCAAAGTGTTTGCAGACAGAAAACGCATGACATTGTGCAGAGAAACTGCTGCTTTAGGTTATGCAAATCAAACACTTGTATCTGTAATCTTTGCTAAACAAAGTTAAGTTATTTTCCCACCTAAAAATATAATTTTTTTGTTGTTGTAAAATCCCTGATGTTGCTCACAGAGACATGCTACTTCGCCTTTGAGCTCTAAAAGGATAAAGCAGTGTACCATAGTGATGACATCACCACAGTTCTTTTCTGATTGGTTTAAGTGACAGTGTTAAAACACTCCCCTGTCTCCCCTAAGCCTTTATTACTAAGCATCTGTCCCCACTACTTTCCACGACTAATGGATTATTAGTAAAATGATTGGAGGAGAAACATCTTGGACACCTGAAGTTTGTCCTCGCTGTATGGGTCTAAAAACAGAAAACTGCACAGTATAGATGGGACGTCCCTGTGAGCAGCTGACAGCAGCTACATTAGTGGTTTATAGACGTGTGGGAGTTTTCGCCCCTGCTGATCAAATATGGTGTCCTGAAGCCGAAAATGTATCAGGTTTGTTTTGAGAGTCGTGAGCGAGACAGCCAAGCACCGACAACTAATGAGGCTTTAATTTATGATGTCGTGGTGAACAGCAGGATGTCCTTTTATAGCATTTGCACATTTTTCACCACGCATTAATTTTTTTCCCACTAAATTTAACCGGTGTTTTGAGCACGCATGTCTATCAGTGTGTGTTTTTGTGTGTTATTTTGCACACAAGTTTTTACGTTCTCAGACGGTTTCACTCACCTGTCAGCCTCGAGACGCATCTGCTCTCTCCTCTGCCTCCTCAGCTCCATGCGGCGGTCAAAATCATCGTCCATGATGCCCAAAAGATTCTCCTCACTGAAAGACACAATTGTGATATCAGATCATGAGCGCTCCTTTCAGTACAGTCAATCACTACATGCTTGATCAACAGGAGACACAGATGCTTGGAAAATCCTCTGGATGCTGCAGTACATGGAACATTTTTCAGATGGAAAAAACATCTCATTTCATCATCATGGTAACTTCACAGCTTTCTGAGGTTTAATACTAATTAACAAACCCTCACTGCAATGAAGACAACATTTTTAAAAAATCCTAAAATTATATAACCCATCAAAGTACTGAGGGCCACCCTTGACAGCTTCATGGCATGTACAGAAACATAAAGAACTATAGTGCCTGTTGGTTTACAGTACCTTAGCAGTAGCTGAAGTTTAGTCCATGAACAGCAGTGTCTCCCCTCTCTTCATATATCAACTTCTACAGTCTGGTTTATATCTCAGCTCTTCTGCAGCACAAAGAATTCCTGCTTGTTCTTTCAGCGACTTTAACTACCAGAAAAGGCAAAGCCTGCCTCTCTGCTCCCCTCTCTCTCTCTCTCTCTCTCTCTCTCTCTCTCTCAGCCTCCCTCCTCCTCCTCAACCTGACTCCTGCTCTCACTTTCCCCTCCCTGATCTCTGACTTCAGACAAACTGTTTCCCAAGGGTCGTCTTGTTTCATCCTGCTTTTTTCACTGCGTTTCCTGTAACTCTTATCAAGTGTGTCAGTTTTATATTTATTGGGGTGTCTTTTCTTAATTTATTAGGTACACCTACTCATTTTACCTCTAACCTTCCCTTATGGACCATTTTGTTTGACACCAAATGTGAAATGAACTCTAACTGATCTTAAATCAACTGATAGCCCTTTAAGAAGGACGTGTCAGTTTATATCAGTTATTATCTCATCTTTCCAAAGTAAAAATCAGATTTGTCTTTACTAATAAAACATATGCCAGTAAACCAGACCAGAAATGTTTAGTATCTGTTATTTTATTCTAAAGAATTTTATTTCATTCTATTTGTTTAATTTAAATTTTTCATACGGATGTGGAGCAGACTTATGCCCTGAACTCTTTTTTAATCAATGTCATTCTAAAAACTCTCAATGCAAGAGATGCAGCCTAAAAGGCACCAGATATAGTCCTTAATAATCTAAAAAAAAGTCTGGTTGAAGTGATTGATAATTCAGCCCTATTTGTTCTCTCCTCCAAACACTTGTGACAGTGCCTCAGACTTCTCGTGAGATTATCTTGCTGCTTCTTTCCCCCTGAAAAATCTGCCAAGAGAGGAAACTTCTGTTCTTTAATTTTAGACCAAATTATCAGTTCTTGATCAATAAGTAGTACCTGTTCACACAAGGAATGAATTAGAGTCTATCTTGCAATGGGATCACACCAGCTGTGACGTCCAATAACCCAACCCACGAACATTCAGTAGTCATTACCATGCTATTACATGAACAGTCAGCATTCATGGGTTGGACCACACCTATCCTCAAACTCTCCTAGAAATTACATTTGTATAATATTTATAAGACTTTACCAGCACAGTCCAGGATTTGCAACCAGACCTCTGCAACAAACGCGCTTCAGTTAAGGTGAGGAAATATTATGATTTGGGGCGGGTTTAGGCAGCAAAATCATTTCAGTTAAGCTTTAAATTTTTATGAATAAATCTCACATCTCAAGCCACGGCTGTGTTTTGAATACTGCAGTCACTTTGACTGTATAATGTATTGCAAGACTGCAGAAAACAAATAATATCTATATGATATAATATCTAAGACACAGGGCTGCAACTGCACACCTAACGTATAAAGGTTCATGACTCCATCTTGCACGGTCGTGATGCTATCGTGTGGACAAAATCCATCCACAGGAGGACATATGTACACCTGGCAGAGTACTCAAAACTGCCTCTGTAGTAGCTCTCACTACAGTAGGTGTCTCCAGGACCACATTTTGCCATGATTATACAGACTTAACTTTCCACCCCACCCTTCCTGAGTAGAGATGGAGGCCCATGTATCCACTGGGCAGATTAATCTACAGGTCAGCTTTATTTGAACTGTAGAGGCTGGTAAGACATGATAACCTGAGCAAAACACCCATCATTCATCTTAATAATCAGTGAACCATAAAACTGCCTCCACTGTTATTAAGTGCAGGTCTACTGAGACTCCATGACAGCTCTCTGGCATCAGAAATGATGAACTATCAATGTAAAATTCATTGATTATAGATAAAATTATACTTCTTGTGCAAGGCTGCCAAAGTATTTAATTTACAACTCAATCTAATCAATCAACAAACCAAACTCTCTAATAAGGTAATAATGATTCTGTATTTTTGTCTGCACTACTAGGGGGTAGTTTCCCAAAGCTTAGTCGCTTATGTAATACCACAACATCCTGTGCCAGGTCACTAACTACACAACTATTTCTGGGTATAGCAAGAAACCTTGAGTGCCAATTCCAAGCCACCGCCAATAAAAACCCTTTATCAAACAATCTTTTTTCCCATGTGGAACATTTACCAGCTGCCATCAACCATCTCTTGACCACCTTGTTTAAGTCTGTAAGAAAGAAAGTCTGCCAGTAACTCCAGCCAACAGATACAGCATGCACCGGAGTGTGAAAGCACAGAGTAGAGCTCCGAAGTGTGATTTCAGATTCTGTCCCGTTCAGAGGAGGAAGGAAAATGAAACCAACAAACCAACACTTCCAGATATCTTGGCTCAGAAAATGAAGTACTTACTTTTGTTGCGCTCATAATTTTAACACCTGCTGCAATGTCGTACATCAGACACACTCCGTTCTAGCAGTGTCGGTGAGGACAAAACAGTTCTGATTACCTCACAGTGAGATGTATTTCTTCTATTATATGCAGTTTTGATATATCATTTGTGTAGCTGAGTTTAAGAGGAAAAACATGCAGGATTTTCCACAAAAAATGTTGCATAGATACAAAAAAATCCCTCTCAAGTGTGTGGCAGTACCTGCATCCCGTACCTTCTTATTTTCTCATTATTTGGTTGTACTCGGGATGCTTTTGTTGGTATTTGACGTCCTGGGACTCAACAATAAGCTATCTATGTGGGCCACTTACAAACAGCAGCCAACAAATCTTACTTATTCTAGCTTTAATTATAAGATGTCTATTGTGTCAAAGTAATCCACATCTAAAGTTTATCAAAGATGGGCCACTGATCAAACTAAACTACCTTTTCTTTACATGTTAACTGTATAAATAATGAGGTTTTTGAGTATGTTGGTTTGGCCTGTCTTTGACTTTGTGTCCTTGTATATATTGGCTCAGCAAATTTTATTCGATCCTCATTATATGATTATATGAGACTGTATCATACCATTTCACTGCACTGCATTTGGGCTGTCAGCTTTTTCTGTAAAACCCACAGATCAGTGGAAGAACCTGCCCGATGATGTGAACAGCTGCAGCTCTTTCAGCACTTTCAAAACCAACTCCTGTTAAAAGCTGTTCAGCTCTGCACTCACTGACCTTGAATTCTGTCTTTTGGTCTTCATGACATGCTCCTATTTGACAAGCAAACATCGGGGACATGTTATCGTGTGTAGTTTTGTATTGCGAGTTCTTTCTTTTCTTTTCTTTTTTTTTTGTATAGCTTTATATTAAGTTATTGTATTTTTTGTTCTCCTTGTGAGCCAGCAGTATATTTTTGTTTGTTATTAAATCACTTTGAACCATCTCTGCTCTGTCTACATTTTTTGTGTCTGTCCTTTTGTTTGCTATTTTGTTTGACACATGGTAACAGTACAAACTGACCACAATGGACCCAGTAGACTTTTCTTGGTCCTCAAAGTCTGTCTGGACATTAAATGCAGCCTTTTTGCGGATGGACTCTCCTTTCTTGGCTGACACCTAGTTATCGCAAACCTCATGAAAAGTTTGCAGCTCAACCTTGATTCACCCAGCAACTCTGATGCTTAGCATGGACTCCTCTCGCCACCAGCTTGCTACCCAACCAGCTAGCATCCAACCTGCTTCCCAGTCTGCAAGCAACCAGCCATCAACTCAGCCTGCACTCCAGTCGAGTTTGTGAGCATGAAACCTGATAGTTCAGACATACAGTAAATTCCTTTGGACAGACATTTAATTTATGTATTTGGTGTTGTATGAAGTTATGTAAAACATAAATATTTGCTTATCTTGGCTCAATTTTTGAGTTTCTATGGGAATAAATAATAATCACGATCACATAGACATCCAGGAATTGATCAAAATAAGCAAGTAACCTAAGCAGGGCATCTTTTACCAAATGTCTGTAAATACTAATCACAACATTATTTTAATGCTATGCTGAAATTGGTTTACAACTGCCCAAGCCACAATTTCAAATCTATGTTCAAACTATGCTGAGACATAAAAAGGCATCCAGCAGTTTGTAAACAGGAAGAATAGCACACATTCTTTTAAGGGAGAATGAGGAGGATTTGTCCGAGGTGTTTGTAAACGCACCAGAAAGATAGATGTCAAGTCTCCTTCCCAGGATGTCAAATATTGATGTTTTGGGTTGGTAAAGCATCCTGAGTGCAGCAAAATAATGAGAAATACAGGCAGAGGGCAGAGTCTCTGCAGATGCAGCCAGTGGTGAGTCCATATGTTTTTTTGTTTTGTTTTTTAAGGGAAATGTTGCATATTTTGCCTTTAAAAAAATTAAAGTAAGTATTGTTTATAAGAGCCGTCCTGCACAATTAAAACAGCATGGCAACACCTAATCAATGGCTGGATTATCTTGACCTGCAGGAAGCTTTAGCCCAGCTTTTAGTCAGACTGATATTTTCTGTTGGTGGCTCTGTTACTGAAAATCAATGTAAAGACAATGAAACAGGCTTCCACCCAACTACTGCAAGTCCAGGACCAAAATCTTTCAGTTTCAGGGTGCCCTGACATCCCAGGCACACACTCATTTGTTTGACTTTTAAGGACATGCTGAAGGAAAATAATATGGGGGGGGATTTCTGGACTGATGCATCAATCTTCTATAACAACATGCCAAAGAATGCTGGGAGTCGAGATAGAGTGAGCTCACAGACGTTAACGTTAACGTCACACTTTATTCTCTTTATATCGTGCACCACTGTGTCGTGTGTGGGTGTTTTCTCCTCTCACTTTAATATGAGATGCATGTAATGTATTATATATTTATGTCCCGACCAGTCCCAAGCAGTTTAGCACAGCTAGTGTTGTCAGTCTTGACCATATGAAGGCATGGTTATGCAACGCATTGTCATAAAGAGGGGCACTTCAGTATGTCGTCACTTTATTTAGGTATTTGTATCCTCAGATCTGAAGAGGAGCCCACCAGCAGGGAGCCATCGGTCATAATGGGGCAGGAGGACGTGACAGTTTAGTTTTTACAATGGCCGACACCATATACAGTCATTAAGGCTCACAAACAGAGCAGGTAAAACAAGGCCTTTTTCTAAAACATCCACTACATGGGTAACAAGACAATTGAGAGCCTTCCTGGAAAGGGATGACAGTCTTTTACACGTCAGTTTCCTGGAAAACAGAAAAGTGATTAATTGATGCTCATCTTAATTTTGGACAAAACATTTGTAGAGATTTGGAAAGGTGGTTGTTGCTGATATGAGTCCAGAAAAAGTAACTAAAACTGAGATTGTGCTTTTTTTAGCCTCTCTAACTGCATAACTATTTGATGGTTTGCTGTGAAATCTGGTACAGATATTCATGTTGTCCAGATAATAAATGTTAATAATGCTGGCAGCAGGTCAGAGTTTTACTTATTCAGTTAAATATGTCAGCATTTTTTAGATTAATGAGGACAATGTTGTAAGGCTCAAGACCAGTATTCTGATATCACTATAAGTTAGTATCTTGCATCAATAGATGCTCAAACAGACTTACATCACACTATTAATGTCCATGTATATAGGTGGGCGCTCAAACATACAAATTAAAAAGAAAACATGAATTCTATAGTCAAAATGTTTTCATACTTGACATGCATTTAATAAACTCATCTCATTGTTTGCACGTACTTAGAGCACAGGCTGAGACGGTTGCTGAAGCATGCACTCTCTATGGCCATCCAAACCTCACCCATCAGGGTGAAATATGAAGTCCTGGATATCTACAACAGCGCCCACATCCTTCATCATGACACAGTCCCTCACAGTGATGATACAGGAGGTATTCCAGCTATGTGATCTCTGGTCTCCTGTACAGTATGTGCAACAATGAGCCAACATCGGTCAAATTTCATGTCAAGGCCTCTTTGTGCCCAAAAGATGCATATGCAATCATAATTTCCACTATAGTTAATTTTTTTACCGTCTTTGGCAGTGTCATCATTCACCTTGTTTTGTCTCACAGTCTTGTTTCCAGCTCTGATCTATGGGGGTGAAGCCCTCACATCTTTCCAACATAATTCGCTCACAGCTGTTCTTACATGGGACCAGTCAGGGTCTGGGGATGACAAATGCAGGCCTGTTTCTAAGCCGTGGACTCTATGGAGCAGCACTGACCGACCTGCAGGCTAACAGCTCGCAGACATGTCAGAGTTGTGATCCGGGCCTGTTTGGATTGGCTCGAGTCCAACAGGGCCGGCGAAGTTCTGCATGCCTAAAGTTGAAAATCTCACCACTCTGGCAGCTAAAGGTGAATGCCTCTTTACCCCCCACTTAGTTCACACATGTGGATACAGCACACACTTCAGGACAGATGCTCACTTGAGAGTTTCCCATAACAGCTGTCCCATCAGTCACCAGACAGGTGATTCGTACGGATTAGAGGGTGAATTATTCCTGCTCTAACACTGAGATTATCCAAATGTAAAGTCCCCGTTAGAGTTTAGACAGAAGTGCCTGCCAGTACCTACCTACAACACGGAAAAAGCCCCTAAAAGCTCCAAACTCTTAAACTGCAAGGGATTCTTATAAACTCCTTGTTACAGACTGTTATAGGCTTCCTGTCATGAGGTGGAATCACATTAACAAATCATTCCCACACGATGCCCAGGACAGGTTCTAATTCGTACATCTGTAACTGGTTTGTCTCATCTGTGTATTAGCTCTCAGGTTTGTGGCCTGCTGATAGGATCAAAAGGTTGCGCAGCACCCCTGCACGGTCACTCTGCTCTCATGCAAATGGAAACTCATCATTGTCTTACCAAACACAGAGCACTGAGCGTAACACTCGCCAGACACCGTTCATAAATATTCATAGATGTTTGCAACAAATCAACAAGAGAAGAAGTGCAGTGACAAGGAAACAATTCTGGCTTTCTATTTGTTGCATTCCCTGGCACCAACGAGATGCAGAGAGGTGAAGTGATGCATATTGGGAAAAAATAGTTCTGTGTGTATTCTGTCAAATGTCTATATATAACATTCACATTTTACCATACATTTTCTTCATACCTAGCTCTCTGGAACAAGCTTTAATTGCAAGTTCAGATACATAAAAACACTATGACACAAAATAGCTTTTAACGGGATAGATTAACCATTGGGAAATGCTCTCCATCCATCCATCCATCTTCAACCACTTACCCGGAGGCAACAGTCCCAGCAAGGGACCCCAGACATCCCTTTCCCCAGCTACAATAATCAGTTCCCAGGCCAGGGTGGAGATATAAGCCCTCCACCTCGTCCTCAGTCTGCCCCGTGGCCTCCTGGGAAATGCACTTACTCACTTTTTTCCTGAGTCAAATTAGAAGATACTACTCTCCTGTCTTTGAGATAGCTATTACCTTAGCTTAGCTTAGCTTGCTTAGCTTAGCATAAAGACTGGAAACAGGGGCAATAAAAGCTTAGCTTAGCTTAGCTTAACTTAGCTTGCCTAGCTTAGCATAAAAACTGGAAACAGGGGCAATAAAAGCCTGACTTTGTCTGAACTTAAAATATATGACTTCCGATACTGGTGTTGTAGTCATGACCAGATAAACCAAGACCAAATCTGTATTTTCTGTATGTACACTTCCTGTTTTGACTGCACGGGTGTGTTCATATTGAGATTTATAGCAAAACAAAGAGCACTGTGAGTATCTGGATATTGTATTCAAAACAACCAAAAAGTTGAGTGTGGAACGCTGGACACTTCTCATCCTCAATGGTCGCCATCTTGTCTATGTAGTTGTAGAGGCAGGGCTACCAAACTACTGAACATGGCAGCCCAGGTGGCTGAAGAAGCAACAGCAGTGACTACAATCTCGTCTCCACATCTAATTTACAGAAACATTTGCTGGTAAGACTAACCACTATCATCAGCTACACAGAGCAACCGCTAACTTTAGCTACAGACCAAATGCTAAAAGAAAGGAAGGACAGAAAGAAAGGCTTCCCATAGTTCCAGCAGGTTTGAGGGAGTCAAGTGTGCAGGTTTCTGGCATATTTAGAGGGAGACAAAAGTACTGGATATAGCCTATGATGTGTTGAAAGAACAAATACAGCTTATACTTGAATTGTCATTGTCATGGATTTATGATTTTAATATAGCGATTGAAGTTAACTAGGTGACCTATTTAATGTGATTAATGGATACAGTTCTGAAAGAAGTTTCCAATGCCAGTGTTGCCCATTAAAAGAATTTAAATCACAGTAAGACCACATTCATGTCCTTTGTTTCTTGAGCCAACTGGGATTTTATCCTGAGAACTCCTCAAGTGGTCCACTGAAGGTTATAGTAAGACATTAGTGCTTTGTGTGCAATACAAAAGTTAAAAGCCTTCCACTCACAGCCCCAATTACATCAACTCCACAGTCATTCTTTATGTACACACTGTGTGCTATTTGTATATTCTCTGGCTTTGTAATTACTGACTCAATGATGGCGTCTTTGTAGTGTATTAATAAGACATTAAAAGGAGGCAGAGGAAAGCATTATGTCCTATTAAAGACTGTTTCTAATGCATGACATATTTAGTTTGGCAAGTTACAGTAGAGCTCACATCTTCAATCAGGAAAGACATGCAGGCAGCTGGATATTAGTATTGTACAACTCGCTCTCTCTTTTGTAATCATTCCAACACAGTTAGGAAACCAGAAAATAAAACAATAAACTGTGCCAGGCTGATGTTTTTACATCCACCATTTTGTTCGATCTGTGACCAGCTCACTGCTCACTGATTTACGTTATATCTTGTTTGTTTAATCTGTAGAAAAAACAAAATTGTTTTGTCTCGAGGCACACCTGTATTCATATTATGCAAAGTATAACTACCGAACCAATGGTGGCAAAAAGTACTAGCGAAGTTCCTAGAGTGCAGGTGTGAAAACAGAATAATGTGCCGATCAATCAGGGCCTTGTGATATGTATAATTCACACCATCCAGCAACTGCGGGATCGTCAAAAACTGTGGTTTGCTTAATGAGTGCACATAGAGTGATCATGTAGTAAATTAAAAAAAATCATTCACAACATCGCGCACATCTGGACTTGCCTCGTGGCACATCAGTGTGACTCAGCACGCAGCTTGGAAACTTCTACACTACTTGGAATCTTGGGGCAGCTGTGGCTCAGGAGGTAGAGCGGGTAGCCTGCCGATCAGTGGTTTGGCAGTTTGATCGCCACCACGTCCTACTTCTTGCTTCTCAGCCACTGGAGAAGCGCAAGCCAGTGCCTCACCCATTCATCCACCCCATCTCCTCCAGACGTTCTCAGCCATGCACTATGTCGAAAGCCTGCTACGTCTCATGCAGCCACAGATGGGTTAACAATGAAGTCACTTGAAAGCCTGGTGGATTTCATTCAGCCACAACCGGGTTTGACAGATGATTTGGAAGCAGAAGAAAGAATGAGATAGTTTTGGGGATCTTGTCTTTTTCTGGTTTAAAATCACTATCACAGAATTTGTTATGCAATACTGTTTTCAGACTGCAAACACCTTGCCTTACCAAGCATATAGGAGTACCTACTGTGGCCCCGAAACCCGAAACATGAAAGTCAGTATTATCCAGAGGCAGTGTTTGGTTTCAAACATGACAGACCTCATGGAGGAGAACCAGCACCCTCTAAATGGCTCATTCTAAGATAACAAAAACACAATAATTATTATTTTAAGGTGATGAAAATATTCTTGTGAATTTTAGATTCCATTTCTGCCAAATTCTGCAAATAGATCCCCCTAAATTTTTCACACTGGACCTTTAAATTTTAAGTTATTGTATGCTGGTTAGATGTAAGGTATCTAAGAAAGAATAAGAGATGCATTTGTTTCTCTCATTGTAATTTGGACTGAATAAGAGCATCAACTAAACAGACAAAATATACATGTAGGTCCTCAGATAATTCTGCAGCCAGGCTGGTGTTAAAAGATAAAGAAAGTGCTTCAGCACACTTATAGGATAAACAGTTGCCTGTGAGGCGTTTGCAATCAATCAAGAAGCCGCAGCTCCTTACGACACATGACCAAACATGGTCACGTATGAAAAAGTCCCTGACCAGGATACAAATTCCACACAGTTTACAAGCCACAACAAACTGTAGTGGTGACCTTTTCTGCCGCTTGTTAAAATGTTTGTGTACAGTTTGATAGAAAGAGAAAGTGTGTTGTTTTGTGGCCGATAACCATCCACTGGGAAAAGTGCAGTTTTGTGAGCATCTTATCGTCCATGTAGAGTTAACAGGCTCCACAGGACACTCACTCTCTTCAGGCTCTTCAGCTGTCCACTCAGTGCTCTGCAGCTCAGCTTTGCTTTAATAAGCAAAGGGCCACAAGTAATCCATCATCAACTGACAGTTGCATCTTTAAAAATGGAAATCGTTTCTTGCTTGTACGTGACAACAACTTAGATTCTGAATGAAGTAAAATGTCTGGTGACAGAGGAGGCTGAACTGATCTAAGTACAAAAGCTGAGTTACAGTTTCCTCCTCGACTATACTCAATGGAAATAGATGCAGCTATGTGCACTCCCTGTTCTGCATCCCATCAGCTGAGATGGTGTAGTCGGCCTCCTTTTAAGGAAGTACACAGGCAGTGTTAGTTGTAGTGTCCCAGCTTGGCAAAGTGCAAGGCCATGGACAGTGAGCATGGTTTATTCTAGGAAATACCTGCTGCTACACAAAGTGGCAATCCAAGAATAACTTATTTCCACTGTCATTGGAATAATAATGCTGCTGGGAGGCAGAAAGTAAGACTGGAAGGCTGGTTGTCATTGTTGCTGTCAATAAAAGGAAACTTACTATGGCTATTGGAAAAAAAAAAAAAGATAATGGTGATTAAATATCATCAGAGAAGCAGCTGGGAGGGTGCACATCCAGAATAATTTCATATCTAATGTGGTGAATTAAAGTCTTGTTTCAACAAAGCAAGAGTTGGTGATTGTTGAAACGTTGGAAAGATGAGCCAAAATGTTTCTGGCGAATTTTATTTTGTTTTTGAATGAAGAGCTAACATTGCTAACAGTTATCAGAGACACTGAGGTGATTAGCAAATGCTCAAAAACACTGTATATAAAACAATTAACAGTATGTTCCAAGCTAACAGTTAAAAGTGAAGTAACTAACTTAAGGGTAAAAAACACTAAGTTTGTAGACGAAGGTAATGTTACTATAGCACTGACAGAAAGTAAACAGATGTGCAGCTCGTAAAACGGCCTATACGTCACACTACATTGTGCAAGTAGAGAATTAAGGGATGTTATTTCTCCATACAGCTTAAGAAGACTTGATGGCAGACTGATTGCTGATGAATGACTCCTTTAATGTCGGAGCCACTAACGCTCACCTCTACCCCTCCTGTAATTTGCTCATGTGGAAAACCATTTCCTCTCCTCTTTGGAGAGTCCAACCTGTACAACCGGAGAGCACCCAGCCTCCCGCTCCACCAAATCACAACACTCTTAAGCAACAAAGGCTCATTTGTTCCCAGACTAAAACATTAGCAGCTGAATCTCCCCCGTATTTGTTTCTGCGTTTGCAAATCAGATTCTCAAACTCTTTTTAACGACTGTTTAAAAAAGGCCTTTGTGCTCATGTTCACGAGACAGCTAATATCCCACTCGCTCTTGTCGCAGGCGCCACTGGTGTTTGGATCAGGCCAGTTTGATGTATCTTTTTTATAAGTAACATGAGATCATTCACAGCTAAAACAGTCGTTAAATACAAATCTATGGACTCTTTTTCTTTAAATTGTTATTGCAAAGCTGTGTGTTCAACGTTTATGGAAGGCTTGAAGTCAAATCCCTTATAAATAACTTGGCGCACTAATATTTTACTGTACATTTACGCAGCTGTTTTCACTCTAGTGGCACAAAATTATACTGATTTCAGTAAACAAGAATTTGAGAGGATGCTCTCGAAACCCAAACACATTTCCACTCTCCAACGAGATGAGTCCGTGGTCATAAACTCACACGCTCCAACCCCATGTGGTTGTAGCCTTTATCTTCAAGACCATCTAAGGAATAGGAGTCTGTCTTGGCATGTCAACAACGGCAAACAGCTTTTCCACGGCCAGACGTCTGCTCAGTGTATGAGTGACAGAAACTAAAATCAAAAAATTATAGTATTTACAGCTGTGTAGACAGAGCAGAGTGTGAGTATGAAGCCCCAAGGAGAGTAAAAGGGGGAATTTGAGAGATTGAAGCCACCAATTTGCAGCAGCGTGCACCAAAAATTGACCATATTTCAGCTTACAATTACTTCATGAAAGGGAAATAAGACATTTGTCACTTCATCATTCCCTGATATTATTGTATGCATCTTGCTGTATTCAGTACATTCTGATTCTGATAAAGCCTACTAAATTATACAAGCGTTATATTTTTAACTTTCCAATAATTTCTTGAGGAGTTAACTGATGACCCCCTGCTCAAATTAACTGTCATTTGTTGAATTTTATTGCATTAAATCTAATACAGCTACATTTCTGTGTAGTTGCATCGTTCAAAACAAAAATGATTTCCAAATGTATTTTGGGTAAAATACACAGCAGTAAAGAAATTAGTACTTGATATTTAGAGTTTTTGTTCAGAGAATAAACAATTTCATCACATTTTGTCCAATGGATTTCTTTAAGTAAGATTCATGAGCACAGGTCTACTCTGATGCAGGTGTATCCAGATTAAGTCAGATGTAAAATGCCTTTCCTAGGAGGAGTGAAGTATCTGAATAACTTAATTTCTGTCATGAAACAGCCAGTTGCTGTCAAGTCGGCCTTAAGTTATAGTTTTTTGAATGTTGAGCATCTCTTCCAAATCAAAACCAGCTGGTTAATTTACCACGTTATGACATCAAATGATGCTGTATGGAGACCAGAACAGCTTTAGCAGTCATCAGTGCCAGAATCTACTCAGCTCTTATTACAAATATCTAATTCTTCCACATACAGTAAGTCACTCTGATTACAAAACAATAGTATCCCTCTTTATATGTATGTCATATAAAATAGCATCACACATAATCATCATCATCATCAAACTTACCAGGCCGACAGACCAAAGTGACCGTTCTTGCTGGAAATCAGCAGAGGGAGAGCCCCCGGAGGTTTATAAGCACGGCATGCAGGGTTCAGCCCCGCCTGCTCGAGCTGCAGCTCAGTGATGTTCAAACAGGACTGATGTGTATTTAAACTGTTGATTCCTCCAGTTTATACGCTGACAATTCTTACTGACATTGATTAAACTCTCTGTAAAATCAATAAAGGATTATCTTATCTGATGGAGTTTCTGTTAACATACATGGTCTTTAAAAGAGACATTAAGAGTAAATCAAAGTCTGTGAGAAAATGATAAACTTTATGTATCGGGGTGGTTTCTTTTCAACATAATCATGCACAAGAATGATAAATTAAATGATTTAAAAATATGTTTTATATTGTTTTCAGACTAATTCCTGAACAAGCTTAAGTCATCTTATACTCATTCTCTTGCTTGGTAAGAAATGTGAAATGACAGAAGTATATCAGATGCCTGAGTGAAGGACACACCTGGATGATGCACCTCTGCAAAACAAAATGTATGTGATTTGTTGATTGTTGTTTGTTTCGTTACCCACTAGTGAACTGATGCATTAACAATACTGTGGCTACACATTTTAAAGAATATTATAGATCAGGGTTTTCAAAGTCTGAGACTGCAGGCCTCCATTCAGACAATGCTTAGAAAAAGGTGCTTCCTCTTAGTGTACTGGCTTAGTTTTGCTCAGTTCCTGGATGTCTATGGGGTCATCATCATTATTTATTTAGACCAAGAGCCTCAAACTCAATTAGCTTGGGGCCACTGATGGTAGTGACATCTATTTTTTAAGTTCAAGTCGTCATACTTAACAGATGCAAACAGCAGTTTCTATACATGTCTATATGCATTAGTTAACTGAGCAGTGGATATAAACTCAATTCTCTTGTCACTTTGAATTGGTCATTAATACCCATGATGCAAGTGGCAAGCTGAGCATTATCAGTTTTGTCTGTGCTTTCATCAGAAGCCGGAGTGTGTGGTGAAAACTCTTGCCTCTTGCCTCTTGTTGTGCAACTGATCATAAATGTCACATGAAAACTTGCAAATCTACTCTGTCACTGCGTTTGCTGATTGAGAAATATTGTTAACAAGCTTCTCTTTTCCGAACATAGAATACCAGTGAACTGCAACATGCAGTCTTTGAGAAATACATACATACATTTAAAAAAAAATAGAATTGTCTTATTTCACTTGTATTCAGGTGAAGAGAAGAGTGGGACTCAGAAGCAAAAGTAGCACGGACGACACCATGGACTTATCAAAACACACCAGCGTTAGGCCACTGATATTTCAGAGCCATGGTCGGGACAGACTTTAACTCACTCTCATAGAAAGGATCAGTGTGTCAGGCAGACTAGACTAAAATATTCCATTAAACAAGCCCTCTGCCTCTTTCTGCTACTAGGGGAGAGAGAGGCGGGATGGCAGCTTAACAAGGAGGATGCATTTTGGTCATTTTGCTAAGAAGGGGGTTGGCACCTCCTCCCAAATCACCCACTGGTGGTAGGGTACGCCTGCTACATCTACATCAACCCTGTGGTCCACAATGTCTGTATCACTGCTGCAATATAGCTGGGGAAAAGAATCATGTTGTTCATTGTGTCCATTTAAGAACATTTCCATCCAATTAGTGGGTTTTTCCCTGGCTCAGCTCCACTGGTTTGGCCAAATTACAGAAATGGTTGAGAAATGAAGAGCCACTCCTCGGGATCCATCTGTGGTGGCCAGACAGACTCAGTTGTTAATTGTTTCCAGTGGGCTAAAGACGACCAGAATCCAAATTGCTGGCATATCTGTACGTCCCAAACTGCACTGTTGTTTGTTGTCTAATTTGTTTCTATTGCTCCATCACAAAATTCATAACTAACTTTATGTCACTGTGGTCACTGACACGCCTTTACTGTTGCAAAATGAAGAACTATCTGATAAAGTGAAGCTCAAAATCAACACAGAATACAGAAATAAAAAAGTAGCCTTTAAGGAAAATTTTAACTCCCTTTATTTCATCATGCGGACTCTCATGTGGTGAGGTGTGAACAGCAGGGAAGACATTAAATCATCTTACATGAAATGACAAATATACCAGTGTTTTCTACTGTTTATCCACAAATGCACGTTATCTTTTCCCTGTTGACCTAACAGACCAGTGTACAAAATAACAGCAGAGAAATGCAACAGACAAACTGGGATGCACAGTGCAGTACATCAAACAAGAGACACAATACAACGTACAGTACAGTGAAGTAGACTTGGCTACACACAGTAGTAACATAGGATGACAGTGCTGCTATGAGACATAATGTACAGACTCAAAAGTGTAACACTTAAACTAATGTTATTAACCTTACATAAACAACACCAAATTGCACATATATGATAATAATTTAGATTTTAAAATGAAAACCAAAATAGTGCTTGTAATTTACAATTAAATCTTTTCATATTTATCCAAAAATAATGGTGTTTACCACTCACAGTTGTTGCATTTAATTAAGAAGGGGATAAATTAAATGAAAAATCCTCATAACATCCCCATAAAAGTGCAAAGCATTAACCAGTTGTCATACCAAATAGCCATGGTTGTTGGCCACATGGTTGTGGGCCACAGTGTTTTAACCTATTTTGTGTCAAAACAGTTTCAGCTGTCTGGCTGTTACTGACTAAGCCGTTTAAGAGTATGACTAACTCATAAATGTGGGGCAGTAGAGGATTTCAGTGGTTTTGCATATTTACAGCATTTCTGTGGCTCATAATTACTCGGTTCTTGGAATGAACAGGCTGGTTATCAATTTTTATGAGGTAAGATTTGTTAACGGAGTGCTTTTATTTTTAAATAAAATCACCACAAAAACTGTCTGATGTTCTAGTTACTGTGAAAGAAGCCTTTAAAAAGTAGCTGAGCACTATGTTAACACTGAAGGCACATGTTTAAATGCAAGGGAATATTCCTGAAGCTTATCAATGTAACAGAAAAGCATCTTTTAGAGTGAACTTTCAGTCCATAATTTCAAGATTTTTCAGCTTCACCACATTATATTAATCTGCAAGATAGAGTCAATAAGTACATAAATAAATTAACACTTTAGGGCCAACGTACAGGCTGAAATAGGGACAAGTAGCTTAAAAATCACAAACAATCCAAGCATTTCCTCAAGGCTTACACATAATACAACTCAACACAGTGCTGAAACATTTACAGTACATCTGTGAACTTTCTCCTGCTCCTGTCGGACCAGTCTGACCTGTGACACACACACTCTGTATCCTGGCCAGGCCACTATTACACATACAGCAACTTCACTGTGAGACTTACACTTCTCCATTTAATCTTATTAACAACGGTTTGTTGTTGTTATTGTCTGATGTTACACTGTACCTAATAAAAGTTGCACAGAGGCAATTAGAACAAAGCTATGTTAAGTGTTACAGCCAGTTTAGTGCATTCAAGTTGATGGTTTGGCTTTTCCCTGGTCCTCCACCTTTTTGATGGCTGCCTCAATCTTTGCCTGGTCTCCCAAGAGCTGTCGAGGCTTCACAGGTTTGAGGTTTTCATCCAGCTCGAGCAGCACAGGAATCCCTGTAGGTAAAGTGACGTTGACAATTTCCTCATCCGATATACCTGTTGAAATAAGGACAGACAGATTAAGATCACAATTCCAGCCCATAAAATTGAAAATTGTGCAAAATACTGTAAATCAACAGCTTCAGTGCAAAATAATCTGTAACAAACTTCTGTCTTAAAACATTATTGATGGAACCCCGTTGCTTAGGCAGTGCCAAAACCTTTGATTTGTAAGTAAAGAGTGTAAATAAAGGAAAATTAGAAGAATTTAGAAATCATCAGCAAGCAAATTTTATTTGCCCCTGCACAAATTGTTTTATTCATTAGTGGTTAACAAATAACAGCAAACGACTTAACTGTCATGTAAAATCGAGGGCTGCAACATCTATAAAATGTCAGAAATCAGTGAAGTCTCTTCATATGTCTTGTTGATGGGAAGTGCAAAATCTCCATGTAGACAACTTTCTGCCATGCTAATGACATTATGCAGTCTTTCAATTTGCATTAGTATAATATGCATGAATGCTGTAATCAAATACTGTTAGTTTATTGCCAAATTTATGACAATAACACACTCCCAATCTGTGTGTATATTAGGGCTGCAACTAATGATTATTTTCACAATTCATCTAGAAATTGTGAAAAGTGCTCATCACAACTTCTCAGAGCTCAAATTGACAAATTCAAATAGCTTATTTTGTCCTACCACCAGTCCAAAACACAAAGACTCTGCATTTATAATCATAAATGACAAATCCTCACATTTACGAAGTTGGAATGTTTGACATTTTTGCTTGAAAAATGACTGAAATGATGAAGCAGTTATTAATTATATGATTTTCATTCGATCAACTAATCTATTACTCGACTAATAGTTGCAGCTCTAGCATATATATCCTACCCTGCATAATATTATGTAACAGCCAGTGTGTGTTACGTTACTAAGGGTCCTGTGGCACATGAAGCCTTCAAAGGTTATGAGCGATGAAAGGTCAGAGTGGACTTCACAGCCATTGCCAAATGTAACATAAACTCATTGGCCTTTTTGCATAAGTTCAACTTTCCATTTCTGGAACTGAAATATGTCCTTCCCAGTTCAATGACTGTGATGACTAGAAACAGCAGCCTGTAGAGTCCAGAATCTGTTGCTGAATCAAACTGAAAGCATTCTCCACACAAACACACAAAAGCAGAGAGAGCACTGTTTATAATAGCTTGGATGAGTTCAGTAGCATACCTTCCAGGTGTTTCAGCAGAGCCCTGCAGCTGTTTCCATGAGCAGAAATGAGCACAGTCTTGCCATTCTTTATCTCTGGCACCACAGTGCTGTCCCAGTATGGCAGCAGCCTGTCCAACACCTCCTTCAGGCTCTCTGCTCGAGGGAGGTTTTCCTTTGGCACGTCACATGTGGTGTATCTGCGGTCATTGTAGATTTCCAGGAAGTACGGGTGGGATTCATCAATCGGAGGCGGAGTGATGTCATAGCTCCTTCTCCACAACTTCACCTTTTCATCTCCGTGTTGTTGAGCCATCTCCGCTCGATTCAAGCCAATCAGGGAGCCATAGTGGCGCTCGTTCAGTCTCCACGACTTAACCACGGAGACCCACTCCTGACCCATGGCCTCCAGTACCAGCCATGCTGTCTGGATGGAGCGGCTGAGGATGGAGGTGAACACTAGGTCGAACTTGTAGCCCTGCTCCTTCAGGAGCCTGCCACAGTCCTGGGCCTCCTTCACTCCAGCCTCGCTCAGCTTCTGGTCGACCCAGCTACAGAAACGGTTCTCCTTGTTCCAGGCCCCCTCCCCATGCCTCAGCAGAAAGAGTTTGTACTTGGACATCCGAAGAACCAGCAGCAGAAACCTGCACACATTTAACAAAAATTAGCAAAAAGAAATATGCAGTTACTGATAACAGAAGTGAAAATATTATGCAAATCTAGGGCTGCAACTAAGGATTGTTGATTAATCAGCATCCATGCATAAAACCTGAATTTGTTCTTTGGTCTATAAAATATCAGAAAATTGTGAAAAATTTTTCTCAGTGTGACATCCTCTTATTTGGTCTACAACCCAAAGATATTGAGTTACTGTCACAGAGGAATAAATAAACTGGGAAATATTCACATCTAAGAGGCTGAAACCAGAGAATTTTGACCTTTTTGTCTTTAAAAACTGACTCAAACCAGTTCATCCATTATCAAAACAGTTGGACATTAATTTGTAGTTGACAACCAATTGATTAACTGATGCACTATGCACAAAATTGAACGAAATTCCACTAATATCTAGCTTACAATGTATAGCTTCAGTCACAGGGCTGTGTATCTGATCTGCAGGAGCAGGTACTTCATGAAGCCAGTGCAAAAGGTTAGAGGTTATCTTAAAAAAGTGACAGGCTAAAGGCTAATAGCTACAACAGTTAATTACGCTTATTAACTAGCCTTATTCAGAGGCTGGACCCAGATAATGATAGATAACGTTAGCTAACTACTATATAAATATTTAACTGGATGCTGCTGCAAAGCTTTTTAGCAACTCTGAAAGGATGGATGGACGTTGTTGCACCCGTTAGTAAAGCCTGTATTACGGCCGCTTATCGAAGTAAAGACTTGACCGAGGTATGAAAAACAGAACTACAAACATGTGGCAACCTCACCCCAAAATATTCAGAATATTGTGAAAATGTCGTCTTACCCTCTGTGGGTTTAAAATCCGCCTTAAACGTAGCTAGTACAGTCGTGAGTGTTGACAGTGTGTTGCCAGGCCATGTACAGCAGTGTCCCAGACAACGTTGATGATTGACGTCCCGTACATCCAATCAGAATGGCGGATATCACGTATGGGCGGTACCTTTGTCGAACGTTATACCCATATTAGGAGTAGTAGTAACGGCCGGGCACGTTCGCGATGGAGGCAGAAGGAGGGGCGTGACCGTGCTGTCTTATCATGGATGTATGGAGAGGTACAGTCTGGTAGCTTACATTTGATGTTTTGTTGTCCGGGCTTTGTGTTTTACACTTTTCAAGGGATTTATGGAGTTTGCAGGAGATTATCTGCAGCGTAACACCGCTTTGTATACGGGAAGTGGGAAGGGACAGTGTATGCGATCTTGAATACCCGTGATGCAGGAGTGTGGGAAAATAGTGTAGATATGACTAAAACCTATGTTAAGTTAGTATTATCAACCAAGTAAACAAAAATAAACATTTAGCTACCAATTTAGAAGAAAACTGCAGCATTGTTATTACTTCTAACGACTAAGTCACAACCCAAAGATGGTTATGATTGTGAAGAATAGCTTTTTGACCCTGTGGCTAATATGGATGAAACCCCATATCACAGTATATGTGGATTGTGAAAGAGGCTAATACATGTTTGGTTAAAACCAATTCAGAAATTGTTAATGCACCAGATAACCAGGTGCCATGTGTTTCCTTTTGATTAGTAAAGTAAGTTGTGCTGAAATAGTAAAAAAGTATGTCATAAAGCAGCCCTGATATTTTACAATATTCTTCCACGGAAATGTAATACACCATAAAAGTTAAAAGGAGAACTTCTGTACCATAAACCTCTGAAATTTACAGTAACATCAGACCATAACATCCCTATAAGTATACAAATACTTAAAGGGGCAGTTCACAACAAAATAAAAAAAAACATATTTTTCCTCTGCAGCGCCACCAACTGCCTCTCTGTTGTAAGAGATGCAGACAGAGTGTTGCTTTTGTATCTGAGTATGTAATAGTGTGTAGAAATGTAAGTGTATGTGTCTATGAGTGCCTAGCTAGCACTAGTATGCCCTTATATTCTGTCCCACATGAACCAATGTTTTGCACTTGCAACCTATTTAAAGTTCATTTTTGTATTGTAATGTCTGGCATGATGCAGCTTCCCCTATATCTGAGACAAAAAGTTGCAGAGTTGTGGGGATATCGGCCATATGATGAGATGTCTTTCTTCTCTCTAATGCAATGGAACTAGATGGCACTTGGCTTGTGGTGCTCAAAGCACCAAAGAAATATATTTGAAAAGCTCAACAGCAATGGCCTGGTTACTCAAGCTAATCCACAGACCTTGTTGTGAGCAGTTTCACATAGGAACTATTTTTTAAACAGTGCCGGCATCCGTATCACCACAGAGAAGGAAGCGTGCATCTACTCATGGATGAGAGGCTCATGTTTATGACAGTGTGAGATGTAAACATTAATGGCATCCTCCTTTGCTGAACTGTAACCTCTCATCCATGAGTAGATGCACACTTCCTCCTCAGCTCCTCAGCTGATATCTGCAAAACTCACACCAAACCAATAGCATGACAGATTGGAGGAAAAATATGTATATTTGATTTTAGAGTGAATTGCCCCGTAGTGTAGAGTACAGAGGACCATTCTTCTCTGAGTGATGCAATTTACATTTTATTATTTCATCCACAAAGCATAACATTGCTTCTTCCCATCATAGTGTCCAAGTTTAATGTCATATTTTCATTTTCAAGGAGGCTCACTTTATGTCATGTCTCCATAAAGAGTTGTCCCCAACAAACACAAGAACACATGGAAATGTTCCGGGCAAAGTATAAATTGGAATTCATATTGGTATTATTGTTGTATGTAGAAGAGGTCAAGCAATTCAGTAGCATTGCTACAGGTGACCTGGACAGCCAATATGAATTCATATGGATGTTAAAATCTATGAAAGCAATACAGTGCTCTAATATATCAATTACATATGTTTTTCATAATACACGACACAATGTACATTATGTAAAAAACTATATGTATGATATAAATTATTAAGTTAAACATGTTCACCATTGCCATTTACCCAGACACATGAAACATGAACTGTGCCAGAATCTACTTGTTAACCTGGTCTTCATGTTTACTGTCATTATAAAGTGAACAACAGTTACATGATTGACTGTTTCCACCTGTATTTAGAGCAGCCAGCACCTTCACAAAGAAAGTCACCACAAAATCTACTGCCCAGCGTCAAACAGCTTCTTTCTGCCCTCCATACCAGACATGGCGTCCACGTTCTTACGCCAGTCAGTCACTTCCTCTTTCTGTGGGATGAAAAGATGATTTAGAATCAGCTCATTTTGATCAAAACACTGTGTACTTGTAGACATTTTGTATACAACAAATAGGCCCACAGTATTCAGGATATAGGGATGCATGCTTGTTAATATTAAGAGAATAAAGTAAATCCTTTTCTAAACACTCAGAGTCTCTGTATATGTAAGAAATTTGTATCTTTAGCTTCAGCATTAGTGTGAATATCCTGGATTCAGGTCTAAACTTCCTTATCAGAACAGTGCAGAATGTTTACTGTCCTTTAATTTGTGTAATTTAAGAAAAAAAATGTCCAAATTCTCTGATTTCAGCCTTTTAAATGTGAATATTTTCTGTGTTCTTTAGTCCTTTCTGACAGGAAACTGAATATCTATGGGTTGTTGACAAAACAAGACATTTGAGGACGTCATCTTGGACTTTGGGAAACACTGATCGACATTTTTCACCATTTTCTGACATTTTATAGACCAAACAACTAATCAATTAATTGAGAAAATTAGATTATTTGATGATTAAAGTAATCGTTAGTTGCAGCCCTAATGTAATCCCTAATTATTATTATTATTATTACATTATTTCTTTAACTTAGTCCGAAGATAATTTCAGTGGTGTGCTTACATTTGATTCATAAAAGATACTGAGCATTAAAACATTTCTGTCAGTAAATCTATACATCTAAAATGGCCACCATACAGCTGATATCGCCTTAGATGAATCTAGCACAAATGAGGGTTTAGTCAGGAATAGCAATGGACCAAAAGAGAAAAGCAAACCATATACACGTTAAAACTATGGAAATGAGAAATAAATTAATTTCTTTAGTTTTAGTTTTTCTGCGTTAATCATACTTAAGATCAAAATTGACCAAAATTCTGTTTTATAAATGATGAAGTCTGTTTTATAAGTTGATGCTGGCCTCTCTTACCTTCTCCTCCTCTTTCTTCACAGTCTTGAGGTTGGCCTTGAAGTCCACAGACTCTTTAACTTTAGCGCCCAGCAGAGCGCCCAGCATGGCGTCAGCAGACACCCTCACCCTCCTCAGGTTCGGTCTCTTCATCTTGCCCTTCAGCTCAAAGATCTTCTGAGACAGATCCTGTATCTTTTTCCGACACAAATGACAAACCCACCGCCAGCATTACCTTAAAATACTTGGTTTCATACAGTAGAAACTCCTTTGAATTTGTAAGATGCTTGTGTTTGTGTGAAATAATACTTACCTCCCTCTCATTTTTCACCACTTTAGCATTAATGTCGTACCGCTCTTCATCAACCACATCAATTTTCTGGTGTAGCTCTTTGCAAAGATTCTGTGAACGGAAACCTTGAATGTATCAGACTCCTTTAAGTACCAGTTGTAGGAATTTGTTTGATGTAACTTGTCTGGATGACTTAATGGAAATAGCAGAGATTTGTTTGTAAAATATACAAAATATTAATTTCTATAAATTCATGCAATATTTAGAAAAGGCAGTTTAGGCTAAATGTAACTGTAATTGTAATAATATGCTTTGGTGATATACGCACCTGTAGATCCTGCAAAGACAAGCCTGACATCTGGAGCTCTGGGCATCTCTCAGCGAGGGTTCTCTCTCGTTCATCTTTTTTGATTTGCTTTTCATTGTCCAGCATAGTCATGGCCTTCTTTAGCAGTTTGGTCTGGTACATATAAAACGCTTACATCAACCAGAATATGTATGGTTTGCAGCACTTAAGGAGTGTAAATTCTTGAACAAATTTTTTTTTACAGCATTACGATCCAAGACTAACACACAGTTGCGCATAAAATACCTTCAAGAACAGTCTGCGAGAGGCAGAGATCTTTGGCTTTGGTTTCTGGAAAACAGTATATGTGTCAGATATCTGGCAAAATATTTCAAAATCTATAAAATATACAACAGTTCACATGCATATCCCACTGTTCTTTTTTCTATATATGTACATTAGTCATTTTATGATTCAACAAACACAAAAAATAACAACATATTAGTGCTGAGTACAGCTCAGGAAGAATTCGACTGTCCTTTGCATCTTAACTTTTTAGTAGGGTTACGGTTAAGTCAATCGATTTCATGTATAGTCAAGACACTTCAATTCAATACATGCAGTTTTGAGTCCCACAACTCATGCAATGAATTAATAATTCAAATTATATTTAGGACAGTTTTTTTATTGTTGACAGTGGAATCAACTTACTGGTGGCCTGTCCAGTTAGGAGAGACGTGTCCATAATCCAAGAGAAGGAAAAAAAGGTGCAACTGTCACATTTTTTGAATTTCACATACTTATGTATGAGTTTTGGTTTGATGAAACTTAAATAAATAGAACATGGGTACTTACGCCTCAGACATGGCTGCAGATCTGCGTGTCTCCTCTTGTTAAATGTAAATACAAAGGAGGACAGAAACAGTTAGTTCTTTTTTTGAATAGAAGAACACACTTAACTCATTTTCTGTGAAGAAAAAAAAGTTAAATTAAGCAAAAGTGACCATCAGTTTTCATCACTTTTGCTTGAGAGATCATTCATGCTATATGTTGCAGTACCACTGCAGGGGACACAAACAATGTATGACATTGTCTAAAGGTCAAACCTACTGTATGATTTAAAAAAATACTTTCTCGAACAAAGCCAAAGCAGTTATAATTACCAGATAAATAATCAATAAAGATCAAAAAGTCTGGGTTTCATATTGGTTTTGCATAATTTTTAAATTTAATAAGCACAAAAATCTATATTGTTGCAGTGAAATGACACTAATAAATGTCAAGCAATGGGAACAGGTTGCAAAGAAGAGCACATAAATCAAATCCACACTGTAATCTGTTATTTATAACTTCTACTTGGACTTCAGGTTCAAGATCAGAGGAATCCAGCTGCAAAAAAATCTCTCCTCCCTGACTCACATGTAAGGATAATCTTTTTTAAAATGAAGCACCTTTTATTTTAATAATAGAAAACACATTCAGTTGTAAGAATTATAATTAGCATTAGCACAAATTAAGAAAAAAAATCTAGCCATGCTATTTTAAATTTGTAAATATGTTGAAGTAAGATTGTTTTTTCCTCATCTTTTATCCAGAATATTATAAGAAGAAAAACCCTAATTTTTTCCATTCGTGTTCTATAATATTTCAAAATAAAACTCCTTACCTTATACAGTAGGTGACAAATACACTGAGGCGTCTTTTTGTGAGCCGAGAAGGGCAGAAAGAGGGTGGATATATAGATTCCAGCGCTCATGTGAGTGGCTCACTAAAATAGCCCCTCTGTCCTCGCCATTCTTGCACTGCTTCTGTCACATCCTTGAAGTATGAGGTGTGAAAGTTCTTACTGGCTCCGTCAACCTGTGATGTTTTCTTAGCGTCTCCTTCTCCTCGATGAGGAGCAGAGGGCAAAGCTTGAAGGAGCCTCAGTCCCGTTTTATGTGTGTGAAATTAAAGCTGATCCCATGTAAATGATCATAATCATGATGGAGGAAAACAACGACAGGTTTGATGACTTTTTATTGAGAGAACATTAATGGTTTTAATGTTTGCATCAAGCACATAAACCATATATGCCGATAAAATACTCCCACGGCAATAACTTAAACAAATCATGCATTTTTTAGCATCATATCTTCTTCATACATTTTGAACGTATGGGGTATTATTGTAAAGATGTCAGGACAGCAGATAAAACACTAGCAGCTGTTAATTTATGAGGGACAAACAATATTTCTTGTGTCTGAGTGTCCTGTGACTGTTTGAAAGAGTTATGCTGCCATCACGAGGCTGCAGAGGAGAACTACTGCAGACAGTCAATATTAAGGAAAATAAATCTTCCTAAATTAAAAATACTTATTTATATTGAAGTCAGAATCAAGATAATTCAAGTTTTCTATTTAAAAAGTGATTTAAAGACCCCTTTAAGTCTATTGTGCCTCTTCAAACAAACAACTCTCACTATTTCTTTATTTCTATAAAATTACAAGGAAAACTATCCTGCTTTTAAGGGTGTAAATACCTGTCATTCATATATCAATATAATTCGGGTAAGACAATATGTAATGTTAAGAATTGATTATAAGAGGAATATCTCTCAAACTAGAATCAATGTTTCTTTAATTGCCAGAGGCGTCAAACAGCTTCTTCCTGCCCTCCATACCAGACATGGCCTCCACGTTCTTACGCCAGTCAGTCACCTCCTCCTTCTGTTGGAAACATAACAAGACAATTTAGATCATTTGGCCGTCACCCGGAAGCTTCCAAGACCCTAAACCAAAAGCAGGGCTCACCTTTTCCTCTTCCTTCTTGACCGTTTTGAGGTTGGCCTTGAAGTCGATGGACTCCTTGTGTTTGGAGCCCAGCAGGACGCTCAGCATGGCCTCAGCTGAGATCTTCACCCTCCTCAGGGTCGGTTTCTTGAACTTACTCTGGATCTCAGTGATCTTCAGCTTCATGTTTTCAATCTGGTCAGGGGATTACGTGATAGAGAGGATTGTGTCGCTGTCATTCTGCCATTGTGAATCAAGTAGACTATACATATTAAAGCCCCAAGATTATTGAATATTTCCCCACCATGTCTATTTGTAATTAATCCAAAATTAGAGGTGAAGGTTCCCTTTTAACTTTGGAAACAATAAAATAAACTTAAGGCCCATTTTTTTTCTATTTTGCTGGAACTTTTAATCTGATCTTGTACTTTTCCAAAGTTTACTAAGATGAAGTGTGTGTTAAAAGTTCCAGAAAAAGCTAGTAAGTGGACTTTGACTTAAGCTTTTTTGCCAGACTAATCATAAATTGTATTTTGTTGTGGATGACTGTTTACAGTATACAGCACTTGTGAACACATTTGCTCAAGTGATAAAATTCCTCTAAAGTTAGCAGGTCTTCAAGGCCAGAGCAATCAGTAAAAACTGAGAGAAATTCTTGAATCCACTACTACTTCCCCAAAGAAATATATTTAAAAAGCCATATTTTAAAAATTACTGGACATAAATAAATAAAGTATGCAGAGAAAGCAATTTCCAATCATCACTTTTACAGATTTCAGTTCTAGATATTCATCTGGGGTCAGGATCTAAGATCTGTTTTGCCGGCGGTGGCCCACATCTGATATATTGCCAAACATTACCCAATTTACTGATTTTAGAATATTTGGCAGCTCTGTTTGCTGCTATAACAAAGTCACAGGAGCTTCTCGTCTCAGATGTCTTGTTATTCTCAGTGTTGCCACTTGGGGGCAGTGTTTGTTTACTTTGGTCAGCTTATGTTGTGACCCTGTCTTCATAGTAAATGCAGTAACTTTAAAAATGTTTCCCTGCGCATCATTTTATCATCCCGTTCATCCTTTAGCAGCTCACCTCCTTGTCGTTTTTGCCCACTTTGACGCTGATATCATACCGCTCCTCGTCTACAACGTCAATCTTGTGGTGCAAGTCTTTGCAAAGATCCTGTGGGAAAAAAAGAAAAGAAAGACACCCTCTAGTGGTATTAGAACATAACATGAACTCGTGTAGGAATAATTGTGAATAGTGAGAGAATAAAATTTTAAAAACATTTTAATGAAATTAAATACCTGCAGCTCTTGCAGTGACAGACCAGAGAAATTAAGTGGAGGAACTCTTTCTGCCAGAGCAACTTCTCTCTCCTTCTTCTTCTGCTCCGTCTCCTCCTCCAGCATCTGAGCAGCAGTCGCCAGCAGTCTGATCTGAGGAAAACATCAAACATCAATAGATGTCTCCTCCATATGATTAGGATCTCCTCTAGACTAATAAGACCAAAAGTTAATGTCAGTAATAGGATTTTTAATAAATTCGTATGACAGAACTTGACCATGACATATACTTATAAGAATGTTTTAGTTTATTTGCAGAAACAGAAACATTATTTTTAAAATGAACAAACCAACAGTTAGATTGATATTCCCCTTAGTCCACAATCAAAAAACACGATTTCATAAAATAAAAAAAGAGATATTGCATCAAAACAACACAACTTCAGTTTGAACACATCTTTGTTAGCAAATATTTACAATATTTTTTAATGGTCTGAGGGTTTATGAAGTGCAAATGATATGCATTCGAGCATCTATTAAAATCAAAACAGAGAAAATCAAATTACATATTACATAAAGCTAAAAAAAAAACTCACCTTCAACCCCAGCTTTCGGGAGGAAGAGATCTTTGATTTTCTCTAGATTTTACATGTAAAAAAAATGTTAATTAAAGTCATATATTGCAGAGCACGTCACATTAGTGTACATTATTTTATGACCTTAATAGGGAAATGGAGGACTGATAAATAGACATATTAAATATATTGATTGATAGATACTCACAGGTCTGTTGGAGCATTAAATATAGAGAGAAAATACATGTCAGCGTATTTATATAATGAATATCAATATATACTCAGAGTATACTTTGAAACTGTCAGTCAGCACACTAAATTAAACTAAAAGTGATTATACTCACCCATCAGCCATGATTGTTGTAAATTTCTGCACTAGAATGTAAAAAGTAAAAGAAAAAGAAGACAGTGATCTTATGAAATTTTAACAATTGTGCATTTAATTGCAAACAGAGTGAATCTCCTTCACCTTTGACACCTTTTCAATTGAGCTTTGTTCTGGAGATTTATGATCTCTTTAACCTCCTCGGTCAAAATATTTCACCCACTCCAAACATTCATTGGCCCGTTAAAGCCGTGTGCACAAAGTCATTTACTGTTCACTCAGTTGTTTCCCTTGTGCCATTTAAGTACCAGTATTTAATGAACCAAACAAGTCATTCAGTCACAGTTCACATTTAGCCTACATTACTTTACATTTAGCTTACTTTACTGTGATCATTTACTCCACATGTAATAAAAGAATGATATAGATTAACCACTTTTTTTGTTTTTCATTTTTTCCTCTCATTCATGTGGAATTTACTAAAAAGTTGTTACAAATTTAATGTGCTTTGCAACTTTTAAGACTTTACTTTAAATACTTTAAACGTACTTGTGTCATATGCAAAGCGTCAGAGTGCTGAGTCAGTGCATGTGTTAACATAACTGACAAGAGTCTCGGCATAGGTGACAAAAAAGGTGAATGGCCAGATAATCCACAGGCATGCAAGATGTTCAACTTGCTGTTAATCTTAATTGCAGCCACATCCAAATGAAACAACAAAGCAAAGACAAGAAACTGCTCTGATTAGAGATTTTACAGATTCTAAACAGGTTTGTAATTGTCATAGCATGCTGACAAAATACTCATTATTCAAAGAATTCAGCTCAACACATCAACATACCACAACAAACTTAGTTTATGTCACAGATACCAGAATATTAGTAACTCTGTACCTCGTAGAAGCTGAACGGCTCCTCGTGTCGTACCTCAAAACTGAGAGAAAGTGTGTGTGAGGGAGCCGACCATCAACTTTCTGAGAGACGATGGAGAATAATCAATCAGATTTATAGTGTCTGTGCCAAATGCGAATGGCTCACTAAAATAGGCTCCGGTCTGTGCTACTGCTCCCGTCAGTCCACCAGCACTGACATTTACTGATGCACATAGCTTCACCACAATATTCAGACAGGAAAGGGGGTAATAAAACTTCATTTGGGCATCTTGCGTGGTTTTGACCACACCTGTTGGTGGAAGTGACAGTGAGCGTTTAAAGAGGTGACCGCTTTTGACCAGGGCCAAGTTGTCAAGGAGTCAAACACAAGGAAGATATCAACCCAGAGTATTACTATTCACTCGTATTTATAGAACAAACAGCGCAGTCCAAGAGTGAATCTGGACCATCTCAAGATGTCCATCTTTAGGCATCTAATAGTGCCACCAAATGAGACAAACGGGTTTCTGGCAATTGTCATTGCTTAGTTCTTGACAATTTGATGAATTTAATGAATGAAAATAGAGATTAAAACTTCCATTTCTATTTAATTACGAAAAGGCGGCAGTGTAGTTGCAGGGTTAAACATTAATATTTTTTACCACTAATCTCATAACGATTTACGATTATCCAAATCCACGATTCGATATGACTTTTGTTTTTAAGGTCATGATTCGAATAGATGCAAACCTTTTTTTTTTATTCTCCACTGATGGTCATGCCCTTGTTAGACTATTGTATTTTGATGCATTAAGATCAACAGATCATTGGTTTGACAACTGTTGTTTGTGTTTTAAAATTCTTTCATGGTATCAAGTGTGATATAATGACTGGTAAAGCTACGCTGTGTTGTCTGTGGAGTGTTGTTTTTTTCCTCATATACGCACCAGACACCACCAGTCAGCAGGGGTGGAGAGAAAACAACAGTACTGGGAGAATCACCGCTTCTGCCTTTAGATTCAAATCTTGAAACTGAAAGCCCATTTTGATCAATTTACAATGTAATATTGAAATTGTGACACTCCTATTTGTGAGGCGCTATCAAACAACGATAAAGACTAAAGTTAATTGTCATTTCTTGCGTATCAAAAATGGTATGACAATGGCCCCTCCTTCTCCCCAGAGATGGTCTCGTTAACTGTAAAACAATATGTTTAATTCTTTTTTACAAGTTGCAAGTGAGTTCTTACTTACTTCTTACTATTAAGCCCTGAGCAGTGATTGTCCCATGACATTTGGAGGTCTGCTTTGTCCTGCTGGTGCACCTTTAAAAATAATTTGCTTTATCTCCTTGCATCAATTTGAATCACAAAAATGTATCCCATCCACTGTATGCACCTATACATACATGCTATTCCTTTGCGTGTGTGTGATGACAGACTATTATAGCCTGATAACATATTGCTGGACCACCTTGGAGGTAAGAAAGCCAAAAGTTTATTTAGGGGAGTAGAAGAACAAGGACAGGTGCTGGCCAGGGGCTTGATGAGCTGTAAACTGAGATGGCCAGAGTTAAATCTGCGTCATTGTTGTAACCGGGAGTCAAATGTTCCTGCCCTCACAGTGCTGAGACTCATGCCCTCACGTAAGGAAAGGTAGGCAGCGAACAATTAAACAAGAATAGTCGAGTACAAACCTGGGGTCAAATACCATCTTAAAGTCGCTTCTTGTGGTTGATTTAAAGGAGTGTTCAAGTGACGTTGAAGTTAAAGTTGGGGTACCCACATGAGACAGATTAGAAAGCTGGTTCCATTCAAAATTCTTGAACCTTGGCACTATCTCGAGAAGAAGCCTGTTTTTCCAGCAGTTTTGAGCAGAACCGTTGTACTCAAAGATCATCAACAGAGGGCGTTGCACTGAACACAACAATGTGTAGAATATGACACGCCCATTTTGGTTCCCAAAGAAAACCCACCATTTAGTTGTTACGGCTGGTAACTTTCCAAACCAGTTTATATTTGGTGGAAATGCTCAGAATAGTTCAAAAGTTGCCCAAAAAGGAATGGGACCAGTTCCTTGTTTGTGGAAAAGGCCTGACAGTATCGGCAGAACAGAGAGAACAGAAAAAAAACTCCTTTTAATCCTACTTTGGAGAGTTCATACATGGATGCCTCCACTGTAAACCCTGCAATATCATCATGAAATCTGTCTAAATCAGCTACTTTTGTTCTCTCTTTTATTCATGTTAGTACTGGATCATTGTAATTAGATGCAACTACCAGCGATAGTGGCTTCGCAGCCATATTGCCACCTGTAATTCACCAACGCAGAGATTTTGTCACTGTCAGAAATTCATGAAATCGTTCGTTCTCAGTGTTTTCCCTATCCTGGTCCTCAGAGCTCACTGCCCTGCATGTTTTAGACGTTTCGCTGCTCAAACACACCTGATTCAAATGATCAGCTCGTTATCAGGCTTCAGGCTGTCAGGCAGAGGCTTCATGACATGAAAATGTTTAATCAAAATTGTTCCCATTTATTTTCTCAATCAGTGGATCAACTAGTTGTTTGAATCCTAATTATTATTTTTAGCAGGTCTAATGGTGTTGATTGGCACTGTGTGCTCCAGCTGCTCCCTTCTTGGTTTACTGAAGCTTTTATTGCAGCCCTGAACCTGCGACCTCTCTTATTTTTGGATGTTCACAGTTCTTAATGTGAATGTTACGTCTGCTTTGATTTACAAAGATGATTTAACAACTTTGTTCTCAGCTGCTGACTGTCAGGTCCAGGGACGATCACTACCATCTGGATGATGTTCTGTCTAAATCTGAAGTGTCGAGAAGCGACTCGGATAGTGAAATAGATATTTAAAAAGAAAAGTGCAGCATCCATTTTCCGCATTGATCAGAAGTATTTATTATCATGACATAAAGTGGTCTTTTCCAGGCATTTCAAGCTCAAGACACAGTAAATTTCAGTATAAGCTTTATCCATTATGAGTTTATCTGTTATGAAAGTGTAGACAATTAAAAATGTTAAGTTTTCAAAGTGCCAACACCACAAAAAACAACAGAATGCTGCTCATTTATATACACAGTTCCCTTCCTTTGAATCTGAATATTTTTTCATATTGCAAAAGTCTATACACGCACTCATGTCAACTTACTATTGTGAGCAGTGACATTAACTTAATTTTCCTTCTATTCTTGTCCACTGTAAAACAGCATTCATATTTAAAATGTCTACTGTCCGGCATCAAACAGCTTCTTCCTGCCCTCCATGCCAGACATGGCCTCCACGTTCTTACGCCAGTCAGTCACTTCCTCTTTCTGTTCATAAGAAGAAAATGATTCTTAGTAATATTGTACTTAATACCACAACATTGAACCATAACCCAAACCTAACCAAAGAGTCAACCCAGCCTGACATGATCTGGAAAACTGAAAATAAATCAGCCTTACCTTCTCCTCCTCTTTCTTCACAGTCTTGAGGTTGGCCTTGAAGTCCACAGACTCTTTGACTTTAGTGCCCAGCAGAGCGCCCAGCATGGCGTCCGCTGAGATCTTCACCCTCTTGAGAGCGGGTCGCTTCATCTTACCCTTCAGCTCAAAGATCTTCTGAGACAGATTCTCAATCTGCAGGAAACGATTCAACACGTAAGTGAAATCATGCACAGCTAGTTTACGCAAATCCCAATAAATCACCATGGAGATAAAGTGAAAATTAATTAAAACAAATGCAGCAGTTAATGGCAGTCCTTTTATAAAATAAGATAAAATAAAAATAAAACAAAATCATTAAATATGTAATATCACTGCAGATATCGTCACAGTCTGGTATGGTATTGACACATTTTCTCGTTGTGACATTGCAATATTTAATATATTTTTACATCCCTAATAAATATAAATAAATACAATTTGATGTGATCATTAAGAACACATTAAAGTAAAGATCAAGTTAATATGATTAAACATTTACCTCCTTGTTATTTTTGGTCACTTTGACCTCGATGTCGTAGCGTTCTTCATCCACCACGTCGATCTTATGGTGCAGTTCTTTGCACAGAGCCTGCAGACCGACAGAGAAACGTGTTACTGAACAAAGTAATGCTGCTGCACAGTTGCATATTTAAACTTAACAGTTCTGTGAGTTCATGCAACGCTAATATTCATGAAAAATTACATCAGTGAGCACAGTTTCTTCTATAGTTACTGGATGGATTGGAACACTATTGTTATGTATTTTAGATGTGAAATAATACATTTTCTAATAGTAGCTTATGTGCTATTAGGTTGCTCTTAATCAGTGGTTCTTTTTCCTCTTGAGTAAAGTGACAACTAGCACTGCAATGATTATTTTCATTGTTGGTTTGTCTGCTGATCATTTTCTTAATTAAGGGATTTGTTGTTTAATCTGTAAAATGTCAGAAAATGGTGAAAAATGTTAATCAGTGTTTCCCAAAGCCCAAGATGACATCCTCAAATGTGTGTTTGTTTTTTGAAGAAGAAAACAAAAGAAATTGACATTTAAGGAGCTGGAATCAGAAAATTCGACTTTTTTTCTTACAAGACAATTCAAGCCAATTAAAGGATGATCTAATTAATTAATTGTTGCAGCTCTACTGATGATCCTTGACTAAGTGACATATTTGATGGAAATTTCATATCATATTTAACACATAATAATAACAGTACAAAACAACTGATAAACTGTATAATTAACCCAAATAGTAAAAACAGGAAGTTTGAACACTTCTGATGAATTTTGAGCAGATCATTTCCTGAATATTACAACAAAGATTAGTTTTTCTGATATTTTTAGCAGCTTTTTAAACAGTTGTCTGTCTGTATTCTGTTCTTTTGATTTTTATCATTCATACCTAATAGGCTTATTTTTTGACAAATTCAATGTTTTCTTCTCCCTCATGTTTGGACGTTGTTCTGCAGCTCTTTGGTTGTTTTAACTGTGTACTTTAATGCAGGACGAGGCTCTTGAACAGAAAGTGATGGTGAATATAGCTTGTGTTTTTGATTCTTTAACATGGCCTCATCTTCTGAGATAAGTTTATATCTTAAATAATAACCTTAACTTTAAACATAACAATTTAATTTGGGGTCGGGGCCCCCAGTTTGGGAACCAGTGCTCTAAATAATAGAGTCATAAAATGTAGACGACAAGGCACCCGTCCTCTCGTGCACCTACTGCATAGGAACATGCTGTATGAATGGCATCTATTATACATCAGAGGGATGCTTACGTGTGGAGCATTTGAACCATGTTATGATGACGGGAGGCTCCTGCAGCGACCTGCACATACCTGAAGGTCCTGCGTGGACAAACCAGACAGCTGAAGTGGAGGAATTCTCTCACTCAGAGCAGATTCTCTCTCCTGCTTCTTTTCCTCCTTCTCTTTCTCAAACATCACAGAGGCCATTTTCAGCATCTTGGTCTGACATTGATGAAAAGTGAGAATGATTAACTTTGTGGCACATATCTTATTTTGTAGATGGTAACAGGAAATTTGATTTGATAAAGATAATACCTTCAGCGCCAGTCTGCGAGATGCAGAGATCTTTGATTTTCTCTTTTAAAAAAAGCAGCAGACAAAATGTTTATGTAGCAGCAGTTACGTAAAAATATATAGTTATCTAAATGAAGATTGTTTTCAGATAACCACCACTAATTATATGAGTAACTTACCGGACTACGTTGGACATTATGATGAGGAAAAGGATAAGAAAGAAAGTGAAGAGTTAGTACTGACATGATAAAGATGATAAAGATCCAAACAATTACTCTGATTTTACATAATAATAAAAAATAATAACTTACGCCTCAGACATGGTTGCCTCTTGTCTGTAAAATTGAAATATTTCATACCAAAGTCAGAAAAATGCATTATTCACAACCAGTGTTAGTAGTGGTACATACATGCAGTACTATAAAAAACCTCAGCTTTTATAAATGAACAAATATTAAATTAATTTGCAGTTCATGAAGCAGTGTCACACAGTGCCAAGTTAAAGTCATCCAGACCTTGGTGGAGTAACATACCAACATTAAGCCTCTAAATTAACAACACTTCACGCTCGAGTGCTGCAGATAGTTTGAAGGATTTTCCTTTTTTAATCCCAGTTGGAATCGATCCAGTTTCAAGGCCAAAGCCAAAATCAGAGTTAAGAGAAATATAAGTAACAAAACATAAGTGGATCTTAGAAATTAGTTTCCCAGTAGCATTAATTTGTTTTGTTTTTCTTTTGTTTTTGAAGTTTTTGTTCCCTCACCACCTTTTCCTTCCCACCTTCCCATCCTCCAAGCTGTTACTGATTTAAACACATATTTTGACAGGCAGACAGACAATTAACTACACATGCAGGTATACAGGTGAACAGTCAGACAGATGAAGCAGACGACTGAAGTCAGATAAATTAATTAAATAACACGAGAGATGGAGAAAACAATGGTGAATAATAAATAAAAAGAACAGAAAAATACTGTGGAAAAAAAATTGAGACAGTAACAGTCATGATAACAGCAACAATAATTACAAAATAATAAAAAAACAAAAGTAATGATGGTGATATTAGAAAACAAAGAAATAGCAGCAGCATTTATCAGTATGGTTAAAAATAATTAGGTCTGCTGCTACTGTAAAATGCTAAAGTGCATATCACCATCTGAAGTACTTGATTTTATAACAACGTGACTAGATAGAATTTTCTTATTTCTGTCTTGTCATATATAATATTTGGGCAAACTGTATTAAATCTTACATTTACAGTAAATTTGTTATGTTCTTCCTCCATCCTAATAAGGCTGCAATTATTCATTGCTATGTTAACGATTAATCATTAATTGTTTAATTGCAGAATTTACGCGTTTAAAAAATTATTAACAGTTTATGTTTTGTGTGCCATTTCTCCATAACTCCCATGTTTTCTCACAAAGGTTTGTTCTTCCTTGTCTTTAAATGGCAGTAATGCCACAGTTGTTTCGAGTGAAAGCCTGTTATTCTCTTTGTTTAGATTGTTTTTGCTTGATAAATTAATATTTCACATGACTAATGTGCCAAAAGAACTGTCTAAATTACACTTAAACAGAGAAGAAGATGCGCATTTTGTATCTTATTAATATTAATGATTAACTGATCATTGATCAGTTAAAGAAAATGCACAAAATCTGCAACCAGATTGTGCAACAGATGCAATTGTCTAATTGTCTTAAATATTCTTAAGCCACACAGTCATCATTAGAAAAAATCTACATACCTTTCTTATCTGTGCAGAAAACCTGGCGAGGTGAACAATGGCTGTCTTTAAATGACAGGAAGAAAACTCAAGTCAAATTTAATGGCTCCTATTGCCTTCTGTGAGTGGCCAACTAAAATAGCCTGACAGCCTGTATACTGTATATCACTGCACCTCCACATGGCACCACCAACACCAGGTTTACTGCAGCGCTCCCACTGCAAGCGTGCAGGGTGTTAACAGTCTTAAATCCAACGATTAACATAGAATAAAATGAAATAAATTATGTCAAACTGAACAAAAAAAAAAGAAACCAAGCAGAAAAGTTGTTATGGTTGTTTAATCAGCATCACATGTATTACAGATAGTGAGACAGCGCCATCATCTGCATAATACAAATACTGCACTTTAAAAGACAAACTGGTGAAGCTAATCAGCATTTTCTTTTTTATAATTTCTGTATGCACAGGCTACTGTGCACCATACAGTTCATATTATTACATTCATGTGTGTTACCTTTTACATACAAAGTGAGATTACAGCTATTTTAATACAGCAGAATCTAAAAAAGTGCATTTACTTGTGCCTGTGGTTGACAAAATCTTTACAAAATCTGTTTAATTTCATCCTGTAATGGAATCCCTCTTGAATTTTGATAATGATTCTGAAATAAAGATGAATGAAGGGATTTAAAGGACTAGTGTGTAGGATTTAGTGGTATCTGGAGGCGAGGCTGCAGATTGCAACCAACTGAACACCACTCGGTCTCACTCTCCCCTTCCAAGCGTGTAGGAGAACCTGCAAACGCTGTGGAACGTGCAAAAAAAAAAAACGTGAAACCAGCGTCAGTGTTTAGTTTGGCCATTCAGGGCTTCTGTAGAAACATGATAGCCCATAGATACCCCTAAATCTTTGACACTGGACCTTTTAAAAAAATCTTTGCAACATTACAACCTTATGGCAAGTTGCTCTGTTTCACACAAGCACCTTTTTATTGTCCAGCATTAAACAGCTTCTTCCTGCCCTCCATACCAGACATGGCCTCCACGTTCTTACGCCAGTCAGTCACTTCTTCCCTCTGCAAAGATAGAGTCAGATTATAATCTTTTTTTTTTTTTTCCTGCAGCTTTTTACTTTGTGGACGATTTAGTTTTATCAGCTTTACCTTTTCTTCCTCCTTCTTCACTGTCTTAAGGTTGGCCTTGAAATCAGCCTTCATGAGTTTGGAGGAATCGGCGCATGCACCCAGCATGTCGTCTGTAGTTTTCTTCACTCTCTTCAAGTTGGGCCTCTTCACACCCTTCAGCTCAATGATCTTCTGATTTAGCGACTGGATCTGTGCAACAAATGTCACAGTTTAATAATAAACACACAACTACAACATCCTGATAGGTCAGTGAATTTATGAGCTGATATTTGTGGCCTCCTGATTCAGTTTTACTGTACCTCCAAATCATTTTTGGCTACTTTAATCTCCATATCATAACGTGCTTCATCTACAACATCGATCTTACGATGTAGGTCTTTGCAGAGTTCCTGTGAAGAAAAAGCAATATGTCAAGATGATGGGAAATAACAACGACTGAATCGACACGTTTTGCTGTGTCAGTACCTGGAGCTCCTGGACTGACAGACCTGACAGCTTCAGCGGAGGGTAGCACTCGTTCACAGCTCTTTCCTTCTCCTGTTTCTTCTGTTCTTTTTCAGTCACCAGCATAGACGCTGCCTTCTTCAGCAGTTTGGACTGTAAGATAGTAAGGCGTTAATAAGCCCGGATAAAAACCGAAGCGGCCTTCAGATCATGTTAAGGACACATGTTCACAAAGACCTACCTTCAACAGCAGCCGGCGTGTTGCTGAATATTTTGGCTTTCTCTGTAAGAAAGATAGAAATACTTGAATGAATGAAGGAATTTTACCTCGCAGTTGTTGGTTTACCACTGCCTTGATTGGTTAGTTTGTTTGTGTTATTGTGTGCCTGCCATTTTAAAACTTGGGGTGTGCCGAATGCCACCTACTGTAGGTAATACACTAACTATAAATAAGTACCTCATTCAAACACACCTCAGAACATCCAAACTATTCTATAATATAAGTTTTAAAATGTCCTTTCAAGTATAAATGAATTATTCTGAATCAGTATTGATGTTTAACTAATGCTTGTGACAGAAATAATTTTGACTCACCGGTCTTCATCAACATGTAAGAGAAAAGAAAAGCACACAATATATATATATTTGTTATTTTTTAATATTGAAATAGTGTACGTAATTTCCAGTATATATCTTTAGAGGCTAATACTCACCCCTCAGACATGTCTGCAGCTTACAGTACCTTTGGATGCAGAAACAAAAGTTTATTTTTACTCATTTTAAATCAGTTGCATGTATTTTAACACATAATGTACTAAACATAGTTTACAGACTAGACCTAAAAGTATTAGTATGTATCAAAGACTCTAATATTTTCTACAGCTAATGTGTTTGATGATTCAAACTAGTTAACAGTTTAGTAGATTTACTTAGTCTAATTGTCCACAGGGGCCCTCAGATACATTTCGGTATTCTTCCAGGACCAGATAATCCTTTCTATTGTTATAAAGTGCCTGGTGCACGGCTATATTTGGCCACATTGCCCCCGTGCTTTGCTGTGTCCCAGCAGCTGCTGTGGCCTTGATGATGCCAGAGAAAGCCAAGAGGCAGAGAGGTTTGACATCCAAGAAAGGAAACGAGATCAAATCTGTGGAGACTTTTACAGTTAAATTCAATCCCAATTCTTTAGGATCCATAATACTGCTCATTTTATATTTTACTAGTTTGTTAATTGCGTGTATTTGCAGTATGGTTCAAACATTAAATTACAGGTTATTGGCTAAAATGAAAAGCTGTAAATCAACATAATCTCTTTCATCATATCTTCTTCCCTGTGTCTTTCTCTCACTTTCCCTGACTTTCTCTTTGTATTGTACCATATTATTTTTGATTAATTTAACTGAGGTTTTATATCAATAAATAGATGCAGGTATTAGAAAAGCATTTCAATGCTTCTGACACAACTCAGTAATATATCCAATTTAACTTAAGCCGGACTGACAGGTTGCGAAAGTCAAGGTAAACAAGCAAAGTATCAGACAATTTTAGGAAGCCTGCAGCCTTGCCCTCTGCCCGGGAGGTTGCCAGTTCATACGAGCGAGCCATCATCACTTATCACACCAGCTTTTCGGCCACAACGACGGGTCAAGCGTGCTGTTACCAGCCACCAATGCTCTGGCACGCAGTTTTAAGCCTCAGGTTACATTTTGTCACTTAGAGGATCAAGATCTCATCAAGAGGCTCGAGGCGTCGTAGAAGTCAAACCCCGAGAGCCACGTTTGAAAAGTTGCTTTAAGACTTTGACAAAAGTAGCAACATAGCAGGGATTCCCTCACATAAATGCCAGCCGTGTCAGGGGCACGCTGATATGCTATCTTCATTACTTCCTACATAAAAGCCAGACTTGACTTGACCCCAGACAAACATTTGGTTGTAGAGAAAACTACTTCGATCAGCAGAAGAAGAGATCTCTTAACCTTGTAGTGTCAGATTAAATAGCCCTACTTAATGCCTATAATAAATCTGATTGACTTTTATAGTAATAAATAGCATAGGTTGATTATTTGATGTTAATCTTACCTTGAAGGTGAGAAGAAATCAGCAGGGGCAGCAACAATGGTAAGTCAGAAAACAAAAAGCACTTTATGGTTATTAGTGAAAGATTTATGTATTCAAAGTCTCATGTGAATGGCTCACTAAAATAGACCCCCCTGTCCACCTGACAATGCCTGCATCACAATGCGGCCCTCTTTGATTTGCCCTCAACCCGTGACCCATTTATTTCATGTGATTGCATTGCACAAGAGCACACTTCACACGTCCCTCACCTAACTGACAGCTGAGTTATCCTCGCTGCAGATATCAGGTGCCCTGAGAGTGTTTGCTTTTTAAATTTGTCTCATGGGGCGTACTGGCAAAAGGCTGACATCAAAGACTAGTTGTTTTAAAGGTGCCTTTTAAAAGTTTTGAAAAGTTGATCTTCAAGCTAAAAGTTTTGATTAGGGCTGAAACTCATGATTATTTTCATTAATTATTTTCTTGACTAATCAATTAGTTGTTTGGCCTATAAAATGTCAGAAAATATGATATTGTTAATATTCAGTTTACTGTCATGTGGCGTCAAAACACGGCCGACCACCAGTTAGTCAGAGACAGTCGTCGCAAGAGACATCACGAGCGTGAAAAGGGATGTTGGGAACCAACCGATTAATCAACTAGTTGTTGCAGCTGTACTTGTGATAAAAGTGTTATTCTCAATGACTGGGAGTCTACAGCCACGTTCATCATTAGAGTCTGTACTTGAAAAACAGTGGCACTTTGAGCTAAATGCTAAAATTAGCATGCTAATGTGCTGTCAAGACAGTCCAATGTTTACAATGTTCACTATCTTAGTTTGCTAATTAGCACTAAACACAAATCACAGACGAGGCTCGTTGGAAGGTCCCTAGTTTTGCAGGAATTTGACCGAAAAACAAAGTTAAAGAGTTGAAATTATAACAAGGTGAGGTGCTCGATCAAAAGTGAGTATTATTCATCCAGTGGGGACTGACAGTTCATCCAGTAGTTGCTGAGATATTTCAGTCTGGACCAAAGAGGTGTTCAAGCAGACACTGTAATCCTCACAGCCACACGACTGGCAAGGCTACAAAAATAACAGTGTGATTCAAGAGCTTTAATGCCATCCAGTATTGAACATATCATAAATCTATTTTTAGTCTACCTAAGTAGCATTTACAGCTGCTTTTTATGTATTTGTCAACAATGATAACTCCTCCTATGAAGCATCTGTAAACTAGTGTATAAACAGTTAACAACAGCTTGATAAAACTTGATAAAACATAAATATATTACATGAGGTGCTAATAGTCTTACAAAGTAATTAACACAAACTGCACATGTTCAATTCATTTTTAAAACCCATAATAATAATGATAATTTGTTATATATTATTTAACATTATTTGTTATATTATTTTTACTTTTATTTTTTTCCAATTTAATTGAAAAATACTTCATTTGTCCTTCGAATGGCAATTTAAGGCAAGCAAGGTTGAAAAAACAAATACAAATAAACATATATCTGTACAGTGGCCGACAATTTCCAACACCATAAAAACACTTCCAAACTTCCTTGAATACTGGCAATCTAAAACTGTTACCTTGAGGCATTTGGGATGTGTTTTGCCATGTAGATTGCCTTTATTGAAACAAATACTTTATTTTGCTTCCATCATTTATTCATCAGGGATAAACACATTAATTAACAGTCTGAAATAAGTTTGTCAAGGGTTGAGATTTTCTCAGTATAATAACCATCTCAGAAAATATATTTCATTATGTCATGAAATACAGTGTTACTTGATAATTATTATCATTCTCAGTTGCAAAGACCCAAGAACAAAGGCTTTATTATATTTTAACAAAATATTACATCTTGAAAGACATTAAACTTTTTTTTAATGGAATTATGTCTAGGCTCCCTTTTGAGATTCAAATCTAAGAACACTGTACATCTCCTATTTGAACAAATGAAATTAGGAGGACAATGAAACATGAAATAATTGCCAGAAAAATCTTTTTTCCTGCCAAAAGTGAAGGCAGCCATGCTGGATTTTGCACTAACTCTGCTTGCAATGCATTGATGATCCACTAGATGGCAGAAGACATGTCCCAGATTATATACGTCACAGAAAAGTATTGATCATACTGATGTTGCAGAGGTTTAGAAACCTGTGTATCAAATATGATATTATAAATAAGCAAAATGTGCGTGGTATGATGACTGTAAATTTCTGTAAACAATGACATATTCTCTCATTTTTATTTGCAGTCCCTGGGCAGATTAATAAAGCATAAAAAGCCGACAAAATAATAAAGCACAAATAAAAACATACAGCATAAATTAAAGAACAATCAAAAACCATTACAGTGAGAAACATGTAAGGACTTTTCAAGTATCTATTTTATATACAAGTTATGTTTTTGCTAAACACAAAAATGTTCTTACATCTGATTACAGCTACATTATGGTGTATTATAATGTGCTATAAACTGAATCCTGCTGGCTGAATCCTGAACAGAGCACATAACTTCACCGCTGTCGGTATCTGGACTGAATAAAAGATCATTTTTATATTTAGATCAGAGTCACCATGGCTTCTGAATCATAATATGCCGTGACACCACTCGCACACAGAGGAGAGATCAGATACAACCTCTACAGTCTATTCTGGTCAGATTTCAGCGGCACATGACCGTCTGTCTGTGTGTCTGTCTTAGTGTTATGTAAAGTGATACAGTTTTAGTCTAAGCTCAATGTCCAGTAGGAGACACGGTAACTCTGAGACAAAGCGACAGGAATTAACACGTAGCCACGGACGCATTTTTGTCCTATAGAATCTAATCCCGGGTAACAAAGCAGTGAATAGCTGAAGGTTTAGTGGTCATAATCCTGGTCTTCATGTGTTTATCCTCTGGGCTGAGAGGTTCTGTTATCTATGTACATAGGTGGCGTTGCCTGAGGGTTATGTGAGGTCAAGCTGGATGTTAAAACATGATGTAAGTGGTTTACTGGTGGCCTCTAGAGGTTTAAGACATTAATTTAGTGATCTAAGCATCTTAGATTCAAGTATGGCAGAGGATCTTTGTGGGGTGCCCTCATTTCCTTTCAGCTTTCTAATGTTTGTTGTCAAATGATACCAAAAAAATACTTTATGGATGTAATGGATTGTTCAACAACTTAATGTTATAATGTGCCACATTTTCTTTAACAAAATGTATAGACTCATATAAACATAATCCCTTTTAATTATCACTTGTGACTCACTAGAAGTGCGTGGTGGTGTGTTTATCTGCAGAGACTCCACCTTCTGCCTGTATTTCTTTAATTATCTCATTATTTTGCGGTGCTCAGGATGCTTTGGTATCTTTTCTAATGCGTTTATGAACAGCTTGGACAAAATCCAACCAATTCTACCTTTAAATAATGTTATAATGTGACAAATGTCTTGGAGAGCACTTAACTCAAATAGCCACCAAAACAGGACATTTATCACTTGTAAATTTGGTCACTGCTGCCCCCTAGTGACTGTTTCAACACTTTGGATTACAGTTTGCATCAATCCATTTTTAGGGTCCCCCTTTTCTGTCATCGAATAAACCGGCAACCCCTGACTATGTGACATTTTTATGGGTATTTCATATTATTTTCAATGTATAACAATAAACGTACGGAGCAACTGTACAATTAACAAAAACAGAGAACGCTATAACTGCAGAAAGTTTGTGTAAAACAAGCAATTTGGATTAATCTTAAGCAAATCTTTTTGCAAGTTGCAAGTTTTCCTGATATTCTTAGTACATTTTATGCAGTTCTCTGTATTATGTATGTTTATTGTTTTTTCTAAATAATCATACTTACTTAAAAGTCTTCTTTTTTTGACAAATTCATTTTTTTTCTTCTTTCTGATGCTTGGTCATTTTATTTGCTCTTTGATTGTCTTAATTGCAAACTTTTCTTTTCTGCTATCATGTGCATTTTTTTATATATATAGTTTAAGTGTTTCCACTTCAATAAAGTTAAAATTATCTAAATAAAAATCTCCCCTTGCTTGTTTTTAACTGACTATAATACTACTCACTGTAACTTTGCCTGAGAAAATGTATACACAGGCTTGTTATATCTGCTTTTAAGCAGAATCGACTCACTGAATGAAGAAATAAACAGTCTTCTTGCTGATGGTCTCATTTGCTTATGTAGTTCGTATAGAGGGATCAGTAATAAAGTGAGACTGTTTTAGAACTTAAAAAATCCTTGTAGTAGGTTTAAATAATGGTAGAAAAATAACTGAAATAAATGAAATGCTGAGATACAGGCCTCCTGTATATATATTCTTTTTAGGTTTTCTTACCCCCCTTAAAATCAAGATGACCTCACGACCCCCTGTGACATTTTGGAAACACCTAGTGGGGGTTGGAACAAGAACAAATGATCCGCCCTGCAGAAAGGGAAAACTAACTCCTCTATCTCACACAATTCTGTAGAAAACTGCAGGGTTTAAAGAGTGACATTTTCATTTTCAGGTCATGCAGTGCTCTGCACGAGAATGGAAACTGCCAACCACATTTGATAAGAGGATCCTTCCTGTGTAAATGTAGATTCTAGCGCCTGATAAACATGAACACTATCACATTAGCTGAGATCAGACACAGTGAGCCGTCTTTGCTTGAACGAATCAAGCAAACTGTTGAACAGTTTTTCAAATTAAGTTGATTTTTCTTGTTTGCTCAATAGTTTGTCTGCGTGTGTCGCAGTGCTACAACAGAATGATCCATGTTGCTTTTTTCTGTTTGTGTTTGACCAGTGGACTCGCAGCATCGTCTTCTCTGAGGACTCTGGACAGACGTTTGGACTGCAATCAACAGGTGAGGATTCAATCTACTGTACGCAAGAAATCATTTTAAAAAAAAAAATGATGGGAATCTGTATTTCTGTATCAATGAAGTCACTCTCATCTTGTGTTTTTTACAGGGTCTTGACAACTGTAAAATTAGTAAGTATCTTATTTGTCAAATCTGTAGAATAATGTTCACTAATATTTTGATGGTGTCAGTATTTCACTGTATTAATTCCAAATGTTACAGCAATACTGAGTTATTCTTTGCACAGTGAAATAATTTCTGCAGCAAATATTATTTTGCATTGACATTTATGTGATTCATCTGCCCGCACAACATCATAATGTACATGCTGTTCCCTAAACGTCAGATAACTGCTCAGACAAAAACACGGTCGTAAAAAGAGAATTTGCTCCTACCGGTCCAGACTGGGTTTCTGATAATGTGGGACTCTGGGTGGACAAACATGGAGTTTTTTCTGTTATGAATGTGACGTGGAGATTACAGCCAAATGGTAAGTACAAGTCTGATGTTAAAACTACAGTCTTTCATGCAAGATGAACAGGAAATTTTTTTAAAAAAAAAAGCTCTCTCCTATTCACAGGAGGTGTACTGAATCTCAGCGGAACAGTGATAAATATTCTGGACAAAAGTACAAATCAAAGAATCTGTGTGCAGTATTCTTTCAAAATCAGAAAAACCCAGAATCCAAAACATGAGAGGGTAAGATTGGAACTTATTTATTTATTTATTATTCATTATTTTATTTGAAGTGCTGCTACAACAGCGGTGGGCAATGTTGATGCTACAGATGAGACATCTTTGATTTCTTTTTCTTTATTAGTGGACGTTCTCTTTGGATGGAGTTGTGGTCGAGCCTGGGCACACATATGATGTGTCACTTTTTAATTTGCCTGAACCTCACCTTGGAAGCTACGAGATTACAAAGCAGATTACCATCCCAGGTGAGTCTCCTCCAGATTCAGATCCCTGAAATCTGCATGAAAAACACATTTGCTACAAATTATGGAAATTTCTTTAGTTGCTGTGCAAACAGGGTTACAAGTTATATTGACTGTATGTTGTTGTTGTGTTCAAATAGAACTACACTGTGTGGTTTATGACAGGAAATGTCTTAGGTATCAGTTAGCTTCATGTAATATTTACTATCATGACCAGGATGTGAATACAAGAGAATCCAGAGGTCCCAAGCGTGTCTGCAAAATGGTAAGATTTAAATTTTTTTTACATCTTATAAATTCAGAAGCCCTGACAAGCAAGTAAGAACATTTTCTGGTGATTTCGGTCATTTTCTAAGTCTGATCTAAACTGTTTTCTCTCCTGTGGTTATGATTTACAAAAAGTACTAAAAAAAGGTTTTACCAGGAGGATCTTTCTATGATTCTTTTTTCATCTGTGAAACAAGTGATAAAACACAATTAAATGTACATAACTGTTATGCATTTATTTTGGATAGAAATGTATTTTATCAGCTCTAATCTAAAGGTAAAGATCAACTTAATTGTCACATATACAGTCATAAAGATTAAAATTATACAGTGAGATTCAGTCTCTGTATTTAACGAATCCTGGTATCAGGACTGCTGTCAAACATGTTAATTACTTGCTGTGAGGTGAAACTGCTAACCACTGTGAAAAAAAAGACATGACAGTAATTTAGCATAACTGGATGTCCAGTATTTATTTACAGATGAACGATGACAAGACAGCAAACATGATTTTCGGGGCTAACAGGCTAACAGACGGGAAATTGTCACAGTGCTCACTTTTTATCCCACAGCAACCCTGAAAACTTGTCCAAACAAACTGGTGCACTTCAGCCTCCTGTGGCTGAAATTAGAATTACAACAACAAACACTTAATAAAAATGATTCTGACAAATATAAATAAAATTTAAGGAACTTTAACTTGTTCTCATGTCACAAACACAAAAGAGAAAACAATTTAGATCAGATGTTGAAAATTTACCGTCAGGGCTTCCATACACACGTTTTAATGGACTACTGTAAGAAATCCACGACCACTGAGGCATTGTGCTCTGCATGTTTGTTATTTCAGGTAGCCTATGGGATCCTAACATGATCACTAATTTGTCTGTGGATAAGGAAAATAAAATGTTAAACGTTGTTGTGGGTTTTAAGGCCGCACAATATTCAGAGACATACAAAGTCTCCATCCAGAGTCCCGATTTCTATCACTCAAAGCATGTCTCAAAGGTAAATTATACTGATTTTCTGTTTGTTTAGCATGAAATACTGTGGTTACTGTCGTACACATGATATCAAAATAGATTTTCTCACTTTCTCATTTCCTCAAACAAACAGGAAAACAGAACATTCCTGAATGTGGAATTTGAGTTTGGTTTGTGGCAGCTCTTACAATGTGAAATATTGATAGTGGTAAGTTGAATTTTAATTTAATGTCCCATTCTTAGCAATCGATGAAGAACTCTTACTTGTATTCATATAACATCGCTTTACTCTGCTTATCCTAAAGATTCAGCCATTTTTTATTCGATGCACAAGTGACTGTTTGCGCGCCAACAAAACCATCAATTACTGTCCCTGTAAGTACCATTTTTGATATGTAATTCAACATCCATATGCTACAGAGTATAAATCAGTGGTTCCCAACATGTTTGGCTCGTGACCCTTTTAAAGTGTAGAATAAAAATCAAAAGAAAAATGTACATAAACAGAAGAGTTGTATATACAATTGGTATTAATATTATATTATATTTCTGCCACATTCTGCCAATAAATCCCCTAAGTCTTACACACTTTATCTTTGACTCACTTTTTTATTTGTAGAGGTATTCAGCTAATGATATGTATTTTCTTCTTTTGATTTTTTTTTTTTTTTCTTTTTAGATTATCCGCCACGGACTTTAATTATAAAGGCAGGTGTGGGGCTGCTTCTCATTGGTAGTTTTCTTGGTTATTTACTGTGGAGAGCATCTCATAAAGGTTTGCCTTCTTATTTTTATTCACTGTATCGAACAGAAAATGTTGCTCGAATTAATAATTAATTGATAATCAATGGACTTCACCCTCCTCTCAGATCCTGTGAACACATCCTCATCTGTGGCCAAAGAACAATCAGAGAGTTTTCAAGTGCAAGAGAGAAAAAGAGTCCTCATCATCTACTCCCTCGACCACCCTTTATACAAAAACATCATTCTCAAGCTTTGTGCCTTCCTGGTGACCAAATGTGGCACTGAAGTGGTTTTGGATCTGCTGGACTTTACCAGACTGGGAGTGCTGGGAAGCATTCAGTGGCTGGACTGGCACAGAGAACAAGTAGAAAGCTCTGCAGATAAGATACTAATCCTGTGCTCTCGAGGAGTTCAAGCCAAATGGAGAGCCATGTGTGGTGATAAACAGGTTTTTCTGAGAGAGGATGCTCGCTCACCTGTAGGTGACATGCTCAGTCCGGCTCTCACCCTCATAGTCCCCCATTTTATCAGGTCTGTGTCGTTTGAAAAGTACATAGTGGCTTACTTTGACGATGTTTGTTCTGAAGAAGACGTTCCTTCGCCTTTCAACATCACAGTGCGATACAAGCTGATGAAACAGTTTGAGGAGCTCTTTTTCAGGATCCTGGACATTGAGAAGCACGAACCAGGCCGAGTGAATCACATTGAGGGGCTTTCAGAGGACGAGTACCACCAGTGTCCCTCAGGTGGAGCCCTGCGGGACGCAATAGAGGCTTTTCACGCGTACCAGCTGGAGCGCCCGCAGTGGTTTGAAGATGAATTACTAGAAAGCTCGGAGTTGGAGGAGGCCACGGCTAGGATCTATGCGGATGTAGAAACAACCACAAACCTCATCACACACTGCGTACCTGAGTCAACCCAAGTCATCAATCATGTGAACACACAAGAAGGTGATTTCACTGTTGACAGAGCAGGCCTTAACGTGCCTGAAGAGTTTCAAACGTGCGCCTCAGTGGAGTTCAACCCTCTAATTGTCGAGTAATATGCAAACAGTTTCATAACAAGGTATTTGAACTTATTTTGCAAAAGAAAAACAGGCTAAATCAGCCAATTTCTTACTTCTTTCAGAGCATTTTATATTGTTTAAAACATGACCGGAGGTGGACTTTAATATCAAACAGCTTACACAGTGTGAATTTTAAAGAAAAGGACATATGTGGACACTTTGTACATGTTCTTGTTTTCTTTAATGGTTTAGATTTTGCATTTTACCATGTATCCGCTTGTCTTCATATCTGTCCTGCAGGATTTTTGCATGTTGCATTAGGGGGAACAGCAATATTGTACTACAACTTTAAAATTAGCATCGAAGGGGCCTAGATATTATATAATTTGACTGGCAAAACTATGCTATACGCACCATATTACAGTGAAAATATTCTAAATATAGAGTACACTTAAACTGATTTTGATTTCTTTTAGGTGGGCCTGTCCACAGCAGTATATTGTTTTGCTTCCTACAATACACTGACTTTGGATAAGTACCTCATACAGCCCTACTTCCAAAAATCCGAACTATCCCTTTAATGTTAAACATCACATGTTTTCACTCAGGAGACAACTCCAGGACAGGTTAGACCTCAGGGCTCTGTGGTTGATTCCTCTGGGCTGTGTAAACAGTGTCCGGGTCAAAGTTCAGCCTTCTGGGCAAAGTTTCTACCGTTTTTGTTGCAGTGTAGAAGGTAAGAATGAAACCCTCTCTGTGGGACACTGAATTTCTTTCTAATGAGCTGAATGTCTTTAATGTTCTGTGGACTTTTTAATATCTTGAAGCGTGCATGTCTTGATTAAACAGTCAGTATATCTACCACAGCTGAATGGTCTCTCGGACCTCATGCATGTAGATTGAAGCAGCTTTTCAGATGGTTTTAATTATAGGGAGTGGAAATGACTGGCAGTTCTTTATTCTCAACCACTGATCAAAAATGTGTAAGGTGCTCTTGGGAAACAGGGAAAAAAAACAGGTAGCCAGTCCAGGCACTCCAAACTATAAGAAAAAGCAGTAATAATGGGAACGGAAATATCAAGAAGCTTTCCTTTTGTGGCTTAATCTTTAAAAAATTCAACATATTTTGACCATTGTAGGTTTTCATCTGCGCTCTAAACAAAATGTAATGTGCTATGGACTTGTTAGTATATCAAAGCATTGATGTTTGGATTAAATTCAGCGTCTCTCCAGCAGGTAAATGGTCTTGAATCAGCTGCACAGAGAATGTTTTCTAGTTGTTGATAACATGGTATTAATTGTAATTTGTGTGTTGACAAACCTCTGATCCACTCAGAGTCAGTGATGATTAGATTAAAAAAAAAAGTGTTAAACTTGCAAAATGAGCTGTAAAGCGTTGACTACATTTTTAGTTTTTTGTGTCAGATAAGTGTTGGACATTTTCAGCGGACAACCTTTGGTGCATAATTGCAGTGAAGAAGCAAAAACAGATAAGAATACAGGCCCCAGCTCTGGAATGTGGGTGTCAGTTTCTGAGTGTAGTGGCCCCAAAAAGGGGGGAGAGGGTGGTGGGAATTTGTCCCAACTAACTGGAGCAAAGAAAATCCTCACAATGGCTGAATTGGACTTGTGCCTTGCAGTGACAGAGAACTCACTGCAGGGTGTGATGCAACTGGGGAGCGCGATTGATTTTTCCTTCGAGACACTGAGGTAACGTCCGTTGTTTTGATTTGATAAGCTCATCGTGTGTGAACTGAACAGTTGTATTTCAAAGATAGGTCAGCATAAAATTTAGATGTGTCGTATTTTATGAAATGCTTTCCAACAAATAAATGAGTCTTGCGAATAAAAAACAATCATGTGGTCCCTGTAGTGCGTTATTGTTTGAGATTTATTCTGAAGAACAGTGAAGACTTGATTGTCTTTTATCATATAATGTTGTGGGACTGCAATTATTGACTGTAAAGGAGAGATGTAGGGCTTATCAACACTATCAATACCCTGTCTCTCTTGTTGCAATCAACAAGGAGGCCCAGATGCAGGACAGAGACTCAGGGGGTCGTGATAAAGAAAAAGGGGTTTTATTGCAGAAACAATGAGGATGGGGGAAAGGGGAATCCTGGTGGCAAAGGCAGAGGAGAGTGAACTTTGGGCAGGAAGGTGGGGCACGGCTGGGGGGTAATGGCTGGAAGGGAGCAGGCAGGTTGGCAGGCTGTGGTCAGGGAACCGGCAGAGTGAAGGAGGTGCCACACCCACAACATGAGGAAACACAAGAAACACAGGGAAAGACTAGTAATGTGGCTGTGACATCTCTCTTAATCTTTTTGAACTATCAAATCCACTTAGACACTGTTGTTTAAACATTAAAAAATATGACGTGTGCTTGCTTGAGAAGGAGGAACACCGGAGTGGAAACAATATTGCAGCTATTGGAAGACCAGTCTTTCAAGCTTTAGGCTGCAACAGTGAAAGAAAGTTGAGTGACACAAAAAACGCTTCATATTTTCAGGGTTTCCTTCAAAAGCTGAGGAGAATGAGGATGCTGAAGAGAGCCTCTGCACTCATCCTGAGAAGAGGAATTACAACTTATCAGAGCAGACTGTGCAAAAATGGTAAATACATCCTGTCATTATATCTCTAACCAGAAGCGTGAACTCGAGTCACATGACTTGAGTCACAAAATAGATGACTTTAGACTCGACTCGACAAAATCAGAAAAGACTTGCGACTCGATTTGGACTTTGGACTTTGATGTGAAAATGCTTGATACCTTTCCCCGAAGCCCAAAGATTAAAAAGTTGGTTATTTTGCCACAAATTAATTAGTTTTCCTTCATTTCCTGAATCAATTAGCTGTAACACTGTTCATTCTCAGCTAGTCGACACCTAATTCCCCAGATCCACTTTGTTTGAACCAGTCTGACAGCATCCAATCACGCTGCAGAAGAGAACCGTGATGGAACAAAAACTGAGTGGCTGCCAGAGACTGAATGAGGAACTAACTGCTAGTTAACCATTTGTTAATGAGTAACCCCTTATCAAATTGCCAATGATTAGTTAATGCTTAGTTAATAATTAGTAAGTGAAAAAATGAGCGAGGAATAATAAGGACTCAAAAAGAGTAAGTAATCATTGGGTAATGAGGAACTACTCAGTATTATGTATCTTTTTACTTCAGGAAACACAAAAAGAGTAAGTAATATTTAAGTAATTAGTAATTAATGGGTCGTTGCTAGTTTTGAGCCCTTTGCCAGCCGGTTCAGGGTTAATCAGGAACCTTTCATGCTCAGTATCATCAGTTCATCAATTCTTACTTAATGATTCATTAAATATCCCACTGTTCTTTTGTAACTCATTATCTACTATACTATAGTCTAATCAATAACTAATCATTAACTAATCCTTATCAACTCTATAAAATTTGATCAGGGTTTACTCATTAACTACTAGTTATCTAGCAGTTCGTTCCCTGGTAACTGCTCAGTTTTTGTGTTCCTTATTTAAAAGTGTTATCACCTTATGTTACTGAGCTCTAGTTGGGAAAAAATATCTTGAAGATAATTTTGTTCACGTACAAAAACTACGCAGTTGACAAACAAAAAAGAGATTGCAGTATGCAAATTGTGTTACAGACAAAATTGCAAAAATATCCAGATTTGTTCAACATTTGAAGTACCACAAAGGTCAGCGAGAAGTGCATTATGACTTGTTTTGGACTCGAAATTCAAAATGTAGGACTTGGGACTTGTGTGCAAAGACTTGAGACTTGCTTGTGATACGCAGAACAATGATTTTTGTCCCGTCTCTTGCATTTAAAAGTATAATGTACTCGCAGTTCATAACAAATTGATAATAATGATGATTTTTGTCCCGTGACTTCTTCTCTTAGACAGCCTCTTCAGAGTTCATCCATCTGTATCTCAGGCGCTGGCGGAAAACAAACCAGTGGTCGCTCTCGAGAGCACGATTATCACACATGGCATGCCCTACCCACACAACCTGAGGTACCTTCAAGTCTCAATTAAGTGATACCAGCAGCTCATAGTGTTTATTATTATTATTATTATTATTATTATTATTATTATTATTATTATTATTATTATTATTATTATTATTGCTGATAATTGAGTGCCATTAACAGGATAGTTTGAGTGTACACTATATTTATGACATTTTTTACTGCTTTACCTTGCTGTAAAGCCAAACTAACTCTTTAAAACACCAAAGTTACACAATAACACTGACTAACTAATCAATCAAGGCAGCGGTAGACCAGCAACTCCTGTGTTCTGTGAGGTTAAATTACTGTTTTTGCCAAAGGAGTCTGGTGGCTTTGGAGAGAGTGACATTTGACTTATATAACAGAAGTTTCCAGTTGGAAAAGACTGTGGTGGCAAAGTTAAATGGTAAATATATGGCTTGAATAAGTGTCTAATAAAAATCCACTTCAAAAAGTTTGAACGATGTGTTTTAATGCAGCACAGCAAAGGAGGTGGAGGCCATCGTGAGATCTGAGGGAGCCACTCCGGCCACAGTTGGAGTGATCGAGGGTGAAGTCCGTGTTGGCCTGTCGTCAGAGGAGCTCGACCACCTCGCCCGCTGCAAGAGCTCCCTGAAGGTGTCCCGTCGTGATCTGCCCTACGTCATCAGCAAAGTGAGGCACACGAAATCATCAAAGTAAACACACGACAGGGTCTCGTCCCCTTTAACTACCTGAGTCTGAGTCATTTATGGTCGTGCTTTGATTGTGTCCCGTTTTGTTATTTCTTCAGGGGCTTTCTGGGGGAACGACAGTGTCAGCCACAATGATAGCGGCACATCGAGCTGGCATCCCTGTGTTTGTCACAGGAGGCATTGGAGGAGTTCACAGAGACGGAGAGAACAGTAAGCAGACTGGGGAATATTGACTTGACCTTTACACATGCTGACACTAAAACAAACCGTGTAAACAGAAACACTGACAGGATGGTTCTGGCCTCCTTTGACATGGAGAATTAACAAACCTCTTATCAGGTGTATCAGATACTTTATTTTTATTTTTATTTACTTATGGTTTATCGAGGGACAATGCACACTACATGCATATATTATATAACTAAATGCTCATTTTCGTCTGTTGTCCCCCTGATTTCCTTTAGCTCCAAGATAAGCATCTATTCATGATTATTCCTGCAGGTCTGGACATCAGTGCAGATCTGACGGAGCTCGGCAAGACTCCCATTGCGGTGGTCTCTGCTGGCGTCAAGTCTATCCTGGACATCGGTCGCACCCTTGAGTTCCTTGTAAGAACACAGATAATTTTCATGTTTCCACAGTTCAATTGCAGATGTGACACTGTGCTTCCTGTTTGAGTGTGTGCTTCAGTCAGTCAAACATGTGTTAGGAATATTTTATTCACATCGGCTGGTGGTTGGTTTACCACAGGTTATTTTCTTGTTTTGTGTTTTTATGCCTCCACACCAGCGACAGCTGTGGTCGTCCCGTTATCGTAAAAGTGATATCTCAGGAATGCCTTTGTTAAAGTTCTTCAAATTTGGCACAAACATCCTCTTGGACTCAAGGATGAACTGATTAGAATTTGGTGGTCAAAGGTCACTGTAACCTCACAAAACACTTTTTTTGCTATAACTCAAGAATTCATACCTTAATTATAACAACATTTCATTCAAATAATATAATCTACTCTATTATAAAATGATGAAATGATGACAAACAGTCAGCTTCCATGTGACATTATAATGTTCTACAAAAACACTTTTCTGGCCATAATTCAACGCCACAACTCCAGAACAGAAAGGGAGACTGTGACCATATTTCACGTTTGGCTGGATACTGACGGGTGACTTGAATCTTGGGTGCAAACTGTGATTTCAAACTGATTGCATGGATCCTCTGTGCTGCTGGTTTTAGGATTTGTAGCTTCTTTGCAGCAACATCCATAGTTGAAGGCTTGTAGTCTACCACAAACTCATTGGTTCTGCTGATACTGATCTCCAGGACATGCGATTATACGTTTCAATATAGTGACAACTTCCATTTCACCAAAAAAATAAACTTAATACAGTTTATTAAATTCCCTCTAGCTCTTCAGTACAGATATTATTAGAGTCTAGACAGACAGGGATTTAAAATGTAACTGGCAAAGGCGTGCAACTGTGAGGCAGTGATGTTTTTTCCTATTTATGGAGCCAACACATTAATTAATTAATTAATTAATCAAAAGAAGCAGACAGATGTTGAGCAGAGCTGTGGTTTAAAGGGGGCTGTTGCGTTTCTCTGTTTTGTGTCTTTTCATAGGAGACGCAGGGTGTCTGTGTAGCCGCTTTTGGAGCATCAAAGAATTTCCCAGCTTTCTTCTCTCCGCAAAGTGGTTTCACTTCTCCATACCAAGTCTGCAACCCCGAGGAGGCTGCAAAACTCATCGGTACATCAGCATTTCATATCCTCAACATCAACCCTGTCTTGACCTTTAACACACAGAGGTTATGACTGTGAATCTGTTTTTTTTTTTTTTTTGCATTGTTCAGCAAGCACTCTGTCACTGGGTCTCCAAAGTGGTGTCCTGTTAGCAGTGCCCATCCCAGAGGAGCATGCAGCAGTCGGTCAGCAGATAGAGGAAGCCATACAGGCTGCAGTAACAGAGGCGAGGTACAGAGAGTCTCTGTGGTTTGTTGTGAATCAAACGGGCTGCCGATCTCAGCTGAAAAAAAATAACCACTTTCTGTTCTCTTTTTTTTGATGAACAGTGCTAAAGGTATAACAGGAAGGGATGTGACGCCATTCATTCTACAGAAGGTCAATGATCTGACTAAAGGAAAGTCCCTCGAGGCCAGTATCCTGCTGAAAATCTAAATCATTGATAACTGAAGCTGACGACCTGATCATATCAGTTTCTTTGAATCAAAAAAGACACTTAGAATATTAATAAATTTGGCCAGGCAGTGTTACAGTGCAGTGATGTGCAGTGATGTCCTTAACCTGTCATGTTCTTAGACATTGCTCTGATTCATAACAATGCTAAAGTGGGCAGTCAGATAGCCTGCTCGCTGTCAAGACAAATCAATGAGAGGAAGTTCAAAAGCAAGACTTGTCATCATGGAAAACACTCATCAGACTCAGACTCAGATATCGTGAGTATGAACACACAAGATGAACAAAGTGTTCAAGTCAAATATTGACACAACACATTACCCACAATGCTGTTCTTTTACAGGTTGTCATAGGAGGAATAAATGTTGATTTTATCGCTAAAGGAAAAACAGAAACGCTTATTGTAAGTTTAATTCATAACACCTTTATTTATCCTCACTACAGCTCATGTAATATCATATTATGGCAAGTTGACTTGTTGTCTCTTTCAGTTTGGACAGACCAATGCAGGAAGTGTCTGTCAGGCATTTGGTGGTGTAGGTCGAAACATTGCTGGTGGGTTTTTATCTGTTCATGCATGTTTTCACCTGTAGTTTAAGTAAGGGGTAATCAACAAATAGCTGTGTGTTAAACAGTTTGAAGACACGATGTGGAGCAAAGAACCACCTGATGCAAAATTGTTTAATGCACACCTGTAAGTTGGTTATCCCGCTTATACCATGGTCATTTGACAACAATTTAATATACTTTTTTATGGTGAAAGTTTTGCACTCAAATCAAAAGTTATAAATTGAACACTGCCTCCTAACTAGAAGTGATGTGAGCAAACAATTGTCCAGCAATTTTTCAAGCAAGCAGCATGTTACTCAGCCTGTTCGCTAATACATCTCCTCCAGTTAGGAAGTGGTGCGCTTTAATGTTGCTATGGTTACAAGTTGGGTACCAAATGAATTTCGAATGGTGATTAAACTTGAGGCGAACTACATGCGTGTTAAAAGGTTTTAACGCACACCTGCTGACCAATCAGACAAGAGTATTCACCCAGATGATGGTATAAATCTGATTGTCTCACGCTCACTTCTTTGCTGCTCTCCTTCAAGACTCTCTGAGTCGATTAGGACGTAGACCGCTGTTCATCTCAGCTACTGGAGCTGATTCGCACAGTGATGCAGTGTTTAACTACTGTAAACATATGGTATGTCTACACCAACATTACTGAGCATGATTATAATCCATTTTACTTAAAGCTACTGCAAGGAACTTTCATATTTTGTTGATTTTGGAGGCCCATGTGGACAAAAGTGGTAGTGTTTCCACAGTAATAAGCACAAAATATAATGTCAAAGAAGAAATTATGGAAATAAAAAATCTCACTTTGCATGGGAAAAGGTAAACACGGGCTCGCTCCATCTCACAGAGAATCCAACCTGATGTCAGACATTAAAAGTAGTTACTCAAAAATAATTGATCTTCTCTTTCATGGTCTGTTTAACAGATGTAGGTCATATTAAGACTGTTTCAAAACCTGTTAAAACTCCTTGTGTGTAAAAGTTCTTGACTTCTTTTCTTGTTTCTGTAAGAACACAAGTGGTGTGGCCAGACTAGAAGACCAAAGCACAGCTACGTACTGTGTTGTTATTGGTGAGAACGGAGAAATGAGTCTTGGACTGGGAGACATGGACATTCATCAACAAATCACAGAGCAATATGTGAGTTCTACTGACAAAATTTTTGATTTTTTGCAAGGGTAGCCCAGGATTTGTGTTCCAATATCATAGTCTTCATTGTTTTCCACTGTTTAAGATTTGGCTCCATGTCGTACCAACATGTTTCTATTGTAGCCCAGAACGAGCAAACCAAACACTGACTCTGGATACGGCCTTTCGCATTTTTTGTGAGTTTTATGGCCAGTGTAGTTTCTCCTACATGTTTGGAAGAGGGTGAGGTGAGCAGCATTCGGCATTGCAATCTGCAAGCTCACCTCTAGATGCCACTAAATCTGACACACTGGTCCTTTAAATTGTTTTTGCGTGTTTCATGGTATCGTATTGTATGTGCACCTGTGAAGCACCTCTTGTTTTCGAAATAAAGGTAACTTACTACATGTCTTTGTTTTACCTTTGACTATCTTTCTAAAGGTGTCACAGTTTGAGAAGCAGCTTTCATCGGCCTCTCTTGTGTGTCTCGACGGAAACATTCCCGTCTCCACCATCGACTACGTTTGTTCCTTTGCCTCTAAACATAACATCAACGGTAAACAAGTGGAGATGGTCAGTAAATAATGATAATAATATTAACAATTGATCACAAAGCTCTTTAACAAAATACAATCAATGTGTGTCACAGTTTGGTATGAGCCCACAGATGCAGAGAAGGCTTGTAAACCTTTCCTCTCAGACGCCTGGAAGTCTCTGTCTTATTCATCCCCAAACCTGGCAGAGCTGTGCACCATGAACAAAACACTTGGTCTCCCAACACCTGAAGGTAAACTGCAATCCTTAATGAGTACATAATGCTTCAGCTGTGGTTTTATTCACTTTGTTTACTTCCTCCTGCTCTCAAATGCATTCCCACTCGCAGTTGTTTCAGTTAAAGTTCATGAGAAAAATGCAAATCATGTGATAGTAGCTGAGGAAGTGGTTTTGTCGTGTGGGATGGCAGTGCTGCCGAGCTCTCTCGAGGAGGTGCTGAGTGTTGCTGTGGCTCTCTCACGCCCCCTTCTGGAGCATATTCACTGTCTGGTGGTGACTCTGGGGGCTAACGGTCTGCTGCTGTGCGGAGAGCATGAGGCAGGCTCGGTCAATCTGCAGCCAAGGAAACAGAGGAGGGTAAGAGCAGCTGATATTTAGACTGATACTGATGATGATGATTATTATGACAGAGAAAGTGAAGGTTTTTGCTGCACCTGTGTTCACAGAGGAGGCCGCTCTGTGCTGTCTACTACCCAGCACTGACAGTGACAGCAGAGGAGACAATGAATGTATCAGGAGCAGGAGACAGGTGCTAAAAATTTACTTGACCTACTTCCTCTTCCCTAATTTTACTTTCCAAACTTCCTCTGCTTTAGTTTCATTCACTTTTCATTTCCCATGACCTCTTTCTCTTCCTGTCCCTCTCACTCAAAAAAAATAAATAAAAAGTCTTGCCTAAATATTCAAACAAAAGATGCTCATCCCTGCTCTGTCTGCAGTCTTGCAGGTGCTTTAATCGCTGGAATCTTCCAGAACAGAGACACAGACACCTGTGTTCGGATGGGGCTCCTGGCTGCACGGCTGTCCCTGGTGTCATCGCACCCCATCGCCCCAACACTCACCTTAAACTCTGTGGATCCCAGCACAATCCCCTCTCAGAACTGGCCCAAACCCAGATTTATGTGGATAGATTAAAAATATTATGAATTTTTTACCACTACTGAAGAAATTAAGTCTATCTATCATTGGTTTGTTTAAAATATTTCTCAATATTTTATCATCTCTGGCTTTAAAATTTATGATTGGATTCTTGTGAAACCTGCATGTAACAGTGACTGAATAAATGATGGTCATCATTTTTTTATTTGCATGTGTATATGCCCTTTTCTTCCCTCCAATTTGCTGAGACCCACCTGGCACACCCTGATGGACCCAAAGGGGACCTCAGTCCCCACTTTGAAAATCATTGTTTTAATCTGTATACTCAGATCCCAGTGTAAAATACTCAGTTACAAGTAAATTCACTGCATTAAAATTTTTATATGAAAAAATGAACATAAGTGTTTTGGGGAGTTATTTTAGGTAAATTATTATGTAGATAGCATTATATTACTTCAAATGCTGCTGTGTAGTTTAACTTGAAAGATAAGATTTGTAAGTAATAACTAAAGCTCTTAATAAATATACAGGAGAAAAAAAGTACAATATTTCTCTCTGAAATGCAGTGGAGTTGGACTGCAAAGTGATGTAAAAGAAAACAGTAAAGTACAAGTACTGTACTTAAAAATGTACTTAAGTACAGTATAGTTTAGTATTTTATTCTGCATTGCCACACTCTACATGTTTATGTGTCCTAAACCTAGCCTAAAATTGAAAACTACATTTCCCACAAAGCATCTGTCCGTGTGCGCAGACTCAGTGGTACTGAACACTTGCCCCATTCCCTCCTCCCTACTTTAATGCTAGCTAAGATGGTGGTTAGAGCGTAAATTGTCTATACAATACCAAGAAAAGAAAGGGGCAAAACATCTTTGTAGCCTTTTAATTACAACAGAACAACACAGTTACGGTTGTCCTAACTGACCGTTTATAGAAATTTTGACATTTCAGATATATTGGCTCGCAGTCCCCGCCCAATTTGGTGTGACTTCTTTGGAGTGGAATCCTAAGCTAAATACGGACAGGGTAAGTAACGCTAACGTTAGCCAAGTTGCTAACTGGGCTAGCCAGCTTCCATTCTCCCTCAATAAAAATGACACCTGTGTCTGTTACGACTCTACAGACTGACATTAGAGTGTTTACAAGCTTATTAGATCACTGTCTAGGTAATCTTGATGTCGTGAGAGCAATGTCAGTTGTTTATACTGCCAAAAACTTGCTCCCAGTTCACCGTTAGCTTGTGTAGGCCGCGTCGTAAGCTTGGCTCCAAAATCCCGTACATTTTGATGATAATGTAGCATGCTAGCTACGCCGATGCTAGCGGTTAGCAATAAGGCAAGCTGTCAGTGAAGATGTGGGGGAAAGCGTAACATTATGGTGAACGTTTTCTTTCAAACATTTCACGTCAATATCAGGTTAATAATCATCTTTGTGTGTTTTAGTGTTGTGATTCAGTTCTGGTTACTTGCTATTAGTCAGACCGGCTTCTTTTACCAATTCGCGGCTAATGTTAGCTTAGCCTAACGTTAGTCAAATAACATCTGTCATAATGTACGATCCAGAAGACAGAGCAGCTAAAGTTACCAGCCAGGCTAACTAGCAAGATATTCTGGCTTCATACACGATTTTACCAATCAGCTGATATCTGTAAGTGAGGCAGCAACACCGTGATACTCCTGTACATGGTGATTTATTAGCAACTACTTGACATGTTGGCGTTTCTCTGTTGTCGTGTAATTCAGCTCTACACTGTAAGGTTTTATCAATCTGGGTTTGTCATTGAGTTAGACTGCTGGCAGCAGTGTTGTCACGTACAAACCAGGCTGGCGTTATACTGCTAACAGATGTTTCACTTGTAAATAAACGCAGTTTGTTGCGTTTCCCCTTCACGTCCATCATGACGTTGTGTCTAGTAATGTCAACCCTGAAAGATATCACATCCGCATTATCATTTTAACAGGATGATTGATGTGTCTGGCTTGTTTTCTATAAAAACTAGGGTGGGAAATTAAAGGGATAGTTCGCCTAAAAATGAAAATTCTGTCAGTATCTACTCACCCTCATGTCAGTTGAAGGTAGGATTTAATTTCGTAGTTGACAAAACACTGCTGGAGGTTCTCAGGAAAACAGTTTTGCAGAATCTCTCAGTCAGTTTAAATGAATAATGACCACTTTTCAAGTGGGGAAAAACAACCAGAAAAAAACACAAAAGCCCTACATACTGCATGTCTGGTGTAATCCAAGTCTCCTAAAGCCCTGATGTGCTGCTTACTTGCATGCGCACACAGTCACGCCTCACATACCAAGTTCATACGGTGTGCATGCACACATGAACTTGGCTCCAATCTAATGATCTACAGTGAAGATTTAGGCTAAAAATATGGTGTTAAGGAAGTCTTTTCACCAGGCGAGCAGTATGGAGGCATTTTATGTTTTGTTTTTGTGTATGTTTTGTTCTTTTTTCCTCAGTTGGTTTTTTACTCATGAAAACTGGTCAGCATTTACTTCCACTGTTTGGGAGATTCTTCAATGCAGTTTTTCTACGAAACTCCAGCAGTGTTTTGTGAACTAAAAAATTAATCCCAACCTTAAGCTGGCATGGCAGTGAGTAAACAATGACTGACTTTTCATTTTTGGGTGAACTATCCCTTTTAACATTTTAAAATATGAACATCCACCAGCCGCTGACAGGTACATGTTCAAATTCACGAACGACTTAGTAAGTCATTATTTTGTGACTGAAATCTACCAGCCACTTACATATTTTACCATCATTTGGCTGGTGCTAATTTCCTATTCTGTCTAAGACATACTGTTAATGTGTCCTTTTATTAGGCAGTCACTTAAAACTCAAGCTTTTTAATACAAAGTCCTGCAATAAGTCAAGCCTTTGTGGATGTCATAATGTTCAATTTTTGTTGAAACTGTCTGAGAGGTGTTGATTCACCTTTATGATGGCAATAATTTGTGACCCATCACAGTTTGCCAGAGCCCTAGGTGAATGCTTTAAAATGCTTAGTCTGCTCAACCAACAGTCAGGGTGTGAAATTAGCTTTTTAAAATGTGAACATCCACCAGCCACTGACAGATACAGATTCAAACTCACCAGCCACTCAATAGTAAATCATTTTGTGTCTAAAATTTACCAGTCAATTTCATATTTTACCAACATGTGGCTAGTGCTACCTCTATTTCCTACCCTGCCAACAGTCAATAACTCAAATATATTCAATTTACTATCACAGACAAATATGAAAACCAAATATTCACCAGAGAATTTTTGACACTTGCGATGAATTGATCATCAAAATAGCTGCTGATTCAGTTCTGTCAATCCACTGATTATTTCAGGTCTGAAATGTACTGAGAGTCATTTCCCTTATTATTGTACCCACAATGACATAGACAACATCTGAACATATGAAACATCTCTGCAAACAAGATGACGCAGTTCAGCAGCACTGAAAGGGACCATTAAGTTGAACCAACTAAGGCTGTCAGAAGTATCGGTACTTTTCCAATATTGAGTGTTTAAAACTGATACTAACATTTCATAATATTGAAAGTACCTAACTTATAAATAAATATGCATGCAGGTTGTTAGTTAAAAAATAAACAGGAAAAAAATCCTAGTTTGTGTGCATAGGACTTTCTCTTTGCTGTGGTATCAAAAGAGGTATCATATAAATGGAACAGTATATCCATCATTGAAGTAAGATTATATTGTATTAGACTTCATAAACTGTCATCTGAATGTAGTATTTCCTTTGCTGAACAGGTCAAACTCTGCATGAAAAATATGTATATACATACATTTTGGTGTGTGCTCAGTCTGATATTATGACCTTCGTGGCAACTAAGTAACTTTCAAAGGTTATACAATCGAACTTTGGCAACAGGTTCAGTTAGTATAAGAGTGTGTTCAGTTCATATGATTTCCAATCATGTCATGATGGGGCTCTCATTCTTAGCCTCTGTATGTTTTCTTAGCCCTGTGCTCTGTGACCAGCTTCAACACTCACCCTCGCTGCGCCATAGGATGTCCCACAGCCCTGAAATGAAGGACGACCCCATGGAGTGCCCTCTGTGCATGGAGCCGCTGGAGATTGATGACGTCAACTTCTTCCCCTGCACCTGCGGCTATCAGATCTGCCGCTTCTGTTGGCACCGCATCCGCACAGACGAGAACGGCCTCTGCCCCGCCTGCAGAAAGGTGAGCAGATGAACATAACAGGGAAACCTATCGCAATCTGAACAGAGAGGCTGTGTTTGGGAAAACGGAGATTATGATGTTGAAACCTTTGGTTTAAAGTAGCTTGTTTGTCAAAATATGATTTACAATTTACAACCTCACCAGTTTTGGTGCAGTAATGCCTGTTAACTAAACACTAACCAAATTATTTCAACCAGAAGAGTATTTTTCAGTAATCAAACTAAATTGTTGGTGTTTTTGTGTAGCCGTATCCAGAGGATCCAGCTGTGTACAAGCCACTGTCACAGGAGGAGATCCAAAGGATAAAGAACGAGAAGAAGCAGAAACAGAACGAGAAGAAGCAGAAGGTGACAGAAAACCGCAAGCATCTGGCCAGTGTCAGAGTGGTCCAGAGAAACCTGGTGTTTGTGGTGGGGCTCTCGCAGCGACTCGCCGACCCGGAGGTGAGTACAGTGACTTAAGCTACCTGTGACACTGGAGTGTTGGAACTGTTGGTATTTTAGCTTAATTTGAATAAGGCTGTGATGAACTGAAGGTATTAGCTGCTACCTTTGTCTTGGACTTTTCTAACAGGCACAGACACAGTGAAAATCATAAATAAATTGATAGAGAATGATTTTAATGCACATTTAAAGGTTTATTAATGAACCCTGGACCCAAAACTTTGTAATAAGTCGAATATATTTTTTGCATTGTGCCCACAGGTCCTAAAACGACCAGAGTATTTTGGGAGGTTTGGAAAAATCCATAAAGTGGTCATCAACAATAGCACATCGTACGCTGGTTCACAGGTGAGAGGTTTGAGCAAACTGACAGGATATTTTAGAACATTAACAGAACTTAATCAGTGTTATTTTTTCTAGTAGAGGGACTATTTGTCAGTGCTGTAGAGAGACACTGTAAACAGAATTGAACAGCTGCAGTGGATCTGTTTGACTTGTATGTTGACTTTAATTTTCTGTTTTTTTTTTAAAGGGGCCTAGTGCCAGCGCTTATGTCACTTACATCCGCTCTGAAGATGCTCTAAGAGCAATACAGTGCGTGAACAATGTGGTTGTTGATGGCAGAACACTCAAGGTGAGAAGTTAATTAGCACATCATGTGTACTTATATTTCATAATTACAAGTTTTATTTGCATAAAAGCCATATGATCTATATTTTGTGTTCTCTTCCTGCCTGCAAAACATAAACATCTTTATATTAAAAATCTTATGATGTAGAATACTGGAATTAATGTCCTAAAAATGAAGGGTCCTCTGAATTTTTCTTTACAGATGTCTTTGAATCATTTGTCAGAGCTTATCTTTCTGTCTCTCTGTTACAGGCTTCTTTAGGCACAACAAAGTACTGCAGTTACTTCCTTAAAAGTATGCAGTGTCCCAAACCTGATTGTATGTATCTACATGAGCTGGGAGATGAAGCGGCTAGCTTTACTAAAGAGGAGATGCAGGTAAAATAGTTGTTTCTTTTCCTGAAATGTCAACTGAACTTAAGTTTGTTACTGTGTATGTTGATTTATGCTTCATGTATTAACAAAATTATTATTTTTCATTTGTTTTTAGGCGGGGAAACATCAAGAGTATGAGCAGAAACTCCTCCAAGACCTCTATAAAATTAACCCTAGCTTTCTACAACCTCCAGCATGTGGAACAGAGAAGTCAAAGAGTAAATCCAACTCCACACAGAGGTGAGTTTTTTATTCTTTCTCCTCTATGTTCTCCCTCTTATGACTTCCACAGTCCCAATTGATTATTGTGCTAAGCATTGACTGTAAATAAAGATGGACAACGCGCCTCCACTTCCTCCCACTGAACAAAAATGAAGCCAAAATATCCTGGACATGTGCGCTGGCATCTTGTGCCGGTGATGTCATTTGGAACCAGAGTCTGCGCAGTAGTGGTCAGGTTTGGAGCCGCAGTATTGAGGTCCTGCCCACACAACCGGTCAACTCACTCAAGAGCAGAGCTCAGCTGTCAATGATGACATGAAACCCACTTATTATTGCATCAAATTACTAATCAAAACCAAACTGGTCAGAAAAATGAACACTTGAACATGCATCAGAATAACAAGAACTACCAAAAACGACAGAAAGCATCTTTGGGAAAATATATGATGTGTATTTTGTTTTTGTTTTTAGTTTGGCCCATGTCCTGTCTGTTAACATGGAAGGGTCTGGGGGAATTTATGACCTATACTGCAGCCGGTCACCAGAGGGCGAGCAAGATGTTTTTGCTTCACTTTTAGGAAGCTGTGCTAATCTTGATTTTTCTCCTGCTTTGTAACAGAACCAACAGTAGCAATGGTAAAGATGGGTGGCCGACGCTGTCAGGACATAACAAACTGGCCAACGGGCTTTCAGAGGACCGCAAATCTCCTCCGTTGCTAGACTATCTAGACCAAGAAGTAATTGCTTCAGACGGGCTAGAAACAGAGCTGGGTCCTGGTCAGCGTACTGCGCTGTCCCCCTTCTCTTCTAACTGTGACAGTAACAGGTAATGTTTACTGCTCCTCAGTAAAACATAGTTTATTTATTTGTTAAGCATTTCTTGTTCATGTCTCTAAATGTGTCACTTGTCTGTCTTCAGTCCCAGTGACAAACCTCCAGAATCAATCGGAATGGTGAATGGCGAGACTTTGCAACAGGTAAAAACAGCTCAACCCTCTGTTTTGTTTCAGTTTCTTATAAACAAAGGTGAATCAGGTCTGAGAAGGATGACCTCACAAGAGTCTCTCTTCTCTTTCTGCGTGCAGATACCCACCAGTGACTCCCCTTCTCCTCCCCCGGGTTTAACCAAGCCCAGCCTGGTGGTGCCCATCAGCGTGTCAGACCTCACAGCCCGTTCGCCTTTCGAGGGCGCGGCAGCTGAGTCCCAGTCGCTCTTTTCAGACAACAGTAACTTCAGACATCCTAACCCTCTCCCTGCTGGCCTGCCCCCCTTCCCCAGCTCACCCCGCGGCAGTTCTGACTGGCCCATGACCCCCGAACCACAGAGCCTCTTCACATCAGGTACAACGAAGATTTTATTAAAACATTTTTGTGCTTTTTGCTTAATTTTCAAACAATGGATTGACCTGATGCTTCTTAATGTCAACTATTTGTTTTGATGATTCAGTGGCCATTATCTTTGTACACCATAATATTTACTTTAATTGTGATGGTCTCATTAATTTATAATTTTTGTTGTTGCAGGCATTATAAATTGCCCTGGATAATAAAACTAGCTAAATGCTTAAAATCCTAATTATAACTATGAGATAAACAGACACAGAAGAGTGAAATCCAAAGTAAAAGGAGAAAACCAAAGGTCAAGTGTGTAAAATTTCTGGGGTTTGTTATGGCAAAAATTGAATATAATATTCGTAAGAATTAACTTTCATAAGTGTACTGAAACTAAGAATCATTGTGTTTTCAGTAATTTTGAATAAGTTGTTTACATCTACAGAGGATGCAGGTCCTCTTCCACAGAGGTCTCCATGTCAGACTTCAGGTTTATACACGACCTGGTTGCAATCTATAAACTCACCACTAGATGCCACTAAATTCTACACACTGTTCCTTTAAGTGTCTGATTGATTGTGCTGTTTGTCTAAACTATGGTTTGTCCTGCAGCTGTCTGTTTAATGTTTTGGCCATTAGCATTGTTCACCATATTATTGACTATATTAGTGGTGGTGTCATTAATTTAGGCATCTTCTGCAGTTGATGGCATTTTAAATCATCCTGGACAGTAAAACTAATTCAAATGTTAGAGACCTTGTCCACATTTAGTCACTCAGTCTTTTCTTATGGGAAATAAGCTATAAGTCATTAGTCATTACAGAATGACACATTTCTGTTGCCCCTTTAGTGTTGACAAATCAAGTGTTAGCAAGCTTTTGGTTTTAAAAGATCCCTCTGCATGATGGCTTTCGTCTCAAACGGTTATATCCAAGAGACGGTCTGAGTGTTCATTTAAATCAATATGATCAACTTTATTTGTCTTTTGTTAAAGGTATGAAGTAAAAAACAAATAAACAATAAAAGCTAAGCAGATACAAAGATCAATATTAAGATAATCAAACAGAAGGATGAAATCCAAATTAAAAGGAGATTTAAAATCACTAGAACGAAAAGATAAAACCAGCATAAGAGCATTTGGTATGTCCATATTGAATAATGCTGAGAAGGAAAGTTTTTAAAATCCTTAATTACAACTGTTATGTTTTCAAGGTTAGAAATATGTTTGAATTTGAATATACCCCTTGAAAAATGTTTGCTTTTCAACATGATTCATCTACACAGTCACTCATGTAAACAATGTTTTCATATTTGAAATGAAACGATCTCGTCATCATATTTGTCATTCGTAGCTTGACAAGTCCTCTGTTGATTCCTTACTCTGAAAATTACCAAGCATTAAATAATCATGATCAGAACATATAATCAAAGATAATATGAACGGCTGGGTAAATAAACAAAGTGACAGTATAGATTGATTGTTGTATATGTAAAGGACTTTGTAAAGACATGTATAGTAACAATTATGGTTTGATGATAGAGGCTTGGAGAGTCTGAAGATTTTTGGTTTAGGTACCTTGGAAATTGCTTTAATGTTCTTGAAAAGCAATGCAAACCCTGGATTAAAGAGCCGTCACAGCCTGTCTTTTCTCCTTTTCTCTTGTTCCAAAGTCTGGAGGCTCTGTCTGCAAAGGCCCTTTGTCACCAGCCAGTCAACTGATGAATTAGTTAAAGAAATCTTATGGCTAGTTCAAGAATTGCTCACATGGAGGACCGGTCCAGTAACTCATCTCTCTTCTCTCCTCACAGACACAATACCAGTGTCTTCCTCCACAGACTGGCAGGCGGCCTTCGGCTTCGGCTCGTCCAGCAAACAGCAGGACGACGATCTGGGCTTCGATCCGTTCGACGTCACCCGCAAGGCCTTGGCCGACCTGATCGAGAAGGAGCTGTCGGTGCAGGATCAGAGCCCCTCGTCCCCGGGGCCCTTCGGCCAGGGGAGCAGCAGCGGCCACGGTCCCAGCCTGCTGCCCCCCAACCCGAACCCCAGCTCCTCTCACCACTTCCCCAGCGGCTTGCCACGCCTCCCGCAGCTCCACCACAGAGCCATCTACAGCTCCTTCAGTTTCCCCGGCAGTCAGAACAGCCAGGCCAGTCAGCAGCAGCAGCAGCAGCAGCCAGCCGCCAGACACCCCTGGATGGGCGTCCCCACACGAAATAACCTCACACACTTGAACCACTCAGCCAGTGCTGCCTCACACAGTAATTTCCTGGACCTGAATCTGCCCCCTCAGCACAACACAGGGCTGGGAGGGATCCCCATCTCAGGTACCAGACACCTGGGTCACTGTGGCACCTTCCTGTGTTCAGACAGATGTGTTACATAATGGTGTTATTTAAGCTCACAACACATGTACACTGCCACATGGCATCGTGATACTTGTTTTGATTAGAGTTTATTGACCTTAGAGAGGAAACTCTGGTAGATGTAGTTCTGCAGTTGACCACTAGTCTGTGATAAAAACACCTGAAGAACTGACACGTCTGTTTTCCTCTCCTCTCCTGCAGAAAACAGTGGCTCTATAGACGGCTTAAATGTGAAAGAGTGGCAGGACGGCCTCAGAGCTCTCCTGCCCAACATCAATATCAACTTCGGGGGCCTCCCAAACTCCTCTTCCTCCTCATCCTCCTCCTCCTCCAACAGTGTTAACCACATCGGTGGGCCGGCAGGGCCAGCGGGCATTTCACACAGCCTGAGCTGGGACGGCACAGCCAGTTGGATGGACCCTGCTATCATCACAGGTACAAAGTCACTGATGTGATTAAGAAATTAACGTTAATTAACGTTTTAAGATTCTTAAAGTTAACCTGTTGAAACCTGCAGATACCCTGAACAATTTAACACTACAAGGCCCAGTCCTTGGTTGGACATTCAGTAAACTAAAATGCAAGACAAAGAAAAACAGTTGTAGTAGTTTATCAGTTGATTAATCAACTTATTCATTTAGCTACAAAGTTTAATTTTGTGTTTTGAACTTAATCAGACAAACTCAAATTCAGATATGACACTTCAGTCACATTGATTGCTGACACATGTATTGACTTTTACAGAATGATAAATCCAAAGAGTTTGGCAGAAGAATTCTATTAAAAATAATTGTCAGTTGCTTCTTCATTTACATGAGAACTGCTGAGTTATTCATTTATGAGGGCATTAGGAAGCTGATAGAAAAGGTGTTTTAGCAGTTCTGCACCAAAAAAACAATACAGAAGCCTTTGGAATAATCATAATTTTTGATACCCTTCTCCCTGTTACAGTATATAATTTACCAGTTTCTGCAAATAATGCAATGGAAACAACAGTCAGTGTTCAGTATGATTGAAAAGTCAGAAGGCTGCAACTAAATATTTTCATTATTGATCAATCTGCGAATTGTTTTCTCAATGAACAGGTTTCTGGCTTTGTTTGTAAAATGTCTGGAAAATATTAAAAATGTCCATCAAATTTTCCCAAAGCCAGAGACTAAAAGACAAGAAGATTAAGATTTTAAATGTAAAATAATATAGAACAAAGAAGCAGCAAATCTTCACATTTGAAAAGCTGGAACCAGTGAATGTTCTGGCATTTTTTGCCTGAAAAATTGGTTTTGATTCATTTTCTGTCAGCTCTATTTTCAGATACTTGAATGTTATCAAGTTAAACATTGATTAACAGTATTTTTATGCTTTAATTTAGAGGAACAGTAATATTATTTATTGAATATAAGGGAAGATAATGCCTGTTGAGTACAGGTATGACCAGCTAGTTTAGTTCCTCTGTTGAGTGTTCTGGAAAATCTACCAATATGTCTGGAAAGTTCTGGACTTTTCAAGTGGAATATGTGTAGGAGCCCTGTTTACTGCATTTACTGTCTTGTTTGTTTCTGACCTGTATGTATTGTCATCACTCATCTGTTCTGTGACCCCTCTCTCTACCACCCTCTCTCTGCCCCCCTCAGGCATCCCGGCCTCGGCAGGCAACAGTTTAGACTGTCTCCAGGACGACAACCCACCACACTGGCTCAAGTCCCTGCAGGCGCTCACAGAGATGGACGGCCCAGCCGGCTCAGCGGTGCCCACTCCCCAGCCCCTCCACACCGGCCTCCTCGACGCCCACCTCCCCCTCCACCACAGAGCCGCCGGCGGCTGGGCTCCCTACCTGCCCCCTCCCACAGCCAACCCCGCCAGCCAGTTCCACTCCCCTCCCCCCGGCTTCCAGACCGCCTTCAGACCCCCGGGACAGCCCGCCACAGAGCTGCTACAGAGTGCCGCTGTGGACCGCCACTGAACACAGACTACAGCAGACACCCATCCATTCCCCCACTACCACTTTATACCCACTCATCCTGTACCCCCGCTCCCCCCTCCCCCCCTCCAACGCAATACACACCAATCTGCAGAGTATGAAAAATTATTAACAAAGTAACAAACATGCTTTCTTCTTTTTCTCTTCCTCCTTCCTTTTTGTCTATTCTGAAGGCCGATTTGTTTTTGTTTTTGTTTGTGGTACACGAGTTATCATCATTACCCTTTGTCTGCTACCATCACCACTCCTTACATCTAGTTCTGGGCGTGACGTGGGGATTCATCGTGTAGCTCGCTGTAATCGGAGAGCACAAGAAACATCAAAGTATAGCATCCAGCGCCCAGTGGTGACACAAGAGTTAACTCCACAAACTTGGCGAAGAAACAAATTAGCTGAAGTGAGGTCTTTTTTTAAAAAAAAGTAACTAATGATTAAGCATGAACATTTGTGTTTTTGAAAGTTGAAGTCAATGATAAGTTTTCGAGGAATGAAGCAAGCTGTGAATCCGCTCTTGAAGCTTTGCCCCAAAGACCCTCATCCTCCCCACTCTAACAGGAGACTGTGAAACGGTTAACTCTGACAGCGACGATGCGAATCAGGCGAGATGACACAGAGAGAGAGAGAGAGAGAAAAGAGGGTTAGCTTTTCTTTTTTGAGAGTGGTTTTTAAAAAAAAGTTAAAAAAAGAAGCTGAGATTTGGTTAGTAGAGAGTGAATGCAGATGACACATGAGGGGAGTTGAGGGCACAGGCTATGCATGGGCTCCCTGTTAGGTAGGGACACAGATGGCCTGCTTGAGAGGCCTCTTGGCCCCATATTCCCTTTAGTGGAGGACTCCCACTGGCCCCGTCCTGCTGCTGGAGGGAAAATTCTGCTGAACCTCTGTATCAGAGGATAGAGCACTGCCTAACTGCGGGGAGCCAGGGCTTTGGGAGATCGTGGCACACATCCTGAGCACTAGGGTTAGACTCTTACTCACAGTGCCACTGTGTGGTACCTACAGTAGCTAGCCCTAACATGGACAAGCCACCACCAAGTAGATAGGACAATGATAACTAGGGTGGATGAGGAAAACTACTAATGAGGGTAGCAAATAGGGTTAACAGGTCCCTTTGTTCCACCCAGGAGGGCTTAAACGAGGCCTTAAAACGGACAGATGAGAGAAAGGAGCTCGAGTGATTGGAAAGGGGGAGTCTAGCGACAACGATTGCTGAAAAAAATATGCAATATTGTATGTGACTTCGGCAACTGTATGTGAGTGTGTCACAAAGGGAACGTGCTGCAAGACAAAACCAAGTACTGTAGTAGTGATTCAAGGAGCTCTCAGCCTTTTTTAGGATTTGAGATCGATCCTCTCCGACCACCGCCTTTTTTCTTTTTGAAGTCTTAATTCTGATCCGTGTTCGCTCTCTTCTCTCTTTCTCCCTCTCTTAACCCCCCCCCCCCCCCTCACCCATACCTCCCCCCCAACCCCTCCCCTCCTGTTGTTCCCTATTTAACAGTATTCACAAAAATGAACAAACTCATCCAGGAGAAACCAACACAGAGTCGTCATACAATGGGTTTTAACGTGATGTTGCGAGAAAAAAAATACAAAACAAAATTGAGGCGCTTAAAGGAAGTGAACTGTCCTCTGCAGGTCTGGAAAAATGAACCTTAAATAAAACTGAAAACTCAAGAAGCTGGTGTTTGTCTGCTCTTGTGTTCTCAAACATGTGCACTGATGAATATTTAAACCTTAAAGTACTCACCACCACCGCACTGTGTAGAGCTGCTCCACAGGAAGGTCACTGTAAATTCACTCCTGTTTGTCGTTCCAATGTCTTCCACTAGGGGGCAGATCACTTTCTGTCAGTGATGAAGCTCTGCAGTCAAACTTCAGTCGAGCACACACAAGGTTACACAGAATCACTCTGAGACTACAGATTTTAAGGCACAGCATGTTTTTCCCACTAAATAATAATTTAAATGGGTATAAGAATTTGTTAGAAACGATTAAATGCAACTATAGTTCAATGATATGATAAGAATGAGGTGTTTTCACATGTTTCAGTGTGTCTTTCAGTGTAGTTGCATTGCTGGGAGCAGAGCATGCCTTCATATTGCAGCCCTCCAGTGTGCAGCTCTGCACTCTCCCTGGCCAATGCAGCATTAGATACCTGCAGCAGAGACCTTTTTTTTTGGTCCTGTAGGATTTAAGACAGACACAGGGAGGAGCACAGTCGATACTCATACAGCAGAGTCACTATTTTTACAGTTAGACATCAGAATCAGGGACCCTTTTTTGCCCTGTCAGTACAGTTTGTGTGGAACAGACAACAGGCACATGAGTGATATGACATTTTTTGGTCTTTCCGGTGTTTAGGAAGTCTATTCAAGGTTTGTCCTGGTTAGGGATGCAATTTTTTTTCCATTATCTATAATTCTATGATCATTTAGTCCAGGAGGTTTGAAAGTCAAAGGGATGTAAATTAGAAGTGGAGTTAGTTCATTAGCTCAGTTTTTCAAACTTGAGTGATTTTTAGAGGATTTTGGAGAAAAAATATAAGATCTTAACTTTTATCACTAAGTTTTTGGAAGTTGGAAGATTGATTGCTATTTATAGTGATTATAGTTTGATCATTGATTGAGTACGGATGATTTACTGATTTACAAACCTTATAGTAAAAAAATACTTAGGTATCTCTAAGATAAAGTCCTCTTAATTTGCGAGTCCATGGTGTAATTTATTATGGGAGTTCCTGACATTAAAAAGTTTGGGAACTTTGCACCCTAAAAAGTGCAGAATTAGCTGTCAGCAGTGTCCGTTCGCAGTCTACTCACGGATTTACAAACTACTATCAGTGCATTAATTTGATACTGAAGAGAACTGAACAACGTGACGATTCTGAGTCCTGGAGTTACAAATCTGTTTTTGCCTCTGCGCTGGCGACAGCCGTGGCTGGAGGCATTATGTTTTTGAGGCGTCTGTCCGTCTAGGAGAGAATGTCATCAAATGGCACAAACGTTCACCTGAACTGATTAGAATTTGGAGGTCAAAGGTCACTGTGACCTCACAAAACATGTATTTGGCCATAACGCAACACTTCACACGCTATTTATGACGAAATAAAAATACTCTATAAGTGAAGACAGCATGTTTCTCACTGGAAATTAATCACACGTGTGTAGCGATAACTTCTATTTTGCCAAATACAATAATTTCCTTCTAAATCTTCACTGTCCGGACTGACATGGATGTAAACTGCAACTTGATTGGTTGGCAAAGTCATAAAACTTTGAGGAAATAATTCTCATTTCAGCCCAGATTTGTTTGCATTTTGCCAAACTGGTTCCATTAAAAGCATGCTGAATGAGTTATGAGCAGTTCCTGTTTGCAGTGTACTGATGGATATTCAAACAGCCACCACTGCATTACTGTGATTCTGGAGAAAACCTAAAAGTGAGTCAGGCAAGTTTTACAGCTGTTTTTCTATATTGTGTTTTACTGTATTTGGACAGGTGTTATACAAGGCAACATCTGTTCATATACCAACTTCCACTTATTGGTGCTCACAAAAGAGCAACTATACTGTGTATCTGTTCATGACTACATTATAGTATATTATAAATCATTTATTAACTATTTATATTGTATACTGATGAAACATGCTAAAAGGTTAGGCTTAATGTATTGTTAACCAGAAGTTAATATAATATAGTATTTTGTAAGTGCTAACCAGAATTCAATGATATAAAACAAAAGATAAAAGCAAATATAAAATATATAAAAGAATCAAATTTTCACATTGAAATTTAGCTATAAGTCTGACTTTTAACAAGTTTAAGAAAGTATAAAGCTGCAAGAACCCAAAATAAAGGAAAAACAACACAGGCACCCAGAAAATACAAATCTTTACTGATAATTGCTCTAAATATTATATTATAGAACAGTTCTAGGTCATGAATGATATATAGTAACACATATACAGCTGAAAAATGTAAGAAATAAAGGTATAATACAATCTCTTTACATGTTAAGTGATTTTATCTCAACAATCCCAACATTTTAGAGCCTTTTTCATTGATATAATATAAATATATACCTTTAAATAACTGGAAATGAAAAACAAAAAGAAAAAAATTAGAGGCATAAATGAGCAAATATGTGAAAGCCTCCATGTTATATAAATTTAATATAAATAAAACAAGTTCACCAATCAACCAACAGACTCCAGAAGGTTTAAATGGCTGAAATGATTGTGTGATTTATCAGAACAGTTGACGATCACTGTCCTGTCGATCTACTGACGTGTTAGTGGTGAATATTTTCTGCTCAGGTCCTGGTGTGACTGGACATGTGGGTGAAGCGAAGCTGCCCGCGGCCCGCTGCCTTCAGGCTCCAGGTGCTGAGCAGGCAGCAGCAGAGGAAGGTGAGTGTGTGAATAACGCAGGCAGGCAGCAGATTCAGGGGCTGTGACAATGAGTCAGCAGCAACACGGGGGGGGGGGGGGGGGGGGGAGCTGTGCACACAGTGTTCCTCAACCAACACACACACACACACACACACACACACACTCATGCACACACCGCACTGAAACATAATGGAGGCATCTTCGTGATGATGCATACCTGACATATTCAAGAATAGCATCTGTTTGTTTTCTACACCTACAGAAAACAGCTCCAGTGTTTGGGGCTTTAGTGGGAAAAAAAAAAAAAAAACTGGCACAGAATTTGCCTAAAAGCATGTCGAAGTTAATTATTAAGTGCTCTGTGACAGACAGCGTTGCCTAAAACGAATGATTAGTTTATTGATTTGCTTGCTCTGCTGAAACTGCATATTCATGCTCATTATCATAAGGGGAAGAGAAGGACCAGGGAGTGAGGATGAATGATGAAGCAAAAGAGGTTAGAGGTAATTGACGGAGATGAATCGCATTTTAGTCATATATTTCAAAGACCTTGGTCAAATAGCAGTAGATTATTCTTATTTAATGTTAAAGCGCCAGCACTGGGGCAACTCTGACTTCAAATCTCTGCCTGCAAATGCCTAAATGTCTGAAATATGCTGAGTCTTTGCAAATAAATGTGTGCAAACAGCATTTAACTGCACTCAGGTGTTCAGGACCAGCAGAAGAAAAAAAAAGCCCTGATTTTTCACTCTTTCTTTCCCACAGAGCCGTCCTCTGCGGGGGTTCAGGCTGTTAAACTGCTGAAATCTCGCTTTCCTTGAGGACTGCGGCGATGAGGGCATGTGGAGAGGGCACAGTCGCTGCAGTGGCTGCCGTTACAGTAAGAGCGAGCTGTCTGTTCTCAGAGGCATGGATGAATTATGAGACTCTATGCAAGAACATAGAAGCAAGACCCTGAGACTGATAGAAACACAAAAGGAGTACAAACGGCGACTTCTGCACGGATGTTACACTAAATACTGCAGAAAATATTGTAAGAGACAGTGCAGGAAAGTCTGAGATGCATTTTAATTTCTTTATTAAAGGACTGTTTGAAAATTATTGGCTTCCTTCTCCCGCCCTCTAGTTCCTCAAGCAGCTATTCTGCTGTCAAACTGATTTTAATTGCTTGACAAATTTTAAATGAAAGGTTTCTGTAGCCTCAGTGTGCTCCGCAGCTGTGATATGAAGGAAAAATAGCCAACACAGAAATAATTTGAATATTCATTGGATTTGGTTGGCAGATGCTCGATATTAAAAGCCTCTGATCGGAATCAAGAGCGAAATCAAACTAATGGGCTGTTTGTACAAACAGGCTCAGACACTGGGACAGAGATGGGCTGCTGCTCATTGTGACTGAAACCTGCTGTTGCAGCTTTTGCACCAGCCGCTGGACTTCTGAGACTCCCAAGTCATTCTGTGGAAAGTTAAATGTACTACGAGGAGTTTTTAACTGGTTACGAAACCATTTCAGTCTAATACTGATGCCTCTATATGAGCAATAAGATTATCTATATTAGCAAAATGATTGGCTATTTCTATCTAGTTATTCTTGATGCATGGCACTGTGTCAGATTGTCCTTGACATCAGATAAAACAACATTTAGATCAGAAGAGCCTGTGTTTTCATTTTCACAGGCAAAGTTACTGTGACTTGTGCAAATCAAAACAATAATTATTGATTCCTGCAGAAACTAAAGAATGTAGCTTCCAGCACAGATAAAGGAGCAGAATGTCCATCAGTCTCAGGTGTCATTGTTGTATGAACTGTTTCAACACAGCGTACCACATTGAAAAGGAAGGAAAGCAAACAGAGCTGGTCTGTACTTCCTAACATGCTGATGGTTGGCTTACCAGATTATCTTAGCATATATGCATGCTAGCATTTACAAATTAGCACAAAACACAAGGGACAGCTGAGGCTGCACGTATGCAGTCATGCAGTACTGGAGAAGCTGAAATTTTGACCTGATGATGATGCTACATGAGAAGTTAAAGGATCAGCAAATTATTCCAATTTATCCCAAGGGAAACATGAATGTCTGCCACAAGGGTTGTAAAGACTTTTAACTCTGCTGAAAACCACAAATGTCAACCTCACTGTGGCCCTCGAGGAAAAATCAGCAAATCACAAAAGTCATCCTCTGGGGAACCATGAATTTTATGTCAGTGCATCCAATATTTGTTGAGATGATTCAGTGTGTATTGACTGAATGTAAAGATGGATGACAGCTCCCCAAACGTGAAGCAAAACATCTGGATTGCCCCCTGGTGGCTGGCAGCAGTACAGGTCATATACCCCTCCACCTTCATGTTAGCAGATGGGACATGGACCAGGATAAAAATTAAAGTTCACATCAAATAGATTTCCTCCAAATTTTGTTTCTGTTGTTTTAGGCAGCCCTTATCACACTCTTATACATACATACCTCGATGGCACAGCTCCAACCCTGATCACGTCACCAGCACAAGATGGCTGCACTCATTTCCGGGATATTTTGGCTTCATTTTTGTACAGTGGGAGGAAGTAGAGACACTTTGTCCATCTTTATACACAGCCAGTGGTCTGCATTAAAGTAGTGGACAACGTTTACCTGAGATCTGTGACTTCACAGCAAGAAATTTTAACAGTTCCCTCACACAGACGCACGGCCCCAGGACTGCCTGTGGACTGCCTGCCCCGGGACAGTACCTGGTAGGCCCGTCCATTAATTCATTCACGCCGAGGGGACTGCTATAATCTGTGCACCAATTTTTCTTCATTTTTGCTCAAACTGACAGGTGCATATGCATATGCACAACCCCAGTGGTTTAACTTCAAACCTTCATGCGTGTCACAGAGGAGGACGGACTGAACACCCATTTTGAGGTTATGTGGTTTCCATATGACAACCTCATGATGGTCGATGATGTATATACATACATATAAATATATTTCCTGGCCCTGGTCTGGCTGCCTGCATGGGAAACCTGTAGGGACGGCTCTCAGCACAAAGCACTCTCTCCATTTGTCAGTCTCTGACAGCCTCTCTCACCAGTGGAGCTGCCTGCACTGCAAAAAATTACAATGTTTACAAGTTACGTGGACTCATATTAAGTAATTTTAAAAAAGAGACACAATGATTAGTCAATTAATTGATTAGTCATTCATCTTATTCTCAGATTTTCAGCTTCTACAGTGAGGGAATTTGCTTTCTCTGTTTTTATTTTCATAAACTGAATATCATTTGAAGATATTAAACAATTAATAAAGAAAATAATCAGCATATTAATCAATAACAAAAACACATTAGTTAAAACAATTATATAATTGAATCAATGCCAATAGGATTAAATAATTCCACTTTTCTGCAGGAGTTTTTGCCTATACATTTTTTTGAGACAAGTGGCAACATGAAGTAGTAATTCATTAATTAGTAAAGAAAAAGGTTGACATGTCACTTAATTAAGGTAATTGATCCTCAAAATACATCAAATTATTTCACCTTACTGGCACATTTTTTTCTTTTTCTGTCTCTTTAACATTTAAACAGACTCTGCACAAGACTGAATGAGGTGGATATTTTTTGCAGTGTGCACAACTCTCAGCTGACCCACACGAGCCTTTACAGTAAATTCCACCAGCAGTCCAGTTAATGTGTCCTGGGCAGGAAAACTGACATGCTCCTCCATCATCATCATCATACAATATGTAATGGCCCTGTTCTATGGGGTCTGTATGTAGTACAACATGGACAGTGGTTTATGTCCAACACTGTCCTGGTGTCCTCTCCTGTAAACCTCAGCGAAGTTACGTGTTTTATTTTCCTCTTTTGGCTTTTTCTCCAGAAGACATGACAGCTATTTATGAGTCATCAATATTTAACCTGAACATTAAACGCTACAGTGCGTCAGATAAGGTTAAGTTTCTGAAGTGATATCGAATCAACAGAGTACAGTAATGTGTTGGAGAGTTGGGCGGGACTTTGGATGATGAAACATCCAGTTAAATAAATAAGACTAGAGATGGCAGTGGAGGCATCTTGACCCAGTGACTGGATCTATTTAAATATATATTCAAAGGTCTATTGTCTAAGATTTACTGTATTCATTGGCAGAAGCTGAATATAATATTGATAGGCATGTTTACATTAGCATATAATCACCTGAAAGTAAGAATCGTTGCGTTTTGGTACCTTAGAACGTGCTGTTTTTACGGGCAGATGCACCATCATGTTTCTGCAGTAGCCCAGAGGAGACAAACCAAACACTGTCTCTACTTATGGCCTTTTACGTTTTGCGTGAGCTTCACAGCCACCATAGTTTCTCCTACAGTCTTGGAAAGGGGACTGAGACAAGGCGTTTGTTCTTTGCAAACTCACCACTAGATGCAATTAAATCCTACGCACCGGTCCATTAAATAAATGAGACTAGGGATGGTAGTGAGGCTTGGACCAGACTGGATCCATTATATTTAAAGGAATAGTTTGGGATTATGGGAATATGTTTTCTTGCTGAGAGTTAGATTGGAAGATCCAGCTAAAGTCAGCCCCCAGTTAGCATAGCGTAGCTTAGCTTGGCACATGGTGGAGGCGTGGTGTCTGGATGTGTCAAACAAACACAAGGCTTTCACCCAGGAGACTGGGGTTTGTGTCCCATGTGAAACCAACAGTCAATGCTGACTTATTTTTAAGACATTACATAAGTTACATCACGTACCCAACCACAGTACAGTATTTTCCTCAACCTACTCAAACAGTTTTGTTTCCTAAACTTATCAAAGTAGTTTTTGCACCTTTAAGTTTGAAAGTATCCCTGGAAGTTGCATATTATCGCTAACGTGACCGCAGAGTCCTGCATGTATAAAAATGGCGCAAGGTGTTCTCAAAAGAAAACGTCAAACTATTCAACAGTCCAACTTTTCCCATCAGCAAGTCTTAACAGAATCAACTTCTAAACACCGTTTCCAGCATTTCAGTGAGCCAGGCTGAACGAATGAGGCTCAGGTTGTGTGTATCTCAGCACGTCCCTTGTGCTTCATGGTGATATATCCCTTTGTGGTTTTGTTGTTTGCCAGGCTCCTTGAGCGCGTCGCGGTGATGTAATTGAAGCGGGAAGGTCACAGCGCCGGGTTTCGTTGATGGTAAGTTTTGAATTTTCTCCCCCAGACAAGCACGCTGACACTGCACACCAAGCAGGAGGAGCATGTAAACTGAGATCCACATCGCCTGATACCACAAGGACAAATATCCAGACTGGGAGCATTGATAACAAATCCTGTGGGCTGGAAAGAAAACGTCCCTATTTACAAGTAATTAAGTGGCAGTAAATAGATCTTAAACTAACTGAACAAAAGCACCATTAGGGTGACATATTTCTGATTTTGTAGCCAGCGCTAATGGGACGGCTCTAGAGATATGAGTCTATCTGTCCACCGCTTTGGTCCAGACTTAAATATCTCAACAGCTACTGCATGGATTGTTCTGAAATTTCGTACAAACATTCTTAGTCCAAAAACAATGAATCTAAGGTTGATGTTTGCGTTTTTGAATCAAGTGTCTCAACATCTATCAGATGGATTACCATGAGGTTTGATAGAGATATTCATGTTTCCTTTGAGATGAACTCTAATAACTCTGGTGAATAGTAAACCTTTAATCTAGCACCATCATCTGGTTAAAAATGTTGGTCATTAACTTTGGTTAATCAGCCTCAGTCTCAGCTGTACTTTGCAAATATTAGCATGCTAACAGACTATGCTAAGATGGCAGTCACTATGAGCATTTTAGCATTCAACATGTAGCAGCGCTGTGCCAAAGTAAAGCCTCACAAAACTGCTAGTGTCTTGTAGATTTGATGCTTCCTAACTGGAAGTGATGCATTCAAATGAGCAAGTGAAAATCAGACTGTTTCAATTTTTCCCAGTGAGAATAATCTAATCTGCTGCTGCTGAACAGAATGTTGCTTGACTGAAAAAACACTTCCTGCAGAAGGTAGGAGAAGGTAGGAATATCCATAAAAAGAACAAGGAATTCCAAGTTGGTAACTCAGGTAAGATCCACCTGGCCTGAGTTTTCTAAAATAAACAGATCTGACATCAAGGCAATGTGGCAGCGCACACAGCGTGACCCTTTGTAGTGGCCATTCCCATTTCCATTCTGTTGATTTGTTCTTGATAGAAGTCTCTGCAAGCTCGTGGTACTCTCCTGCTCCTCCTGTCTCTTTTGAAGTGTGCTTATCAGCTGCTGTAGATGCTTGTGAAGTTCATAGACCTCCCACACGGTAATCAGTTTGATGCAGGTGTCCACGCATTTAGATTTGAAGTCGACAATACAGAGTGTGAACTATCAACTCTTGACTTGCAGTGGATTGCAGCATTAGTCCACAGCACAGGACCTCCTTCCTGTACTTACTGTCTTGCCGCCGCCCCTGACATATTTCACCAGTAAGTGGAGTGATGTATTTTGGTTCCCTTGGATTTTTCTCTGTGGGAAAAGAAACCGAATCAAAGGGGAAAACGCTTCAAGTTTGCAAACTGAACTGATTCAGACGACAGCAAACAACCTAGTGGTGTGAAAACGTCTCGTTTCTTTTTATGGACAGGTGAATGAACAGATGGAGTGATCAGTTTATGGATTGATTTTTTTCTTTATGGAGGGATGGTGCACACACAGACATACTGATGCTTGTTTATAGTCGATACACTCTGTCATGCTTTATTTCTAGAACGCAGCGTGATGGTAGGCACTCCGCTATGTGATGTGTGTCTGCGTCAATGGAAATTAGATAAACTGATAAAGAGATCAGTGGGTAATTCATGACGAACTCATTCCTTCTGATCCTACGACCACCATCTCCACTCGCTCGTATCATCTTTTCCGTATCGCTACAGTGATGTAGGGCTGTCAGTGGCCCTAAGTAAAGAGGTACATTTAACTGGCCTGAGTTTCACAGAGACCATTTGTGGACTTCCACAAGGACGAGGAAATTATGGACGTGCCCTTAATTATTAAACAAGTGTGTCAGCAGCCCGGCCTGATGGAGGTAATGCAAAGAGGAAGTGGGCCAGAGAGAGGGCCTCGGGGATCAGGGGGATAAGAGAGGCTGGTGGGCTCGCTGGACCTGGGGGTGGGGTGGTGTTAGGCCCAAGGGCTTTGGCTCAAGCATGGGAGATCCAATAATGCTGTCAAAGCTATTTTGCACATTGTTAACATTCAGAATCTGCTGTAGACGAGGCTGTTAGAGGTGGACCACTGTGCACAGGCATCTCAGTGATTTGGTTTAACGCAGCGATAAAGCCAACACCAGAGGACACTTGTGATTTGATACACAGTAATCATATGATACTGTGCATGCACAGCTGATTGGGCCACAATGAAAAGGCCCTTGAGAAACTTTTTGCATGACGTCAACAGGAATGGCATGGCATTTTTGTACAAGGGATATGAGGGGGATGAGTGTCTGTCTTCAAAGAAATCGATCAGGGAATATCAAGTGAGCCAGAGGCCTGACTCAGGCAAATCAGCCATCCTTTGTGAGTGTGTGTGTGTGTGTGTGTGTGGGAAACCTAATGAAAGACAGAGGCATTGAGGGGATGAGCACATGCAGCCACAGTACATTTGTACACAGGCTGTAAGCACTCATACCTTCATAAGATAAGCTGATGGAAAACTTTTCATTCAAGGCGACGCGTCCGGGCCGTCGTAAGACAGAGCATAGAGTGAGGATGAGGAGGGGGGGGGGTCGTTAAGCTCAATGGAGACCTGCTGCACTGCTGCCCGACAGCACCTCAATTAGTCCAACACGCTGATCAGGGATTACCAGGACAGTGGCTTAAACCACAGTTTCAATTACATGCTTCTCATCTGCGTGTGGAGGCTGACACCTGGGTGACATGTTGACCTGAAACGTCCAGCAGTAAGCAGCAGTCAGAATCAAGGATTAAGTTGAGAAAACTCTTAATTTTTTTTGTTTTAAATCAAACTCAATCTTTAAAGTTTTGAAATCAACTAAAAATGAAAAGTTAGATAGTATTGAGAAGAATGGAAATTCAATTTGTTGGAATTTGTTGTCTGTAAGAAAATATAGGATAGTACTAACTGTACCCTTTAAACCTCTCTGACTCAAGCTGTCAAACGTTCAAATAAATTTTACTGGAGATCCTACAGTTTCAAGAGATACCAAATATACCCGGTTTGGTAAAATGTGTCTAAAACAGAAGGGGAAACAGAATCACAGCTTTCCATAGATAATTATGATTTATACCAAAACTGGATGTCAGAGTTGCAGCAATCTGTTTTTGTTGGGATTCTTTTGAGTGTTCTTTTGGTTTTTTTTTGGCCACTCAGGGTCAATGACACTGACATATAACTTCTAAAGGGCCATCTACACCACAGATGATAGCCGTAACAATAACTACAAATATAGCCTTATTTTATTATTATTTAAAAAAAAAAAAAACATACTAACCCAAGTAGCAAAGTCTACTTACTCCTCTCGTATTTGAAGAATTTCTTGAGGTCATAACCTTCTGGTTGTCTTTGTTTCTCTGTGCAACGTGCAGCAGTAACAGGTCACAGCTGGGACCGACACAGCTGGAGCGTTCAGCATGTGTTTGGTGCCACCGTTTACCAGATGTGGGGAAAAAAAGTCTCACATGCAAAAGAGCTTGCAAAGTTTAACAGGTTATATGAAGCTGAATCAGTTTCCTGAATGTCTTTTACATTAATAATATGTCTTCTCAATAAAACAAATGCATAATTGATTAAATGTAAGTCTAAAACACCTTAAACTTAAACAAAATTTTAACAGTCAAGATACATTTACATGACATTGCCTTTCTTTGTGGCTTTACATTAAGTTGAATGTTGTGGTGGTCACGTTGTTCAATTTTGAGCTGCAGACATTCTCTTCTTACTCACCAACAACATGAATCCAGATTTTATTTTTGACTAGTCCCGTTCACGATAGCTGCGTCATGCGTTGGCCTCTGCTGGTCTGCTGTGTCCAAATGGTTGCCAGGTTTGTGTGTACTGCACTAGAAATGACCAAATCACGTTTCAGAGACAACTAACTTTTTAATATCTAGACAAATCAAGTCATGAATACCAAGGCAAAGTCGAGTCTTCAGTCATTAATCAGTGTGGATGTTCATGTAGCTCTGTTTTGGTCTCCACTCACTCCTGCAGGGAAATATCAGCTGCAAAAATGGTTTACTATTTTCTCCAGCTAGTTGCTAACTGTATTATTGTTTGGTGCTGGACAAGTAGCGTACAGGGAGTTTATATCAGAACCTTTTTTATGCAAAACAGCTGTCAGCTGCTGTTTCTGGTTGTGACCTCATGAGAGCAGGGAGGATGAATCAAAACAGTAAAGTCTAGACCAAAACAATGAGGTGAAAGATGTTAAACCAATTCTTAAAGGATCAGTGCATCGGTTTTAGTAGCATCTAGTGGTGATTTTTCACATTGAAAACACTTTGACAATCCCTCCCCTTCTAAATGTGTGTGTCGTATCTAGGGCGAGTGTTTGGTCTGTCTGTTCTGGACTATTGTAGGCGGTTTCCATGGAAGAGAACCTGCATCCTCTGTAGAGATAAACAGCTCGTTCTATGGCAACTAAAAAGCAATGATTCTCATTTTCAGGTGATTATACACTAATGAAAACATACTTATGAATATCACATTTCATTTCTGCCATATTCTGCCAATAGATCCCCATAAATCTTACACACTGGACCTTTAAAGCGGCGAGGAGCTGCAGAGTCAAGTGATAATTCTCTGTCGGTTCGTTTCTGCAAGCAACATCTTTCACATTACACACACAGTCATTTATTCCATTGCTAATAAAATATTGATTAGTGCAGCTTTAAAAAATACACGCTCACTACAAATGGTCACGGAGGACGAGGAAAAGTACACACAAGCACGCAGACTGTTGGATCTTTAAATCCCTCTGTGTTTGTGTGTGTGTGTGTAGGTAAAGATAACTGAGAGAGAAAAACCAACAAAAGCAGGTGTGATATCCTCATGACTGTATGACTGAGCTCCTCTTCTGTGCTATTACAGTCCAGTGGAGCTTCACAGCACTCAGGAGAAGAGGGAGAAACAGGGAGAGAGACACAGACAGACAGACAGACAGACAGAGAGAGAGAGAGAGTGTGTGTGTGTGTGTGTGTGTGTGTGTGTGTGTGGAAGAAGAGTGGGCCCGGCGCCAGCTCACCCCACCCTTACTGCTGCTGCCTGCAGAGTGAGGAGTGCTGCATTTCCTGAGGGCAATGCAGAGGACAAGGAAGAGGAGGTTCACTTCTGTTAAGGTCACCATACAGCCAACACAGAGCAGGGCTGCAGACACAGAGAGCCTGCGGCGGACAGAGACACCGAGAGGGACGCAGAGAGACACAGATGGACACAGATTGAGAGAAGGAGAGACACAGATGAGCTGCAGCATTCAGCGTGATGCCTCTGCTGTCCAATGTTCTCTCCACAAATATGCAGCTTCACGCCATCAGAGGACAGAAGTGGGAATGAATCATCTTCACACCCCGAAAAGCTGCACCCACGTCTTTCAGTCTCATCGCTTGATTGTCCTTTGACTGTTCTATGATTGGACGTGTTTGTTTGTTCGCTGTTTTAGGGTTACTGCCCCCGACAGCTGCGCATATTTCATATAAGAAGACCTCTTCATCATGAGGTTTTATCAGAATCACACTCTGAGAAACAAGCTGTTTTCCAGTATGATTCAGAAGGTTATATACAAAGTAAATGGATGGCAAAAACTAAACTTAACTAAGTATCAAAAATCCAGAGAGAGAGAGAAAACTTTTAACATTATCCTGCAGCTACATTGAGTTATATTTTTTTTTATTATTTTTAAGCACAAATACCAAACATTCCCCATTCCCTGTGATTATTGATCACACAAAACAAGCAGGTTAAAGAGGTCACCTTGGCCATTTTTCACTAGTTTCCCTGCTCCTCTAATGTGAGGATTTGCTGTTTCTCTTTGTCTTATATGATAGTACACTGAATATATTTCAATTTTTGACTGTTGGACAGATGTAACAAGCGGTCTGAAGATGTCACCCTGATAAATTAGGAAATTTTATAGTTTGATATTAAATATAGCACATTATTACAATAAAAGTGTCTTGAGACCAGTGTATGACAATATCTACTTAGTCATTAGTCATTTTAATTGTTTTATTTTAGTTTTTAAAGGACATGCCACCAACTTCTGCGTTGTTTTTGTTTTGCTGTTGTACATAATTTAAGCAAAAGTTAATTCATGTCAATTCGTATTCGCATGCTTATAAGTCATGGCTGTCTACTTTTATTATATTTAATTAAAGAAGGAAGGCAGAAGCACTTTAAGTTAAAAGGAAAAACAAATTTTACATGAACAAAAAACACTGTACACATCATATTTATTATTTTATTTTAAAAAGTCCTTTTCCTTGTTTTTTAAACTTGCGATGAATATATGGTGGACTTTCTTTTTGCAGTTGTGACAGAGCAGCCCCACATATCGCCCACCATAACTGCACCTTGAGTTTTTTGTATTGTTGCATCCCTAATTTTTAATTAAACTAATTGAGTTGTTCTTTATTTAAGACATAAATAAAGACATAACAAAACTAGTATGTTCTTTATTAGACAGTATTTGACTATTATCAGACTTAATTAGAGGGTAATTAGGGAAACATTTCAACAGAACTGTAACTTAGACTGTAAACAAACACAATGCTGCAATGAGAAACTGCTTAGAATTTCATATTAAATTATACTCAACACTTTAGTTGACCGTTCTGTTGTAATGATTCCGTAATTACCCTTTAATAAAGTATAATAAGGGTCTAATACTATCTGATAAAGAACATATTATTTCTAGTTTATATCTAATCTAATACAAGTACAGCCTGTTACATCTTATTAGTGTCCTGTAAAATTAAGTGCTATCAATAAATGTTGTTTGCAGCGCCGATATCTTCAGGATTTCACACTTGGCACGCATGCACAGCACGTCAGAGTCCCACTCGGATGTTTTTAAGCACGCGTCCATGTGAGCACAGGAGGAAGCAGAGAGACGAGGGGAGCTCTTCAGGCCCCGGAGGTGTGTAACAACTCGCAGGGAATGACAGAGGTAAGCGGGACTCTCCTGGGACAGGAGGATTAGTGTGGAACCATTACCTTACAGCCGTGAATCACTGCTAATGGCCTCAGTGAGAGGGTACTGTAGTACAGAGCTAGGACACATTTAGATTGAGACCTCGAGCTCTGTAACAACGCACACTGCAGCATATTTCTGCTGTTAGCGCAATGCAGAAAGAGCTGTGACAACTTAGTGTACAAGATGGTTTTATGTGGCTTTTTGTGCAGGTCCAGAGTGCAGAGATACTCCCCCACCCCCGAGTCGAAATGAGCATACCGTACACCAGCAGATCCTTAAAAATTTATTGAAGTTAATGTAAGGTGAAATCATAAGTGATATAAGAAAAGGAAAAACAAATAACCCTTGCATAGATCACAGACCATGCCTTTGTCATCATCTGACAAACTGAACACATTGTAGCATAATCCTTGGTAAACACAACGTGACAATGACGGCTGGATTAGATAAACACAATCAGAGTTTGGTTTGCTTGTGGATGAAAAAGAAGAGCAGAAGAAGAGTTCAACAGTCCTTTTTGCGCTTTTGCTCCAGAACTTCCCTACCAGCGATTAAATGTGCATTCTTGACAGAAAAAGACAAACTCATAGCCATCACACTTCTAACACAAACAAGATCTTCTCATCGATAATCACCTTTGGTGAGTGAGGTACACAACATCCCAACATTTGATCCCGGTCAGTGCCTCCTCAGCAGGCAGAAAGCAGTCCAACATCAAGACCTTTAGCAAACACAAATGCCTTGAAGGGATAGTTCAGATCATTTGAGGTGGGGTTGTATGAGGTACTTATCGATATTCAGTGTACCTACAGTAGATGGTGGGCAGCACACCCCCAGTGCGCAGGAGTACTAGCACGAGAACTGAGCACAGCTGTGGACAGGGTTAGCAGCAAAAACTTTTAGTCACTTAAAAAAGATCCGCCTTTTAAAATTCTATATCAGTTGAAGTGCACGCTATATTTAGAATATTTTCACTGCTTTACTTTGCTGCAGACAGGCTTTTCTTACCAGAAACGGCTGTTCAACGAGCCAAATATCGCTCCGTCCCAACCAACCAGACTCCACAGGCGAAATCACTTATTTAACCGCACAGCACATAGGAGTTGCTGGACCACCGCTGCCTCAACTGGTTAGTTTGTTTGAGTTGCTCTGTGAACTTCGGTGAATGCAAAGTATATTTAAAACACAAAATAACAAACAAACTATTAGACAAAGGCAGCAGTAGACCAGTAGCTGCTGTGTTCTGTGATGTAAAATCACTGATTTTGTCTATGCAATTTGGTTGGTTTGAACAGAGCCATGTCAGGCTCATATAACAGCTATTTCTCATCAGAAAAGACTGTCTGACAGCAAAGTAAAGCAGTGAAAATATTATAAATATGCCGCACACTTAAACTGATTTTGATTCTTTTAGGTAGACCTTTTTTTTACGTGGCTAAAATACGTTTGCTGCTGACCCTGTTCACAGCATTATTTCACTTAACTTCCATGCTGATACTTTCTGCTTCTCCAATCTGGGGGTGTGTCGACCGCATCTACTGTAGGTAATACACTGACTATCAATAAGTACCTCATACAACCCCACATCAAATAATCAGAACTGTCCCTTTAAAACCAATGTAGTACAGAGGAGGAGGGTGTGTGGCACAGGCCCTGCTTAGACATGACGGGCATGTTTCCCACAACACAGTATCACTACAGTCTAGACTGAGATAAGAGCGGGCAAAATGTCACTTGAAAGAGCGTTTCAGTCTTAGAATAGAGATAAAGTTTGAGAAACTAGCCCTTAAATGTCCTTGCTCACATTCAAAGCCTAGCAAATCACACATAGACACGCTGAGAACGGCTCGGATACCCAGCGCCGTCTGAGTGATGAGGTCAGCGCTAAGGTGCTTTTAAGAAATCCAGCAGAGGACACAACTTCTGAACAGGGCCTTACAGGAAGCCTTGGTGCAGATGAAAGCAAGGGTTTCTTTTTTTTTTTTCTTAATGATGCAACTGTATTATAGTTGATCCACAGTTTGAAAGGCAAAACTCATGCAGTCTTCCATCGACCATGCAGTTTTTTGCGATTAGTAGGTTTCTGTAGAGATACATTATAGCAGTAGGTTCAGCAGTGGAGATTGGAACAATGTGAACATGGTGTTTGAATGAATCCTGTTTTTTTTTCATATGTTTTTTTAATAATAGTACACTTCTTGTCCATATCATTTAGTGTATAGCAATTGATCATAATACAGTAGTTTCATTATCATGGCTTGCCAGAGGAACATATTGTCTTTGATATTCCAGTATATGGCATGTTCTTCCTATTATCAGTCATGTTACAGTGCCACCAAAAAACAAAAGGAAAATAAAAACACACATTAATTGTTTCTCATAAGTAATTGCAGTATATAGTGGTTACTTTTCTCTATCTTATTGTAGCTAAATTGCATTTTGTTCTCATGACATTTCGTGTTTTTTATTATAGTTTAATTCGGTTAATGTCGTCATTTTTTTTTTTTTTTAGATCTTCTCACTCGTGTTTGTTTGCAGAAGCATAACATCTAACAGTAAGCTAAACAAATGAATATGTAAAACATTTTTAGGCACCTTCTCTGACTTTCTCTCACGTAGCTGATCAGTCCGGTGAACTGATGATAGATCCTCTCTAAGTGCATTATGGGCCGTCCCTTTGGGACTGTGTTAAAGGTTCGACTGAACCCTTCAGCAGCTTCTCTTCCTGACTGCAAAACAACTCCAGTCCGACCTGGGTGGTTAATGGGGGGGGACTGCCACTATTACAAAAGCCTATATTTGGATTTTTCATGGGTTACTGTCTCGATAAAACGTCAGCCTCAACATTCGACCCCACTGACCTTACAAAATCACAGAACAGAGGGTACGAGGTTGGTACATAAACAGCCCTGTTGTGAGTTATCTGTCAAGTGATTGCAGCTTCTCTGACATTCAAAATAGATTTTGTTTTACTATTTTTTACAAAAAGCATCTAAGAAACAGGCGATCTGTTATTCTATTGCTGTTAAGAATGCATGTTTCTGTTGGGTAATTGAATGCATAGCACCATCCATACATGCCCTCACAGCACTGCTAATGTGAGGGGTATCATTTTTATTTTCACCTCACTTTCAGCTGTTTCCTGCAGGACACGTTGCACACATCACTACTTTCAAGCATGATTTCCTGATAGCTGCATTTATGAGACTACTATAATTTCCTAATATCATTCTATATATAGTAATATAATGTATGGTACTGGGTATTATTGGTGTCCTTCTGTACGAGAAACCCTATACAAATTGAAGATCCCTGACACAAATGTGTATCTTTTTTTTTTTTTTTGCTCTCGTGATGAGTTGCTGACATCGAGCAAGGCTCTTTAAATTTCACCTCGCCTGAGGCAGACACTCTTCAGCAGTACAGTACGAAGATCAGTTCCAAATAAAATGACAAACGGTGCCCTAAACTAACCAACCAGCCACCAATAACAGAACGGGAACAAGAATTATCGAATGGAAAAAGTCTTTAACGAAGGCTTACTTCAGCTGATGCTTCAGATAATAAATGTGTGATGTAACAAGACAACAATGGTAGTCCTGTACTAGCACCACAAAGGATAGCCATTGCACCAACAGAAACAACTATGACATTCAAGTAGCACTGCAGTGGAGGACCTTGACAGGAGAGTGCTAAATAAAAAAGAAAAGAGCGTACAGTACAGTACAAAATCTCACTATCATTTGGGTGAATTCATCTCAATACTGAGTGATGTACAGTAGCTGGAGATATTCAAGTACAATTTGTCCAAATCTATCTGCAGTTAGCCTGTCTGGAACAATATGCTGAGAAACAATGCACTACACATGAGCAAGCACAGTGACAAAGAAACAAAAAAAGGTTCAAGCAACAGAACAACATGATTGTGCAAAAAGACGGGCTGCACTTCGCTGTGCGTCATAATGCCCACGGATTGCATTGCAGGATGACAGATTCAAAAACTATAACAAACGTCTCCACCGTCTTATACACACATTCAGGTGTGTTTCTGTGACACAACAGTAACTTTACATACCATTGTTTCAAAGAAACTAACATATAAAACAGTCAATCTCATCCTGTTAGGAGAGTCAAGCATCTCCACAAACTCTCTAGAAAAAAATTCATGTTCTGATTGTGCGTAGCTTTAAGTGAAAAAGAAAAACAAGGAGGAGCGGGATTGTGGTACACTACTTGCCCTAAGTGCTTGTGTAAAGGCTATGCTTTGGGACTCTCACATTCAATGTTGCATGACTGCAGTTTACACTTAAGGTTCCATTTTGCATTATGGTATAGGAAGCCCTGCATTGAAGCTTGCAGCTCTGCAGCAAGTTTGCAATGACCTCACTGAGGTAGAGACCCTGAAAGGATGCATGGTGCATGAACAAAAAACAACAGACATAAATAAAATATGTTTAAAAAACCTATGGATATTCCCTTTTGAGTTGGATTGGTAAACATGCAGAGTACAATACATCGCTGCTGCTTAAGGGCATAATTAAGTGCGTGACAGCATGAAAACTGGGTTGTGCATAACAGCCATGGATCTTTTTTTTTTTTTTTTCTTTTTTTTGACCACAATCACCTGCTGTTTCAACCTTGTTCATCTGGCATCATTAACATCATAACCAGCAGTCTATCAACACGAGAACAGACGGTAAACCAGCTCTGCTCGACCTCACAAATCCAGTTGTACACAGAGGCACTTTCACTGGTCCTGTTGGTGAAAGGGATAAAGGCACTAGCAACTAATGTCAGAATAATTCTCTGGAATATGAAGTGAAATTTGGTATTGATCCTTTTTTAGTGGATTCCAAACCAATGTGTACTAAAAATTTGACATGGAAATGGAAGCATGACTAATGATATGTTAACATTTCTTGTTCAAAGAAGGTCCATGCACTGCACTATTGACGTAATACTGTAATTGGTGCTTATTATGCTTATATGCACTTTTGATATTAATATTTATTCAGTTTCTTTGACTACTTTTAAATTAGAAACTCTGCATCCTCAAGGTGGGTTTGGATATATTTGATCGCAATTCAGAAACATCCAGAATTTGATTTCCTTTAGTTTCCCTGACAATAGGGCACTGCAGAGTGCCTGAATTGCAACAAGCTGTATACTCATGTCATGCATTAAATATACCAGGATACAAAAGTACCTTAGTCGATAGACCATAATGCAGGTTACTTTTTTCATGCTATGATCTCATTTATGTACTGTTCCCTTAAGGTTTAACATTCAATTTCTATACTTCTAAATGATTAGCATTTCAAATTAAAAACTCATCCAGTGCACTCAGTATGAAAACAGATGAGAAGGGGGTGGATGGAGGCAGGTATCCAAAAAGAACATCCTTTCCATTGTGTGCGATATGTCTCATGCATGCCGATATCAAAATGGAAAGTCTCTAATCATGCTCGTGTGAAGCTCACGTTATCATTGTGCTGTGTTGCATCTAAAGGGCATGGCATTGAATCACTTGGTGATATCACAATTACAGCATCTGCTGGAAAACAGCAGCATTGCGGATGTCCGTGAAGCGTGGAGATCACCATCTGTTTACATCCAAACAAGAGAGATCAGTCTTCCTCCTATAAGGTGCTTTGCTGAACAGTAGATCCTTTTGTAGGGAGGAGGGAGGAGAGAGGAGGAGCGGAGGAGCAGGGAGTGGGGGGTCACCTAACTTCTTGGCGCTTACCACTTGGCTGCAGATGCTTGCATGTCTCTGCAGACTTTTCTGGTGCATTGTGCAACTTGCTGAAATGTTATCTGTACTCCATGCATAAGATTTTAATTACCACGCCGTCATCTGATAAGACAGTGTGTGCTCTGCATCCACCAGGGAGCCATGTATATGCGTAATAATCGATGTTTTCTTTTTATATATTTGTAGGATCAGAAGAATTAATTATTCTATCTACCTGTCGTATACTCTAAGAGCTTTGTTTTTTCTGTTTCCTTTCTATATAGCTGAGCATAGTTGTAGGCCTAATGCCATAGAGTGCTTTGGGGAGGTAAATGAAGCATTCCTTACTGATGGTCTACTCCACATGTGACAGTCCCATAGAGATCCCAAAGTTCCTAACTAGTATCTAAACATCTGTAAGCAGCTTGCTTTTATTTACACAGTTTTGGTTGGCTATAGTGCAATTGCCAGTTCTGAGGTTTGCCTCCCTAAAGTTGTCGATGCTATTGTTTATGTCTCCATCAATCTCCATGTACTCTGACTTGCTGACGGTGGATGAACTACGGCGGCTGGAGTTGGTTTCGGAGGGGATGTTGGGGTTGCTGACGTTGAGCAGCTGGGCCTGCTCTTCTCCCTCGGTCTCCCTGTGGTAGAAGTAGTTGAAGTTGGACACAATGACAGGCACTGGCAGCGCAATTGTCAACACTCCGGCGATGGCGCACAGAGATCCTACAATCTTGCCTCCTATAGTGACCGGGACCATGTCCCCATAGCCCACAGTTGTCATGGACACAACGGCCCACCAAAATGCATCCGGGATGCTGCCAAAGTAGGATCCTTGCTCCTCTGCCTCGGCAAAGTAGACAGCGCTGGAGAACAAGATGACTCCAATGAACAGAAAGAAGATCAGCAATCCGAGCTCTCGCATGCTGGCCTTGAGGGTCTGCCCCAAGATCTGCAGTCCTTTGGAGTGTCGTGACAGCTTGAAAATCCGAAACACCCTGACCAGACGGATCACCCTGAGGATGGCCAGAGATGTTGCCTGCTCCCCGACTCCCTCATTCTCTGGGTCTTCAGCCAGCTCGGTGCCGAGGGTGATGAAGTAGGGGATGATAGCCACGATGTCGATCATGTTCATCATGTTCTTGAAGAAGGCCGGTTTGCTTGGACACGCCAGAAAGCGTACTATCAACTCAAAGGAGAACCAGATTATACAGAGTGTCTCAATGACGAAGAAGGGGTCAGTGAGGATATTTGGCTTGTAATACATAGTAGTGTTCCCAACTGTCACCATTCGACCTGCGGGGTCCTCTTTCAGCTGTGGTAAAGTCTCTAAACAAAATATGACTATTGAAATCAGAATTACCATCACAGACACGATAGCAATCCCTCTTGCGGTGCCTGAGCTCTCTGGGTGCTCGAAGAGGAGCCAGATCTGACGCTGGAACTCCTTCTCAGGTAGAGGACGCTCTTCCTCCCTGATGAAACCCTCGTCCTCACGAAACTTCTCCATGGCGTCCACTCCCAGCTCGTAAAATTTGATTTCTTCCGAGAACATATCCAAAGGGACATTCACTGGTCTTCTCAGCCGACCCCCTGACTGGTAGTAATAGAGGATGGCGTCAAAGCTGGGGCGGTTTCTGTCAAAGAAGTACTCATTTCTCAGGGGATCAAAGTACCGCATCCTCTTTTTGGGGTTGCCCAGCAACGTTTCTGGAAACTGGGAGAGAGTTTTCAACTGCGTCTCAAACCGGAGACCGGCTATGTTGATGACCACCCTCTCGCAGCATTCGTGGTCATTGTGGTCCGGGGGGTAGGTGTCCTGAGGGTGGCCAGGGACAGCCGAGGTCTCGTCCATGTTATCTCCTGCTACCACGGTCATTTTGGGAGGAGGAGGAGGATGAGGAGGTAGAGGAGGAGTTATGTTGGATGTCGGTTAGTCTGACTGAGCAGGCATTCAGGTTCAGGGGAAATTTTCCACTCCTCAGCTGCTTCCCACACCCCTTAAATTGTTGGAGACGTCCCCAGATACAAGGGGGGCTGGTTGGCTGCTGCTCTGCCTCAGTGCGGCTCCACTGCGGTTCTCGCTGACTTGACCATTGCTGCTGCTCTCCGGTGCATCTGCTGCTGTTGTTACTGCTGCCTCTGTCACCCAGAGAGAGGAGGAGAGAGGGAGAGAGGAGGAGGAGGAGGAGGAAATAATGGGATCAAACAGCCAAGATATTTGCTGGCTCAGCATTTTCTGCAGTTTATTTATTTATTTACTTCTCTTAGCCTGCAATTAGTGCAGTTATCCAGTTGTAAAGGTATAAAATATTAAGTTAATGAGGATATAGGCATTTACAACCTCTCTGTAGTACTCCTTAATGAGTACATGATGATCTTCTTGGACTAGATGGTATTTATTTTTGTAATGTTTCTATGTTACTCTCATATTTATCTGTGCAGATGTTTACTTTAGTTTAACATAGAGCACAAACGCTGTGGTTCTGTCTTAAAAATGCATGGCAGTGATCCATCCTACGCCACTCAAACCAGCCTGAATTATGATGTGACGCATAACATTTCATACTCATATTAACACCAACTGATATTTCTACATGCACACAGCCTACAGGCCTACAAAAAGATGCAAAAAGCATCCGCGAAATAGAAAAACAAGTTGTCTGTTTATCTTGACATCAACAGCAGCTGTCGATAAATGACAATCGAGGCAGTATCTGTTGTATAAGTCAGCAGTTTCGGGGCTTACCGTGGGTTGATCTTGAAAGGTCTTGAATGCGTCTTATCCTCGAGTAAAATCATCCAACGGCGGAGCACCAGTGGGTGTCATGTGGCAACTTTACATTGCACCTACCAGGAAAAAAAGAGCCAAGAGCCTGACTGTGCTCATCGCCATCCCATCTGTGTCTAAACGCCTTCAGGCGGTGAAGTAGGATGGGGTAAAATGAGATGAAAATCAGGTGAGTCTAATGAGAAAAAAGAAGCCTGAGATGGAAGAGCTGTAGCGTCGGTACGCACGGTGGCGTGAGCAGCTTTACAGTGTACCGCAGGAGAAAATCCTGCGCTGCAATTCAGGGGGGGAGATACAGTAAGGGGCAATAAGCGAGGAGCCCTTGGCATTTCCAGACATCACTGCATCATCAGCAGGAATCTGCCGCTTTCAGCGAGTAGACAAGATGACGGGCTGAGTGCTTCAGCGCGGTGAGGAGAGGAGAAGAAAACCATCAAAAAATGGAGAGATGAGAGAGAAGTGCGGCAGCGGCGAGCTCCAAATGTTTTCTCCACAATGTCAAACAAGTTTTGCTGTGCATTTTTACATTGCAAGTGCAGGGGAGGTGAGGGAACGGAGAGGAGGGGAGAGGAGCGAGGAGAGAGGAGGGAGGAGGAGTTGGAGGGTTTCGACGCAATGCAGACCGGCTCTACTAAAGCAGCACGCCGCCAGAAGTTCTCCATACACCACAAAAACAAGAGCGCTTGTGTGCCAGCACTGGCGCAATCACACTGCAAAGAAGGACAGTTGGTAACAAAACCTCCAAATCCCCAACTGTGTGTGACATTTGGGATGAGATATATTTTAGAAAGCTAGCCTGTCATCAATAGAAGAGAGATGAAATCACCTTTTCGTTCTGTCACTTAAGGATTGCACGAGCTTTAGGTGGATGTGCGAAGGGTTGTCACGCTTCACATCTGAGTCGACGTGAGACCAGATGTGATTTTGTAGTTTTCATTTTAGTGAGAAATAAGAAAGATGAAATCGTCAACAGTGTGTTTGTAGCCCTCATATCTATGAAACATGGATGACATCAGGAGGAGCTTGCATCCAGGATCTCACTCCCACATCTGACACTATATGACACCAACTTACAGCACTTCATGATAAGGGTACAATAATTATCATGGATTCACACATGACCTCATGCATGAAAAATCATTAATTCGTTAATGCAGTGTTTCATGAAGGATCAGGAATGTACAAAATTAACAGTATCTCATGCATGGCTTCATTCAATAACAATACGTTAATTAATGCAACAATTAAGGTTTTTCAATCATCATGATGTCTGAGATATTTATGGTGTTTATGTCTTCTTCATAAGTAAGTCTGCAGTTAAAGATACAGGATGAAAAACTGACCAGTCACACCACTGCTCTGGTATTCTGCTGTATATACATTATGTATACTCAACAAAATATAACACGCTTTGACTTCTTCTGTGCAAACAAAAGGTTTATTTCTCTCAATTTTTGTTCACAAATGTGTTAAAATCTGTGTTGGTGAGCACTTCTCCTATGCCAAGATAATCCATCCACCTGACAGGTGCGGCACACGGAGATGCTGATTAAACAGCAGGGTTATTGCACAGGTGTGCTTTGGACAGGTCACAGGAAAAGGTCACTCTGAAATGTGCTCTTTGATCTTGAAAAAAAACATTTATTGGACATTGAACTATGGCTATTTAACATAAGGGTAAAGATACCAAACGTCTTTCCCAGGAGGGTAAAGACATGACACACCCTTGTCTCCCTCTGACTGGTTAGTACTTGTTTTCGTTGTTGGTTGGGTTGGTGAGGTTTAGGCATGAGGAGTGACTGGTTAGTGTTTGGGTGAGAATATCAAGGTAAGCTAATAAGAGCCAGAGTAGAGCAGGTCACAATGTTGTCCTCCTGGGGAGAGGATTTAGTATATGTAGCCCTGTGATAAATAGCCATAGTTCAGTGACAAATAAATGTATTTCTTCAGGCACAGCTGTGCAGTAATCCTGCTGTTTGATCAGCATCTCTATGTGCCACACCTGACGGGTGGATGAAAGATCTTGGCAAAGGAGAAGAGCTCACTAACTCGGATTTCAACAAATTTGTGCACCGGAGAAGATTTTTTCTTAAGCAGCAAACAGTTCATCCATGTGATTTCACAATTATGCCACCATTAATCATATGTTATTCATCAGCGTTAAAGATGGACAGGTCACCGCTTCATTTAAAAGACCACAGACATGATGAAGTCATGAGGAAGTGATGCTGAGTTACTCATGATTACAACAGAGTACACGAGCAGTGCAGGTTTTTGTTCTGCCCCTTTAACTGTAGACTTACTTATGAAGAAGACATGAACATAATTAATAATTCAGAAACCATGATGATTGAAATACCTTTTTGTTGTTGTATTAATTAATGTATTTGCATTAAGTCATGCCTGAGACAGTGTTAACTCTTAAATGTCCAAGTATTACGAGAACAAATTCATGCTTGAATACATGATAATGCTTGTACTCTACTATAAAGTGTTACTATAATATTTCTCCACTCCTGTGGCTCCAGAAGACAGATTTGTGGCATATTTTCGCTGCACAGCAGGTGGAGGATCAGTTTCAGCACCACGGACAGCGCAGATGATTGATTTCACCTCACTGTAAACTACAAATCCCAAAACAAAGTGAGGGGCAGAGCTGAACTGACTCATAGCAGCTTTCTTGTGACTTTATAAAAACACACATTCAACACAAAACCAGGTCATCAGACCTCCGTCTAATTCGTTAAAATCCGCCTGCAGCCAAATATACCCTCCTACATTTGTCACTATGACATTTTATCAAGTTAATTGGTTTTGTGGCAAGACAACCCTGTGTCTGGTTCTGCACCTCTTTTTTCCATCATTCAGCACCAAATGTGATAAAGTGTATTGCACTAATTAAAGGGATAGTTCGGATTTTTTTGAAGTGGGGTTGTATGAGGTACTTACTGATTGTTAGTCAGTGTATTACTAACAGTAGATGGTTGTCAGCACGGCTTCAGTTTGGAGAAGCAGCAGAAGTACCGATGTAGGAAGCTAAGCGATGTGCTGCTGTGGACTGGCTCAACAGCAAAATGTATTTTAGACACTTACTTATCTTACATGCTTAGTTTGCCATCAGACAGCAGCCCTTTTCTGACTAGAAACCACCGTTATATGAGTCAAACATCAATATCTTCAAAGCCACCAAATTCCTTTGGCAAGAACAGTCATTTTACCTTGCAGAACACCTTGCTGGTCTACCACTGCCTCAATCTGTTATTTTGTTTGTGTTATTGGGTGACTTAAGCGAATCCAAACTAACCCTTTAAAACACAGAAGTCAATACACAATGGCACAAACAAACCAAATGATTGAGAAAGCGATTACTGGTTTTGCCAAAGAAGTCTGGTTGCTCTGGGGAGAGCGGTATTTGACTTGATACTTGATACACTTAAACTGACATTTATATATTTAAGTGGTCCTTTTTTAAGTGGCTAAAATACATTTTGCCACTGATCCCGTTCACAGGAGTACATTTCATGGCTTCCTAAACCAGTACTCTCAACTGAAATCTTTACACCAAAGACTTGCTGTTTGCCTTCTGTGAGTTTCATTGAGAGTGAAAAATAACAAGTTTAGATTTTCTGATTCATAATTTATTTATAAAAAGGGATTAAGTTAAGTTCACATACATGTTTAAATTAGAAAAATAAATATTTTATTACATTTAAAATTCACAATGAATTCATGTCATGCAGACATTGCATTGTTGCATTGTAATGTTCTGGCCTATGTTGTTGTTTACAGCGAGCTGCAATGCAATCTGAATGTTTGTAACAACACAGAGGTAAGATGCAATTCCAACTTTGCGTAATAAGCTGCATAAGAAAAATTCAGATTTACAAAATCGCAGTATACACAAGGCTTTTATACAAAGAAAGCGTGGTCATTTATAAAGCCTACACAAAAGAATGTTGTTTTTTTCCTACTGATGATACACACAATGTCCATTAAGGCAGATTTTCCAAACACTGGCATTTCACGAATATCCATGAGAAAAGTGTCCGATATTTTCACGAAGAAGAGAATCCCACTCTTGTATTTTGTTGCGACTCTGAGGGGGAAACAAGCTTCACTTAATCGTGTGCCTCCTGCAAGTAAGCAGAAAACAAAACTCACTATGTTAACATGAGGAGGGAAGAGAAAGCAGTCAGGCTTCTGGTTGAGCTTAGTTAACCATCACAAGCATCCGGATGCATACTGAGTCAAAGAGCATGGTCTCAGGGGCTTATATGCCTAAATCAGTCGAGGCCAGCTGCAACAGGACAGAGATACTCCAGCTAAAGTATTAATTCTGCACACAGCAGAGCCTGAGCAAACGTGTTATGTCTGCAGGAACATTTATCATCCACAGAGTGGCGCCCACAGCTCATTTGCTCTGGACATTCTGATCAAATTCATATGGAAGAAGCAAGTTAAAAGCTCTAAAGAGTTTACAAAGCATGCACATCCAAACAATGTGAGAAATACTGGGTGCTGGAGACAACCCGCACACTAAATAATGTTCTCATGAACATTTAATATATCACCTTGTGACTTTTTGGATTGACGTTCTTGTTCAGATGTAGATAAACAAATTCAGAGAAACACCTTACAAGTGACTATCCAAGAAAATGCGTAAAATGCACATCTGAACAACATTTACAGGGGCCATTAGATTTGTAATAACATGAGCTATTAGGTGACCCCTTAAATGGAGAGTTCAGCCAAAAATGAAAATTCAGTCTTTATCTACCCACCCTCATGACGATTGAAGTTTGGGTTTAGTTTTTTTAGTCCATCAAACACTGCTGGAGTTTCACAGGAAAACAGTGCTGCAGAATCTCTCAAACAGTGTAAGACCAGTGACCAGTTTTGAAACGGGGGGGGGGGGGACAACCAAAAAAAAAAAAAAAAAAAACAACAAAAACCAGTGCCTCCATACTGCTTGTCTGGCATCATCTAAGTCTCTCCTAAAGCCCTGACATCTCATTCACTTGCGTGTGCACACTGTCACACCGCACACACCCACTTCAGACAGTGTGCACGCGCACATGAACGTGTCTCTGACCGAAAGGATCTACAGTGAAGATTTAGGTGAAAAACATGGTGTAAACGACGTCTTTCAAGTCAGCTTGGCATGTTGGAGCTTTTGGAGAGTTTCATTATACCAGACAAGCAGTATTGAGGCATTTGTTTGTTTGTTTGTTTGTTTGTTTCACATTTGTACACTGGTCACCATTCATGTAAATTCTTTGGGAGATTCTGCAACACCGTTTTCCTGTGAAACTCCAGCAGTGTTTTGTGGACTAAAAAACTAAACCCAACCTTCAATCGGCATGAGGGTGAGTAGATAATGACTGAACTTTCATTTTTGTGAAAGTGCCACATCTTACAGGTGCCTAGTCCTTTAAGGGGACCAGGCACCTGTAAGACGTGTCTCTGAATTTGTCTCATGTCTGAAGAAGTGAAACATCACAAGGTGGTATAACAATAAATGTTCAAGGGAGCATTATCTGGTGTGTGGGCTCTCTTTTATATATATTTTAAATATCTTTTTTATATTTGGCAATTGTTCTTTTTCTCCAAAGAAAAATTACGTCGGTCATGTTTTCTCCTATGTCTCATCGTTTCTGTGTATTTTCAGAATCGTGAGATGTTTTATTTTTAGAAATTAATCTCATAATGGTGTGATTACGAGATACTTATCTTTTAATTATGGAATAGTGATCTCATTATGAAAAACATGTAAACTTTGTACCCTGAGTTATAGACCCTCAGTTAAGCCAACAATCTTTCAGTCTACACCCATCAAAGGAGCAATGAGGGGCTACTATTAGACATAGGAGCAGCGATGATGGTTACACGCTATATATAAAATATATATATGGTATTATATATATATATATATAGCTTCACTGTCCATCAGAGCGTGACACACACCCAAACACACACAAGTAAGACCTCTACAAACCCTGAACAAACCCTCAAACAATCTCACTAACTCAATTGTGACAGAGAGATTAAAGGGATAATTCAAAGTTTTTACAAGTGGGGTTGTGTGAGGTACTCATTCATGGTCAGCAAGGGTACAGATCTCATTACAGCTTTGGGGGGGGGGGGGGGGGGGGGTGCAGTGGTGAACTTGGCAAGAATTTTGAGTCCTGGATTTGCAACGTCTTTCTACGAGTAAAGAGAAGCAGAAAACGAGGGTCATTATTAGAAGGTAGGCCAGCATTAATGTGAATTATTAGTGTTAAAATGCCCCCTACTCCCAGAGGTCTTTTGAGTGGACAGACTGTTAAAACAAACTCCATTCTAAAAGCAAGTGTGTTATGGTAAGTACATTTTTTTTTCCACAGTAAAAACTTTAGTTACACCCCAAAACAGGGAAGTGATGTATGCGGTTCATTGAACCTTGGTTCATACCACTGAGCAGGATAGATATTGCAACATAAATGAAACTGCCAAAAAGTTTTGTTTTAAAGTGTGAATTATTTTTCCAAAGTTTTCAAAATATATGTTTTCAATTACATAATTTATTTCACTGCTTTGCCTCACCATCAGACAGACTTTTCAAATAGGAAACCATTGTTATATAAGCCAAAACTTGCTCTCTCCAAAGCAAATTCCTATTGCAACAAACATTGTACTTTGCAGAACACGAGAATTTCTATCCTGCCACTGTTGATTGATTATCATGTTTGTATTTTTGTGTGACCTTGGTGTTTTAAATGATTAGCTCAGGTTCACCAAAGTCACACAAAAACACAGATGAACTAACCATTCGAGGCAGCGGTAGACCAGAATCTCAGAGGTAAAATTAATGTTTTTGCCAAAGGACTCTGGTTGGTAAAGTGGTGAAAATATTCTAAATATAGCGTACACTTAAAAAGATATAGACTTTTTTTTAGGTAGCTAAAATACGTTTTGCTGCTGACCCTGTCCACAGCAGTACATTGCTTGGCTTCCTACACGGTGCTCCTGCTGCTTCTCCAAACTGTCAAACAATCTCCATCTACTGTAGCTCATACACTGACTGTGGATCAGTACCTCATACAACCCCACTAAAAAAAATCCGAACTGTCCCTTTGATGTCTTGGTTTATGTGTTTATCTGTGTTCATGCGCTCTTCGGCGCAGAACTGGTTGCCTGGTGCGTCAAGGGCGCTTTTATGCACGACTGAGGTCAAAGCCTGGGTACTTTGAGGGTAGATGTCTTGATTTTCTCAACAGGTTTGGTTCTACTTATTTCCTTGAGAGTTTAGGAGACTAGAAAACATCCCCAGATGTACTTTTCTTTGCTTATTGCAGATTTCCTTCAGAAGTTTAGCATATGGTTCAATTACTGCTGACATTATTGCAAATATTCCATGCGTTTTACTGCGTACCCAAGGCGTCCACAAATGTTTTCAAGTTTGACGCGATAGTGCACAGTTGAATTGATTTTTGTTTTCTACCAGTAGCCCTCATCCGAGAGAGTAAAAAACGTTTGCAGACGTGGGAGGAATGATTTTCTCTTGTCATCTATTAAAATAAATTACAGTGAAATTAAGCCAATCCTCATTTTGCTGGGCGCTGTAGCATGAGGCTCCACGTTTGGAAACTACTGGTGCGTAAAACACCTGCAGCATCCAACATGAAGGAGCCTAGACTGTAAATCCACTGGAAGACAACTCACCAACAATAAATCTGTCATCCAACGCTATGTTTTATACATCCGTCAGTTTCCCTGTGTATGTCTCCACTAGGTGCAGGTTTGGATATGTCAAAGATACCGAGTCGTCGCTTTCCTTATAGGACTCAGTTTTGGAGAGCGACTGGACACTTTTGTTTAAATCACATTCACCATAGGAGAGCTGCTCCTGCTCCGACGGCTGCCCGCAAGTCACGTGTATGTACTGAACACTGTCCTCCTCCTCGTTCTCTCTGTGGTAGAAATAATTGAAATTTGACACTATCACAGGGACAGGTAGAGCAATGGTTAGCACTCCGGCGATGGCGCACAAAGATCCAACAAATTTCCCCCCTATGGTTGAGGGATACATGTCTCCATATCCCACTGTGGTCATTGTCACCACAGCCCACCAAAACGCATCAGGAATACTTGAGAATCCAGAGTCGGGTTCTTCTGCTTCTGCGAAATAAACAGAGCTGGAGAATAAAACAACTCCAATAATCAGGAAGAAGATGAGCAGTCCCAGCTCTCTGAGGCTGGCGTGAAGCGTCTGGCCGAGGATCTGGAGACCTTTGGAGTGTCTGGAAAGTTTAAAAATCCTGAAAACACGCACCAGACGGATGACCCTCAGTATGGCCAGAGACGCAGCCTGCTGGCTGCTGCCCTGATGCTCTGCCAGATCCAGGCCCAGGGTGATAAAATAGGGCGCTATGGCCACAACATCGATCAGGTTCATGATGTTCTTAAAAAAAGCTGGTTTACTGGGACAGGAGATGAACCTCATGGTGAATTCAAAAGAGAACCACACGATGCAAAGTGTCTCCACCATGAAAAATGGATCTGTAAACGGATTGGGCTCTTTGCCGTGCACGCTCCCATTTGCGTAATTGTCTGGCACCGCCTGGACTTCTCTGAACTCGGGTAAAGTCTCCAAGCAGAATATAATAATGGATATTAGGATAACCATAACTGACACGATGGCGATTATCCGTGCAGGTCCTGAGCTCTCTGGATATTCAAACAGGAGCCAAAACTGGCGCTGAAACTCGTTAGTGGGCAGCGGGCGCTCCTCTTCCCTCGCCAAGCCCTCATCGTCTCGGAAAAGCTCTATGGCCTCCTCGTCAAGTTCATAAAACTTTATTTCTTCTAGAAAGATATCCACAGGGACACTTACAGGCCTCCTGAGCCGTCCTCCGGACTGGTAATAATACAGGATGGCGTCAAAGCTCGGCCTGTTCCTGTCAAAGAAGTATTCATTTCTCAGCGGGTCGAAGAAGCGCATCCTTTTGCGCGGATCTCCCAGAAGCGTGCTGGGGAAGCGGGAGAGCGTCTTTAACTGCGTCTCAAAGCGCAGACCTGAGATGTTGATGACCACCCGTTCGCTGCACTCCTGGTCCGCTGGTTCCAATTCGGCAGCATCTTGCAGCAAAGGAGTAACGACCACAGTCTCATCGTGGTTCTCCTGGGACACCACAGTCATCTTTTTACCCCTACCGAGGGTAAATCCGTCACTCACCTCCTGGGAGCCTTCCTCTTGCCCTTTTGCCCGTGCGTCCTCCCAACTCTCTTTCTCATGCAGCCGCCAAAGTCCCCTGTTTTTACGCACCAAGTCCCAACAGTTTTAGTTGTTGATTATATCCAAAAAAGCGTTGTGCTGTCGTTGATTTATGCCGTCCTTTTGTCAGATTAGAGCTTCTGAACTGTCAATGCTGCAGACAGATCTCCACTTGCATAAGCTATACCGATGGCTATCATATTCACACCATTTTAAACTCCAAAGCCCTCCCCAAGTTGGAAGACCAGATGACACTTGTTGCTGCTGCTGCTGCTGTCCCTCTCACACTCACTCACTTCACTGTAGCAGTGCAGGGGTTTCCAAGTACAAATGTAATCTTTTTTATATTTTAAATGCAAATTGATCTTTAAAAAACATCCAAAATCAAAGTCCTCAGTCTTCTCCTGTTCAGAGGAAGTTTTCCACATCCAGGGTCGACTCAGAAATGGAGTCTCTCACCCTGCAGGTCCCTCATTCATGAAATCATGGGGCTATTCTTGTCACAAGGGGAACCTCCAGGACTCAGCCCGTGTCTACAGTTTTAGAAACCAGGAGTACAGACGAAGGTGACAAATAGATCCAGCTTGTTAAGTGTAGTGAGAGTTTTTTTCCCTTCTGCAGCTAGGCCTACATATATAATGTGTCTTGAAATAAATAGGATGAAATAACCTGAATGCCTTGCAGCACAGAGCCTCGTATAACCAGGGGCCCTCCTGGACCCGGCCAGTGGAAACTGCTGGCTTGACTGACACCTGAGTAGCCAGAGAGGAGGAGAGCGTCTTCGGGAAGCCACAGCCAAAATAATATTCACCGTTCCGAGCACTTGAGGGTCTCAATTGTACAAGTTGGAACACAGGGGCCGCCAGAAGACAAGTGACCTAGCCTCGGGGTCACGAGGTACTCAGGTGGAAAAAGGAAAACAGCTGCTCGTATTAGTTTCTTATCAGGCTGTAAATCCTCTGCAGATTACATTTAGATTTTAGATTAAATTTAAGATTTATTTTGAGCACACTCAGTAAACTAGAAGAGTGTACCCACCCTGTAGAAAAATCACACAGGGATTTAGTGGAATCAACCAATCTTTTCTCATTACGTAACGTAAATATAGATGTTTTACTTATTCAAGTTAATTAAACTTAAAGTTTCTAGTGTTTTATTTTCAGAACAGTTCAGAACTTGCAGCCTTTTGACTTGAAATGGATGTACAGAGCTCAGTCAACTCATTAAATTAAGTTTGTAAGTTGTTCATGCAACAATATTTTAAAGGCAGAATCAGGATTTATCTAAACTGTCTGTGAACACACCATAAGGATAGTTGATTGTTAAGTCTCATTCCCAAGACATCAGACACCAATGTGTTGGGTCGGTAAAACATCTGGAGAACAAAATAATGAGACAATAAGGAAATGCAGGCATTTAAACATTCCTCATTATTTTTCTGTGCCCAGGACACTTAACCAAACACTGGTATTTGATGTTCTAATGTTTTTCTAGTGTGTTTACAAGCAGCAAATCCTACTGATTCTTCCTTTAAGTTTATTGAACATGTTTTCTCAAATGCAGCTGAATTAATACCGACTTTATTTGACTTGAAAATTATTTATTCATTTGTTTTGAATAATTACTGATTACTGTGGAAGATGAACAAATTTGATGAATAATCAATGTACTAATTTTGTGAGTCTCTGTATGTAAGTTGTGAAATAGGAAGGCGACTGTAAGCCTGAGTGAAAAATCAATCAATCAAATCAGTGGAACAGTATACTCAGGAGTGTGCCTACACATTGTTAAAGGAATGATTGAATCGACACTGTTAGAGAATCAGCAACTGTTGTTTTGCATATGAGGCAAGATGCTTTGTAAGACCCTCAGAGAACACTGTGCTAGAGTCTTCTCTCCATGCTGCATGAAGTAAAGAGATCTGATTCATCGCACCGTCTTGGTAATTCTTCAGAGAACTAGCAACTCTCACTATTTAGACGAAGAATTTTTTTCCACATTACCTCAACTTGTCTTTTCAAATTCTGTTAACTTAAAATTAGTTAATTAATTAATTAGTTAACTTAAGGCAGCCCAGACACTAACTTTTATTAAGTCAAAACAAGTACTTTATTTTTTACAGTGCAGTAGAGTGCAGCTCTCTGCCAGGAAACTAGCCAAAAACTGCCAGAAAGAAAGCTCATTATAATCTTTGATTAGTCATTTTAATTTTAATTTTTTTCTCAGTGACTGTAACCGCTAAATTTTGTGATTTCATTGCATGTAAATGCAACTACACTGCAAAAGTAATTTGTACTATTAAATAGTTTTCTAATCAAATTAAGTTTATATTAATTCAGCTGCACTTGAGAAAACTTGATAAATAAGCTTTAGATATTAAGTTGAACCAACAACTCTTCAGTCTTACTGATGAACATTACAAACAAATCTGATTTCCTTTTACACTTTAAATAATACACACTGTGACGTGCTAATTTGCTGGCTTTGTTTCTATACAAACTTAATTTAATGACTTTGTACAGTACATTCATTCAACTCATCGTTAAAAGTCAAACAAAATGAAGTACTTGAGAAGAAATGTTCAATGAGCTTAAGATATTAAGTTGAACCAACAACTCTTCAGTCACACAGCCAAACATTAACAACAAAGTTGATTTCCTTTTACACTTTCTCAGTTTGAAAAGTCAGTTCTTCTTTTCAAACCAAGAACTTACAGCTTCTTCTGCTGAAGCAACTTTCTTCCAGCACTGGCACAAAGACAATATGTAAAACCACTCCCAGTGAATTTATTACACTTTTAACTCTTACACAATGCATGCTGGGAAGTCTCCTAATATGGCTGAATCAACTGAATTCTGTACACAACATTCATTCAACTCATCATTTCAAGTCAGACCTCAAGTTAGAAAAAGTCATGTTAAAAGTTCTTAAGTATTCCGAAAATAACTACTAGAATTTTTAAGTTTGATTAACTCGAATAAGTAAAACTTTTACATTAACTTAATGACAAAATGAATTAATGCTGAGTTACATATATGTTTATAAATGTGCACAAAAATTGGGATGATCGGTCAGTAGTATGAGAAATGAGCTGCAGGTCACACACACACAGACAGACTCACACACACACCCAATTGCATGAGCTCCTCCATCATCAATCAACCTTGTGTGAAACATGAGTATTCTGGCTTATTGCCACATTTTTCACTGTATGCAATTCAATCAAATGAAACAACAGTAAAGATTCATAACACAACTACTCAGAATAAAATAAAATAAACAGATCAAAATCATTGCAGTGAGCATCAAACATGTAAAAAGTGTTTTATCCAACACAAGTTCAAAGTCTACTTTCTTTCACATTAGAGATGAATAATTCTTTTACACTTAAAGACTCAATGATAAATAGTTTAAAAGATGTTCGTTGGTGGTACAGAGTGTGGTTACATGTGCACTGCAGCATTGTGATCTATTTATAGCTCTGTTTTTTCCACTTTCGTTGCCTTCATAAAGCTGCATCGTGCTGCAGTTGTAGACACAGGAGCACAGCAATAATAGCACAGGGGTGCTAATCAGTGTTACTAAAACCAACCTGGACGGTTTGCATTATTACGTAGATGCGGGCAGTCTTTGGCGGGTATAACATGCCATCACAAACTTTTATGTCAGAGAGGTTTTTTCTGCAGTCAGGTTAACAAGCGCGCGTTTCCCAGAGGAGAACTTTTTTTTTTGGACCTTTCCATTACTGAACAAAGGCTAGGATTTCAGAGTCAAATGTCAGCAGGCGGCACCGTGTCAGGACACGGTGCCGCCTGCTGCTAATGTGTTAGCATATAGCGTTCACCAAATGACTGTCTGGGTCAAACCAAGGTGTCAGGCCTTGACTATATCCAAGGAAACCAACAATAACAAACAAGCTGAGGAAGGGACACGTGACTTTTATAATTGGGTGCAACCTCCTCATATCACCTTTATTTACAATTTTTTAAAACTCGTTAGTGGTATTTTCCTATTAAAGTCTCGTCTGAGCACATTATTCATATTATCTCTTCATTATTTAATAATGGTAAAATGATACATACTGTACACTTTGTTGCAATGCGTGCTTGTGGTGGGTCTTGCAGCTGTGCCTTCTATTAAAACCCATACATATTTTTTTTTTATTTGTGGATAGATATACACGTAAAGTATGTGCATACTTAACAGTGGCTGCATGTAATGAGACGTAGCCTGAGAGAGACATGCCGTAAAGCTTGCAGGGTGTATGAATGCTGACAGCGAGGAACCTCCCATCGTTATTAATGGCTCGACCTCTGAATGCAGGAGACCCCCATGGTAACAGGATACTGTGGATTCACTCACACTGAGAAAACATCTGCTTTCTCATCATTCTTCAAAAAAAATTTAGTTTTCTTTGAATCGTTCTCTGAACCGTCAGTGATCTCGGCTGATATTTATATCATCGGGATTTAATAATTGTGATAATATGATAAGAAATACCTTAAACCAGAGTTTCTCGATTTTTCTTCAGCTAGGGACCCCATACAAGATAGAAAATATACTTTGCATGTCCCTATCATAGCATATTTTTTACACTTCTGCTTAATTTGAAAGAACAACACAAGAGAAATGTATCAGAAAAAAAAAGCCTAGCCTTGGACTTAATATAGACCCAAGAAATTATTCAATGAAAAGAAATAGTAAAGAAATAGGCCGATACTGATAATATGCAGTAAAAATAATTTGATATCGATTAGGGATGATAATGATTGATTGCTGACCAATTAATCATCATGCTCTAAGAGAATATGCAATATAGTGTTTTGGAAATAAAGGTTAAATTGAGAGGAAAAATGCATTTGGCATTGTTTCGTATAAACAAAACCTTTATTTTTTAAAATAATGATTAATTGATTAATTGATTGTTAAAGTTACCAATGAACGATTTAAAAAATTGCTTACAATTTGCATCACTAGTATCAATATATCAGCCAATATTTTTTATACAGAATATAATAGACAAAATATAGAATATACAAACACACAAAGCTATGACAAAGATACGTGATGGAGGCAGAATATTTTACAGTTTAACAATAAAATGTATTGTCCAAAATGATATCACTTAATTTTCACCTGTATTTTTAATAATTATGACTATAAAAACTATAAACACAAATAAAACTATATATAAGCTATATATATTAAACTTCAATTAAGAACATAATGCAAACTTAAAAGCTAAAAAATTAAAAACAATCTGCATTATGTTCTGCAAGAAAGAAAATTTTCATATGAGCAAATACTGGGCTACATATATGCTGAAACTGATATCGCTGTGATAAGCTGATTAAAAAAAAAAGAAAAGAAAGAAAGAATGAATAAATTTAACACAAATAAATATATAATTAAATACATAAATAGATAAATTTAATTTTTTTATATCACAACTTTTTATATATCCTATTTGAGAGTTAATCTCTGCCACAAAAGTATGATGAAAAAGATTAATTATGACTGACTTCATCATAAATATGATGTCAATATTACAAATATAATATAATGAAAATGCAGATATTCTGAAACATTAACTTTTAGTATTTCCGTGGAAGCAGGCGATGTTTACGGTATTTTGATTAATTGCACTCGTTCTCCTGTAGCTTGTCTTTGTCTAAATATAGACAGAATGAGGTTCCTCACTAACTCATTACAGACGTGAGGTAACCACAGTAGCAACTTGTGTCAGTGACTCCCCTTGGCTTTCCTCCTCCTGAACCCCAGGCCAAGTATTTACAAAGTGTGTGTGTGTGTGTGTGTATTTCTGTAAGTGTGTATCCGGCGTTGCTATTAGTGCGATTGGTGAATGAACACATGTGCATATCATGTTTGTGTGTGTGAGAGTGGGTGTTATAAATTGAAAGAGGAGTTTTTAGAAGGTCAGCCGTGCAAGTCAACAGCTCCTCCAGATTACGTCGTTCCAGTTCCAGCTACTCTCCTCGAAATGAAATAGGGGGCATTTGACCCAGTCTGACGTATGCTCTGTAGGACTGGTGATGACAGCGTCTCAGACACTGGAATGAGTCTATAAAGGTAGAGCTATATCTGGGAGGCCTCCGATTCAAGCTGCTTTACCTTAAGTCTACAAACTGCTTCAATAAAGGGTTGCGGGTAATTATTCCAAATAACTTATTACCAAGAGCAAAACTTAGGACAAAGATGGGAAAAAAGTCACTGTAAGCAGGAACTTCATTACTATGAGATGATATAAGTTTATCATAATGTTTATACTTTGGTAGCAATCACTTGACAAGACTTCATTCAGTGGTGGAAAGAGTACAGAAAATCTACCGTTACACTGCTGAAATGTTACTTAGTTACAAGTAAAAGTACTGGTGTTAAAAATGTAATTAAGCAAAAGTACAAAGCATTTGTTGTAAAAACTACTCGGAGTATTAGTTACTTTTAACTGCTGATGTCACTGTCATTTCTCCAAACAAGGGTTGCAAATTCTGTATCCTTAACCAATAACTGAAAATGCAAACAACTGATTAATCATTAATAATTTCTTAGATACAAAGTATGCTTTTTTGTAATTTTTCTCATTTTAAGTCAAAGTTTAATTGTCTTTATTCAACAAATGGCTCAGTGCAAATTGCTGCCACATCTATTACGAATACAATTTTAATTGGCTAAATTCTTAACGGTGATTAATCAATTAATCATTAATCATTAACATCCTGACTCCAAACGTGCTGCCACAGCATTTTGTTTTTTTCTTTGTTTGTATATCTTTGTTTTCATTGGCTCATTCGCGATCAGATCACCTTATTGGCTACTAGGATAGTTAAATATGAGTAAAATTACAGACTTGAAAATCTACTAAAAGTACAAGTACCCAAAAAAACTACTTAATTACAGTAATTTGAGTATTTGTAATTAGTTACTGCCACCCCTGACTGCATCATGACAATACTATTTTACTATATTATTATTCAGTTTTAAATGATTCGTGCATCGGTGTGATACATGGTTTGATTTGTCAGGATTTCCAGTTGCTGGATTTACCATAAAACATACATTACTGTCTGCTTATCTTATCTGCTGAGAATTTTTCAACAGATTTTTTAAAGAAAGCACTCCGTCGTGATATACATGAATACTGTGACATGAAATGATATGTACTGTTACAGAGATTATTATCAATATTCTTAGCTCCTACTTAAACCTGGTTTATTTTTTATTTTTTTTGGCCTTTTATTTGACAGGACAGCTGAACAGGAAATGCGGAGAGAGAGGAGGTGCAACAGGTTGGAATTGAAACTGGGCCGCAGCAGATGACAGCACATGCGGCACATAAATCTCAGTGTGCAGCAGGTCCCAACTATATGTTGAAATATAGTGACTGAATGCTGTCGAAGCAGTGGTTATAACTTATCCAGACATCTAAACAGTATTAAGGATGAAGACAAAAACTACCATGATCCCGCGCTACTTCACGACATCATCAAACTACGTCTTTTGTTACTGTTTTGATGTGAGAGAGATGAGAGACTCCTAGTGGCAGAAGTCACGCATTGTGCATTTAACGTTTCAACCAAATTTTTCCCAGCTTTAACCCAGACACTGTTGCCCTGTCAATTCACAGGTGTCGATAAGTATATTTGATGGTTTAAAAGAAATCCAATAATAATATCAGCTGATACATCTGAAAATTACCAACACCATACTTGCTGATTTTTCACTGCTCATTTTAAAGATTTACTCTATACTCAGGTGAATAGCCGTAAATAAATAAATATATCTTGTCACAAATCTTAAACTTATACTGTAGGGTGAACTTTGTTTGAATTACGACATACATCCCAGTCTTCACTCATCAGCCAGTGTATATGGCTGAGATGTGAGAAGCGTGTGCAGCTGCATCTAATTAATAGTGTGAAAGTTTTTGCCTAATAGAGCCTAAGCTGTGTTTATGCCGTCCCCATTACCCGCTCTGCACACAGCCTCCTCACCCTGAGGTGTCTGAACCCAGGGCTTCCACTCCAGAAAGTGGATACCCCCACCAAGCTGCTTGCCAGTTCCTGCGTTTTGATAGCCACCAATTTTAGCCCGCTGTCATCTGAAGTTGATGTTCATGTTTTTGCTGATAGGTAACCAAGCATGCAGCAGGAGATGAAACTGGATACCTTAGATCCGGAGGGCAGGGTTCCTTGGAATTACCTCTGCATGTCCCATCCCACGCCTACCTCGGATTATCATTTCACTCCTTGATCAAGCCTTTCCCTTTTTTAGTAGACAGTGTCGTCCAAAATCTAGGCTGGGGGCAACTGCGGGGGGGATCAGTTCACAGGAGAGCCACACATGGGTTGTTAATCAACTTCAAAGGTCTCAAAGCTTAATTTTTATTGGTAACTTTCTGTTTATATGATTCTACTCTCAGACTCTCAGGAATATGACTGCATACCAGCAGGGTGTCTGAGTTCCTTTTGCCCTTCATATAAATCAGTATATCAGTCTGTATGTAATCCCTAATCATTCTCAACATGCAGAGCCTCATCAAGAATATTTTCACACAAGATTTAGCAAAACACAAGGATTTTTATATTTAAAATATCTGTTCTAGCACTGAACTCATAGTCGATATACAGAATATTAATAATTTATTTATTTAATTTCATTGTTAAAGTCATTTTTTAATGTCAAAACATTGTCTGGTTCCAGCTTCTCAAATGTGAAGACTTGTTTACATAACTGCAAACTTAATATTGTTGGGTTTTGCAGGGTAGATTTGACAAAACAAGACACGTAAAGACATCACCTTGGTGTTTTATGAAGTTGTAGTATTTTTCACTACCTTCTGACATTTTATATTATTATACACTGAATGATTAAAGCTGCAGAAGGCAACATTTGAACATACACAATACCTCTCTCTCTGAAAACTCTTCTGTCTGAAAACAGTGTGCACTGTTTTCAGATTGAAATACCTGTTTCCTCAAAACGGTGTGCAACAGTGTGCAACGGGCTTTGAGATGTTTCCTCTCATTTGGTGGGTGTGTCAGAGGTATTACCCAATCAGCAGTGATGTGTGCGTAAACACCACTGTATTAAAAAAGCAGTGCAGTGCAGTGTGCTTGCATACACAACAAGGTGTTCAATGCACCGCTGTTGTTGTTGTCTGGGCTGAACGCAGCCCTGCATTTCTAGACAGACAATATTAGCACCCTCTCTCTCTGAAAGGCCCAGACTTTCTAAAGCCTCAACAGGAGAGCGCTCAGCACTGGAGAAAGGTCTGGCTCCATGCTTACACATTCTGCTATAAGGGAAAAAAAACACCCTGCCTTGTTTGCATTTCTTTAAACCAATCACAAACATCTTGGGTGGCGCTAAACCAAGGATGCAGTGATGCTAATGCTGCAAAATAGTCTCGAAGGGGAACTTGTTTCGGTGGAACATTTGCAAATCAGGAGGGAAGCTCGGGCATAATGAATTTCTGCCCAAAAATGAACTGCCTACCACAACTTTAATCGGTCAACTGGGTCCATGACACAAAATAGTTTTCCAATCTGCTATAATTTGTCAATATGATACTACATGAAATTATTTTCAGCTCCACTAACACACAATAACAACAGGTTAGCACTGCTGGATGTAAACTGTTCAGTTTCAGAGACCCATCTCAACCTAAAACCCAACAAGACCACAGCAACCTGGTGATTTTCTGCTGATGCTTCTATGTCCTCTCTGTCACATACAATAACACCTCCTCTACAGATAGATTAAATAGATTTCCATGCTCTACTATACACCCTGACTGGTTTCTTTTCTTGGCAAGCTGCTGGACACTCTACAGCCAAATCATCAAAAAAAAAAACATTCTGCCTGTACAAATAATTTGAAGAATCATTTGAAGTGAGTGCAGGTTTTCCTTTTTTTTTTTTTGGATTATTTTCTTTATAGGAAGAACCGTGTTTACACTGGCACTTACAAGGCCTCACTTGTTCAGAAGCTCAGAGGTTTACTCAGTGTCAACTCAAACATTTTCCTCTTTTGCACCTCACCTGCCATGTCCCCACATGTTACAGTGAGCTCTACAACGTAAACAGACTGCTGAGCCGTGATATTAGGTCAGGCAGGGGCTGGTGCTGCTGACCATCTGGACTGCAAGTTGTTGCCATGTGTCCGATAGAATTTCTCAATCCATAGCTTCCTTGAAATCCTCTAACCTTTGCCTGCTCATTAATAAATCTTTCTTTACTTCCTCGTGCTAACAAACAAGGCCAATTCAAAGCATTGCAGCTGATTTATCTCCCTGTTTGGCATTAATTTCTGTCTATTCATTCTCAGTTGATGTTTTCTAAGTGTTGCCGTTGTGTATCTAACTTAAAAATTTAATATAACGTTGTGTTTTTGGGCACAGAGAACTAGTGTGACAGGTGCTTTTGCCATCATGGTTGTTATGTATTCATACACTACTATTCTGCATCCATTATCTATTTTTAATAGTTAGGTTCCCTACATTTCAGTCAGCACACAAAGAAAAGAAGTAAGAGTCCTATATGAGTATTCAAAATGTGGCCTTAATGTCTTTAATATTACATGTGGAAGCTATATTTCTCTGGAGAGAACATGGCCATTGTGTGCTTTAACTATTGTAAATACAGCACAATAAACTAGGCCTCCAGATTCATATTAAGAATTTATACTCATGTTTGTGTCTGTATAGATGTATTTTCAGCTTCCACCAGAGCTGTAATTGAATCCAGCTCAAAAAGCAACCCTCTGCCGTGGAACCTTAGAGACTCCTATAAATAAACAGGCAACACTCCTTCAACACTTGCCTATATGGCACATGGAATGATTAGCTCATGGCAAGAGCCCTCTGATCTTACAGTGTGTAGCCACAACTATTTTCTGTCAGCTATGTGTATTGCTTAACTTGGTAGAGTGTGTCAAGAATGTGGTCTCTCAGGAATTCACAAAATTTAGGTAGCCAATACTGTACATTGGCCTTACATACATTTGTTAGTGAACATTGCTGCATAATGACATTGTAATGGTGTCATTAGTGAAGAAAATCATCTGCATATAAATGTATTAAATCGTGGCCGCAACTAACAATCAATTAATCTGCCCATTATTTTCACAGTTGATTGATTGCTTAGTCTATAAATTGTAAAAAAAAAAAAAAAAAAAAAAGAAAAGTGAAATAATCACAGCCTCCCAGGCCCCAAAGTGATTGCTTCTTTGGTCTTTTTTTGCAAATGTTTGCAATTCTTTGAGAAATGCCTAAATTAATTAATCGATTATCAAAATAGTTGGCAAAATATTGCCTTTGTTGTGGCTAACCACTGACTGCAACAACTCTGCAAATGCAGAGCGACATAAGCATAAGCACCCCAGATTGGATTCATATTTTTAGCCACCAAATGAATATTGTCCAGTATTCACTCACCTTTTAGATCAGAATTTAGTTTCAAACAACTCCTGAGAAGAATATCTGGGTCTATCACCTGCCAGATCCTCAGTGGTCATCTTCAATGGCCACTTGTTGTACTGGAAATGTAAGTTAGCATACACTTAGCTCGCCTAAACCTAAATGGCTACTTAAGTAGAGTCTGGAGTCCAGAGAGAAGCTGAAGGAAATGACTGACAGAGCAGAAAGGAGGACATGTCGCTTCCAAACGGGACCTGAGAAAGTTGGATAATGTCACGACTTCTGACAAGAACTATGAAGTGGTTAGGTAGTGATCATCACTTTGCCACCATGATCGGGACCTCTTCAGATATTGTGGTAGGTGAGGCAAACACTCCCACTACTTTCTCTCTGCTCCCTCTCTGTTTTTTTTTAATGGCATAATGTCTGGTCTGTAGTCATGGATGAAGAATTCATATCTTTTAGAAAAAGTTGTAAAATCAGTGTAAAAATACTCTAAATAAAAGTAAAGACATCAAGTAAAGTACAAGTATTAGCATCAAAATATACTCATAGTGTCATCAGTCAAAGACCCGTTATGCAGGTTGACCCATTTCAGTATGCTACATATTAATGGATTATAATTATTTTTACATTAATGTGTTTATTGCTTTATTGTTGCAGCCAGTAAAGGTGGATGACAGCTTGCTGATTCACACCAGATCAATACAGTAAATGTACTTAGTTACTTTATCCCCAGTGCATAACGATACTGTGTAATTGGTGAAGTGGTTTTGTGGCTTGCAATGGCTCAAATTTAAGGTACCTTGTTTGTTTGAATGGAGCTGTTTGTGTTAAATTTAAGTCAGGACTGCTGGAGTTAGTGCTTTTCAGGCACACAGACTCAGCACCATGGACAGGGCTTGCCAAGGTATTGGACAAATTTGGAATTCACTAATTATTTGAGCCAGTCCCTGTTGGAATGAGTTGCCACCTATTTGTCCGTGTGGAGTTTATTTTTGGGCCATTTTGCAGCCCATGTCTTGTTTTTGATATTGGGATCAGCTCTGAATTCAGCCGGGCGTAGTGTTCAGAGCCACTATGGTGCAGCAGATGTGCCAAGAGGTGCTTTTTTTAGTGTAATTCTGGTGTCCTGTGTGTGCAGCTGGATGCAATGTTTGCTAAATGGAGTTTAAAGTGTAACGTTTACAGAGCATTACAGTGAATTTTCACAGTTTTCACTAATCTTAGAAACAGCATGTTGTAACTATAAAAACATCGATGTTGTTGCAGTGACTTCTTCGTTTTTCAGGCTGTACACCTGGCCCTTGCAGACACAGACTAATGTATTTGTACAGTCAGGTGCATTCATATAAATCCCAAAAGCCCAGTTTTTGCTAATAATTAGGAACAATATTAATCTGGCAGTTTCTCTAAATGCATAAATGCAAATCATTTGGTGTTTAGCAAACACACACGGTGGTGTCCCTAAGGGAGACACAACATTAGGTCAATAAAACTCAAAAATACACCCTCTTTATTTAGCAAGTGCATGATTAAGTTGTACCAACATTCTTGAGGCAGACTAGATTGTACACTGTTGCTTATCTGATACATGATAATGTTGAACAAGAAACTGTGGTGTTAGTCATCTTATGTAATAAATTTAGATCTGTCTGCGAAGGGCTACTTCATGTAGTAGATGCATAGTGACCAGGGCAGGGAGTTTAAAAGTGACATGGTAATTAAATTACATTCTGGCAGCAGCTCCAGCGTAGATGTTCTGGAAAAACGCCTTACAACCATTATAGAAATAGTTTAATAGTGTGCTTTGCTGGGTTTTCTTAACTCAGATGTATTGCTGGCAAACACTGACATAGTATTAACTTAATACAGTTCTCCCAAGGAACAAGCTGACTTGACAAACTTGATATGCAGGCCCATAGAATATAATATTTTGTATCTGTGAGTTTAAAGCAAACATGTAGATGCTATATTACCAGAACAGGCCACATAAAATAGAAAAAGTGTAATGCAGAATTGAAAGGAAGCAAAATGCATTTTTTTATTTTAATTTTTCCTGAAAAATTAACAATGTGACCATGCATATTTACACACCTCTGCATCAAACTTTTGAGAGTGGCAAAGAGAAAACGTAACGTGGTGTGGTGCAATTTTTTTCTGCCTTTTTGTGCCTTTATCGTGATAGGACAGCTGGAGAGAGACAGGGAAGGGGGGAGAGAATGAAGGGATGACACACAGCAAGAGCCGCAGGCAAGAATTGAATCCAAGGCCTCTGCACAGAACAGTGTTTACTAAAAATTACCCTTATTTTGAAAGATCACATCCTATATAAGAAATAATCAGTATCTGTATCAGTTTTGTTCAAATTGTGACATTAGATTTAAAAAGTTGGTATTACTTATCCCTAATGTGGACTAGCTGATGTTCTGAAGCCTTGTTTTTTATATTGTACTTGATAAGCAGGAGATGCCTGCCAATAAAGTAACTTCTTAAACTCAAACTTCTTTTTAAGCCCTGGGGTTGAGCCAGATCAAGCTGACAGAGCCTGTGACTCTGATTGATTTTCTATGAGAGGCATTAAATGTCTCATGTTGAGTATGATGGGATCTCAGGCAGTGATGGAAAGGCAGGTGGAAATGGAATCCAAACAATCCAAAAAAGATATTCCATTCACTCTCATAGAAGAAGAAAACCAGAGATGAGAGAGATGAGAAAGAGATTTGCCTTGGAGAAATACTTCTGAATACTTTAAATGCTTTATAAAATTATTTATTGATGAGGCCTGTAAAAATTAATGTCATATATTCACTGTCCAATCAATTGATTGAATGACTGCTTGTGTCAGCTGGAAAATAAATAAAAACAGAAGTATGTTTTCTTAGTTCTGGCATAAAATTTTTATTTATCATTATTTATTATTTAAATTATTTCTAAGCAGCTTTTGCTTTGAGAAATATTACATGTGTATCACATCTGGAGCAACCAAACTTTGTCTGGATTGACAAACATGGATCTGAACCCAAGCACTTGTTTTTGGGAGGTTTTAGCATCCCCTAGCAACCTCTGGTGGCCTCATCAAATTGGTTCCTCTAGCAGGATTAAAACAGTAAATTGGTTAGTTGCAACTATTTTTATAAAATTAAAATTAAAATAATCATTTAAGTATTTTTTTTCTAGCAAATATACCAAACATTATCTGGTTCCAGCTTTTCAGTTGTGCTTATTTGCTGCTTTTTCTTTCTGATTTGATAGTAAAAAATTAATACTATACTATGTACTGTGAATTGTATAATGAATGACCCCATAATTAACAGGATAATGAGGTGACTGAATAACAATGCAACAAAGAAAGCTAAGGTTAGTGAAAGTGACGACAGGTGACAGAAAATTATCAACACATGTAGTGAGGGTGCATTTCACAGAGTAATTTGCAGCAGTTATGACAGTAATATTTGTTTTTATTGTTTATGGATAACCTTGTTGTGTTCAGAAGTTGCAGAGCAATCTCTATGCTCTGAAATATATTCAGTAGTTTTACTTGATGCGCCAGAGCACGTGTCCTTTATTGGTTCACCATATCCGACATGCTGATGGTCTACCGATGACGGTCTGTACGAGTCAGGCCAGCTGCCCTTGCTGTACGCTAAAGAGAAGGCCAAAAGTCAGGGGGCGAGCTGACAGAGGGAGGGGCAGGTTGTCTCCTATTACTGCAGCAGCCGCCAGAACTCAGCCAGACTTGTTATTCCCTTTCCCCAATCCCTTTGGTTTCACCTGCTGCATGGCCCTCTGCTTATTCCTCTCCCACTCCAGACTTCAGGCCTATTAGCTGCCTGAGAAAAAGTCGGAACACAGGTGTGAGCTTTTATCTGATGAGCGCGTGCTGCTAGCGAGCCAGGAATGGCACACTGAAGCTGGTGGTGTTACTGTTGATCCATCCAGTGGACAGCCATCAGCTCCTGGGGGATTAAGCTAATATTTAAAGAAGCAGTCATCCCTAAAACACTTAGGGTTGGTGATGTGCTATTTGAATGTCCATTCACTCTGCGTAAACCAGGTATTCCTGCACACATAGATGTAATCATTGCCATAATGCACAACATGTTTTTATCTATTGCACTGAAACAATTAGCTTTTTAACCACACTAAAAAAAAGTATTCGTTCTTGTACTTGTGGCACACAAAGGGAGGCACACACTGGTATCAACGGTAAGCAAACAGCACCATTAATCACATAAAATATGATGACAGACATTCAAAGCTTAATTTAAAAACCTTGATAGAATCTTTGCATGACTAAAAATGACAATAGGTACAGCCTTTCCCATTTTTTTCTAATTGATTTTGCAATAAGCATGTGATTAAACCTCTGACAATATCTGAGTAGATGGTACTATGTCATGTAGGGATAAGTCTAGTGTAGCCACAATATTCTGTTATAAAAAGTATTATTATTATAAGCAGTAACACCTGTATTTGTACAAGCACTGCCCAAAGATAGTCTAACTGTATTTAGGAGAAATAAATCACTCCTCCCCTCACCATCTCCTGTATTGTACATGCATGCATGTTGTTCCTTGATGGCATCCTGTCCAGGCAGAATTATAATAACAACATAACTGACAAATTAACCATCAACTTTTGTAGGATATACTTTAGCAATGTGAATAATGTATTTTACCCTGAAACCTGCAACCTAATCAAACTGTTAGAGATCATAATCATTCTGTCCAGTGTCAGATTTTGGCCTCAAGTGAAATGTCACCTTTGATGGCTCAATTAAATTGTATGAAGACGGAAGCCTGCAGCTTACCCCAGGGTTTTTCATTACTAGTTCTGAGGAATACTAGTGGATCATACAGCTCATATTTAATGGCCATCCTCTGCCAAGGCAGCAAAACTTACTGAAGGATTTGTCGCTGCTTGGATAATAGACACCCTGTGAAAATTTATTTGTCATATGAGCATGCCATATGCTCAGATTTTCAAATATGATGGAACACTACAGCACAATTATATGGAGTGTCTAAGCAGCACGTCTGTGTTTTGAAATGTATCACTGGAATGAAATAGGAGTTAAATAAATGGAGACCAAATTTGCTCTGAAGCAGGAATGTGTCTGTGGACCCATGTTTTTATTACAGTAAATAAGCACAACATTAGATAGACCTGCTATCCTGTCCTGTAGCGTAAATGTCCAGGATTTTGTCTTGGTGCTGAGGAGACAAACCGACTGATCACAGTGCCTGTACTCAAACACATAAGAAACAAATATACCAACCTCACATACTTTGTTGTAAACTGCCATGCAGAAAAAGTATTTTTATTAAAATAATAATAAAAAAAAAAGTGTAAAATTCTCACAATAACAAGAACATTCTCTTGTCTTATTGATTTTTGTCATTTAAGATATTGTTATTTTGAATGATTGAAACAAAGTATTTCATTACAATAATCTTTTTTGTTATTAAACAAAGAGAACAAAATGAAAGTTACCAAGCTACAGTTCTCTCCAAACAACTTCTCAAGGAAAAATGTTTCCGATGATATACAGAAAAGAAGAAAAAGAAGAAAAGAAAACTGGTCCATGAGAGCCATACAAATAGTACACAAAACAAGTCTTATTGTCTAAGAAATTGGATCAAAAGGCCAGCAACATCTGGAGCAAAGAAAAGAAACAAAATCAGACTTATGGAAATTCAGTATGCCCAAGTGCTGCCCAAAAATGTAATCAAGTTAATCAGTCATTACTTTTAAAAAGACTAAACTGCAGCAGTATGATGGTGTCAGCATATTTTTTCAGTTCTTCATTATCACAGTGTGCTTACATCGTTTACCTAAAAATAGATATTAGAGATTTCCTCCTGATTCCAATACCTGAACACTGCCTATTGGCCAATACTGAGTACAGATACCAGTGCGTAAAAACATATCTATATATGTTTTATAACATCTATATTGCTAATCCTGTATGAATGTCTATGCCAATACTGATAAATACCTGCTTCTCATGGTCGATACCGATAAGCTAACCAATAAGTTCATGTTTATGTATTTTAAAATAAATACAACCTGTTGTTTATGCACACCAAAGGGGAAGAGAGCGCGACACATCTGCCGCAGCAGAGCACGTCCATTATAATTAGCTGAAGTTGCTCCACTCATCATAGAAGCGGCGCATAACCATGCATCCATTCCATGGCTAATCTCTATTTTTATGCGATCGGTCTGGTACATCGATACCTCAAATATGGAACATAGAAGTAGTTGATTTGTATGAACAGTGTATATAAAAAGTGTCAACAGTTATGCTACCAACTCATTGCTTGATGCATAAACAGATCAGCTGTGTTTAAAAGCTGTCTGTGGTGACACTGATGACCTGTGGCTGCACTCTGTTCCTGTTACATCTGAAGAGCCAGGCTGCCCTCCTGTGGCGGTAGCGTTTTGACAGCAGCACATAGAGCACAGGGTTGATACAGGGGTGCAGGTACTGCAGCACAGTACAGATGAAGTAAAATGTCTCCCAAGCCTGCCCATGGCGATACAGGTCTAGGTACACACACAGCTCCAGCACATAACCAGGCAGCCAGCACACTGAGAAGGTAGCAGCAGCCAAGAACACCATGACAGAGGCACGGCGGGTGTTCCTGGCACTGGACACCGACATTACAGGGCTCTTGTGGAGAAAGACAGCCAGCCGGACATAGTTGAAGGCGATGACTAGCATTGGAACAAAGTAGTAAAGTACAAACTGGCTTAGAATCACTTGGTAGTGGTGCTCATGAATGGTTGGAAGGCAGAAGGTGAAGTTTGTCAAACTTGGGCCCAGGTTGTCTTTAGTGGCAAACATACGCAGCGGCAGGCTGATGAAGAAGCTGAGAGCCCAGACCAGGACAAACATGAGGATGACCAGGTCCATGGTGGGTGGCTGGTAAGGGTTGGTGATGATCATGGCACGGGTCATGGACACGGCACATAGTGAGTAGGTGCTGGCCGCCAGGCTGAAGGCCAGCAGGAACTGGTAGACCTTGCAGGCGGTGTCACCCAGAGGCCAGGAGTGGGTAACAGCGGAGTGCAAGGTGAAGGGGATAAGCAGGAGGGTGAGGAAGTCAGCCAGAGTCATGCTGAGTAGGAGGATGTCAAGGCGGTTCTTACGCAATGTGTTGTACTTGGCAAACAGAGAAAAGACCAGCAGGTTGGCACAGAGCCCAATGCCCAGGATCACTCCACAGGTACAGGCAAAGATCAGCCCATAGGTGTTGGGAACGGCCATATTATCACCGACTTGACATCACCTTTCAAATTTAAAAAAAAAAAAAAAGTTTTCATTATGTACTTTTAGGATTAGTTGATTTACAAAGTTAATCTGTGACTGTCTTTTTTAATAATTTCTTCAGTTTTTAGTAATTTTTCCAACAAAAATTCCAAACGGTTAGCTAGTTCAAACTTTTCAGGATTTGATGCTTTTCTTTGACATATACAATAATTAAGCCTAATATCTTTTGATTTTTGCACAGCACCACATTAGGGTTATCACAGCTAAAAAAAAATACAGATCTGTCAGAGGGGCATAATGTTCCTAGAAAAAAAACAAAAAATATGCAAGATTAAAGTCCTAAATATTTTTTGAAATTTACAAGAAAAAAGTCACAAAGGTACGACTTGACTTGAGAATTAGATTTTTTTTTCCTCACAAATTCATGACTTTATGATCTGAGAATATTCAAGTTCTTTTTTTCTCATAAATTTGAAAGTTTTGTCTCTTAAATCTACAATTTTTATCTCAGATAATATCCAAGTTTTTTTCTTGTAAACTTACCACTTTAATGTCAGATTTATTTATTTTTTTTACAATTTTCTTACATTTTATAGACAACACAGTTCAATTAAGAAAATATAAGTTGTTTTGACAATGAAAGTAGTTGTCATTTGCAGCCCTGTTTGTGTTATTCATAGTGAAAGAGGGAAGTCACATTTCCTATTTAGGCAAAAAAAACTTTCTTTCTAGTTTTGTTTAAATACATTTTGAGTAAATTAAGTGGTGTCAGGCTTTGGCAGACCCATAGTGTTAATCAAAATAATTGCAATTAGACATTTCTTCAAAATCTTTCAGCCCTACATTTACTTCACCAGAAGACATATATGATGTAATATCAAAACAAAAAGTACAAGGTTTTATATAGCAAGAGCCATGTGGTCATCTGTTAAGATATAAAATGTCTTAACTTAATATTTAAAAGTGAAACATGCATTTGTCTTAACAGAATTCATTGCATTTTAAAATAGTGTCAGATATAACAACTGTTCATCATTTTGACACACTCACCATCGTTTTTCTTCACAGCAGTATCTTCAAGCTCATGTTTGCGAGTGAACTATCCTCATAACGTAAAGCGCAGGATTCTCGTTTACTGTTGTCCATCCTGTTAAACTGGACTGGAGAAGGGAGAGGTGGCAGCCTCTCAGCTCTCATTACTAAGCGTGATTGCTGAATGTAGAGGGAAGAAAGGCAAACATCACTTGGGTCAAATTGATTCTGGTTGACTGGCTTTAAAGAGAAATGACCTCAGACCAGCTGCTGATGTACAATACATGCCTGTTTTGTTATTATTATAAGAGGATGGAATATGCCTTTTGTTTTTTAAGTTAACTTTCATTTTTAGCAGCAACACTTGACATTGTGAACCTTTGTTTGACTTGTTGATCTAATCGGTGTGTCTACAGTATATCAATCTTTTTGGGATTCTTTTTGGTTTTTACTGTAAAATCTGACCTTTCATGACCTGTTAAAGTCATCTCTCACTGTGGAGATGGTTTTTGGTATTTGGGACTGCAAGAATTATATAAAATCAGCACTCTCCAAAGAACAAAAGACCAGTCCATTGATTACGTTTTCAGTTCCTCCCCTTCTCTGGAGATATTAATGTCTCTCTCCATTGTTTGATTGATTTCTTCGGTGTGAGCTGCAGGCTCCTGACGGCGGCTTTATCAGGCTTTCCACCGCATTTATGACTCTGTGTCAGCTAATGGCCCACGGTGTACACTGCTGCTCTTAGCACAGGATATAGCTGATGCTGATGCATTTGCTAACTCCTCCATTACCAGCATCTGTGCCTTGCAGTCAGCGACTGTTAAAAATGCCACATGTTCTCAAGGGGGAGATTAACAGCTTTGTTGTGTTCTGTCCATCACGAAAAGTCAATGAAAACATTGATGTTTTTTTTTTTAATTCATCTTACTCATCTTCTTTTATAGTAAATTTTAAAAACAGTTTTTCCCCAAATCTTACACCCCTTTTCTCTCATCAGGCAACTCCTGCTTCACCTCTATAGCAAGATTAAAGGTCATGATAAAATATACAAACCAGCACCAAACTAAATAATTAAAAAAAGAGGAATTTTACCTTGCAGAACATGGGTGTTTCTGGGCTCCCACTGCCTTGATCCATTAAGGTAAAGCTGAGAAAATATTGCATACTTTTAAAATGATATTGATTTTTTTTTTTAGGTGCACATCTTTTTTGGTGTCTAAAGTGTGTTTTGCTCCTGACCCCTGTCCACAGCAGCATATTGCTTAGTTTCCTGCACCACTATCCCAGTTGCGTCTCCATGTAAATTGCCATCTGCTGTAAGTAATGAGTTGACTGATAAATACCTCGTACCTCCACACCTCAAAAAATCTGAACTATCCCTTTAACTGACAACTATTTTGATCATCTCTGAGTCGTTTGAATCACTTTTCCTGCAAAAATGCCAAACAGCTTTTCTTTGTCTTACATGATCAAATACTGAATATCTTTGGGTTTTGGGTTGTTAGCAGGACAAAACAAGCAACCTGAAGATGTCACCTCACCTTGGGCTCTTTGACCACCGCAGCCCTAGTCAACTCCACACCAACCTCAGGTTTTTATAGTAAAAGTAGTTAGTTAGTAGGTAGTTAACTTGGGGCAGATGAATATGATTTGTAATCAATATATTGTTGTCCTAAATCATATCATCATATTATTCTTATAGATAACAAAACTAGCATTCACTGTATTACTTAAACTCCTCTTTCTGGCTGAAGCATTCAGTTCCACTTGATACAATAAACATTTTAAATACACATATATGCAGTCATAGAAGTATCTGACTTGTCAATAGGGCTACATCTTAATAATTATTTTCATTGTCAGCTGATTTTCCAATTATTTTCTTGGTAATTGTTCAATAAAATTGTTCAATAAAATTGTTCAATAAAATTGTGACGATGCCCAACATAATTTTCCAAAACTGTATGTGATGTCTTCAGATGTCTTGTTTGGTCTGATAAAACAAAGTCCAGATATATTCAATATCACAGAATATCACAAAAGACAATTAAAATCCTCATATTTGAGAAGCTGGAGTGAGGTGATGTTTAGTATTTTTGCTTGACGAATGACTTAAGGGATCAGCTGATGATAAAAATAGTAGCTGACTATCGATTAACAAATCGCACATTTGAGCCGTGTAAGGCTGGTGAACAAAGACACCAAGAATCCAGAAATATTTCTAATGGCTACACTTTTAATGTTTGATTAACTGGAAACATGTACAGTATGCCCTCAGTGCAATTGAAGAACATCAAATGAGTCTGAGAGCCCCTGTCTCGGACTTGTTCTATAAAAATAAACTATAATGTAAAACGGTGAGAGTGGGTTTGATGAAGCATCCAATAAGTTACAAGTCCATGAGGGATCTAAGGTGGGAAAGGAAAGCAGGACCATCAAAAAGAAACAAATCAAATCAAAACTCAACCACAAAAGAACATGTACAGGATATAACTAAAGTGCATTATGGAATTTAGTCAGCAGCACCGTGATACATTCACAAAATAAATACACACTTTCAAAGTGAAATAAATTATGGCAGAACAGTTCCAACAGATGTATTCAGTGAACAGTTTGTAGGTAACTCTAAGTCCACGATAGTCAGAGCCAAACAAAAGCAGACCACTCAGCCTCCAAAATTTTGTGAAGTTACATTATATTCTGGCAATAAATAGTTCCTGTTATGATCTACTTGTGCACACAGTTGTACAGAAATGACAACATATGGCATTGTTTTGATGTAAATCAGGTTTACAATTGTTCCAAATAAATATGGACCTAAGAAGATGTTATGATGACAGTTCACAAAACGTCAGTAAGTATGAGATTGAAAATACAAACAGAGCAAATTATTATCATACAAGCACAACTCCGGCGCCATTTTACGAAGTGACTGAGTCAGCAATGGGTTGAGTCTCTCAGATCTCAGTCTAGTTGAACCTGTGTCAGTGTCTTAGTCCAGTACCATATAAAGGTTTTTAGGAGTCTCTTAGTCGAGGCACTGCATCCTTCGTGGCTCCTTCGTTGTGACAGACCGTGCCCGCCTCCGCTTCTTGTCACTCTCTCTGCGCCGGCCTAACCTGACCTTTTTTTTCCTCTTAGTGGCCACTTTTAGTGGCTGGTCCTTATAAGCCAGAGACTTGTTGGTCTCCTGGGGCAGGTTAGGGCCCTCTCTGTCCAGCCTGAACCTGTCAGGGAGGTTCTTGGTGGCCCCCGGGGGCTTCTCGTGCAGGGCATTCCCACTGAAGGTTTGACTCTGGGTTCTGCTCTGCACAGGTGGAGCTCGCTCATCAGCCGTGTGCACCTCCTCGAGCAGCTCGTGCAGCCACATGCGACGCTTGAACTCCTGCAACGAGCGGCCCTTGTCATGCATCAGCTGGGCGTGGCTCACCGACCTCCTCCTAAAAACATGAAAGTGAAGAGACAGTTGGATTAACAAGGGAGGTTGCAAAAAATCTAATAGCATCCTGAAACAGCATCCTACAGTATTAGAGGGCATCAGTGTTGAATCCACTTTTCTCTCTTAAATTGCCATTGACAAAATTAAAGGAGAATTCCTTATCACTATTAGTTGGCACAATCAGAATCAAATTTTTGTAATTTCATTGTAAACCACAGCTGCTGAGTATGTGTGGAATAGTTACAGGAGAAGTGGTTTCAGATGAAATTGAAGGTGAGGCACCAGGAAACCTCAGTACAGTAGGTGGCAGCATAAACAAGTTTCTGAGAGTTGTCACTAATCTGGGCTCCACAGCCCAAAATGCCAGAGTTGAAACAGAGAAAACCTTCTGTACCAAATTTAATCTGTACAGGTAGACTGCTTTACAAATCCAAACAGCAGGAAATTTCAAAAAAATATTGCCTCATCATGTTTAATAATTAAACAATCCTTCATTTCCAAAATTATCAGAAGTTCCACATTGCATAACATTTAATTAGTTTTCTGTGGTTATCAAAATAAGTATAAAAAATAACTTACGTTCTGCTACTAAGTGCATCAGCTGGTCTCCCATCAATAGTCACTGGGGAGCACAGTAAGAACACAGCCAGACTCCACTGATGAAGCATGACTATAGAGCACATCCTTGAACCAAAGATCTGAAGAGGACAAGAAACAATGTATCAGCCACTTCAATTAATTATGCAAAACTTTGTTTCATGAATATATACTAAACTGACAATATACAATTCAATAGTTTATGTAAGTAGCAGTGTAGGCAGCTGAAAAATGACACCGTTTCTGCGCATGTGAGATCTCCCAGGCGGCATTACATATGCCAGTAAACAGTTTATTAAAGTAAAGAAGAAACTCAAACTTACATGATGTGAATGTTTACAGTGAAAATCCACAAAAAGGTCTGCAAGCTCGTAAAAGATGATCTTGTTGCGAAAGTGAATTTACAAAATAATGAGAAACATTAGTCTGCCAAATGCAATTTGGCCAGTTGAAAACTTGTGTCCAGGTCCATTGGTGTGAAGGCAGCCTGGGGAAATCCCCCGTCAGTCTGTTCCATTCATTTGCCTCCCAACAGTGTGTGCTGAGCTATTTATTTCTCCCCAGTGTCCCAATTAAAAGAGAGATAAAGATGGAAAGAGCAGCAGCAGTAGCAGCAGCCCATCAGCTGCAGAGCTGCCAGCCTACTCAGTCTCGCAGTAATCTCATGAAGAGTAACGATGAAGCATCTTCTCTGGTGGCCGGAGAGCAGAGCTGAGAGCGTTTTTCAGTCCAGCACTGTGAGCGAGCCTGTGTGAGTCTGTCTGAGAGAGGCACAGGGAGAAAGTCAAAACTGCTCCTTGGATGAAGATGCAGGCACTACCTTAGCCCCTACCCATTAAGTCCAGTCCTAACACCCTCCCAAACCTCCCTACCCTCACTTCTCTCCCTCCCCCAACCCTTCACACACACCTGCCGTGACAAGAAGGTGGCGCCCATGCAACATCCAAACCCCCACACAACAAAGAGTATACATTAGACAAGCTTGGGAAAAAATCGTTTTTAATCAATTTTAAATGACTTCAGCTGTATTCTCTTAATAAATTCTACTACTATATTTTTTATCATGAACAGGTCAGAAATGACAGGTGTGCACCAATGGAGGTAATCAGGGCTTACCAAGCAGAGTGCATAAGGGGAGGGGCAGGGTTACTCCAAAGTAAACAGCCAGGCTTAACCACTTTCCCTGGGGAGAATGACCATAACCTCAGAGAAACCCAACCCACAGCCTCTCACTGCAGACCATTCAATTCACCTCCACTCCGCCTCAGCAAACCAGCTCACCACTGAATGGTTACAGTGGGCTCTGAGGTATCTCTCATATCCAGCTAATAAGGAAAGTGGAAAGCTTTGCATTGAAGCAGCCGTATACAATCCCAGGTTCACTGTGCTTGTTAAAGCGATTTAACCACTCTGAGGAATCCAACCACATTTGTAATTTTACTAAAAATGTAATAAATGCAGCCATTAAAGGTCAGTATTCAGATGTAAGAGGTAGCCGTGGCTAAAAGTGCATTTATTTTTAGGATCACGTTGATTGACAGGGCTACATGCACACGTGTACTAGTATATGCAACAAGGGTAGGGTGGTTTTAAAATATCTTGTAATGCTTTGCAGTTGAACACAGTTCTTTTCTTTAAAAACACTTTAATTACTCTGTTTGTGACTTGGCATACATTTGGCATATAAATATTGGAAAATATCTGTCTGCAGCCCAATATATGGTATGAAACTGTAGAAAATGTCATTTAAATTTCATAATTTTGATAATTACTTGGTAAGATTTTTGACGTTATAATAAATTGTGGTAATATTAGCAGTCTGATATATTTGATCAGATTATTATCATTACTTACTTACTTTATTATTATGAGTAACTAAATTGTGAACATGCTGTTACTCGATTTGTAATCAACTGGTTTGTCACCTTATTAAGGTGCCAGAAAAGATATGTCTGCATGTGGAACTATCCTTGGGTAAGATTCTGATTCCTCCTGATGACTGTGCAACGGTGTATGGACATGTGTATGAACGGGTGAATGTAGCATGTGGTTGTTAAGTGCTTTCAGCGGTCGATTGACTAGAGGAGTGCTATATGTATCTATGTAAAATGCAGTCCAAAGATATTCATAGAATGGGCTCTGTGTGGCTATACTCAGGCACACAGGTGCTTTAAGTTACATCAGTCAGCTCACAGTGACATTTGTAATAAATAACAAAACCCCGAAAAATATGTTGAGCATGTATAATGTTTACCATGTGCAACTTTAAGTTAACATGTTAGCATTTTAACGTGTTGCTAATTTTCACTAAATGGAAAGTACAGTTGAGAGTTATGGAAATTTTACTAGTTTTGCAGGTATTTGGTCATACACCAAAGTATTGAAAAAATGTAAGTTTTGACCTGATAGTGGAGCTGAATCAGACAGACCAACATTGCCACGCTGCTTGCATGGTTACAAATGTGTTGCCTTTTGCTAAATTAATTGCGGTCAGTGGTTGATGTTTGACTTGCATGTTGCTCCACCTATGAAACTTTGTGATCTTGTGATCAAACAGTTGGCAGTTCTGCCCACAACATTCGTGTTTGGTACCAATGTGAACATGTTGTTCTAGAGTCTGTTCAAAGTGATCTTTGCGTAAAATGTAATTTAGACTCAAATTAAATTTAACTATCAACATGTCATGAATATGGATATTGCTGTATGTGTAATCAGGGCTCACAAGAGTGCCTCAGTTGTGGTTAATGTCAGTTTAGGTCTGGCAGCAGATTGTTCTCAACCCAATTAAGTGTTCCTGTGATTCATTTCTGGGTCATGACCCATCAGAAGACAATAGTACAGCCTGTGCTGACACACTCAGTGCATTTGTATAGAAATCCTGCAGCTGTACAAACTACCAATGTCCTCATAATTTTACTTGACACCATTTTCATTTCCCATGATTCATTAGACTTGGCTGGGGGTTTTTTTTAGCAATGATAGCAGTGTGGCTCTCAGGATGGTAGTGTTGGTCTATTGCTTGGACAGTCATTCTGTCCACCACTTTGGTCCAGACTGAAATATCTCAAGAACTGTTTGATGGATTACCACGAAGACATTCATTATCCACAGAGGATGAATCCTCATGAATTTTATAATCCCTTAACTTTTCTCGCAGTGCCATCAGCAGATCAACATTTTCAACATTGCAACATCTATTACAAAGATTGGCACAAAACTTGGGGCGAATATTCACGGTTGAGTGTAAGGTGCCTTGAGGTGAAATGTCATTACAATTTTTGGATGGATTACCATAAAATTTGGTATACATATTTATATCCCTCTCTGGATGATTTTTCATAACTTTGGTGATCCCTACCTACTCCTGCCGTCATCAGTTCAAACCTTCAGACCAAATATGAAACCAACAACATTCCCATTCCCATTGTGTTTGGTGCTATTTACTAAATCTTAGCATGCTAACATGCTTAGTTATGACAGTGAGCATGGTAACCATTAAACCTGTTAAAGTTTTAATGGAGTCAAAATTGCGTTATAGTATTTTAATGGTATTTCGGAGTTTGTCTGGAAAACAATTAAAAACTGTTGATGACTCATTCTACACACTGGGGCGTTACCAAATTTGCATCTGAGGAAATGCTTTTTCACTTATGATGCAGCAGAGCATAGAAAGAGTATACGTCTGTTTACAGGAGCAGATTTCAGTATTTGTATAAAAACACAACTTCTTAACTTTATTCATCGATTTAGGAGAAACTGGGTGATATTTTATGGAGAAAATATGTTCTGATTTCCACTTTGTTTACCCTAAACAAGCTTCTGAAATTCAACTCTCAGTGATTTACACACATGGTCACATTTTGTCTCGTCTTTTTTGCCATTTAATTGAGAATTTTGAATTTCTTTATTGCTGAATGTTTTTAATCATTTTGACATTTTGATTCTTTTATTGGCAGTGGAAAACTCAGTATTACATGAACTCAGAGGCATACCTGCTATTTTCCTGCTGTCTGTTCTATTATATTAATATCATCATAATTAAGCAATGTGTTTTAACTCTTTGAATTGAATTAGGTGCCATCTGTTATCTTTATTTCACTGATTTGGCAAAGACTAAATCTTTTTTTTTTTTTTAAGTTTTTGAAACAAAGAAATGTTAAAATATATAATACTGGAACATTAACCCCAGTTTAACGTAGATGCAGTTTGAACACAATGCATCTTTGCCTATTTTTAGGGATTAATTGTTAAAATTGGCTGTGAAGTGAAGATGAATACAGTCCATTCAAAATCCTGAGTCATTTATGTGGTTACTATACCTACTTGCACTGTTTTACAGGATGGAATAACTCGCATTTCTCCTCATGAATAAAACCCATAAATTATTTCTGTGAGCAGTGATGATTAGTAGAATCACTTCAGGCTAGACTGTAGACCAGTTGGTGGTAAATTACTTAATAGAGGGCTCAGTATTTTACAAGCAGTCATGATTCAATTCAGCAAGGGCTCCAGAAGGGGTTTGGGGCTGGGACAAATATATGGCAGACCCCCCCTGCTGTCTCCAAAACGTAGCTTTCTTCTGTTTCCAGAGAGTCTGCCCCAAACTTCCAACACTTTTACATTCGGTAGGGAAAAAAATACCTCATTTGATTCCATTCTGCAAAGACTTTACCTGCAAAAAAATATGAAAAAAATCCCATTTCCTGGCAGACGGCAGCGCATGGAACAGGAGCCAGGAAAGCTGCTTTTGATTCATGCTAAATTGCACTCTCAACACAGAACAGTATTCCTGTCCGTTTTTCATCCTTTTCACACTGCACTTACTTCACATTCACACGTACAGAACATATACACACCCTCCCACCCCAGTTTCAAAGAATTTGTACCCTCCTGTTCCAAACATCCAGCTCACACACACTCCAGAGAAACACCCTCACTTCATGTATAAATTCAGAGTTCGGCATCTATTTTTGGATGTGTTGTACCCTTTCCCTCTATTGGCCCGCCCTATTATGTCATAAATCCTGGCTTTAGTTGCCGCGACAGTTCCTGCTTTTGTTATGGAGTTACATTCAGAATCACTATGTACTTGGCATGTACATTACGATTCTGTCTGTGCCAGTGAGTCAGTGTTAATTCCCACACAAGTCACACTCTGGTGCTGTCAGCATTCCCTATTATTTTATTATTACTGTTTTACAGCACCACTCCCCTTTAACTCAGAGCCCCGTCTCAACTTTAACTGAAATTTGAAGATTACGGCAAAGTGAGAAGTGGGTACATGAAAGCTAAAAACATCCAATATATGGTTAGAAAAATAACTAAGTGTAGTTTCTGTTGAACATGACATTCAACAAACTTATATAACACCTCAAATGTCATCTGTTACCATATATTTAGTTGCAAGGACCAGCACTAGAGGTTTTACAGTGTATTTGATAATGGTCCCTTTATGATGCAGTCAGGGCTTTGATCGCTTGGCCATTTGTTCACATGAGAACTTCAGGTTTGTTATCCTGGAAAACCTCACTTGAAAAATGACTTCTGCAGAGTTACTTTTCCCTCCTAATGGTTTTTTAACGGTGAGTTACTGTACGGGCCGTTTCAGTTAGTTCATTTGAGGCATGCTTTATAATGTCGTATTGTGGGCTGCTGGAAGAGTTTTCATCTAATCATTCACACCTACCAATCATAACTGTCATCCCAGGAATGCTCTTTATTCTTCTTTACCCTCCTCTGGTTCAGCTATTTTCAACAGCTCTGCGACTGAGGCTGTGTTTTATTAATAAAAGCTCAGGAGATGAAATTTAAAATGGATGCACTCTGTTTTCTTTTCGGTTGGTGGTTTATTGGTGCTTAAAACGTGTCACTTTTTAAGAGCTACATTAAACCCGGACGCTCCACGTTGACATGAAATCAGCCGTTGAAGAACAGAGCTCTTCATCAGACTCACTTCGGGCCACAGCAAAATCTTTGTGTCTTAATATACAGTTCTCACAAACAAGTTACCTTCTGCAATTCAAAACTTCACTTGACTAAATAGTTATTTATTTCATTTGATAGAAAATTCTGTAAATGGCGATCATTTTTCTAAGCTTTCTTAGACAGGCACAGACATTTGCATTTGCCGATTGTTGTTTGTTGAGATGACTGAATTTTCACAACTATCGGAATCTTTTTTTTATATACATAAGATTGCTGATAAAATAAATTAATTGAAAAATGCTGTACTTGCAGATGCAAACACCTCTCCTTGTACTCTTGCTCAATGTCCCGCCCACTGGCAAATACAAATATTCAGAGTCAGGCTTGAAAAAAAACATATACCTAATTTTTAGCTCGCATGTTATCACATAACCAAATTTCCAGACTTATTATTAAACTTGTCACATAATGACAACTGAACAAAATCCATCTGCCAAGAAAGAAGAAGAAGCTAGTAAGTTAAGATCTGATGCTAAACAACATTTTCCATTCACAAATATAATATTTCTGGAACATATGCTATTAAAGTTTTAATGAAAGTCCTACAAATACTACATTTGTATTGTGGCAGTTTTATTCCAGAATACTTCCTGATTGAACTGGTGGTGCTGTGGTTGGTACTGAATCCAATTAAATGTAGCATCCAAAATTATATAAACATGTATGAAAGAGAGCTTATGTCTCATCATCAGCCATAGTTAACATATTAAAGTGAGTAAGAAGTGAAGATAACCACTTGAGATAAACAAATTAGACAGTACTGAGTGGACCCACATGACACCTGACCTGAATGACTTTCATTTGCTGTTTAACATTTATCACAGTATACTCCTGAAAACAATGTAATTATAGTGGCAGATGACCATAGAAACCTGTGCATGAGAGTACACGGTTTGTTTTTTCCTCTTTTTACCTTTCCCTTACATGTGAAGGGAGGGTTGGGAAGAGTTGGATAATGTTCCTGTTTGTTGACCACCTCAGGGTTCTCTCTCCTTTTTTTCTGAAAAAGTTATAAACATAATGGGTAAAGAAAAATACAGGCTTATATATGGTTTAAGGCTGCATGTGTGTAATGTTTTCATAATTTCTTAATCTGCAGATTTTCTCAACTCATCCAGTTATGGTTTTGTCAATAAAAGGTCAGAAAATGGTGAAAATTCCAAGCGGACAACTCCAAATTGCGTGTCGTCTGTGGCCAACAATATGAAACCCAAAAGTGTTCGGTTAATTATCACATGCAATAAATAACAGCAGCAAATGCTCACATTTGAGCAGCTGGCATTTGGCATTTTTGCTCAAAAAATATTTAAATGTATGAATTTATAATTAATTAACATTTTGTCCATCAAATAATCAAATAATTGACTAATTGTTTCATCTTTATAAAGTAAATATATTTTCAAATATTTATGTGAGTTGCTATTTTTACGGTCCATCATTGAACAACGTGGATCCTACTGATACTGTGGATGAAGCTCTTAGTCATGCATAAAATATATTTCTTACGTTTAAAACAATTATGTTTAGTACAACACTTTATATCTTCACATCCGTTATATAACATCTATCTAAATTTACAGGTTTTGAGTAGATGTTTCCAACAGCAAATCCAGACTTTTAGTTATTGCGCCACAATGCACAATGGACAGTTTAGTCAGGATGTCAGAGAAGGGTCACCGCTCCACACTTTAAGAGGCATACATCCTGAACATTACCTAATTCCTGTTCAGGGTTAGCCAAACATGCCCTCCTCCGTCACGCATTTACTTGATCTGAAAGTAGCTGCAAGATTTGTCTGTTTCTGTTTCTGCTGCTTGATATATGATAATCCTCCTCAGGTAGCGCTTTGGGGCTGATTTCTTATTTACAGCTACAGTTTTTTAATGTTAATCATAAATGTCAAGCTCTTGGAGACAGTGAGTCGGGGAGGTCCTGCTAGGACAAAAGCATGTTGTCCAGACTCAGTCTAGAGCACAGGTACATTAAATCATTATTTTTCAGACAGGAAATATCTGCCACTGGACATTTTGCCTGTAAAATGTATTTCTAAGATGAAATGATTCCTGCCTGGCACAGCTCTGCTCTCATCTGAACCTGGAGTGTTTTTACACTCATCTATTCAATGTTGGAGCATGTTTCCAGTGAAAACCTTAAATGTTGTTCATCTTGAGATTAAACTGTGTGTTTGATCATGCCCAAGATGTGATTCAGAGTGATTCAAAAAGCAGAAAAACAAGTCCAAAGCCTGAGTCTTTGACCTGGCCTTATGAGGTGCCCACCACATTAGCATTTCTCTCTTGGCAGATGTTGATGGTGGGGTGTCTGACTGTGGCCGGCCTCTCTGCAGTGGCCCTGTGCTCCAGGCTGTGGGGAAAAAGTGGGGGCAGGCTCCTTACTCCTTATTCAACCCCCCCAAACCAAAACCACAAGCTGCCCCATGTCTGATGCCCCCCTCTCACTCTCCTGACCTCAGAGGCAGACCCGGGCCAGCTGGACGCAGCCCGAAACCCCACACAGTCACCACACAGCCACCACCAATAGCCCGCCACCCTCCTGCCCCTGACCTATCACCCAAAACATTACCATAAACTTCTGCCCGGCTGCCAAGCAGCACACACAGCAGAGCTCACAGTCCGACTCTGCACTGCTCGTCCATGTAAAGATAGCTCTGTCTGAGGGCAGAAAGTGGAGCTGGTGGAGAGGGGTAAGCGCTCTCGGTTACGACGGCATTTTACACGCGACATAAAACCTACTGCGGAGTTTTATGTTTTGTGGCTTGTGGTGATGCCGTGGCATTGCCTGTGGAACAGACTCCTGCCCGCTGCAACAACTACTGTGCAGTATTTGAGGCTGATGAAAAATGTGTCCGCCCGCGTGTGAACCGTGGGTGAAACATGCCACAAGTCTGCGTGCCCCACGTCTGTTACTCACTTGACAAATTGTGCCGTTTCACATTGCCTCAGCCTCTGCGAAAATTGAAGAATCAATAGAGGTCTGATTGAGAAGACCACACACACATGGTGTTACGGTAATAACGGGCTGAGTCTGTTTGTTTGCATAAGTGAAGAGCAGGCTCAAATCGTTAATGAGTGCTTTGCGTCCAGCGTGCAACCACAGCTAAGCCAGTGGGTCAACAAGGTTGGCCAGACTAACCACTGTGTGTGTGTGTGTGTGTGTGTGTGTGTGTGTGTGTGTGTGTGTGTGTGTGTGTGTAAGAGAGAGAGACTGTGTGTACACGTTTCTGCATGTCCTTGGAAAGTAAAAAAAAAAAAAGTTAACATGCAGAAACCAAAGTAACATTATCAGAATTTGTCAGACTTGTTTTCCTCGCTTGTGTTAATTTGCTCTTACATCACCTATAAGCACTCGCTGTAATGTTTCTATATTTAACATCATTCTATATTTACTTGTGCTCTGACACACAGATACAGTTTTGTTTTCCCAGTGAAAAAATATATCTATGAGACATTTCAGTGACTATCTAAACACTGAAAAAAAAAAAAATGCTTCACTTGAAATTTCCAAATCGTTATAATGCACGGTGTGAGCCAAGTGCACTTCACCGACTCAAAGCTGATCCATTTACTGTAAATGAGCTTGTCTCTGTTGGTTTCCTGACCAATTACTGTACAGTGAACTTAGGTCCTGTATTTATTTATCCATAGGTTATTTTAAATGGACTGCACTCAATGCAGAGGCCTTGTTGAGCGGTCTTGTCCTCCCAGCCTACCCTGGGACATGCTAGCAGTGCTTGGCAGACAGACACGGATGCTGAAGGCAGCCTCTGGACAGCTTTATCCTGCGTCGAGCGAGGCCACCCGCTTCGTGCTCACCAGGGCACAGTGACTGGCACGGCATTCCCCTAGCCTCAGTTTTTACCTCTCAGTTTTCTGCTTCTCCGAGAAAACTGGAGAACACTGAACACTTTTAAAGCTGTGTGACCATGAAAGGATATCAAGGCCAACCAAAGAATGGGAAGTCTCACACTTAGTAGAATACAGTATTAGGCAAGAATAGCTTAAATAAACATTATTAACTAATTATTTAGTGAATTATAGTGGTGGTTTTAAGTACAAGATGAGATAAAGTAATTTAGTTGATAGACTGAAAAGCAAAACTTGTTTGTAGTAATTATTAAATATTTTGGCTTCCTAATTCAAAGGGTCAGTTAACCTCAAAATCAAAGGTGCATATTTTTCCTCTCGCCTGTAGTGCTATTTATCCATCTAGACTATTTTGGTGTGAGTTGCTGAGTTTTGGAGATATTGGCTGCAGAGTTGCCAGCCTTCATTTGAATATAATGGAACTAAATGGTTCTTGTTATGGTGCTCAAAGTGCCAAAAACGCACATTTAAAAAACTCAATAGCAAAGAAACCATCCTTAAGATACTCAAGATAAAATGCCAAACATTTCTGTGTTCCAGTTCTCCAAATGTGATGATTGGCTGCTTTTCTTTGCATGATAGTAAAGTGAATTTCTTTGGGATTTTAACTATTGGATAAAAGTGGAAATTAGGGCTGCACAATTAATCACAAACACAATAAAATCACAAAATTGCCAAGTGCAATATCCAAATCACAGAACCAGACCCGGCATTATAATGAGTTACTGAGGTGCTATATAGATGACCTGGCCTAAAGATCTTATTCTCCAGATGAAAGATAACGTGTCTTTGGTACAGACCTCAATATATATCATGTCATCATGATTTTAATAGTTTCTTTTTTCAGTGAACATCAAATTGTAATGCAAAACTGATCATTTCCACTAATCATATCGCATATTGCAATCACAGTTTCTGTCAAAGTAATTGAAATATGACTTTTTTTAACCAAACCAAATGCAGCTCTAGTGGAAATAGTCAACTCTTCTCTTTTAACTTAGAATTCTGAAGTAAATGTTGATTGCACGGCATAATGGCTATAGAATAATGACACCAACCGTGTTTAGACTGATTCCCCATAAGCCTCACTTTCACTATGCAAAGCTGTCTCTCACCAGGCATGATTTTTCCCAGGATAATGATATCTCCATTATAGACTAAATTAATAAACAATTTCATGCCTTTTGTCCTAATGTTTTCTTCTAATTATTCCTCCCCCACCCTGATGCAAACCCCTATTGGTGCGAAACAATAACATTACTCAAACTATGTTATTATTACTATGCAATGCACATCATTGCAATTGCTTAAGCCTCTTTCCAAAATCAGTATAAACTTGTAACAATTCAGTTTACATCTGCAGTGAACATCCTTTTTTCCCCTCTCTTTCCAAAGTGGTCTTGATAATTTCTTCACAGATTTAGGCTCTGACTTTAAGGAAGCAGAAAGCAATCCAGTGTTGTGTCGAAGCGTGTTCCCCCATGAAATATGTTTCCGGTAGCGCTGCCCTCCGCAGTTGATGGATAGGGTTAGGTTAGGCGTAGCAGAGTAAGACAAGGCAGAACACATATCGATGAGGAAACAGATTTTGACATAAGACCTTTTGCCGCAGTGGCACAACAATAATGCCACTTGAAAATCCAAAGGGGTTGAAAAGTTGCCTGTTTCCACTTTAATTCAGTCATGAAAAAATGGTTAGTCACACAGCACTACTTAAGACGTTAATGAAAAAATAAGAAAGAGTAAGATGAAACTGGGCCACTGCAACTGCAAATGGGACGTACAAAAACAAATAGAGCACAAATTAAGTTTTATGGCTGCGGCAAAGCAAATTTCAGAAGGAGCCACTTCATTGTCAGACTCACTGGTGCTATATAGAGAAGGGATATGTCATGTTTGATGAGATATTATTAATTGGTAGGGTTCAGTATGTGGCCTCGTTTAGTAGAAGTCTCTTTATAAAAGGAACTCTTAAATCTGCAATATTCAAAGATGGGATTTGTTATTTTATTGAGAAAGCTTTCCAGTCGCTTTATAAAGCTGAAATACTCAAATGTGGTGAACAGTGACATCATGCTCTTTTACAGAGGGCCACATCTTTTGTTACTGAGGACTTCACTGAACACAGACAGACAGACGTTTGAAATTACATGACCTCTGTCAGTATTTTTTCCTGTGAGACACAATAAATGAGAGCAGCACTAAAAAAGTGACCAAATGAGAGAGGACAGTATTCATGGATACAGTATGTTTGTCTCTTCTGATCTGCCCTACAAATCAACAGATTTTTCTTGGAACAAATAAGAACCATGTCCACTATTGATGTGTAATAAAGTGTCTCTTAAAAACAGACACTAAACAAAAATATAATACCATAACTAATCAAAATCAGATGCTCAAATTGAAACAGGATTTCTTTAACTCTTTAACCTCATCTGTGACTACAAGATCTTAAAGTAAAGTGACTTATGTTGTTCAGTTTCACATAGAACTGTAACTCAAAGCTTTGTATACATCTGTAAAACTGTAAACATTTTGGTATTATGGTGCAGGCTCATGGGCATGTACAGTAAATGCCAACAACATATAGGTCAAACATCAGGCTCTGTGCATGGAGCTGAGAAAAGTACACTAAAGGGCTGCCAGCATATATTTTGAATTGTTTGCAGTGGGAGCACTGCGTATTTACACTACGCAACAAATGCCAGCAGCATGATGAGGTACTAAGCGTCTATTTTGCACTAAGTGCTGCACATTTGGATTTTATTTCTGGATGCAGAAAGTTAAAAAATATTAAATTTTGGGTAAAATGCTGCACTTGTCAGTGTCACTTTTTACCCAGCTGACCAATCACAGTGGAGGAGGGGTGAGACAGATACCACAAACGGTACTCCTTGTACCGGGCATCATTCATCTACAGCCCTTGAACCAAGGGATGCTACTCGCTGAGATGTTTCCTCACCCTCAAAATCTCATGACCCCACATAGACTGGTGGATCCATCCTCTTTCCTCATGTGCGACAGCCTTTCCTTCACTCAGAGCAAGGACCAGAGCCGGTACACTATCTTGTGGTGACATTTTTATTGTCAGTATTTGTTGATAGCACATACTATTTGGGAAATTAAGTACAGTTATATTTGCAGCACATTAAGTAACCGTTACCTCTGTTACTTCCATATCATAGCAACCAAAGCGTGTCAGCTGAAAAAACGCTGTGCCTCCAAAATGCTCTCAAACACTCCCAGCTGGTTGTTTTCAGCAGAGCACCTGGCATTTTCAGCTGGGAATAAGCACCTTAGTTGACACAGCCCCCGCGGGATGGCATTGCTACTGTTTGGGCTGATAGTATTTTAACATAGGCCACAGTATCACATTTATGAATTGGTCCTTTAAAATTGTCAGTAATGTTCTCTTTAAATCTTTACGAGGCATTTTTTTTTTTAGAGGGTCTGGTCTTGCGTTGACCTTTAGTTGATGAAACTGGTTCTGTAATTCTGTGTTTTTCAGAATGGTTCATACGGAGAAAAATATCCCCACCCTCTGAGCAACATCTCTAAAATAACTTTTTCTTTCGTAAATTGAAAACACGTGTTCAGCCTTGATGATGTAAATGTTCAAAAGTGTTAATTCACTAATGAACAGTGAGTCCATTAGACATTCGATTACATAGTCTGGGCAGGAGATAAATCAACACTGAGTGTAATTCAAACATGGGCCCTGGCCAGGCAGCTTGTTTTCTGTCCGACTGTGGTTTTCCAACAGTCTAAATCCATGAAGCGGATTTGCTCACAACAGCCAACATATTTCTCCAATCTGCATCCCCTTGTAAAGCAAAGGAAGGAAGGCAGCGCTCACAACTGTTTGTTTTGTGCTGCCTACGGTCTCACAACCCTGTAACATAAGGCCGGGCTTTCATTGCCTCTCCACTGCATGAGCAAAAGGGAATTAGTTTTTAAAAGTTTGTTTTGTAAGAGTTGTAAATAAAGCGGCACTGATTCAGACCTAGATCCCCTTTCTCTCAGATGGGGTATGGCTTGTGTGGGTGGCTTTGGAAATACTGAGGCATGCTGAATATGTTTATATTACACTGTCCCCAAGGAGAGTTGAGCTCTGTGGTGCAGATGGATTACAGGGGGAAAAGAGCTGTTGTAGACCTTTAAAGTTCAGTGTTAATGGTGGGAGTGAAGTGGCTGTGTAGGTGTGATGTGTTCGTTTCACAGGTCGCTGGCGTTTCCATCTACGACGATGAGGGGACAGGGTTCCCACACCAGCCAAAAAAATAATGTTTTTCATGTTAAGTTCAAAGATACACAGTGTAACGCTGTACTAATATCACATGACTCCTTGTTAGTAACTGAACCCAGAATCATCACAGACTTTGAGTTCATCGTTTGGTTTTATGACCAGCAACTTTACAGATTTGGTTCACTCTCACCACCATCTTTATTGACCTTGTTTGAGCCACAGCGGACAGCTGTGTGAAGTGAAGAAGGGACTGTAGGCTACCTGTCCAGCACCAAACGGCAGACAAAGTCATCAACTAGCTAGTGAACACAGCAGCGCATTTAGCAGCCAAAAAGTCAGATATTTTTCATAAAAGAATAGTTTGATATTCTTGTAAATACACATTTTCACTTTTTTAAAATTGATGCCTTTCTAATAAATATGAAGTTTCCCCTAGCAGCCGAAAATTCACTCCCAAAGTAAAAACTGCCTGCCAGCTCCCTAATTAATTAAATTAACACTTTGTATTTCTTTTTTTCCTCCATTGGTTCTAAATTGGTCCAGCCCCCGCTAAGGGGGCCAGCAAAAGTCACCAGTTGTCCCCAAGGATGGATGGTTTGTTTGGGCTACTGTAAAAACATGGCGGCACTAATGGCTCATTCTAGGTAACGAAAGCACAACAGTTCTTATTTTCAGGTTTTATATTCGATTTCTGTCATATTCTACCAATAAATCCCTGTAAATCCCACACACTGGACCTTTAAGTTCACCAGATGGCCAAAATCACAACTCCACATGGATGTTACGTAATGTAGCTTCTCATGTCCTTGATGTGAAAATGCACAATTGTTTTCTAACAGTGCTCATCATAACAGCTTTTTAAGGTGATTAAATGTCACTGTTGTTGCCCTCAAGGGACCAGAAAATCAGTTAATGAAGGTTAAAAGTATTTTGATGGAACAAACACCAAGAGAAAGAAGAAAAGAAGTATGGGGGAGTGAAGGGCGTTGATAGATTTATTTTAACACCTCTACAGCTGTAGATATCTGTTCCCAATCAGGACTTTTCGTGTAAGAGCACACCGGCTCTCTTCTACAGTAATGAACCACAGTGAGAGCAGTTCTGCGCTGTTTGGATGGGTGTGTGTGTGTGTGTGTGTGTGTGTGTGTGTGTGTATGTGTGTGTGTGCGTGTGGGCGGGCATGCCTGAGGTTGCTGAGCCTCGGCCTTCTCCTCAACATTAATAAGGACTTCCTTCCTACCAGACAGAGTCAAACACCTGATCACTTACCAAGGAGGACATGCCCACGCATCCCTCAGAGCTGGCAGCCTTCAGCCACTAATAAGGATCGGCCTGTGTTCTTTAGCTGCCCATCAATCAAAGTGTTCACATGCCGGACATCCATACACAAATCATGTTTTCTCTCCGTACTCCACCCCTAATGTGTGAGAGTGTGTTTGTGTGCAAGTTTAGAGTTAGATATCATGGGTGGCAACTATATCCAAGGAGACAGAGCAAGAAATAATCCCTCTCATACACACACCACTTCAAAAATTACAACTTTTTCTCCAATGGCAATAAAGTTTGGCCTCTTTTAGAAATGTCGAGCCAAGATACACCAGGTGAAATGTGCATTTTCATGATGTGCATAACCTCTTATTTTTCCTCCTTAAATATCAGGTTTTGAAATGGTTTTTCCATAATTGAATTAGAGTGGCTAGTCACAACTGACTCAGGAACACATCGGCAGAGTTTTCAGCCCAGACGCTGTCAAAGAATCATTTGGCCAAAGCAACAGACAAGTTGCTGAACAGAATATTGTCTTTTACTGAAGTGGAGTAACTGTAATCAGAAGGTCAAAACTGCAATATCATGATTAAATTATCACTTTTCACTTGATATTAGATTAGGGGTATCTGATATCCTAATTGTAACGGCCACGCATGTTAGCTTTCATGGATCTGGCCGTGCTCAGATGTGTTTCATGGTTCATGTTCTGTCAACATGCCTCCCAGCCACTCTGGTCATTTTGTGCTGCAGGGAACAAACTATCCTTCAAATCAAAACCTACTGTCCTTAAAATAGGGATTTTATCATAGTGCAGCTCAGCTCAAATTACTGGTTCAGTGTTCTAACATCCAGTATCATCTGGTCTTCATGTTCTGTACGCAACATAACAATATAAATAGATACAGTGCAAACACTTTCTGTGATTTTTTTTTTTTCTGATGTTGCAAAACAGATGAAATACGAAACTTCATCCACTGAACACATCAAGCATAAGATTCTTTGGCTTCCCATTTTAATGTTGACATAACTGTTGTTAACAATAACAAAAGAGTACATTTAACACCTTATCTTCAGGTAATACTGTACTGTTAAGTACTGTACATTTTTGTGTACTAAGAGGTACAAGGAAATACAAATTTTATGTATTAAAGGACCAGTGTGTTGGATTTGGTGACATCTAGCGATGAATTCACAGATTGCAAACACCTTGTCTCATTCTTCTCTTTCAGCTGTGTAGGACTGCTCTCTCTCTCTGGATAAAAACAGCTCACTCTAAGGTAATGAAAACACAGTCAGGTGATTATACACCAAATAACACCAAGTTATATTACATTTCTATCATATTCTGCCAATAAAACCCAGTAAATATTACACACTGGACCTTTAATACTGTAGTATTTCCATTTGTTAAGTTGTGCAATCCAGTTTATCATTGGCAGAACATTCCAATCCTCTGTCAGCTAACCATGAATTTCTGCAAGATTTCTGTGAAAAAAACATGAATCTCCGCCATAATAGGGTGCAATCAAAGATGGTGTGCAGAACATAATGATTATATTTTACATAAAACACCTTTGGGGGATTCTGCAGTCAGCGTATGTCATGCAGCTAATTATCAGCATTTGTTTCATCTCTCTGTCCAGGCCTTTAATCTAAAACTCCTTGTTTTTGTTTGTCATAATTTTATTGGGAACAGCAGTCACTGCCATGGGCCATCTGTTACTGACACTGTTACTGTTTATTCAGCTCCTTCTAACTACCCAGCTTTTCTTGTACTTGTTCCAAGTAATCCACTGTTTTGTCCAGTAGAAGTACAAAAAGAGAGCACAGAACTGGACATTACCGCATGAATATGTAATAGAGTAGATCCTCAGGCTGTCTACCCCAGGCTTAAATCTGGAGTAGGCAAAATAACCTTTAAGCATAATGTCATTCAAGTGGTCTGAGAGAAAACTAGACTTCTGCTTCTCCCCTTAGCTGTTTTGAGGTTTCAGGAAATCTTGCCCTTAATGGGAGACTTTGGCCAAACACAGGTCAGTGAAATAGGAATGAGACTCATGAATCAATTATCTTTCCCCCAGAATCATCAATGACTGAACCTTCATGTGCAATTTATTGGCACGTCCACTAGTGAAATTTCAAGCTGTTCTTCAGATATTAGCTCGAAATGTCACCAGTGGACGTGCCAATACATTGCAATTAAGGGAGCTATAGTCCACAGTCCTTTTTTTGTTTTCATTCCTGTCCTCTGTCCTCTACTCGGCCAGCATCTGTCTTAGACAGTGTTTGGATGTGTGACTGCTATGCATTGTCTGTCAATCCTCCCATTTTTATCATGGCACAGCTACAGTTGGGTTGGATGCAGCTCAGGTGGTAGAGCTCATAAATCATAGAGTTGGTGGTTTGATCCCTCGGCTCTACCTGTCTGCATGTCCACATGTCATTGGGTAAGACAGTGAAACCTGAATTGGGTGTAGAGAAAAAATGTACGCCACTTTGGAAAAGGTTGACTGCCAAACAAATGTCCTAAATCTGAAATAGGGGCGGTCTTAAGGAACAGCTAATACCTTAAAAGGGGGCTGGTAGTGCTGTTTGCCATGGACAAGAGTTGAGAAATCAAATATTACAACAAAATTATTAACTTTCTCCAGCAAGTAGCCTCTCTCCAGAGAAACCTGGGCATTTTGTCACTTTGGAAAACATTACAGACCACAAATGTCACATAATTCCCTTTAGGTAGTTAAAGTAGTCAGATATTCCTATTTGTTTTGGTACTTCATCCTCTATGTTCAAGCTGAAACCACAAAACTCAATGGCACTATCAAAGACAAACAAAACAAATCTTTATCAAGCTCCATTTCCATAATGCAGTTTCTTTTCAAATATCCGTCTGTGTGGGTTTTCCACAGTACAAGTCTGAACAAATTCAAGCCCCGCTATTCTACAGTGCTAAGGTCCTCAGCTCTGTTTGATTAGGGCAACACACAGGAGGTCCACTGCCACGGTGTTTTCTTTACCTGGGCCCATAACTCTTAAAAACACACAAACACTTGGGTTGTAAATGACCTGTTCATCACACAGTGACAGGAGAGGTGATTCTGGACTCTTGGTGGGCCAGGTGTGCAGATCAGGACAGCTGTGCCGTGCCAAGACCTGTTGGCATGGCGACGCGGGACCATGGAAAGTTCTGGAATCTGTCGCTGCTGGCAGGGCCGAGCTCCTGAACGGGACTGGTGTTGGCTTTGCCTCCAGCTGTTTCTTTACAGACATGCTGAACGCCAGCAACAGCCAGGGGCCAAGATCAGCCCAGCGAGTCTGGCCACACACAGGCCACTTACACACACACACACACACATATATATATTATATATACACCCCCGCAGTTGTACAAGCACACACACAAACAAACACACAAGCAGTTTGCTCCAATAAGCCTGTCTTTGCCAGAGCAACAAAATATAACAAACCCAAACACATTTTCACACATCTCTGTTTAATTGACAGTCCCATATCTTTACATAATATAATATATACATATATATTTTATTTACAAAATGTACTTCATTGTGTATGGCATATGTTGCAGTGAAATATGTTTTCACATTGTAAATAATCTAAATTAGTTTTCATGTCATTTTGTGTGTGTGTATTTCTGGATTACTCATTTGTTTTATTAAATTTTGTTGTCCTGGTACCTATAGGTTATACAACATTCTCCCTCTGGATGTCAGGTCAGCAAACTGTGTTTCTAGATCTCATCTGAATACCTGTCTGGGTTGTGGATGTGCATGAGCAATGGGGCTGATGGGGCTTGACCACAGCTAATCTTGCATACTACTGGACCCATTAGGCTAATATTTTTTGTGGACATTTAAGACTGTATTCTCTAGGACCTCTCATGGTGCCTTTGATTCATAAGTTTTGAAAAAGGTATTTATTGACTGCTGTTTTGTTAGACTGCCAAATAACTCCTTGCTCCTCTTAATCTGCTAAAGACAGGGCTTATCTAGTCTGTAGTAGGCCACATTTCGGCCTTTATTGTGACTCAAAACTAGCATTTATCAAAAAGTTTCATTTCATGTCAAACTGCAACACCTGCAGATTAATTCCATACCCGTTGTGTAATGATCCACTAAAGTTTGACGCAATACGAGACGAATAAACATTGTAGTGTTCAAGGTCCACTATACACAAATGAAAGATGTAGAGTTCAATACAAAGTCAACTTGCTTAGATCTGAAGCAGTTTTCATGACATTTGGGTTGTTATAAACATAACAGTAGACAATGATAGAGGTTACTTGTTGGAATTAAATTCAGTTAGTGAGGACAATCTAATCAGATCTATGCCAAAACATTAACTTTATGAATAGCCACAACTTTTTCTGGGACATGCAGGCCTATGAATAAGGTACACATCAAGTGTAAATGATTAAGAATCAGCTTTTGTGAGTGTCTTGTCATATAGTCATGTACATTCAGTGCTGGTTTTCGTCTTTGCCCCCTTTCATGCAGAGATTTCTCTGGATTCTCTGAATTTTTTAATAGTGTCATGGATTGTAGATGGTGAAATCCCTAAATTCCTCGAGCAGTTTTGTATTGCAAAACATTGTTTCTTAAACTGTTGGACTATTTCCCCATGCAGTTTTTCACAAAGTAGTGAACCTCACCCCTTCCATGCGTGTGAACAACCGAGCCTTTTGAGGATGCCCCTTTAAAGATACTGTCACCTGCTACCAGTTAACCTGTTTACCTGTCGTTTGTTGCAAACGGTTGTTTTTTGAGTCACTTTCCCAGTCTTTTGTTGCTGCTGTCCCAACTTTTTTGAAATGTGTCACAGGCATCAAAAATCAGAACGAGAAAACTCAAAAAGTTGTTGCAAATCATTGCATTCGATTTTTATTTACGCTTTACAAATCGTCCCAACTTCCTCAGCACTGGGGTTGTTCATTTAAACTGCACGCCAATCAGCTTTACAGCACTGGAACATTTCTTGGACCAATACTTTACTTTTTTTCTATGAAAAATATGCCAAGCATACCCCCCGCAGTTCTGAACTAATTATAATGTGACAGTGTAATACACAGTACTGGAATGTTCCTGCTGTAGCTTAATACTATCAGTGATGCTTGAAATCTTTGATTGAGGAACCTTTGAAGGTGGTGTCAGTGAATAATCGCTCTGCTGAAACGGCCCCACCACAGAAAAATAAACTTGCCATCTTTTGTTTTCGTTGTGTGGTCGATGGTAATTCATTGAGTAAAGAGAAATGGGAGGGAATTCTTTTGAGGCTTTTGTTTGCTAATTCATTACGTTCTCAAGACCGGGAAAAGTGGCTGCGGAAATTAAAATTTATTGAAATCTATTTCAGTGGTAAAGCTGGCTGTGTTTCTTGGAGAGTCAAGCCTTGCACAGTGAGTTTTGGTCAATGAGGAGGTGAACTGCTTTTGCGGCTGTGCTCGGAGGGAGGAATGTGTAGGTTTGTGGCTGGTGGAAACCTACAGTTAGAGGAACTGGTCATAATGGCGAGGTATAGACGGATCAGCAGTCTTTCATGTTTAAAATGAAAACACTGTGATTCTTATTCCTGCAGATAATTGGCCAAAAAGTGGCCAACAGAGCATCTCATTGACTGCCTATTTGACTGGATAATGGAGGACTGACAGCACAAAATGTGTCAATCAAAAGCATGCATAGATTAGATTTAGCACCAGCATTCAACAGTGTTAGAGGGTGAAATCCATTATAGAGGGAGAATTATGGACGAAGAAAGAACACCATTTCTTTCATCCCAGTAGTTCATGATGCACTGCAGCAACATGACCCATTTTGTTGTGAGTAGATGACCCAACTCTTCTTGTCTCGCTTTTTCTGTCCTGTCACTCTCACTATAACTGGCCCTCCAAATTAAACCAAAACCAGAATGCATGATAATTTAAGGTATTCTGGGAAATGTAGGAAATGACTAAATGAAGTAAAGAAGAGAACGCTGTCTCGGAGCCTCACCAGACAAGGCCTCTCTTTCAGCTACAACTTCCTTTCATATCAGAATTACTACACATCCGTGGTGTCTGCAGCTGTCCATGTATGCATCGATTTGGGAGTATAATCCAGGCTTCAAAGCAGCCTGTACTCGTCACAGACATCCTCACCAAGTAGACGGACAACTTTACGTACTGAAATGGTTTTACCCGGAGAGCAGCGCTGAAATGAGAAGCACTCACTCTGCAGCTCCTTTTGGGAAACCAAAATGACTTTAGAAGTACTGCACACAGTCTGCCAAAAAACAATTAAAAACAAAACCAGCATAGAACCAATAACCACACTAACACCAGCCTCTTCAGGTATTCTTACTGTACAGTCCTTCAGAAACAGTTTTGTTGTTTTTGTCCTGTGTGCTGTGTCACCAGCAAGTTTTAGGTGTGCAAAGTTTCACTTAAAGCTCTATCCATCGTCCAGCAGCTCAATAGCCTGCTGAGATGAAGTATGACCTGACTGACTGAAAGACTTCCTCTTCGCTGTCCGTCTCACTGGGCACAGAGTGGGTGGATATGGTTAGCAGCAGTCATAACAAGCATTTTTCAAAATGAGCTTCATCTGATGACAAGCTCGGACATATTGAATGCTCGACAGTGTTTTCCAGTCCAAGTCTCTGAAGATGCTGTCCAACAAAGACTTTGCTCTCCAACTATATAGTGGGAGGAAATAGAAAAAAAATATGTTTTTGGAAATGCAGCAGGACAGCAATGTTTTAAGCATCTTACACACAGCTGGACATGCACGGCTTCCTCAAGCTGCTGCAAAGATTTTCACCGAACTCACCCCAAATCATTATGTTGTCACTTCAATTTCAGTCTCACATATGGCATTATATGTCTTAATGCATGTGGTTACCGCACTTATTACTTTACCAGAGTGTGTCCATCAACTTGCAAAGCTTCACCAATAAACTAATTTCCATTTACTGTCCACTGCTGATGTTGTAAGTACGACTTTGCTTTCCATATCCGTAGTGACTGCCAGCACCCGAGCAACCCACCCATCTGGTCTCATTTTGACACCCGAGGGTTGCCATCTTGTAAGTCAGAAAAAGTAAGAGCTATAGAAAGGTGACAACAGTTTTCCCTCCTAGTTTACCTCCCTGCACCACACTGAGTCTGACAAGCTGCTGAAAAATAGGACCGGGTCACATTTCAGCCTCAAAAGAATGTGCAGGGGCTGTGAGTAACCCTGTGGTCTGCTTCGGCATGTTTGGTCTGGCTCTTCATAATATCATGTAGTGTGCCATTGAGGATTGAGGGCATGAACACCAAAGAGAAGTGCCGAGGGCGTTCCTACTTTGGACCAAAATCGATGCCAAAACCTAATAGTAGCACTGTAATCAGTCTTCCCCCTAATATTAGCACCATGGCTTTTTTCTCCAGGGTGGCGGTTGGTGTGTTTGGCTCCATGCATCCTCTTTGACCTTAAATTCAGTCCTGTGGCTTTATAAAGCACCTCTTGGCATAATCAGCAGTCAGCACATTAATAAGATTCAGCACTGACCTTGTATAAGATGCTTTTACCTGAATAAGATAATCAAAAACATCCTCAATTTCAACACTAATCCCTCTTCAAAACAAAACGGATTACTGAATTGATCCATTATGCTTCTCGGCATGTCAGATGTATTAACTTCTTGAGCTATTTTCGCCACATGGTTTTATCGTTGAACTCCGCTCAGGAAATCTCATGGAGCTGCTTTCTCTTTTATCAAAACCAGAAGTGCTGGCGATGGCGGGCTAAAGCAGAAAGAGTCCAGTTACCCAGAGAAATAGATTATGTGTCCCAACAGGACTGGACATGAACTTAAAGGTAACTTGGTCGATGCACTTCAAATCATGGTTGATATTCAATATCACCCCCGCTGGCAATTGTTGCACCTCTTACACTGTGGGGTTGCCTTCTACTGTTGCACCTGTGCTGAATTTGCAGGAAAACTCATATCCTAACCCGAAAGAGAAGCGCTAGTCAATTAAACTAGGAGCTGAACTCTGGTCAATCAAGCCACCCAGTATGCGCTCTCACTGTGAATTAAAATTAAAATTGATATCCCCAGCAAGGCCAATATTTTTTGTTCTGCCACTAAATGTCGGCGATTTATCATTCAAACATCCCAGGGTTTTGTGTAGGTACTTTTGGACCTCAGGTTCAGTGGGTTTGATGCTCAGCCAGGGACAATATCGAATCCATGCCAAGAGTCCAAGCTGTGAACGCTTGTCTGAGAGTTACCGTAAATCCTTCTGCTCACACCGCTAAGAAGCTCAGAAAGCCACAGCCCTGCTTTTTGCCACCCCTGTGGTCCTTACAGGTAGCCACTGAGACTCCCCAAATTATGATCTGCGTGTATAGGGGAGCAATGGAAGAACAGAACTCAATGGATAAAGGCTTACCTGTTGCCCCTTATTTTCCTCAGCGGATAAGGACCGGGGCTGTCAGATTTCCTCTGTGTTGATTAATCTGGCACTTTATTGGATATGATCCTGATGATTAATGGCATATTATCCTGGAAAGGTCGCCCCTCTGATAAAAACATTCAGATTCCAGATATATTTCCTGGTTGAACTTGATATTCCTGGCTGTTATTCCTTAACACGCTAAACTTTTGAATGTGATGTATACTGGGGATGTAACAATATATCAAATATCGCAATAAAAAATGTTGATATGTACCACAATATTAGCCTACATGGTTAATTATTTTATTTCATAATTTTTATTTTATAGGACTGTCACCGACTGTTGCATTGCTGTTTTTGTTTTGCAGTTGTACATCTGTACATAATTCAAACATTCATTGCCAAAGACTATTTGAGCCGCAGTGACCCCCTTTGAAATTTCTGTTCCTGGCCAGGATAACTGTTTTTGTTTGTCCATTTCACATCAGTTAGAGTTCAAATTAATGGCGGACATTTGCCAAATGATAAAGTGTCTGTTTATGAGTCGCAAGAAATCCTCTTATTGAAGACTTGGATGGTGGGCAGTTGCTTAACTCCAGAGTGTGTATTTTCAGAGCAGTGGGCTTTTGTTTTCAGGATAACAGTCTTAGCTTTACATTGACAGACAGCTGACAGTCAAAACGAAGGACTCATCACTTGTTATTATGAATTTACAATGTTGCACGCGTCATGCACTCCTGCAGTTCGCCTGCAGTCAGCCCAATCTTCCCGAGTCTAGGGGGGGAGGGGGCAGGAGGAAACAACTCACTTTAACCATAAATCCCATATTAAATAGTATTCAACCTATCTAATATACAATTTATGGCTCCATCTCACTATTTGGACTGCAGGACTCATTTTCGCACACACACTTGTTACATATTGCTTCTTTAATTTATGACTGTTCTTATGTCCCAGTTGATTTATTCTGACCTTATTCAAATTATACTTGATATTAATTCCCTTTGGTAATTTAAGTGTAATTATGTTTTCCCCTTGATGAATGAAACTTTAACTTGTCACAACTTAAACAATTCACTGATAATGGTCAAATTATATTCATTAGAGCCTCAAGTGGATCATGGTTCATCGATGCTGTTCCGTCCTGATATATTTAACTTCTTGCAAATCATTTAAGTGTAAAAATGAATTAGCATAATATAAGTAAACACGATAATGTTCTTAATTTAGACTTCTTTTTCCAGATGGAAAATGCTCCATCAGAGGGGTCCAGAGGGTGAAGTCCAACACTGCCCCCACCAGGAGTTCCCAGCAGGGATCTGGGATCACACATCAAGGTCTGTCGCTGGCCCTCGACCCCTGCTGAGGCCTCTGTGACGGGGAGGAGCCAAGATTGAGTGGGCCGGAGGAGACAACACACCATAGCTGTGTGCAACTGCACAGTGAGTCCTTTCGCTCGTTGCCATGCTGTAGCTGACCGCAGGATTGCAGTGTTTACTTAAGAGCCGGTGCATAAGAGAAAGGCGGACCACCGGCAGTCACCACCCGCCGGGCCCTGGGCAGGACCTGGGGGCTCATCTTTGTTGAAAATGGCTCTGGAAGCTGCCACCTCCCACCGGGCTGGCCTATATTTAGAAACAAACTGAAAAACCTCTTCATTCTTAAAAAGCTGTTTAGGTTTCCATTGAGAAGGGGGTTCAGAGGAGGACGGGTGGTGATGCGGCACTCCTTTGGTGCTTCTCTTTGCCCCGGACTCACCTGTAGAAGATATTTATGTTAACAGCTTACTGTCTCCGACGGACAGCCAAGTAAAATGTGGTCAAATAAGAAGATGGCTCTTGGGAAGTCCAAAAAGAGACATCATTATGCTGCACAGCCTCCCAGCAGCGTAGAGAGAGGGTGATAAGATCAGTGTCTGAAAAATTCCTCTCAGACTTAAGCACTCTTGCCAACAGACTTAATTTGTGGAGAGATATAAAGTTAAATTTAACACGTTACTCTGATCTTTTGACATACTCTCTAATTCAGAGGTTCTTAAATTTTTCTCCTTGGGGTGGCAGTAGCTCAGTCCCTAATTACTCGGCCTGGCAACCAGAGGGTGGCTGGTTTAAGGTGGAGAGGTGCCAGTTCACCACCTGAGCACTGGTGAGCTGCCCTCCAGCAAGGCACCAAACTCATAACTGTTTGGAGCGCCTGACTACATGAACATGGCAGCTTCTCAGTCTGGCATCTCCCCGATCCAGTTCTATAAGTCTGGGTTCTACATATGTATGTATCTTGGGTGTGTGTGCAAATAACAACAGAGAGAAAATGTGTAATTAATGAAGTATGTCTTTTTCTCCTTCTTCGTCTTCTAATAGGTGTAGCCTATTGTTTCACACTTATAGTTAATTATGTGAAAGAATAACAAAAGAGGTAAGATATTACAAGTATGAGTACAAGTACAAGTATGAAAAATATTTGCACTTTGTCAACACTATTAAAAGATAGCATGTGGGTGATGCATGACTTATGGGAGAAATATTTATATTTTAAGGGTAACAGGTTGTTAGATTAAAACATAATCTATTAACTATTTAAAAATGAAAGTATTACTGATCTGTGAAACCTCTTGGGAAAAAAAATTAAATGTTTTTATATCATGAATATTATGATTATGACCCCTAGCTCACACTCTAGGCAGAGAAAATTGGAAGGAAGAAGATTGAAAATGCTAAAAATAAATAAACAATATATAATTATTATAATGCATATTATTATAAAAATATAATTTAGAATCTACATATTTAAAATGTAATTTTTGTAGAATTCATAAAAGTAAGAAAATAAATTCATAAGGTTTTTGTTTGGTAGTTTTTTTTTTTCTTCCTTTTTTTTTTTACATTTGTGGGTTTTTAAAGACAACTTACAAAATAGCAGGCCTGGATTCTCGCCCCCTGGCGTCAGCTAGTGCTATTTGGGGGTCCTTGACATGGAAAAGTTAGGGAACTCCTGCTCTGAAGTATTCTTTTAAGCACCTGAATGTTTAATACTTGAGCGTTTTTGCTTCATTTGCCTAAGAAATCGGGTTGCATGTTACCTCCCTAATGAAAATGACGATTTGCTGACTCCGTCTTTTTCTGTTTGCATGCTGCTCTACTCTTCCCACTTCTCAACGTCTCATTGAACTCGGGAGGAGGGCGAATCCAAGACAGGACATGCGTATTACATGTTTTCATTTGCCCTCATATATGCCTGAATAGTGAAACAATCCCTCTTTTCATGCCCACGGTTTCATTCAGTGGGTGGCGAGAGCACCACTATGATTGAGGATGAGGGAGCTGGGTGATTTTTTCCAAGGTGAGCACCTCATGGGAGATGACTGCTCGCTGCCATTAGTTTAAGTGCAGGAGTGTCAGTTAACCCGACACTGGCACCAGGAATACTTAATGCCAGATGGAGGGAGCTGTCCTTGAAGTCGTAACAAGCAGGCGCAGAGAAACAAGCCTTTATTCAGTGTGAGAGAACATAGAAAAAATTGATAACTTAGCAAGGTTACCACAAAGTGTACGTTAAATCCCACATAGGAAAGGGAGGGATAAAGGAGATTGAAGGGGGTGGGGAGGGGCAAAAGTCCAAAGTGGATAAAAACACAGTTTAGATGTTGCTGACTGTAATTTTTGATTGCGTTCAAAATACGCAGGAATATAAAACAAAGCAGTGGTTGTCACGCTAAAGGGTCCAGCTGCTTAAGAGGTGTCAAATTATTGTACCTCAGCTGGATACATCGGTGTTGGAAGCCAGGGGGTGAGAAAGGAGCCAAACCCAGCAGACTTTGGCACATTTGTCCTTTACCGCTGGCACGGATGAGCCACGCTGTGAGGCTTCAGAGCATCGATAGGCCCCCGGTGTTTTACTACCCAAAACTATGAGCTGCTACCAGAGCCGAACCATCAAGACTACCTCCTGGAATGACAGTAAACATGACGACAAGTGCTTTTTCCACATGGTGCACCTCCTCGTCCACTGACCAAACAGTTCTGATGTAGGTCCAGCTCAAGAGGAGTCCATTCAGGCAGTATGAGGCCTAAAAGTTTCAGTTTTCAAGATTGAATAAATAAGATCGTATCAGCTGAAGTACCAGGTTTTGGAGGAATGCGTCCTGGCTGCAGTAGACACGGAGCTGAGAGCTATTACTTAAAATAACTTGACACCAGAAGGACCAGCAAGGAAATTACAAACACAGTCATGTCAGTCTGTGGAAGCACCTCACACAAAGGTCCCCAAAGAGGTCTCTTGTTGTCAGCTTTTATAAAATCCACTCCCTCTTCTTTTTTTGGGACTTAATTGAAAATTGAGCCCGAGTCCTGCCAACAATTGCAATAAAATGCTGAATGCACTGAGCTGCTGGCATGCTCCCTGATCTGGCTCTTGCAACCTAGGAGTGCTGCTGGGTCTCTGTTGATTGTCCACTTCTCATTCATTAGGTACGGTTAATGCTGACGCTCTCGACTCTGGTGACTCCTTCGCTTGAGTGAGGGGCCTGTGAGCTCAGAGCCCAGGCGTCCGGCGAAAGAGAGGAAACAGTTGAGGGGCATGGCGGTGTCACAACCGACACATCACAGGAGGCTTTTGAGAGGTCTTTGGCTCTTCCCATACTGGTCCGGCACCAGTGTTCAGCCATGTGGACAGAAAAACTAAGCAGAGGCAGGTCTGTTGAGGGCTTCAGCCAAGTTAAGCACGGAAATATTTCTTTCCTGTTAACTCAAGAGTCTGGCAGTCACCTGTGTGAGGTTGCCCTCTCTTTTAGACGCGACCCACCGGCCATTCGGTTCAGCCGTGTCAGGCATGTTTAAAAAAAGGCCCACCTGGTGATGAACCATGAGTAAAGACAAATATGTGGTTTCTGAAATCTGACAAATGAGATGACTGTTTTGACTTTATGTTACGCAATGTGTCATTGTCTTTTACCTGAGAAAATTTTCACTTTGCTGGTTCTGTTGGCTAAAGGAAATTCCCGTAGTTGTTGAAGTTCACAGTTGCAATTACTTCCTGAAGGCCTTGCATTGGGAGCCAGTAGATACATTTCTATTTGGCGGAGGCTGGTGATTGTGTTTGGCACACAGTAGCTCACTAGCCAGTGCTCTTCTTTAACCTGCAATAACAAAACTAACATAAGATTAAGTTTGATGACTTGAAGTAGCTTGGGACTTCATTGTCTTCACTGTTAAATAACCAACAGTGCTGATGTAAATCTATTTGAATCAGGCTGAAATAATGTTTATGGACAAGGAAATGTATTAAAGTTTTATTCACGTTGCGTAAAGTCACCTTCCTCGCTGTCTGATGTATCCAACATATTTCATGTTGTCCAGACGTTATAGCCACCTGGGAGCAGCTGAAGCACGCTGAAAATACAACATGAACATCACATTTTAGAGTTTACTTTGGGAACTTGTTAGCAAACAGTTGCTTATTTACAAATCCAGCAGATATGGAACAACATTAGCATTTATTTGGAGCTGTTGTTTGGCTACCTGCTGAATGTTAGTGCAGTATTTACTAGTGATGTGCATGACTGGTTGAAATACTGGTCACTTAAACCATATATTAATATTTTATTAATGTACAACACTGGTCTAATCTTGCCTCTAGATGTTATGCTGTCACTCACCACTAAATGGCATGATGCATGGGGTCAAAGTGCCACACATTTAATTGGCATTTAAAATGCTATTTGGCAATTGAAAAATATGTTTTATGGCTTTAAATGGCTCTTAACACATGCAATATTTTTTTCAGACAATGTTTAACCTAATCAGTTAATAAACTGCTCAGTTTTTACTGTTTTCTGAATCTTACTTTTAGACTAGTCCATTAATTTAAATTAAAATTTCACTTTATTTGAGAGATTACTCGCCATGAAAATACTAAGGTAAGTTAAGAGTCTAGTAGCTAACCATGATCTCCTGAACTGTGAAGTGACTAAAAAATCTTCATCGGTGAAGCTCCATTGCAGTGTAGAGCATTTGCAGTGGTCACAAACTACTGCAGAAGAGGTACTTTCAGTGGCTCTAACAGATCAAATTAGTCTTGATTCTTTTATGTCAGTGCATTACATTTTGAGGAGATGGATGGCCTGTATTAAGTTTTCCCCCCAGTGATCCAACATGGCATCCCACGGGTGGCTCACTGGAGACTTAATAGAAATTCTTCATTCCCTACATGAAAGTTCACACGCAGTAATGTTTGCCTTAAGTTCAGTGAGGACATGAGCAAGTTTGTCTCTGTACTCAATGGCCAAATAAAACGGGAAAAGCCCAAATCATAATAATAATGCAAATATATGGAGGAGTACTTAAGATACAAACAGGCAGGGGGCCAAATGGGCATCAACAGGGGTCAGGGAGGGAGTCTCATTTTTCCTTCTGACAGAAATGTCTACAACTAAGCATGTGTCCTTTAAATAGAGTTTAGATTGTCAACAGATGAAAATATACTGTGTGAGCACTACTAGATGGCTGTTCCTAGGCCAGGACACACAAATCTCAGCTCCTGTGAAATACACTGCTCCCGCTGCCCGCATCCTACCCTCCTCTTTGCACAGGAAACTGCCCAGGTCTTGATCTTAATTAGTTTGGCACTGAGTAATAACATCCTCTGAGGATTAGAGATTGTTGTCATAGATTAGTGAAGGAAAACTGACCTTTTTCAGTATTTGATGGTACAACAAGCTGCTTTGATAATGTAAAAATCTTAAATGTGAACTTGTACAAAAGATATTTTATACACAGTTGACTGTTTGGTTATTATGTAAATCTGGACCAAGCAACAGATGTATGCCCATGAGATGGCAGGACTGTGATCATACATTGTGCTGAAATTTAATAACTTTGATTAATTTTACAAGTATGTGTTTCGTTGTGTCAGTGGAATTGGATCGGACATGCTCTGGGTGGTAAAGGTTGACTTTTCCTAAGCTACTTCTGTGGTTGGCTCAATTGGGATTTAGAAACGCTTAAAATCCAAGACAAACTCGACCGAGGAGGAGTTCAACATTTTTGTAAGTGATCAGAAATCCACTTTTAGAAGCTGGATGTTTGAGTTTGTGTTCATTTGAGATGTGTCGCCTTTTTCCAAACACTGTATAACATTCAATAATTCAAGTGTCAGTGCAACTTTCCTTAAAGTAACTGCACTCGGGCCTTTATTTTCCCATTTTTGTCTTCCTCCTGCCAGGTGTGTCATTTGTTCTCTCAATTTATTTTACAATCATCTGTCAAGAAATGCTGTCGATTACACTGACTGGTCGACATCAGGTAGAGCAATTCCATTTTAAATGAACTCATTCTGAAAATGTGAATGTTGACGATTAAAGAGCGGGCTTTGATCATTTTTCAGAGGCCATGACTGTTATGCTTAAAGAGGCACTCTCTATGATTCTTGGCCCATGCCTTATTTTCTGTATAAATTACATACAAAGAAAGCTTAAGAGGTGTTTCTCAAGGGCTCAACATTTTTTATGCCTACACTCCATTGGCAAATGCACTATGGAAAAGCTGAACTATACTTGAAGTGCTGTATTTTAGTGTGGTTTGGAGCTGAGGTGGGGATCAATTGCTTGGTTTCTGCAGCAGCATCCCAGAAAGCCCCAGAGAGGCAGGTCTGAAGGACAGGTGGGGAGCCACACAGTGCCACCTCAAACCACTGTCCCCACGGCAGGAGGGGGGGGGGGCTCACCACAGAGTTAGAGACCCAAGACAGGCAGGAGGTGGTCAAACACTGACATGTCTGTGTGTGAGTGTGTAGGGCTGCAACTCGCGATTATTTTCATTTGGATTAATCTTGTTTCAATCAATCATTTCGTCTATGAAATGTCAAAAAATAATGCAAAATTTACCTGGCTCCAGACTAGATTGGGCCAATATATTGATATTATATAAATATCCTGATATAGCATAACCTTTATCCTGGTTTGAAAGCCTGCATTTCAGTCAACTGATGTACTTGTCAGAATTTACCAGAATATTGTAGCTGTTTTCTGATTTTATCCACATAATCATCATATCCACTAGGGTTGGGAGATGTCTAACAAATTGGTATAAGATGACGCCCGCAGTGAAACATTGCAATGGACGATGATATCGTTATTGTATTTCTGTTACATGCTTCAGCAATAAAGCCTTAAACAGATAGTAGATTTAAAAATCATTTTTATGTATATGCCTAAATTAAAACATGGAGAGTAAATAGTATGGTTGACACTCTTTATCCATTTGTTTTACATTACTTTTTTTTTTTTTTTTTTTATCAAATAATAAGAAGCTTTTATTTCATTTTCATTAACAAAATCTCACTCTGCAAACACAAAATGTGCTCATTTTTGGCTTAATTTAGGACTCTGTGTGTGTGTGTGTGTGTGTGTGTGTGTGTGTGTGTGTGGGGGAGGTCTTTTAAATCACAATATTTCAATGGTAGATGGCTCAGTGGTCAATGAATGTCAGGCATCATGATTGGCACAATCCTAGTATCCACATTACTGATGATTATTTATTTAAAATCTCCACATTTTAATATTTTAAGACAGCACCAGTGTCCATAATTCCCAGCCCTAATAACTTTATATACTGTTGGGTAGTTTAATCTACAGCAATGCATATAAGACCATCATATATTTGCACAATTTGAGAATGTATGGTATGTTAATTTAGGTTGTACACTTACTTCTCCTTCTGTCTCACTTCTTTATAACTTTATAACCTCTCTGCTGTGTGACTTACTGTCCTAATACTGAACATGTTTCTTTTGAATATTGTGGCTCATGCTGCCCTCTTCTGTTACAGAGGCAGACTTCATATATCTTAACATTCACACTCACACATTACGTAATATGAAAGCTTAGTGGCACGGTAGTTATTGTTATAAACTGTTAACCGTTATTCATGCGACAGACATGCTAGACTGAAAGTGCAGCTGTATAAACATGACTAACAGCCAGTTATATTAAATCTGTAATACAGTTTATAAGGCTACCACAAAAATCCCCAACAGTTTCTCAAAGCCCAAGCTAGCATCTTCAAATATGTTGTTTTGTCCAGTCTAAAACCCCAAAATATTGAATTTGCAATCATACAAAACAGACAAAAGCAGCAAATCCTTACACTGAGGAAGCTAGTACCAGTTCGTGTATGTGTGTATGTGTATGAGGGCTGGAAGAAAGTAAATACTGTGTCAACTTTTGTCGTTTTTAATGCTGTCTTGTTGTCTCTTTGTGTCCTTGATCTTGATTTTACTCTTGTCATAAAAGAGTGAGAGATCCTTCATGTCTCTTGTGCAGAGGTGAAGGTTGTAAACTAGGGTTGCAACTAACAATTATTCTCATTATTGATAAATCTGCTAATTATATTTATGAGTAATCATCTATAAAATGGCATAAAATGTGAAATATAATCGTCACAATTTCCCAGAACCCAAAGTAATTGCATTTTTGTCCAACCAACAATTAAAAACCCAAATACTACTAATTTACTTTAATAAATGACAAAGAAAATCAGCTAATCCTTGACATTCTTGCTTGAAAATGACTGAGGCAGTTCACTGATAACCAAAATAGCTGGCATCTTAAAAAGTGTCTTTCATATTCACATTTCCCTTTACTTCCCCTAAATGACTGTAACTTCTGTGCTATATAACTTACTGGTTTCATATTGAACACACTACTCCATGTTTCTTTTGAATACTGTGGCTCATGCTGCCCTCTTCTGTTACAAAGGCAGACTTCATCTAAATGGCTTAACACACACTCACCGCCACATTATGTAATATGAACACTATTAGTGAGACAGTATTTGTGTTATTAGTAAGTGCTAATCGTTATTAACTATTAATTCATGCAACAGACAGCTGCTGGCCAGGCTGCAGCTGTGTAAACGCGAGTAGCGGCCAGTGCCGTTGGATCGCCATTAACATTGTTCTCTCCCCGCACGATACGACTCCGATTAATTGCCAATACTCGCGTTTGTCTAGTTATTAAAAACAATACGGTCGTTAACGTCATTAAATTCAAACAATGTTGTAAATATCGTCGGCAGTGTTTATGTAAAGCCGTTATCTAAAACACACAGCCTGCGGTTTCTTTGTGACGGCGGCCTCCGAGTGTTCCATTCATAGACAGCCAATCAGAGCGGAGCTTACTGCGGCGTTCCATCCAATAGCGGGGCCGGACGTTGTTTGGCCCTGTTGCGACCGCGGACAGACAGAAGCAAGTGGACCGGTTTGAAGCTAAGCTAATTCAGTGATATTATAGCTAGTTTATTTAGCTTTTTGCATTGATTTCAGTTGCTGCAGACGCGCGTATTTGTTTTCGAAAAATCAAAGCTACCCGTGAGTCCTTTAGCTGTGCGGCTAAGAGGCTAAACTGAGCATTTATTTTGGTAAAGCGCTTCTGTGCTGCTAGCTGAATTGGCAGCGGGTAGGCGCCAGTCGTGTTTGACAACAGCGCTATTCGGTCACGTTCCCGGTGTTGTTGTTTGCAGCTGCAGAGTGAACGGCGGTAATTTCCACTAGGTGCAAGCGGGAAAACAAACAGAAAGAAAGCTCACGAAATTAAAGTTAGAAGATGGCAGAATTTCTCGAAGATCCGTCGGTCCTCACGAAAGATAAGCTGAAGAATGAGCTCACAGCCAACAATGTGCCACTTCCCAGCGGAGAGCATAAAAAAGAAGTGTATGTGCAGCTGTATCTGAAGAACTTGACCATACTGAACAACAAGAAGAGTCCACCTGCAGACACCTTCTCCAGCGACGAAGAGTTACCTGCTCCCGTGGTGTCCAACAAAAGTCGATCTGGAAGAGTAAGTTTGCGTTTTAATTGTTTTTATTTGTGGAAAACTGTAATGAGATGCTGTGGTCGTCTGCACGGATTGGTGGAGCAAGTGTGAGCGGTGATTTGTTGTATGATATATGACTTAAATCTTTCTGCAGAAAGCTACTAAAAAGACAGACAAGCCTCGCACAGAGGAAGTGGAGGTGACAGAGCTCACTGATGAAGATTTAAGACAACAGCTGGCAAAACATGGTGTGGAAACAGGACCCATTGTTGGTGAGTTTCCTGGAGGGATGTCTCAGACTTTTGTGAAGAAACTTGTCGTATTTTTCACATATTAAAAATAAAATTAGATTTAAGTTTAAGATCCAAAGGAAACTACAGTTTCTATTGTACACATCAGGTATAAAATAATTTACAAAAATATTTAAAATTGGACACATTTATATCCATTGATGAATTTAAGGGCAGTGTAAGGTGGGTTGTGATGTGGCTGCAATAAGTAATTAATTTGTCAATTCTGAAATTCTGTTGATTATTTTGATAATCAATTAATCATTTTGAGTGATAAATTAGGCAAAACTAATTCAAAAATATAAATACATTAGAAAAGGAAGGCATATGTTAGCATCATATTTTTCCACAAACATTTTTGCTAAGAGTCCTCTGTTTATGAGGCACCTCAAGCACATCTTAGGTTTTTCTGTTCTGCAGGTTCTTGTTACCTAACATATACACCGATACCCCTCTATTCGCTTCATGGAAAAAAAAAAATATATAGCAGGAAATCTCCTTATTTCAGAAGCTGAGTGCAGCATTTTCTGCCCCTTTTGCTTGAATAATTGCTCAATCAATCAGCTATAAAAATAGTTGGCAATTATTTTTCTGTCGATCAGTTAATCAATTAGTTAACTAATCATTGCAGCTCTAGGCAAAATGATACAATCAGCCAATATGTTAACTAATTTTTAAAAAATCTAGTTTGAACCTTCAAAAAAGTGTTAGTCAAAAATATAATTGGTGTTTGCAAATATTATTTCTAATAATATGTCTGACATAGCACAAGCATCTTTGTCCTTAATAGAGCAAAAATGTATAAATCCTTATTGGATTTAAATACCACATGCTGTATGTCTTCCCCCCACCCCCTCCCTCGTCTCCATTCAGCTTCCACCCGTAAGCTGTATGAGAAGAAGTTGCAGAAGATGTTGGACCAGCCTCCAGCCGAACCTGAAGCTCCTACAGACGTCACAGCTCTCCCCAAGGCAGACAGCAACCAGAACGGCAACACAAACTCTGACCAGTACAGCGACAAGGAAGATGGTGAGCTCTGACTACGCACTACTCATGATCTTTTCCCATTTCACGTTACTGACCAAAACCAATACAATGGCCCATATGTCAGTGTGTCTTAACATGTTGTTAAGACTCTTTTTCAGTAAGATTATCCAGACTGTTTGGTAAACCTCTTGCAACAGGTCCCTGATCTTATTAAATGTTGGAAAAGCACTGATTTGTTTATATTACATGTATTTTTCAGAGGAGATTGCTGCACCTGAACCAGAGCCAGTTCCTGTGGTAGAGAAGCCTGTGAGGAGCAGAGGGAAAGCCCCAGTTAGCAGCAGAACCAGCAGCAGACGACAAACCAAGGTGAAGCACATTTTACCATCCCAAACCTCAGAGAGATCCGATTATATTTAAAGTTTGTATGAACATGTTTTTATATTAACATTGACAGGTGGTGGTCGAGGAAATTATCACTGAAGAAACACCGAAGAAGGCCAGCGAGAGTGTTGTTGAAGATATCCTTGCCAATGAAATAAGCACACCAACAGGCATCAGGTAACAGTTGATGATGACTTTTCAAGCTCACACACGGCCAAGCACATTAATCGTGTACTGTAAAACTGCTATACAAATAAACCAAAATGTTCCCCTAAAAGTTGAACACAAAAAGAACATCCTTGACCTTGGAATCAAGATGCACTTACTAGCTATTTCTCTGAGCTTTTAAACATTTTTTTTACATACTTACTCAGCAGTGGTAGCTGGAGGTAGCTATCACATCCAATGCCAAAAAACAGAACAGAGGCAGGTGTTGTGACCATAGCTCTCAGGGTTGGTCTTTGGCATCAGATGCAAAAGCTATCATCATGACAACTGAGCAAACTTCATCTGCTGAGAAAGACTGTAAAGATGCAATTAAAAGTCCCAGAAAGTCTATCAAGTGGACCTTGAATTAAGATTCAGAGATCCTTTGCCTACTTAAAAAGTCTTACAAGGACTTTTGAAGAGAATGAAGGAAATTAAGGTCATAAATTGTCTTTAATTTACCATAAATCTGCTGATAGGAAAATTATTATGCACAGTAGCAGTACTGTAAAAGGTTTTTGAGTGATTGACTTAGTAATAAGGAGAGAGTGTGTCGTTAATACAAGTTTAACATCAAGTCAACTTTTTGTGATTGTCATTTGTGGTTGCTAGGTAGCTATCAAACTAGGGATGAACCACGATGGGGAGGTGGCAGCTTGTGCGGCTGTGCTTATGCCTGCATTGTTTGCACACGGCACACACAAAACTTTTGATTTTGAAATTGTGCAAAACCCCTGAAGATTTTTTTGTGTGTGTGTAGCCTAAAAGTTTGATTGTGTTGTTTCCCTGATCAGTGCGACCTGCAGGCGTCCGATCCGAGGCGCAGCTGGTCGGCCGCTGAAACCAAGTGAATACTGGCTGGATGAGTCCCGTGTGCAGCACACTGTCCACACTGAGAGCCGCTCTTACTCCGAGTCTTTCTCCAGACCGGGCAGCACCGTCCCCTTAAGCAAAGCACCGGCCCGACGAGGCTTCCTGTCTGTCTTACTCAAGCTCCTGCTCCTCGTTGTGGTGGGTGGTGCTCTCTACTACGCCTACCAGAACCTGGATGACGATCAAATCAACACCCTCAAAGGTCTTCTGGACAGCGTCATCGTCCCCCTTCAGGGCGTTGTGAACAACGCAGCCACCTACCTGGGCATCGGCAGTGGCAGCAGCAGCAGCAAGGCTGCAGAGAGTGCTGGCAACTAAAGACCCTCAGCAGTCTCTCGCCATGCCCACGCCACCTCCCTGCCGCCTGCCACAGCACACCACACAACTCAAGCAGTAAACTTGGCGCACCTCTTCTTTTTACCTACATGGTTGGACAAAAGACACAAATTTAATTGGAACAATGAACTTTCTCCAGCTTTCCTCCCACCACAGGAGGAAACAGTAGCTTCGGGATAACACTGTTTCGTGGCAGTCAAAGAGACTCATTTTAATGTTGATTTTAATCTGTGAAATGTTTTGTGTCTTTGTGTGTATTTAACCCTCGTATGTAGAAACGAGTGCAGAATGGAGAGGCCAGGTTATCCATGCATGGTTGTAGTTTTTTGAAGGTCATATTGTAGTTTCTAACTCTCTGTGCCAGGTGTTTTTCTGATGGTGAAGTGCCTGGACACTGTTAGCACTTAGTGCCCTCCCGTTTTAAAGCACAGAGCAGTGCTACTAATACTAACACCAGAATGTCTACGTGTTTCTGTATGGATTTCAAAATTTGCTCCGTAGCTATAGAGTTTAGGTAGAGTGATTCATTATTTCTATGGTGCTCAGGTCGATTCAGCTCAAACTTTTTAATGTGGTCTGTGCTGGGAGGAGACACAAGGTGTGGTCAGGTCACATCACTGCATGAGGAAAATCCGCCCATGTTCAGGTCGAGATATAAAAAGTTTTTCTTTCCAGTGGCTGATCACTGCTTGAATCACTGTATATTGGGCTCTATGATTATGACTTAAATGGTAATTGTGGTCGCTCTGTAATTATGATTTTTACTGTTAATGCATTGAGGAAGAAAAACTGTATTTTTGGGATCTTTTATCAAAATCCTCATGAATTTACATGCAAAAATCTAAATGACACAGCTGCTAAGTGTTGGTTATCTGCCATTTACTGGACAATTTAACTAAAATTGCAGCATTTGTTTGATCATAGATTATTGATTTACCAGCCCCTGCCAGTGTGCCCATTTTGAGTTTACATGCTTTGGGTTTTAGTGGTCTGTTGTGCTTTTATTTGCTCTATTTTTTTTTTTTATTAGATTTCTGATCCTTCAGTCCTCTGTGCAGGATTGGCTGTTGCAGTGCACCCACATAGCCCACCTCACTGACTGCATGTGTCCAGACATGGCAGACCTGCAAAGAAGGCACATGGAGGAAGTTAATCCTTTTGGGACATTTAACCAATTTATTCTCTTCAGAACTTCTGCCTGTGAAAATTAACACAATTAAGACACTGTAGGTTACTCTGGAAGGGGGTTGCTTACCCTGGGGGGTAATGTTGCATTCACTGGAGGTGATGTTTTGGGGGTGGGAAGATTTCTGGGGCATTTTGTTTCTATTTTGATATTTTTCTAAAGTGGCGTGTTCAACTTTTTATAGCACATTTTAAGGTAACATTTGAAAGCAATATGTAATTCATGCAAGTGATACTGTATCTTAATCTGAATCTTGCTGATTTAACATGTGATTCATCATCAGGCAGCTCCCCCACAATGGACAGAAATGACAGGGGTTATGTGGGTAAGGATTTTTAATCTGTTTATTTATGATAATGTAGGCAGTGTATCATAAAATAAACTTTGTTGTTACCAGATATTTTTTGTTTTGTCTTCTGTAGCACCATCTGGTCATCTTTTGAGGGAAAAACCAGTATTTTAACATGTTTTAACCAATTTATACAACAAATATAGATCAATACTAACTAGGACTGAATGATTAGACAATATAAGTATTGCAAGTATTTTGACATATTTGAAATATGACTTGATGATTTTAGTTGGAATAGCATGCAATTTTTGCATGCCTGTAGATCAACAGGTGCACAGGAGAAGACCAGATCGATTGCAAGTACAGAAAACTGTGGGAGTCATTTTGTGCTGAAAAATTAGAAAATTGATGATGATGATGATGAGATTATTGCAGGGTTCTGTGCCAAGCAAACATGTTCTCTTACATCTGGAGAATATGATGTGTCTTTGGCCCATGGCGTCTGAAACTTTGTGATGCATTTTAACTTAATCAAATTACTGCAGGTCCTGCAGTTTCAAAACTGCTCTTGATCTTATTGCAGTTTCAATGTTTCAATCATCTACTCAGCCGTACTACTAACCATTTTGCTAAGCACTGCATCTGTTACCACAGAGAATATCATCATAATGATAATGCGGTAATGTACACAATTTTCTCACCTTGCTAATTTTCCTTCCATGTGAAACCTACATAATGCAGTAGCTTGACCAGTAAGTTCCTTTAGGGCCCCTCTGCTCTCCCTGTCAGAGGTTGAAGAGGCGATGTAGGTTGTAACTTCTACAGAGGACCAGCCAGCCCAGATTAGCAGCTGCTCCTGTGCCGAGTAAGACACAGAAACTTTCTGTAGATGTCAGTTTTTATTTTAGCTGACCACCTGTCAGCATAACCTTTTTCTTAATCTGCACAAGAACACCAGTTGTTAATCTGTTCATCTCGCACATCATTGTCTTGCAGTGCTGTGCTGTTCTTCTTGGTAAACTTCTGTACGGTGCCTCAAAGGTGGTCACTGATCCCACAGCATCAATGTTTTTGAAAGAAGCAAATCAAGTCTTTTTTTAAACATTCAAAATAGCCTCTGAAACCTTACAAAATGTGCTTAAGACCCAAATTAATTATGTTCTTTATTGTGTGTTGGCAGTTCCTGAGTGCAGCCAACTTTACTTTAACCCTGGTAGTCATAAATAAAGACTAGGCTCAAATAAAGCTATCAGAGATCTTGAGTGTTGCTGCCCAACACAGCTAATCAGATTTCTGTCCTGTCTGCTCATCCTATTGTTTCTCCCTGCAGTGGCTGTGCTCTGAGGTGAGTCTCCACCTGCTGGCTCAGTGGTGTCTGTGCCTGACTAAAGAAACGCAGCTCAGCAACAGTCGGTGTCCCCGAGACATTCAAGATCCAAGTATCCCGCCTCTGCACTTGGAAGTGCTGGAGTCATTTTAATTTGAAACCATCATCAGCTCAGCCAAAACACTGCAATGGCCCTTCACTGGAACTTAACCAGTGCAGAGAAGCTATGAAGCAGGCATTTATTTACAACTCTAGTAAAAATAACATGAAAACTAAATTTGATATGTCCTATATGAGTTTGCACAAAAGGGATAATCATAATTGTATTGTATGTAATTAATAATCTTTCTCAAAGTGCCGTGTGGAAAACATTTTAACCGTCTTTCTTTATTATTTAACAGGATGTGCTGTTGTTGTCAGTGAACGCTGCATGAGCTAACTGAGGTGACCCTTAGAGTGCCAAACTGAGACTTTGTAGGGGATGGAGAGGCTTAATCAATTAAATCCAGTAGGCTGCAGCCTGACAGAACAGCAGGAAGAGGAGCAGGCACACAGCACAACACGCCGAGGGTGAGTCTGACTGTAGTGTTGGAGAAAGGACAAGGACACTGAAAGTAACTGGACCCTGCAGACAACAGGTGACTGAACAACCGTGGTTTTCATTCTTCTGTGGAAATTTGAAACATCTGCAGGAGGTTTGGTTGTATTTGGTTTGTGGTGCACTTGTCTAACTGCGGGGAAAGTTACTGTATGCTGCAACAGCTGAATTTGTTTTGCACATGTCCTGCTCTCCACGATATCTGTGATGTCCTTGTTTCAGATTTTAGATTTTGCTGCTTTTCATCCTTTGCAGGTTTGCAACTCAAAAGTATTTTAGTCTGTTTATCCACCACATACAGTATAAGTGGGTCAACAGGCTCTACAGTGTTTTCATCACTAGCTGCTTCCAGTTTAACTGTTTCTCTCCAGGTACATTGAGATATCTATGATAAAAAAAATATGCACTAAAGATAAATTAACAATTAATAAATTTATTGTCATTTGGGTTTCGTTTCATGCAGAGTGGGTAGGTTGTTTCCTTTAAATGTAGATTTATCCAGGACCTTGTGGCTCATCTCATGAACAGTTTTTATTACATGTTGATATTATCAAAGCTGAATATTTTAAATGTCTAATGTATAATGTCTATAGTATAGTAGCCATATGGACTTTACAGACTTATTAAATGTTTTAGATGGTTGTTTTCTAATGCTTAACATGTTACCACCTGTACCCGCGCTGTCTGTGCTCAAGTTCAAGGGTGACCTAACCTTTTTCAGTCACATACAAACATTCATCGGGACGTTACAGGACTACAATTTTGTCATAAAACGACAGTTTTTTAATGATATTTTGGTTTCTTGGTTATTCAGGTACCAACCATGTGTTATTTGTGTGTGTTTTTACCTTATTAAAAGTCATTAAATTTTCTGTCCCTCATGTGACCTTGCAGGCTGTGAGCCACTCATGTTTACATCCTTTCTTCCGATAATCCAGTTTCACTCCGTGCTAGTGAATGGACAATGGACTGTTCACCAGTGCACTTTCAATGGGACTTTATCCAGACAGAGATGGAAAATTTTTGCAGACATCTGTGTTCACAATAACTGGAGGACTATTTTATCAAGAATGGTTTATTGACATCAGGACAGGATGGGTTAAAATTACAATACCTGTACCAACACCAGTACCCTTAAAGCAATTTTGCCCATCATTTGATACCTTTTTTTCTACTTTAATGTCCATCATGTGAATAGAAGCTTTTCTCAAAAAATCCTTCCGCATTTTATGAATTTGACGCCACAAGTGTGTTACTTTGGTGGCGTTTATTTTGATAATCAACTAATAATTTCTGTCATTTTCAAGCAAAACAGGCAGTTATTCACATTCTTTTTATAAATCAATAATCATGAAAATAATCCTCAGATCACAACCCTACATCTCAACACACTAAAGTGCCAACAACACTGTGCTTGTCTGTATGGGTTTGTAGCTGTATATATGCTGTATGCTATATACCTAAAGCTAATGCTACTCTTTACTGGGTCGTTTTGGTCAACACTTTACAGGTATTGAGTATCAATACTCAGCCCTAACTGACATCCTGTATCATAATCTGTTTTATACTCTGAACACCAACAGTAATCTCTTGCACAGACACCAGTCTTACAGTATGTGCAGTCTGCAGCATGAATCAAAACAGCTCCCAGATGTGAAATATGCTGAAAAGTCAGTGACAGCTAGACCATGCATAATTCAGATTTATGCCTATTATTTAACAGTGGCAATATTATAGCTTTAATATAGCATAATGCATTATACTGCCCTTATCTAAGAGATAATTTAGGTGAAATAATTAGTAAAATACTTATTTTATATTTTTGTTATTGTTCTTGGGAGATATCCTACAAGGTTAATGTTCATCTGTAGTTCAAGTGCAGCAGATGGAGGCGGCGTTAAGGGATTACAGTAACTCCTTTAACTGTCTGCAGTCACTCAGTCAAGTTTGGCATCCGATTATACTGTTCCATCCTCCGTTTGGGGAGGAGGGTGGAGGGGAGAGGAGCTCTCTGCAGCTCAGTCTGGCCCTGAGTCACATGTGCTCTGTGCTGCCGCTGCAGCTGACCGGATACCTGCCTCGACAGACACTGACTGTGGGGGGTGTTGTGTGGATGCAGCGGGTAGGCAGCTCCGTGACAGCACACCTTAGGTATCCATTCAGTCTGCCATGCTGATTACATGGTGGTATTTATACCTCGCAGCTCGGAGCATCGCAGAGAAATGCAAGTATTGCTGCTGTTTTGTGTGTCTGGCTGCATGTGTTTTCAAGGTGAACTCTGTGGAGAAGAACAATGTGTGGGATGGAGATCAGTCTTTTTCTCTTGTGATGGATCTACATGTCAGAGAAGTCGTGTTTCCCTAGTGACAAATGTCAGACTTAATTTGTAATCCCTCTATACTCAAAATATAACTATGTCCTGAATGCAGTATTTATGAAGTTTGAGCACGCAGCCCGCTTTTTCTGGATGCAGGACTGTTTCTGTCGTGTCTGTGTGGAGTGTTTCTTACTTGTCAACATTTTTCCTGACCAGGAACACTCTTCTCTTCCTCTCTGCCCCCCCCAGCATTTAAAATGGCCTCAATCCTGCAGAAGCTGATCACCCCTCTGTTCAGTGGTCCCCCCGAGCCCCCCAGGAATAAAGTGACGGTGGTGGGTGTGGGTCAGGTCGGCATGGCCTGTGCTGTCAGCATCCTGCTCAGGGTAAGAGAGCCCACTCTGGTTTTTGCCTCTGCTCAGATTACCTACCTGCCTCCTGGTGTCACAGGATGGGGTAATACCCAGGATCCTCCGAGACTGACACCGGATTACTGATCTCATGGTGTCTGATCTGGCTGTTAGCCCTTCACTGTCCTTGTGAAGGTGTGGTCACAATGACAGAAAAATGTTTTTGGTACCAAAATGGATCATCACTTCTACTAAAGCAATTCTGCCTGGCTATACAGCAGTAACAGCACAAAGTTTACCTTATTGATTGAGCAAGAAATCCCTTTATCTAAAGTTTAACACACACTTGACTGTATGCACAGTAGCTAAGTGCAGGGACAAGAAAACAAATATAGATTTATGATCAGGTTTTGATTAACAAGTTGTGAGCCATCCAATCTTTGAGGTAATAATTGGACACAGGAGTGAATTCGTTCATCCACACACACATCATGGACTGGCCAAACAACTAGTGTTATGTAAAATAAAGAAAATAGAGTTTATTTATTTTGGAACTGCATATTTATATACAAAAAACTGGGCTGTTGTTTTTTATGATTCCCATCCCGCCCGCTCCCACTGACTTTTTTTTCCTGTCTCGTCCCATGATGAACAGTGAAATTGCCTCCCATTCTGCTGGATTCCCGCGGGAATCCCATTTCCCACAGCATTCTTCTAATTTCAGTCATTCGGATTAATTCATGCTCTATATATATTTGAGTCTCATCTGTGTAAAAGTGGTATAAAACACAGACAAAGCAGCACATAATGGAAGAACATGCAGTTTAAAATGATCAGTGGATGTGCCAGGTAGAGGCCATGCTACAGCAGTGAGTCTGCTGACAGGCCTGTTGCTGAATGAGTGGAGAGGAGGCAGCGTTGTCTTGGTTGTTCTGAACTTCACTGATGTGTGCAGGAGCTGGTTGATGAACTGGCCCTGGTGGATGTGATGGAGGACAAGCTGAAAGGAGAGATGATGGACCTGCAGCACGGCAGCCTCTTCCTCAAAACCCCAACAATAGTGGCAGACAAAGGCAAGTGTAAACCACTTAAAAGATGCAGCTAAGAGGGAAGCATTGTGACCAAATGATTTTGGTCCCTTTTAGCATTACAGGAGAGATGAATGCCTTTTTGAGCCTTTTAGGTTACATCCACTTATTTAACAATATATGCCAAAACATTTACAAAAAATCTCTTTGTTTGTATCCTTTTATTGAATCAAATCATGTCTTCTGCCTGTAAAACAAAATATGTTTCCATAGGTAGGCTTGAGCCAACCAGTTTCTTCAAGTTTGAAATTTGAATCTCTGATAATCTAAAGATGCCTGGGTGTCGATAGGAATCTGAAAGTGAGGACAGAGCTTTTCCCTCTTATCCATGCTGATAAATCTCCTCCTCGTCTTCCTCCTTGTCTCTCAGACTACTCCGTGACAGCAAACTCCCGCATCGTGGTGGTGACAGCTGGAGTCCGCCAGCAGGAGGGAGAGAGCAGGCTGAACCTCGTCCAGAGGAACGTCAACATCTTTAAGCACATCGTCCCTCAGATCGTCAGATACAGTCCTGACTGCATCATCATCGTGGTCTCCAACCCAGGTGACTGTCTCACACCTTTTGTCTCTCACACAGAGCGACAGCATTCATCTTCTAATGGCTACCCTCTTCAACAGTTGACGTGCTGACTTATGTCACCTGGAAACTGAGCGGCCTTCCCCAGCACCGCGTCATCGGCAGCGGCACCAACTTGGACTCCGCACGCTTCCGCTTCCTGATGGCCGAGAAACTCGGGATCCACACCAGCAGCTTCAACGGCTGGATCCTGGGAGAACATGGAGACACCAGTGGTGAGGACTTGTCAAATCCTGGCGAAAGAAAGTCTCAGTATATGTTGTTGCAGACCTGCGACTGTGTGATGAAGGCTGATGGTTTCACTGGTGTTTCAGTACCTGTGTGGAGCGGAACAAACGTGGCTGGGGTCAACCTGCAGACGTTGAACCCGGACATCGGCACTGACGCTGACGAAGAGAACTGGCAGGAAACCCACAAGATGGTGGTGAACAGGTAGGCCAAAGGGGTCACTCATAAGTCTGTGCAATATGACGCTAAATATTGTCAGATGATTGAAAAACATCTATCATTTCATACGATGATCTATCATTTATTTCGCTGTCACACATCACACGCCTTGCATCATTTAGGCGACGCTTCACATTCTCCCACTAACCTCTTTTATCACCTATAAAAGAATCATGTAAAACAGTACGGAGACGGTCAAAAAGGTTTTCTGTTTACCTTTTTTATTATATATGTTAATATTTTCTTATGTGACTAATTGAAAATTTACACAAAATTTCTAAACAAAAGGAGAAAAATATCCATGTGGTCATTTTATACAAGTTATTGGAATTGAATTTACAAAAAATGTGCCATATTCTGATATGTATTGTTATCTAGATATGAAATAACTACATGAGATTTTAGTCAAGTAACACAATCTCAGCTGCTCACATTTCTTTCACAAAGGTTTTAGGTGTGGTTTTAGCTGATAATTCAGTATTGTTGTGTCACTCCTCTCCATGTGATCATATTGTGACAAAGTACTCACATCTGGATGTTTTGATTGTATAAGTGAAATCACCTGATATTCAAGGACTAGACATGAATGTCATTATGCATTCAACACTAGTCTCCATCTGTCTGTCTCCGTCTCGCTGTCTCTTTCATCAGTGCAGAGGACAAAAGCAGCAGTCGTGAGGGAAGATTTGCTTCTCAGAGTGTTTTTGTGTTTTATTAGTTTATTTTTAGCAGGTGTCATCTGCTTCGCTGCTTTAAAATCAACTAACCGTAACAAATCCAAACATTAAACACAGTTTGTGTTTTTATTGTCTTGTGTCTCTCAGTGCCTATGAGGTCATCAGACTGAAGGGTTACACCAACTGGGCCATCGGTCTGAGTGTAGCTGACCTGACAGAGAGTCTCATCAGGAACATGAACAGGATTCATCCTGTTTCCACCATGGTGAAGGTAAAGGCTGCTAAAACACACGCAAAAGCCATGTTGCTATGTAGCGTTATATATAGTTTAGTACCATGCACAAAAGTATTTCAATGCAGGGGCGTCTCCTGACTTTTTGGAGTTGGCCTAAGTGGGGCACTGACTGACTGATTCAAATTGTGGCTCGCAAATTATTCTTTTTTTTTTTTGGTCAGTCTTATCAAATATAAGCATAAGAATTTATTTTTTCTAGTTGCCATTCTGTCTGTTTTTGAGTTATATGTTCTGACAGTAAGGTTGTTGTTCCTGGTGTTCAGGGCATGTATGGCATCGGTGATGAGGTGTATCTGAGTCTGCCCTGCGTGCTGAACAGCGGGGGCGTGGCCAGCGTGATCAACATGACCCTGACAGACGACGAGGTGGCTCAACTGCAGGCCAGCGCCAGCACGCTGTGGGACATCCAGAAGGACCTGCAGGACGTCTAACCGAGCAGCAGGGGGCGCTGTCGCTGCACCTTTCTGAGTGCTCATCGCCTAAACTACAGTATTCTCACTCTGCAGTCACTAAAACACCAGACAGCTCCACCTTCTGCACCCTCAGCCCACTGCCCTCTGTAGACTCACAGGCACATCGGAGTTAAACCTCCTCAGATCGTAGCTGTAGGTGTCAGTTTGTTCACTTCTGCTCACTGGAGACCAAATGTGACATCAACTGAGTGAAACGCTGCTCTGACTCATTTGTCCTCGACCGTGTTGCAGTGTGGGACCCCTCATGTCGCTTTGATGTGTAATAAAGCAAGTTTGTTGTTGCTTGAACAAACTGGATGTGTTCAGTTATTCAGTGGAAAAACGGAAAATCTGCTACTATTTCTATAATGCTGTAGAGCCTCGATTTAAAGCTGACAGTCTGAGCCAGATTTGAGCTGAGGAGATACGGGTGAGCTGAAAGTTTTAGCAAAAAGGTTACAGTGAAAAATGAAAGAAATCCTAACTGACAAATCCTAACGAACACTGAGGAAGCTCAGTGATGGAGAATATTTTACAGGGACATGGGTGCATTTTATGATTCACAGCCCTACGGTCAAAAGTCTTTTTGAATGACAGACATTGTAAAATAGAAGTAGCGGATATAAAGTTATAAAGTAGTTTAAACTAGCTCCACCTCCAGCAGCACTGATGCAGTGCTGTGCAGACAACAGCAGTAACATGCTACACGCTGTATTAATCATGCATTGTATAACGCTAATTCTAGTGTGTGTTTTCATGACAAAACATATATTGGAAAGCAGACAGACTCGTCTAAGATTGTAATATCTGACGCCCCGTCATAGATCAGTCAAAGTCAAGATTCCTGATTACAAGATTATATAGTGTGAACAGGACAGTGATATGATGAACCTAACCAAACCAAACAACAGGTTAAGGTAATGAGTACTAGCCAATCAGAGTCAATTTGGTGCAGGGGACACATCATTAGGGCCTTTCTGGCACAGGTAGAGGAGTCGTACCCCCATTTACACCTGGTATTAAAATGCAGTCTGTATCCATATGAGTTATCTAGATCAGTGTTTCCCAGACTTTTTTCCTGGAGACCCAACTGTTTGAAATGACAAACCATCGCAACCCAAGTCTCAATAAGCCTTAAGAGTTCATTTGAGCATAAATGAATGTTCCAACCTTCCATTTTTACTGCCATTTTCACATCAACCTACATAATCTTGACGCTTCATTGATAACTAATGAACGTTAAATACTTTATAAATGAGAAATAAATCAATTTAACCTGGGTTAGCAGGCCTTCACATTGATTTTATTTCCTAAAAAAATAAAAGTAAATGTTTTATAAAAATGTGCACTGCAGATGTAAATCTTAAATTTGCAGAATTTCCTCCATTGTATTTTATTTATTTGGGGACCCAAATAAAATCTCCTGGGACTCGCCTGTGGGTCCCGACCCAGTCGTTAGGAATGACTAATCTAGATTGCCTTTACACCTACTTAAGATCCAAACACACTTTTTGTCCTTATCTTGACAACTTATTCGGACACAGATCACTTTTTAATACCAGATATACATGAAGTGATGCACATGATGCAAAATATCAGCCCATAGACCGTTTGATATTTCCTCCCCTAAACTTATTGGATCTGAGATTTCTGCTGACGTTTATTGTAAATAAATGACAGTAAACACTTAAAAGAACGGGCTGGTGTCAGAATATCACCACAGGATGTGAAGCAGGAAGCACAGAGAATCTCAGCTCATATCTCATAATTTAAATATCATTAAAAAGACAGAAGGTGGTTTATTTACCCCTGCGCCTACACACATGGACTTTTATCTGTTTTTATGTCAGTGTAACAGGATTAAACCTTCGTCTCTTGTCCATCTCTTGTCTTGTATGACCGAGTCACGGCTGGTTCAGGCTGACAGGTCCAATAAACCTCACTGGTGCCCCTCTCTCAGTGACCTCACTGTAGACAGTGTGATGATGAATGGTGTTTAGTGAGGTGTTAATCACTGCTGTGGTGTGAATGACTTAATTGTTGCCTCAAGCTGACAGGTTTTTTTTTCCTTAATCGATAACATTCATTCATGAGGAGAAAAAGTCCAGCAATAAAAAAACACATGGCTCAGGATTTAACAATCACAGTTCACAGACGAGGCGAGGTTTAATTACAAGTAAACTCAAGTGACCCGTATTGAAAAACATAAATACAACAAAATGCATGAAAAAAGAAAGGAAAAAACTTGCAGTGAACACTTCAGAAATAGTTCAAATTCAGCTCTTCTTCGTCTGAGTAATTGTCTGGATTTCCTCCACCTGAGGAAGAAGATAGATTTTGAAAAAGCTGCTCAGGTGATGTTGAGGCAGAATAACTTCTGATAACTTTCAGGGTTTTACCTTCTTCCACAGCTCGCTGCAGAAGCTCCAGAAGGACGGACTTTAAAGACGATACATCGCTGCTCTGGTGACTCACTGCAGAGACACAAAGATATTTGAATGGCGGACAAGAAACTGCACAACCGAGACATGTCCTAGAGAGAAAAAAAATACAAACATATAGTAGCTGTTTAAAGAAGTAAACCTATTTCTACCAACTGATGAAAAAAAAACATTTTGCAAGTCATGCCAATGAACAAAAACAGAATGAGAAAAATTCCTCATTATGACTTAGAGGATTTTTTTTTATCACATTCACAGAATTGTGCTTTTTGACAGTATAACCTATTAATGAGAGCAACTTGTCAAACATGCATCTCTCTGAAGCGTCAAGACATAAAAACAAGTCTGCAGCTATAAATGCAAATTTAAAAAAACAGTATTAGACCATCAACGCTGCAGTTAAACATGTTAATAACAATTTTGCTTTGATGGAAAAAGTGAGAGCAGAATACACAAGAGAGCCAAACTAAAGCAGGGCAGAGTTAAGATTAAAGCCAAAAGAAAAAAAAAAGACTACAGATGAAACATGATAATAAAGTAATTAATACATATCATAAATCCATTCTAAGTAACACAAAATTAAGCCAAAACTTAGTAAGTAATCTGCTATTAAAAATGTCAATAAGTCATTGATTAACTGTTTGTCAGTTATAGTTAATTATGGTCCAGATGGTCTGCAGCTATAAAACAAAGAGTCAACACCAGTCAGAGAGATTTTTAACAACCTGAAAACACAGACGTTGTTCTCAGTTATGGATTTTATCTCAAACCATCAGTAAATCATTTATTAACCAGTGATAAAGTCATCAGTTACAACTTTTAAAGCCTTTATAAAGCATCACTTTTTAATGAATGAATGAAAATTCTTTATTTCAAACATGTAAAAAGTATGTAAATAGATATAAAAAAAAAATAGATAAAAAGAAACAAGAATATCAATAAAGTTCAATAAACAAATGCTCAAGCAAAACAAATTAAATCCTACATGTTCAAAAAGGAGTAAGACGTACACACTTGTTTATCAGTTATCTATTCAGCCATCACAACTCTATAAACAACCCAATATAAATATAAACAACTGTACAAATTTTATAATAGAAGTGATATAAACTTTCCGAAATCAAATATATGATCATGTATGACCTACACTCAGTGAAATGTGACGTGTCTCCTTCCTCTCTGCTGGTGCGCTCCAGCACTGAGCGATGTCCCTCTGTAACAGATCAACAGTAAACACTGTTTCCTCTTCATTCAATAAAGGAGCTCGAAACTTTTACAGTTTAAAAATCTCCTCTGCAAATTCTTACGTGCTCCCTTTAGGTATAAGATGGCCTGAGGAGTCCAGTTCCTCCGCTGGGAAGAGAAGATGAAGATAAAGATAAATGACATCTCCTGATTTAAATGTTAAATTCAGCTTAAACAACTTTCACCCACCTGTGGTGCACTGCAACACTGGCTGACCAACGTCAACACGAGCAACGTGACTATTAGAGACATTGTTCAAACCTGTAATGACATTTAGTTTAATTATAAATAACATTAATAACACTACTGATAATAATACAACCACCTCTACCAACTAATAAACGGTTAATAACACAATATAATGTAGTTGTAAGCAGAAATGACAACAGTTTAAATAGATTTTAAAGTGTTGTGATTGTAATTATTGACAAATATATTCATCAAGAAGTATTCTTATTAAGTCTTCAGGAGTATTTTCCTAGGATGAGTTATAATTGTTTACAAATACATTAAAAAATCTGTAGTGTGTTATAAACAGTTTATTAAATGTTAACTTAAAGTAAAGTGCTACTGTTGTTTATCTCTGTCTTCTAAGATATTTTAAGGAAAGTAAGGAAACACTGACAAAAATACAGCAACAACTACTATTACTTCTAATTAAAATAGTAATAATAATAATAATAATGATAATAATAATAATAATGATAATAAGAAGAAGAACTTACCGTTTTAATGTTATTTGTTGTTGTTGTCTTGCAGGCTGCAGCTTGTGTTTGACTGATTTTGATATTTGTGCTTCGTCCTCCTGTCTCTGCTCTCACTACATTATAAAACAAACAATACAAACCAGCTCATTATTATACAGCGTCAGTAATTAATTACATCTCACGTTATACTTCGGGTGATGAGAGTGTCAGGTGCTGCTGAAGCTGCCAGCGCTCATTAATCACAGACACATGAGAGAGATTTAAACTTTTCTGATCATCATCATCATCATCCTCAGCAGCAGAGTTTGTTCACAGGGTCACCGTGCAATGACATCATCAGCGAGGAGATTTTATGAATGAAGCGGACGTGATGACAGCGGCGTGTCAGTGGGTGTGGGTGAGTGTAGACACCTGCAGGAGGCCTGAGGCTGCACGAGGAGTAAAAATGGATGGAGATGCTGAACGTGTTGATGCTTTCTATAAAAAGACGAACGAGTCACTCTAAGGAGTTTCTGTAAAAGTTTGTCTTCACAGTAACAAAGTGAATCTATTTTTTCCCATTTTAACTTTGAATTTAAAGGGATAGTTCACCACTCAAATCAATATATATATATATATATATATATACATATATATATATATATATATATATATATATATATATATATATATATATATATATATATATATATATATATATATATTTCTTCTTACCTGTAGTGCTCTTTATCCATCTATGTGTTTTGTTTTGTTTTGTTTTGTTTTGTTTTGTTTTGTTTTGTTTTGTTTTGTTTTGTTTTTCTAGGTGTGAGTTGCACTTGTTTTTCTTCAAGAGATAAAATATGTAATTTTGATTTTGGCCCTTTAAAGGAAAAGTTAACATGCAGGAGGTGAAGAATGAGTCTAAATGTGAATAATTTACATGTGCGTAAACTGTTTAAGGCCTAAATAATACAGCCTGATTTATTGGTTGAAGATTTTATCGCAGATATGATCCTGATACAAGCCTGATCACGTGGGCACTGTCACCAAAAGCTTTCTTTAACACAACATATATTGCAGAAAATGCTGTTTGAGGTGATTTGGAAATGATGTAACTGAACAGTCCTGATGTTTAGCTGTTCTTTATTCAAATGTTCAACAACTGACTGATACTGAACAAACAGTATTTAGCTCTTTATATTTATTCAGTTTAAAGAATATTTAACTTAAACACAGGGCCCCTCCACATCCCTTGTTCTCCCCTTTTATCAAACTTTGCGTAAATAATAAATCATAAAAATAAAGTTTTCTATATGGCGGAGTGAGGATGATGATTAAGCAGCCTCACAGCCTGAGGAAGAAGCTGCTCTGTAGGCTGCTGGTGCAGCAGCAGATACTCCTGTATCTCTTGCCAGACGGCAGCAGGGTGAACAGGATGTCGCTGGGATCAGTTTTGTGCTTTAGTGTCCTCCCGCTTCTTCATTTCTTTAGCACTGCTTCGTTTTTTTCAACAGTCTGTTTCTTTACCAAACTGACTCCAGTCTTTCTGACCCATTTCCACAGATGTGCAGTAAGATCATGAAATCATCCACATTATTGCGGAGCTCATGATTAAAAATATAACAGCGCGATGCAACATAAATTTCTACAGCGTTTTATGGGTAGCTTGGGGCCTAATGCAATTGCCTGATGCTAAGTCTCCCTGTGTTATGCACAGTCATGTGCATTGCTCAAAAATTCATCATATCAGTGAATATTCATCAGTGAATTTTTGCACTCTAAAATTTGTATGTCTCAAAAACCCTGCATCCGTCAGGCAATGATAAATAATAAACAGTTAATACATTTGAAACAGAGTATTTCTTCATGTTTGTGATCATGTATTATTATTATTACTGCTTTGTTATGCTGTTTAACTGCAGCTAGAACTGTTGACAAATACAGTAGCAACAAAAAATTATTAACACTTAAAAATGTATTTAATTCTGGTTACTACCACACTGTATTTAACTACAACTTTTAGTCTTTTTGTCACTTATATGCTAAACCAGTGGGCGTCAGGACAGATTGTTTGAAGGGTAATTATACTGTAATAAATATTTCAGGGTAGCATATAAAACTGTGATCTCTGAAGCAAACACATTTATAAAAGACACACTTTATTTCAAGTATGCACTTACAAAAGTTACAGTAAAACATCTCCATTAACCTCCACAACAGTTCAGGTTTCTTTGTAACATTTAGCTCAACATTATCTTTTTTTTTTTTTTTTTTTCAATGTACAAAATTCCAGTAACACTTCATAGAGGAACTCGGACAGAAATCTCTCAGTGACTGTTGAGGCACACGATCAGGAGGAGAGGAGGCAGTGAAGAGCTCCCGACTCTCCTCCTCTGAGTTAATCCAGTGGTCCCAGTTATCAGTTATCAGTCCATAAACGTCATACTGGAATGATACAAAATCGGAGACCTGCTTCCAGCTTTTAAAATAATAATAATTATTTTTTTTAAAAAAACATCTCTTGGTAACGTCGTCCAAGTGGCAGTCAGATACAAAACATCATGTCAGTCAAAAGTCCACAGATACACTTGTTGTGTCTTTTGTGCAGGAAAATGTTTGGATTCACAGTTCTGGAGTGGCAACGACCAAAATATACAGTCACTATTAGAAACTATGATAAATACTGAAACTCTCCTCCGACACACAGACCGACCGATGTTATACCATCGTGTTGCTCTCACCGATTTTATCCACCAGCTGCAAGAGAACAAGAAGAATCCACAGTTAGTTTTTACAACTTATAATGCAAACAAAGTTTTAAAGGTTAGCTTTTTTCGACCAAGACCACATTTTCCTATGGTTTTTGTGTCTGAGGCTACATTCACACTGCAGGCGAAAGTGCCCAAAATCTGTTTGGGTTTTTGCTCAAATATGACTCAGATTTTTTCAACAACATGCAATCTGATCTTTTTAATTCTGATTTGTGCCGCTCTCATATGTGGTCCTAAATCAGATACAAGTCTGATATTTTGCAAGGCAGATTTGAGGCAGAATTTGAGAGCATGATGATGTCACGACGAAGAAAGCGATCGTTTAAGAGACGCCGATGCCAGCAGATGATCTCACAGGCTGGACGAAACCACTGAAAAGAAAGTTTTCCCAGAAGACGCACCAAACACACCAGAGACCTGATAACCGATCCTGGACACTGACGGCCTTCATAAACTTCGGGTCTCACACAGACAGCAGACAGTGAGTGAGGAATCCCACGAGGCCGTTCAGGACAGAGACCCCGTTCAGAGACAGACTGTCACCTCTCACATTTCTAGCTTCTTCTAGAGCTTTCACCTGCGTCTCACAGTCTTCATCAGCAAATGGACTTAACTGGAAACTACATCTGGATCTACTGAAAACTGATTGATTATACTGAGTTTACTGCCAGTTTAACCTTTCACCTTGTACCTTTACATACTTACAAGTTTTGTCGTTGTACATTAAAGGGGCAATATGTAACCATGAAACGTGCAAAAAAAAAAGAAAAAATTCAACGATCATCACAATATACTTACTGTACTGATCCCTGGTAAGCTGAGCAGAGACCCGAGCACAGGAACCCGTCTGATGAAGCCGACCGCCACCGGGAAGAACCCTCTGTTAACGAGACAGAGAGCCAGGTGAGACCAAAACATTCACATTAACTCGGGATAACAATGATGAAGAGATGAAGTTTTCCTTGCGTCCGAGCTGACCTGAATAAGAGAAAGAACCCGTAGATCTCCAGGACGACTCCGATGATCGGCCAGCCGATCAGAACCACAAACACTCCTCCCAGGAAGAAGCTGGTGGCTTTAGCTTTGTGTCGCTGGAAGAAGAACCTGAACGTTCGCTCCAGGCCGATGACGAAGGACAAGCCTGAGACAAACAGGATCTGCACAGAGAGAAAAGACGAACAATACAATTACAATGGGTGACATCTGTCAGATCAAACGAGGGAGACGCTGGTTGACAGTGTTTCTGATCGACTCACGTTTCCAATGGCGAGGAGAGCTTTGTCAAAGAACAGCATCATCCCGAAGAAGAGGAAAAACACACCAAACCCCGTCAGACCCATCCCGATTTCTGAAGAGTTTAAGAAACAAGACAGTTATTATTACAGCCATGTCAAATGTCATCAGCTGCAGACGCTAACAGATTCAAGAGTCAAGGTGTTTATTGTCACTCTGGTTATATGAGCACAAAAGAAACAGGCGAGGTCATTGAAGGAAATGCTGCAAATCACTGAGGTAAAACTGCTTAATTACTACAATACAATACTAGTATTAAAAAGTCATTGGCACAAAAAATAGTTTTTTTGTTTGTTTTGTTTTGTTTTGAAACAAACAACCTGCACAGTGCTGGTACAGAGGAAGTTAGGTCATGTCATAATACGTTTCTCAAATAATATTCCAGAAAATGTAATATACCACAAAATGAGTTCATATAAACAGTGATGGAGGATTTTATCCATGTTGCCAACTCTTAATTTGGTGAATGGACAAACTAGTACTGGTTATTACCGCATTAATAAAAGAAAAGTAAATAAATATATTCTGAAGGTGTTGTTTTTTTTCAACATTTGCTGTACACTGCTGTCAATGTTTTTTTTTAAAGATACCAGAAACCCCTAAACAAATTATGATCTGACAATTTAAGTAACTTTGTTAATAAATTATTAATAGAAAAAATAAAAATTCAACAAATAAAAATAACCACTAGCTGGTACTATGAATGCATGCTAAAGAAAGACTATTTGAAGAAAATAAATGAGTGATTTCCGACACATCCAAAGTTATTTCTTCGTTTTAAACACTACAGAGATGTGCAGCTACGTGACGTAACGACGCTCTCAGCCAATGGCGTTTCAGCTGCTAACCTCATACATTCGCCTAAACCGGGCTTCATACACAAACACTACAAAGACAAAGAACAACCGAGGTAAATTAACGCTTCTTACTTTGAGAATCCGTGAGTGAAATCATTTTGGCGGCAGCTGGAGAATTTAATAAATCACACGGAGCTCGTAACGACTGAAAAACCTGCTTCTTCTTTGGCTGCTAGCGGCGCTAACTGATGCTACAGAAGAAGCAGCGATGAAGGCGAAGTTAGCGGTCTGACGCTACGCCACGTCTTCCGCAGCCACGCACGTATTCTACCGAAGATCTTCTATGTGTGAAGATGCTTCGTGTTTCCCACAGCTCAACATTTGCTTTAACTAACTGTAACAGTACTTTTTTTGTATCGTTGCTACTTTTACTTCAATTATTCTGTTACTAGTAGTGACAGACTTTTCTTCAGATGCTCACTACTAAAAGAATCTAGTCAGAGCAGCATTGTAAACAGCAAAGTCTCACTTTAAATTTACTCATATTCCATTTTAAAAATTTTATGGGCAGATTTGTTGGAGACAGGAGGAGAACATCTGGGAATCTTCCACGTGGAATTATGTTGTTGGCATATTCTATAATATGCACAAGTAAAACTGACAGTTTCTGATGTGTTTACCAAATACATCAGATCAATACCACAAACTAATAATAATTTAAAAGCACCTTTCAGGGCACTCAAGGACACTATACAATCACAGTTTAAAAACAAGCAAGGTAACATAAATAGCTAGGGATCATAAAAACACTGAGCAGAATATAGAATATATAAAACATGATATGCCCTTAAAAACATAGTAATAATCAGGATGGCATAATACAGTATATTTAGGGCCACAGCAGTGTTTAGGATATGTCACTACCATCTATAATTTAGCATGTGTAGTTAAAATATCTTAAAAATTCACTGGAAGGGTCAAAATCATCAGTCAAATGATTGCCTGCCCTTTCTGCCCTTGTGTGTTTTCTGGTACCCATAAAGTCAGTTGGAGTGAGATCTCTTCGCATTCTTTAAAGCAACTTCGTATCTGCGTATGCACGTTCAAACACTTATGTGCATCACGGCTGCGCAGTGGTTGCGCCGTAAACTCATCAATTTAAGCTTTATGTCAGTTATTTCTCGCATATTTCACTAATATTTACTTCTACTATTGTTGAACAATCAATGTGTGCATTTAATTTGTGATTTAGTCTGAAATACAGAGAACTTTAAGGACACTGCGTACCTTATTTCCATGTTGGCAGAGGTGAACTACAACTCCCATGAGCCCGCTAACAAGGAAGAGCGCAATCTCAGATTTTAGACGTGTTCAACTGAAACAGGAGTTTGTGTGGAAGCAGGAGACCTCCCAGAAAACACCAGCCGCCGGTTATTCGCCAATATGCTGCGATCAGAAACGCGTTTAATTAAGTGACAGTTTCTGTACCGAGTTTTCTTCAGCAGTGAACAAACATGGCCGCAGGTTTTGCCATCGTTCTTGTTTTTGTTGGATGCTGTAGCAATGTGGTGTCTCTGGAGCTGCTTGTAAGGTCAGTGACAAACTTGCAGTGTTAATGAGCTCAAGTTGAGTTTACCACATAAAAGTTTTCACAGTTGGAACTCGTTTTTGTTTTGACTTACCATCGCACGAGTAGTTGTTATTGTATCCCAGTACAAAGTGTAGCTAGTTAGTGTGGACTGATACATTAGCTTGTTGTCAGAGATGTGAAAATAAGTATTCAGGGACACATAAAGTAGCTTTTTTCATTTTCTAATAGTTGTCTGAAACTTACACATTATACACGAGTCATGAAGTGCTCATGAATGCTCAGGCTTGCACTTTGCTACTTAATAAGATAGGAGAGAACCCACTTTAAACATAAAGGGAATTTTTGTGGCTCAGATTTTTAATATATATTCATCAAAAACATAAACGTAAAAGTTTTGTTTTTGCTTCCACTTTTCATGAGCTGAAGTAAAAGATCTAAGACTTAGTTTGTGCACACAAAGTGTGTATTTCTCTCAATTCCTGTTCACAAATTTGTTAAAATCCCTGTTGGTGAGCACCTCTCCTTTGTCAAGATAATCCATCCATCTGATAGGTGTGGCATGAAGAGATGCTGATTAAACAGCAGGATTATTGCACAGGTGTGATTTGGACTGGTCACAATAAAAGGGCTTTTTTTTTATTGAAAAAATACTTATTAGGCATTAAACTATGACACAGGGCTACAGATACCACTTTTCTTTTTCCTCAGGGGGGCAAAGTCATGTCCTGCTCTTCTCTGCCTCAGATTGGCTAGTGCTCATTGCTTTCATTGGTTAGGTTTAGGTGGGAGAAGTGATTGGTCAGGGTTGGGGTAAGAATGTCAGGGTAAGCCAATCAGAGGCAGAGTAGGGCAGGTCATGACTTTGCCCAACTGGGAAAAAATTTGGTATCTGTCGCTCATTGTGAAATAAGCATCCTTTAGAATCAGTGCCTGATAAATGTCTGTTTTCAAGATTAATTGGCGTGTTTTAGAGTTAGGGCTGTGAATCTTTTGCAGTTTTATCAGTTATTTGAACAATTCAAGCTGCACATTAGTTATGTTAAACATTCATTTATGAAGTGCAAACAATTTAATCAAACAGAATAATAAAACAACAATAAGGTTCTCACTCTAAACTCCACCAAATGGGGGACAGTTACTGCTATTTCTAAACTAACAAGGCAGAACAAACCAAAATGTGAGAAAACCTGTGAGCTCCAGAGGTATGGTAAACAAAACATGCATTATCTGTTAACAATTTTTTTTTTTTATCAGTTAATGTCTTATCAGTGATTAATGATTAATCAATACCAAACCTATGTAGAGGGGCTTTTTGTTGTGACCATGCCAAAGCTCACCTGTGCAATAATGTGTTTTCTTACGTTTGGAGAACAAGATTTGGAAACCAGGGCATCTCTGCAGCGTGACAGCACTTCAGTATAATGCTGTTTTGTCAGCCTTTGTTCCTTAATCTGAAAATTGCAGCTTGTGTGATTTGATATTTCACCTGGCCACACTGTGATTTTAATAATATTCATATCAATTGTGCAGCCAATCAATGCATCAAATCAGCCCATACAATGTAAATAAAATCAAGGTGAACACATAAGCACAAACAAATGAAATCCAGTTATAACAACAGCCTTTAGTCCACTGAAGCCCTGCACATAACTGTGTGTTTTAAATTATACAAACATCACATAGATGCAAGGCTTATCAGAAACAACATCAACCACCTGCACATTTACTCCACTTGGATCTTCATCAAGTCTGAATATCTGAACAATAAAACCACACCCCTGTTTATACATATACACCTCAGTATGTGGACAAACTTCAAACCAAACAGGGTGATTAACATTCAGAAATCTGGTGATTATTTTTATCATTACTGTACCATATTCCTTTTTCACCTCTGCATATTTTAAAGAACGGCTGGGCAGTATGAAGTAGAAATATCACAACAACCTTAAGACCTTTTTTTTAATCTAGATCACAGCATTTTAGTAGCTTACTGAATTACACCTCGCAAGAATGTAAGTGAGCAGGTCAGAGTCAGCTATATTTTTTCAAGAAAATTAAAAATGAAACCAGAAATCATTCCAAGAGAAATCTGAGACAGAAATTGCTTTAATTGAGAAAACAAAATTGAAAAGTATCATCTGATCTGTTGTTTTGTTCTTCAGAGATTTTCCAGGATGTGGCAACATCGTCACCTTCGCTCAATTTTTATTCATCGCTTTAGAAGGTTTCATCTTTGAAACAAACTTTGGGAGGAAGAAACCAGCGATCCCGATAAGGTAAAAACAAAAAGATCAGCTCGGTGTGATGGAAAGATGCAGAAAAGATGCTTAAACTAAACTCTCATGTGTCTCATTTTGTCCAGAAACTATGTGATCATGGTGACCATGTTCTTCACGGTCAGTGTGATCAACAACTACGCTCTCAACTTCAACATCGCCATGCCGCTACACATGATCTTCAGATCAGTAAGAATTATCCTTTGTCATGTAACCTGCATCCATCACCTCCACTTCAGTCTGATCTCCATGTTTGAGCTGCTGTCGTGTTTTTCTTTTTTTTTGCAGGGATCACTAATCGCTAACATGATCCTGGGAATAATAATCCTCAAGAAAAGGTACACCTCAACAGTAAGGCCTCAGCACAATAATTAATCGATCAATATGCAGTTTAATTAAAGTTATTTGTGTATTCTCATCCTGCAGGTACTCAGCCAGTAAATATTTGTCTATAGCTTTAGTGTCAGCTGGTATCTTCATCTGCACCATCATGTCTGCCAAACAAGTGGTGAGTCCTCTGCACAGCACGCTACATCAGAATGCTTTATAACAGAGCTAGTTTTTATTTGATTATTAAAGGGATAGTTCGCATTTTTTCTGAGTTTGGAGAAATGGCAGGAGTACTGGTGTTAGGAAACTAACCAGCGTACTGCTGTGGACAGCAAAATGTATTTTAGTCACCTAAAAAATCTGTATCAGTCAAAGAGTACGCTTTATCTTGCAGTCAGGCAGCCGTTTCTGATGGGAAACCCCAGTCATGTGAGGCAAAGATTGCTCCCTTGACTGTTTTTCAAAAGGAGTCTGGTGGTTTTCAAGAGATATTGGCTCATATAATGGTGGTTTTCTGTAGAAATTACTTGCAAAAAATCTGACCTATCCCTGTAAGTGTCATTCCTGACATGCCTGTTTTTCTATACAGTAATTCCTTAAATCCAAGACAGTTTCTCTTATGTTATATGTAATATTATTTATGTGTAATATGTAATTTTTTAAATGCAGTTTGTCATTTTGTTTGTGCAGAATGTGGACAATGAGGGATCAGAAGAGCAAGGTTTTTATGCCTTCATGCATTGGCTCATAGGTGAGTTTTGGGTTAATAATAATAATTAAGTTAATAATTTTGTAGGAGGTGTGTGGAGGACCAGGGGTGAAATACAGAGTGAAAAAAAAATAAATGAACAAACAGTGGTTTACTGATACTATCATATAACCTTTATTTCACTTTAATTCAACTTTAATTCTTTTTTATTGGTTGCTTCCCCAATTATTTTTAATGATTGGTTAAAAAAATGTGGTTTAGGTTTCTGGAGGGACCTCCTACAAAAAGTCTGGAAACCACTGGACTAAACAGTTAACTTAGAAATGGTTTCAGCTCTAATTTGGAAACACCTCTGTCTACAACAGTTAGCAAACTAGAGAGATTTAACTCTAAAAACCAACATTATTTAGATGATATTATAAAAGTGATTTTTGTTGTTGATTTCTGTCGATTGTCAGGTATCGCCATGTTGACCTTTGCTCTGCTGATGTCTGCGAGGATGGGCATTTTCCAGGAGACGCTGTACAAGCAGTATGGAAAACACTCCAAGGAGGCTCTCTTCTACAATGTGAGTTTCGTTTCTGCTCCGACACGCCCAGAACGTCCAAACAGCTCCAGTGAAATTCAACCCTAATTTGAGTTTTTGCCTCTTTTGTCTTTGTAGCACTGCCTACCTCTGCCGGGCTTCCTGCTTCTCTCCACAAACATCTACAACCACTGTGTCCACTTCAATCAAAGCAGTGAGTTTCCATCGATTCATTCACGCTGGTGAAAAGTTTGTTTTGCATCTTTTTCTCACAGGTGTAAATAAACACCTTCTCTCTTTCAGCTCCTGTAGCTATTCCTGTTTTTGGACTGACTGTGCCTATAATGTGGATCTACCTGTTGATCAACGTCATCACACAGTATCCTGTCAAAAAAAGTTCAACTCACCAGCCTTTTTTTGTTTTATTTTAATTTATTTATGTTCTGCAGCGATTATTTCCTTTTTTGCAGTGATGCCCAACCGAGAAAAAAGGAAGATAAAACTCATTTCTGCCACAGAAGTTATTTTTTGTCATGTTTTTCTAAGCTGTGCCTTTTTTTCTTGTTCAATACAGTATAATTCTGCTCATGTCGGCGTCTAAAATTTAGTTGAACTGCTCTCAACACGCACAGCAGATGCTGCTTCAAATGAAGAAGTCTAAATTATGGCCAGCAATCAAACTTCAATAGTTTTTGTCAAAAGGGTCACGTATCAGTTACTGGTATTGAAAAAACAGAATTTTTTATCTCACAGAACACAGGAGATGTTGGTCTGCCGCTGCTGCGATCAGTTAGCTTGTGTGACTTTGTTGAATCCAGTCTAATCCTTTAAAATACAGGAGACACAGAAATGCAAAACTAAAAGATCGAGTCTGGTTGGTTTGGAGTGAGCAATATTTGGCTAAAGTAACGGCAGTTTCCTGTTGGAAAATGCTGTGTGACTGCAAGGTAAAATGGTGAAAATATTCTAAATATAGCGTACACTTAAACTGATATTGATTTGTTTCAGTAGCTAAAAACTCTCAGGGACTCCTCTCTGCTTTTTCACCCTTTGACTTTGATGTCCATCTACTGTAGGTAATACACTGACTGTAGATTAATACCTCAAATAACCCCACTTCAAACTGTCCAGACTGTCCCTTAAGTTCAGTAAACATGGGTGGTGTCACAAAGCATTGTATCAGTCACAGTCAGTCCCGTTTACCAACTCTGCTCAGATACTCTGCCAGTTTTATACTAATCAGGATTTGTGTTTGGACGACTTCCTTGCACTGCTGCGTCACATTAAACTCTAATACACGGGAAAGTTATCTAGAGTTAAATAGTACATAGCATGTTTTGCTAAAAAAAAAAAAAAGGCCAGTCACTAAGAAATCATCTCAACATGCTGCAATAAGATACTGAAGAGATGATGCTTTTTTATGTTACGACTGAAACTCACGTGATAGTTTGCGCTGCTCAGAAGCCAAAAAGGAAGGGAAGATCTTATTTTTAATTTATATATAAAACCACAAAATGTTTGTTAGTGTATCACGAGGACTATGCAACATTTTGGTTATTCAGTAAATCTGTTTGTACACTATAAACGCACACAAACTATTATAAGAACTTGTGAAGAAATAATCCTACCTGCAAATACGCTACTGACAACCAGACAAAACAACATCACTACTGGCATCACTGGATGGAATTTAACTTCACTTTAAGTTGCAGTGTTTTTTTCCCCATTTTCTCACTCTTGTTTCAGACTTTAACCAGTCTTTTCAGATATGTGTGTATTCGTGGCGTGTTCATTCTGACCACGGAGTGCGCCTCGCTGACCGTCACTCTGGTGGTGACCCTGAGGAAGTTCCTCAGCCTCATCTTCTCTATCCTTTACTTCCAAAACCCCTTCACCACCTGGCACTGGGTCGGCACGGCCGTGGTGTTTCTGGGCACTCTGCTGTACACGGAGGTGTGGAGCAGCGTGCGGGCGGCGCTGCGCGGACCCGAGGTCAAGGAGAAGAAGGCGGAGTGAAGAGGAAGAAGAAAAAAGGGGAGACTCGTTGTCGAATAGAAAAGCAGCCACTGTGTTGGACTTAGAGATTGTTTTTTGTCGACTCCTCTGCAGTAGTTTTATACAGTTAGGTCATTTTGTTTTCATACAGTAGTAAATCGTTCTCTCACAAACACACAACAGTTTAAAGGACGAAGCTGCTGATATTCTACATTTTCATTATCAACCAACAGAGAATTGTCACCTGACTCTGCAGCTCCTCTCAGCTCTGCAGACCTTTATAACATGTTTTAACTCACTTTTCAGCTGTCCAGCTGTTTGGTTCACTCTCACTGCTCTCATTGCTTTGATTTCAGCAGCTGTTTTCAGCCAAAACGATCTAAAACTCCACTGTACACCTGTCTAACCAGCACCAAACATCAGACAGGAACAGTTAGTACCTAGCAGGTAAACCTAGTGGAACATTTAGCAGCTAAACAGCCTGATATTTTTCTCTGGATTTGGTGGAGACCAAAATCAGAGGTAAAGGAGAGTAAATGTTGGACCTAAACTCATCAGGAGGTCAGAATAATTTGCAGGGCGTAAATTAAGTTCACACACAAAATATTCATCTTTTTGCCCTTATTCTAAAAAACATTATTCATGATTCCTACTAAGCAGAATATTCCACTAATAATCAGTTTACATGCAGCTGTACGTACTCCAATTATGGAAATGTGTAACAGCTGGAGCTGCTTGAGCCGTTTTGCTTCTTTGTGTCAAAATACCATTGTTTTCCACTCATGGCAGACTTTCATAATGTTTAAAAGTATGTGTGCTTCTCCTTCCGACCAGAAATGTGGGCTTTTTTTTTGTGCATTCATCTCTACCCCAGCCTTGCAAACTGGCCGTTTGTTGCAAACTGCAGCAAAAAACCCAGCTGAGATGCAAACTCTGAATGTGCTGCATACATGTCCAAAGATTGCTCCCAAAACCTAAATAATATCAGCAAATCCCACATGTCTGAAGCAGAAAATGCTCCGTTCAGATTAAGGCCCAATTCAGAATATCTGAACAGATACATGACCTGCATCAAATTCAGATTCGAAGTCATTTTCTGAGTAATGGTGGAAAATTTGTGTGCATGTAAACATAGTCATAGTGAAGGACTGTTTTTAAATGTTATTGGACAACAGTGGAACTCAATAACAGGAATAAGATTTATCAGGATTCGTCCACTTGTCAGTTGATCAATTCATTGTTGGTTTTGTTTTTTGTTTTTTTAATGGGATTTGTTAATAATAAAAATATAGAATATCACCAGCACTGTCCGTTACCGTTAGTTCCTCGTTAGGATTCACTGATGCAAAGTCATGGTGCAACTTTATTTTCTCTTAATGTTATTTGAATATTTATTTTCTAAACTTGACAGCTCATTTAACAGTGATGCAGATGTGCATCAGTAGGATCACGCTGATCATAATGATGTGACGCTCAAAATACATGAATGCATTATTTAGACACAGACTGTTTTGATTTGTGGAGATCATGTGCTATCTGTTATGTTTTTTTAATTTTCATCTTGTGTCAAATTTGTCTCAGGTATGTCGGACCAGTATTTGTCAACATTTTATTGTACAGTACAATAAAACTTTACACTTCCCCTGATCACTGAAATTAAACACAACCTGGTTACAAACACAGATCATAGAGCCTCAAATAATTTATCATAACAAGAAGTAAATGTTTTTAAAAAAGTAGAGTACAGCCCCTTTAATTAGTTTTATAAATATTATAGGCTGGGACACAATGTTCCCTCACGTTTCATTGCCTTTAAAACAAGTCGACCAATCCGGAGGGGCGTTGTTCAGCTGCAGCCAATAGCAGCTGCTGTTGTTGCCAGTCAGAGGTGGGAAGGGCAGGTTGTTGCAGCAGCTGCGGGTTGATTTCACTGAGCGCAAATCCACCTCGTTGTGGATTAAAATATTGACCCGCTGACCGCACGGTGCAGATAAACAGGAGCGTGTAGCTGCGGCTGAGGGTGCGGATGGGTGGAAACAGCCCGAGTCACTTCTCCCACGAGGATGGAGAAGGTGGAGGAGTCACTTTTGTGAAGGGCATTCGGGTGAGTGGAAGACCAGGGAGACTTTGCATGGATTTTAAACTGGGAGAAAAGTCTGCAAACTTTAAAAGGTCAAGTGTCTGCAGAGTGCATGCGTGGTGTTACTTCATTTGCGGTCCCGGAGGATGTTTAAATAAATTCCCTGATACCTGATAAGTAAAAGTATTGATCTGGCCCCCATGTTTGTTGTCACTCTGCGCAGCTGTGAGTGAGTGTTGGTGTTAAATATAGAAAGAAAATGGTCGGTTGTCACATGGAAAACAGGAAAAAAAAAATACTTCTGAGAGGAAATAAATATTCTGATTAAATAATCCAGTATATTTTAAATATAGCTGCATTGAATCCCTAACAAGGCAAAAAATATAATTAAAGGAGCTTTAAATATGTTAAAGTACATTTTGGAGCCGGGGTAAAGTACTAAAAGTAAAAGTATTCATTATTATGCAGTGGCCCATTTAAGAATTTTATATTATATTACTGGATTATAATGACAATGTGTAGAGCTGCAACAACCAACTTTTGAAATAATCACCAACTATTTTGATAATTAATTAATCTGTTCAATCAGCTTCTTAAATGTGAATATTTTGTAGTTTCTTTGCACCTTCATGACCATAAACTGAAATATCTTTGAGTTGTGGACAAAACAAGACATGCAAAAACACAGACTAACATTTTTCATTATTTTCTGAAATTTGATTAATTGAGAAAATAATCGACAATGAAAATAATTGTTAGTTGCAGCCCTACTAATGTGTTCACCTCTTTCATGTTGTAAAGGTAAATCTCTAATAATACATTATGTTTTATCGGTTGATGTATAATATTTTGAATTACTAATATGAATCTGCAAAGTAACTAGAAACCTTGTCTTGAAACTTAAGTTATCAAATACATGTCAGAGGAAGTAGCATATGGTGGGAAGGCTCAAGTAAAGTACAAGTACCACAGAATTGTGATTAAGTAGAGAATTTAAGTACATGTACTTGACTGTACCTGATTTGGAGGTACATGTACTTTTCTTTTCATGCTACTTTGTACTATTTCTCCACCACATTTCAGAGGAAAATGGCTTATTTTTTAAAAGTTTGTCAGGCTTAGCAACAGTAACTAAGGAAGGCGGGGCTTAGGGAAGGGTCAGTTGGGGTTTGTAGAAGAAATGCTGATTACGTCCAGCGGGTGGAGCTCATAACAACAAATATTTCTCTTCTTTCTTTTCTCTCGTCAGCTGTCGGACAAAGTCATCAAACGGATGAGACAGCAGTCGAAGGTCGTCTGTCCTCACCCCTCACAGAATGAAGCCCCGCCTCCACTCCCACCTGAAACACCAGAAGCCACCCCAGTCCCCGCCCCCTCTGTCGAACACTTGCTACCTCTTCTGACACCTCCACCTGCTACATTCGTCTCCCCTCCACCTCCTCAGGAAGCCTCATCCACACCGCAATCAGTGGAGCCTGTAAAGTTTGTTCCTCCTCCTCCTGTAAAGTTTCACTCGCTTCCTCCTTCCTCTGTGGAGCCTGCAGCCCCGCCTCCACCCGTAGAGCCAACAACCCCACCTGTAACTGCTTCCTCGGAGCCTACTCCACCTCCTCTATCCACACCTCCGTCAGTGGAAACTCCTCCTGTAAAGCTTCACTCCATTCCTCCTCCCTCTGTGGACCCAGCTGCCCTGGCAGAAACTCCACCCTTACCTGACCCATTTATCGCAGCCCCAACTCCGCCTCCACCTCCTCAGGAAGCCCCATCCACACCTCCATCAGTGGAAACTCCTCCTCCTCCTGTAACAATCCAATCCATTCCTCCTACATCTGTGGAACCTGCAGTTCTGCCAGAAACTCCACCCTTACCTGACCCTTTTATCGCAGCACCTCCTCCACCTACACCTTCTCCATCTGTAGAAGCATCTGTGGAGTCTCCTGCTCCTCCTCCACCTGCTGTAGTGGAGCCAGTAGTCCTACCTCCTGTTGAATCCTTCATCCCAGCTCGTGTGGAGACAGAAACCCCACCTACAGTACCAATAGCAGAACCTATTGTGGAGCCTGTTGTCCTGCCTCCACCTGTGGAGTCATCTGTAGCAGCTGTAGCTCCACCTGAACCTCCAGCTTCATCTCTGCCTTCTGAACTTGTGATACCAACACCTGCAACTACAGTTGAACCTCCTGCTGTAGCTCCCTCTGTCGAACCTGTTGTCCTGTCGACACCACCAGTGGAAACCATCGAATCTACACCAGTTGAACCAGTAATCCCACCCTGTCCTGTTGATTCAGCTCCAGTTGAAGCTGTAGTTTTACCTCTGAAGGTGGAGACGACTTTTATTGAGCCTGCAGTAGTTGAAGAAGTGCTTCCAGTCGTGGCTCCGCCGCCTCCATGTGAACTGGCTCCACCTCCTTCAGAGCCTGTAGCAGCACCTCCTCCTCCTCCTTCAGATTCTGTGGCAGCAACATCTCCTGCTCCATGTGAACTGGCTCCACCTCCACCTCCTCCAGAGACTGTAGCTGCACCTCCACCTCCTTCAGAGCCTGTGGCAGCACCCTCTCCTGTTCCAGAGGCTGTAGCTGCACCTCCACCTCCTCCAGAGACTGTAGCTGCACCTCCACCTGCTCCAGAGACTGTAGCTGCACCTCCACCTCCTCCAGAGCCTGTTGCAGCACCATCTCCTGTTTCAGAGCCTGTAGCTTCACCTCCACCTCCTCCAGAGACTGTAGCTGCACCTCCACCTGCTCCAGAGACTGTAGCTGCACCTCCACCTCCTCCAGAGCCTGTGGCTGCACCATCTCTTGCTCCATGTGAAATGGCTTCACCTCCACCTCCTTCAGAGCCTGTGGCTGCACCATCTCTTGCTCCATGTGAACTGGCTCCACCTCCTTCAGAGCCTGTGGCAGCACCATCTCCTGTTCCAGAGCCTGTGGCAGCACCATCTCCTGTTCCAGAGCCTGTAGCTTCACCTCCACCTTCCCCAGAGACTGTAGCTGCACCTCCACCTCCTCCAGAGACTGTAGCCGCACCTCCACCTCTTCCAGAGCCTGCTGCAGCACCTCCACCTCCTCCAGAGCCTGTTCCAGAGCCTGTGGCTGCACCCCCACCTCCTCCAGAGCCTGTTCTAGAGGCTGTAGCTGTACCTACACCTCTTCCAGAGCCTGTTGCAGCACCTCCACCTCCTCCAGAGCCTGTTGCAGCACCCTCTCCTGCTCCAGAGCTCACTATTGAGGAGCCCTCTCCACCCTGTCACACTGTGGAGCTGGCCCTTGTACCTGCTGACACACCTGCAAGCGAACCCCTCGTTGAGCCTCTAGCACCACCTCCACCTCAACCTGAGCCAGCTCCACCTGCTGAGGAGCCCACCATCACCCTGTCTCTGCCCCCTGTAGTTGAGGATGAAGTACCTGCTGTCATCTCTGTGCCTCCACCTGCTGTTGAATCACTGCCTCCACCTGCAGCAGGTGAGCTGGTCACCTGGATGTTAATGGTTCCAGCTACTGTTTGAAATGAATAAACCAAATTTCTTCTTCTCTGTCTTTGTGTTTAGTTGCAGCTGTGCCCGTTTCTCCTGAAGTCGTGGAGGAGGAGCTGAGGCAGAAGATCAAAGAAAAGATGCAGAAAAGTCTGGAGGAGGAGATCAGCCAGAGGAGGCAGGAGCTACAGCAACAGTAAGAACAAATCACTGTAAAAGTTTCTGTCATATCTCATTATGTGTGTGTGGGAAGATTTGTGTTTCCTGACTTTGTCTGATGAAATAAAATAAATAAACTTGGAGCGAAAGTTTAGCTGCATTTCCTGTGCATGGTACAGCTTAGCCATACTTTCATTACAGACACTATATGTTACTTTTTTGGTATCGCCTCGGTCGAGACTCAAGCAAGCTGAGCCAACACTAAAAGGTGAAAACACTGCAGACCACTGATAGGTCGGTGTTGTCACTCTGGCAGTAAATGTACAGTTTAGGTTACAGTTTGTCGGTGAATAAAGGCCGTGGCTTCTCAAAACCAAAGCAAAGCTCCTGTGTGTCTGTCGTTTCCCAACTTCTGTACACTTCTTCTTGTCTCGCAATGACGATCAGCTCCACCTACATTTAGGGAGAAATATCTGCAGTAGAAAATGAAGTAGAAGTATCTAAAGCTAGTTAAGTTGAGTCGAGCCACATCATGTAGTGGAAATGCAGATTTATTGCAGAAGATGCTCAGTATACATATTAAAGCTGACACAATTAGTCAGTTAATTGGTGCCCAATTAATTGGTTGATGGTAATTTTTTTTTCAATTTTCCTACATTTTATAGACTTATTCAAGAAAATAATTAGCGGATTAAATGATAATGAAAAATAGTCATCAAGCTTGCATCACACTGCAGATATAAGATGTGTAAAATGTTTCTGTGTGTCCACATGTGAAGTCTGGAGCAGCTGAGGGCTCAGGCTCAAGCAGAGGCCAAAGCAGCAGCTCAGGCTCAGGTGGAGGAGCAGGTGAAGAAGACACTGGAGGTGGAGAAGTCGGCGTACCAGGAGAACCTGACGGACTCCATCATGAAGGAGCGAATGAAGACAGAAGATCAGAGGCTCATGGTGCAGCTTTATGTAAGCACAACAGAACATGTTTGAACTGTGTACGTGACAGGATCTCTCTCGTAAATGTGAAAATCTTTCCTCCTCGTAATGCCTTTCTCTTTCTTGCCCTCTTGTGTTCTTTCAGTGGATGGAGCTGAAGGTAAGACGGGAGAGAATTTATACCTGCATGACTCACTTCTTCACTTTCATTCTTCTCTAATCTGCACAGCTGTGTTTTCCTGTTCCTTATTTCTTACATGATGAGACGAAAAAATGTGAAAACAAGTCATTTATAAGTGTGGAAATTGTGTATCAGTCAACAAATTAATAATAAATTGTATTTGCATGAGTATGAGGTAACATACATCATTGTATGCCTTCAGTGACAAAGTCTTTCATGTCTTTAAACCCACACAGGCTCATCAGCTGGAGGAGAGGGAGAAGGAGTTAAAGAAACGAGACGCTCTCTACAAGGAGCACATCACAAAACTTGAAGCAAAGGTGAGAAACATTTTGTCTATTCCTCATCCTCACGTCTCATTTAAGATTATGAGCCCCATTTAGATGCGCATGGAGCAATTGCATTCAGGTCGTTTCCAACTCCATTTTCCTATTTAAATGGCGCATAATCTGGGCGCGTCTGGTGCAGTGCTATTTAAACTGTGGATTCGCCAAGTTGGATAAGCAAACAGAGACGCTGAAATGACCCACTTGTAGTGATGCAGGCACTGTTGGTTGTGTCTCTAGAGACACTATGCACATTTAGACACAAGGTACAGTCGCACGACTGTTGTGACATTACTGAGCACATGCACATGTTACTACTTTAATGAGACAAAGCTGCCTGACAAATCGTTAAAGTAAACCACTAAGGAAAACACTCATACATCAATACAACACACGATAAAGAACCACCTGTAAAGTTCACACTGCTCGACATAATTTAAGACGTTTAATGATTAGAGAGGCTGCTAATTTTAAACGTTTCCATGTATGCAGTAATGTCAATGCAGCAAATATTGTCAGTATTTCCACTGCAGAACTAATAACTGTGATTTAAAACGTAACTGGTCAGAGGAAGCTCTCCAGAGAAAACAGGAATTATTTTTCAGACAGCTGTGATGGAAGTCAGGATTTATAGGGCTGCTTTACTGTTTGCATGAGACCGTTTGTATGTGTAGAACAAAACAGAACATTATTAATATTAGATCCTGACTGATCCTGCTGAATTTTCTCAATCAATGAAGTTCCTGTACAAATGGTGGCTTGATTGATGCAGCTGTGATATTTGATCATGATGATAACGTGGTGTTTTTACCTTTTTTTTTTTTTTTCTTTACAGTGCACTGAGTTTTACAAAGCGACCGCTGAGAGCTTCCAGAAGGGAAAAGAGGAGACTCACAACCGTTTTGCGTAAGTTCATCACTGCAAATTAATTTTTATACTTCTGATGATATACAAGCATGGTCACAATTTATCAGGTTAGTGAGGTTACAGAGTGCACTGCCACACAAAGACAAAAACAAAAGGACTTGACATACAGTATAAAGAGATAATAGTGTAGTTTGCAACGTGATTATTTGATATTTGCATGTCTGTGTTTGTCTGTTTGCTCTCTCAGGCGTTTCAACATCCAGCCGGTCTGTGGTGACCTGCAGAGTCAGATTTTAAAATGCTACAAGGAGAACGCCGGAAAGACTCTGTCCTGCTCAAGCATCGCCGCGGCCTACATGCAGTGTGTGGACAACGCCAAGAAGGTACGACTCATTTTATAAAGTCGTTTCTTCGCTGTCACTGTTCACTACTTTCTCAACTTTGATCTGTTGTTGGCAGCATTTTAAAACATTTCTTTCTTCCACATACAGGATAAACTGAGCACTGGAGGTTAATCTGGACCACATGATGACGTCCGACAGCTTTACCATCGCAACAAAGAAAAGTTGATGGACAGAATTCAACAAACACACAAGTTAACAGGAGAATCATCTCCAGCCTTTACATTCAGAAAAAATAGTGCCAAACAGGCCAGTTAGCACAGTAGTCTGGTTTGGTTTGGGTGCCACAAACATTCACAGCTTGGTGTTTAGTTTTGGTGCCATATTTACAACCTTTCTGGTTCCTGGGAACATCTTTAAACCAATTGTGCCACAACAATCACAGATGGATCGTTTTAAGTGCTTGTCTTTGTAAATGAGGGAAAGACGACAAACAAAGGAGCAGAAGAATTGAATTTGTCACGAGTGTGAATTCAGGTTAAGGTCTGAGCTTTATGTACTGAATGAGATCCTGGTTAATCAATATGTACGTGTGCCTTGAAGCTATGAAATCAGATTGCAGATGCATGCAGGGATTGTTTAATGAGAAGAGTGTGAAGAGACAAAGACATGTACATGTTTAGGATAATTGTACTGTACATAAATTATTTCAGGGGTTATTTCTGGTGCATGCAAATAATTAAATCAATAAAGTTTGTTGTTGAACTACATACATGGTTGGGTAGAAATCTGTTAGATGTATTCAGAGTTACATAATCAGATTACATTTGTTTTTTTATTTCATGATAACCAGTAATTCCCTGTTAACTCATGAACAGTATGTCTGACATTCAAGGTTTTTTGGACCAGTGTTTCCCAAACCTTTTAAAAACAACAAACCATCACAATACCCAGTTCACAACAGGCCTCATGAATAAATCTTGGGAAGAGTTCATTTGCACATAAATGAAAGTTCCTGACATTTTCACAGCCTTTTCGGCATCATCTTATATTATATTGACTCCTGATATGATAACATGAATGAATGAGACACAAATGCATCTTATTTTATTGTCTCTCAACAGGAAAACACTTCAGGACATTTCAGCCTACCTCATAAAATAGACAAAATAAGTGCATTCAGGTGGATTTAACAAACCTGTTTAAATTTACACAAATTTAAATGCTTTTATGCTGCAGATATAAATCTTAAATTTGCAGAATTTCTTGTGCAGCCTTTGATTTTTTTATAGACCCAAATAATAGCACCTGTGACCCACCTGTGGGTCACGACCCAGCCTCTGGAAATGACTGTTTTAGACAACTGCTTGACTTTGTCTTTGTGCAAAGGTGTATTTTAATTGCATTGAAAATGTTTTGAGTTTTAAAGATAGAAAATAATAATATTTTAAATATTGATTTTGAAGGAAGCCAAAAAAAAGAAAAATCATTTTAGATTGCATGTTTTTGTATAATTCAATGGAAGGACAATGTTAAAAATGAGAAAAGTTGGTCATGTCGTTTGTATTCAGTAACTGACTACATCATGAATTTTATATTTTGCAGTTTGAGGAAAGTTTGGGAGATTGTTGCTGCCCTCTGGTGGATGCAAATTAAAAGAAAGACTGCACAGTTTAATAAGAAGTCACCTTGGGTTTTTAATTTGTGGTTATAAAATACAAATATTTCATTGCAAAAAAAAATGGCATGTAGTGAGAGTTCAGCATAACAATATATAATATTTATACTGACCGGTTCAGATTTATATTGATTATATTGTCTTTGCTGACCACAAGGTGAAATAAAACAGTTCCTGTTTCACAAAAAAGAATCAAACCAAACCAAGTGAAATGTGCCAAATTTTCCCAAAGCAAGAAATAATGCTTACTTTTGTTTCTAAAATCAAAACTGTTGTAATCAATGGAACTTTTCGTTTGTTTCATAAATGCCTGGTGTATCAGATATCTTTTTTATTTTGTCAAAGGGTCCAGTAAACACTTTTCTGGCAATTATTTGATGTGTCAGCCTTTACAGGGTTACCGGTTCCTCAGTCAGTTTTATTTGTTCAGGGTTGTATAATAAAATGTTAACTGTTGTCCCCTTTATGCTGCTAACAAAAATTCTACACAAAAATTATAGTAAATGGGTGCATAAATAATAAGTCATAAAAATAAAAGTATTCTTTGGACATTATGATGCTGTTTTCATTAGTACTGTACAATAAAAATAGCCCTGAACTCACTTTAGTATTTGTGGATGCAGAGATATCATCAATAAATACATAGTCTGTGTGATCAAAAGTTACTATATTATGTAGAAAATAAGAAATTAGATGTTATTTCTGCTGTTATTGTTTGTGAAAGTTCACATGACAAATGGAGAAGAAGCCCGGAGGCAGAGTGAAGCAGAAAACAACACAGAGAAAACTTTAATAGAAACATCTGGGTCGTCTAATAACACTGCAGAGTATTATACCTGCATTTTGTATCAACTGTCCAAAGACATCATAACTGTACGTTGCTGCTGGACAACACAACTCACCGTTATTGGTTTGGTTTTATTCAGCCATAAAATAATATATCCATAACATTCACACAAATGGGAGAGGTACTGTAGGAAACAAAGCAATATATATGATAATAACCAAAATAAAATGAAACAATAAACCACAAAGAGCATGAAACACAAATGAGATGTCATGCAGCAGAGTCGTGCAGGACTCATAGACTGAGGGGGAGTTTTTTATGAGCGGATTTTGAACGCGTCCTCATGTCAGTGAAGTTCTGAGGAAATCCTCCATGCAGGCCCCTCATCATCCACAAACCCTTGATAAGATTAGAGCTCACTCAGCCTCCTGGCAGCTGAAGAAAAGTCATGACTTCAGTTTAATGTCTCCAACACAAACAGTGATTTTGAATCATCAATCTTTAACAGTCTTCAACTGTTTACAGCCGCTGTAGGTCTGACTACGGTAAGAAAGCTCAAATGTAAAGTAGTTTATACAAAGTGAGAAAAAAAAAAAAATGTTTCTTGCAAAAGTAAGAACAGAAACTTTTCAGCATCTTTCTTACAAATTAAAGTTGCTTGAGTGACGGCTGCAGCACAGTTTACATGCAAGACAATAAATTCAAGGATTACATGCTCTTTAGATGTATACTGGGAAAGTCCTACAGATGTGGAAAGTTTGGAAACTCCCTGAATAAATTGAGTATTATGGTTGTCAAGCTAAAAACAGCAGCACAGGGGTGATTGTACAAAACATCATTAGTCATAATGAGTAACTTTAGTTTGAGGCTACAAGAGCAAACAGCAGAATAAAGCTTGCATCTTTAATGTCCACACTCCTCAATTTGGCTCTAAAATTTCTGCATAATATGATTTTGTTTCTCAGCAGCAGAATTTCTCTCCTGCTCAAACCTACAACTCAAAAAGACAAAAAAACAACCCCAAAAAATAACAATTACTAACTAGTATAGTTTGTTTTTGATGCCTTCAGGGACATTCAAAAGTTGCTGTTTGATTGGCATGCATCAAAACATGTAATAGATGATTATAAAACAGGTAAATATGTTGGTTTCTGCAAAATATATGTGCAAACACAATACTGTGTACAATTAATATATACCAGGCATTCTCAAATACTGGGTCAGGATCCAGAGGTAGGTCACAGATAGAGAAGACTATGGAAAAAATTCTGCACTTTTAAAATTATGTCTGCAGTACACCTTTTATAAAGCATTTAAAATGCTTTTTTTTTTTTTTACTGATTGGAGGAAAGAACGAGAGCCTGTTAATTTTGTCTAAATGCATTTATTCTATCTCATTTATTTAATAGGCAAAGATGTCCTATATTGTTTTCCTGATAAGAGGAAATAAATACATTAAGATGGGCTGTTGACTCATCCTAAATTAATTTATTTCTCATTTATAAATTTTAACAAATTTATATGTTGTCAAGATAATATAAGGTGATGCAGAAATGGCTGTAATTTATGGACGAAGGAACAATTTATTGATGATGCCTTTTGTGAGTTGGGTCATGATGGTTTGTCTTTTTTAAAAAATGGGTCCCCTGAAAAAACAGTTTGTGAAACACTGGTATATACAGGAGTATTGAACCTGGTGACACTGCTGGTGTCTGACTGGTTCTTCAGGTCTGACTGTACATGTGATTATTGACCTGAGAGTTGAGAGTTAGTTCTACACTTTGCCGTAAATAAGTCGCTTCATAAATTTATCTGACTTCTTGCTTTTTCACTCCTAAGTTGGCTCTTTTCGATAAATAATAAATTATAAATAACTGCTCAGACCATCACAGCTCAACACCAAACAGGACAATCGGTTTGATAACAACAATGTCCCCAGTAGAGGGCGCTCCACCTGCAACTACAGGCTGCTGTTCATGACGTTTCCTTCCTCATGTGTCATTCAGCAGAGGAAGGATGGTGTCACTTATTCATCACTCCTCAAACATCTGATGAGTTCAGTGACAGATTTGCTTCCATTTCACCTGTAATTAAGAGTCGCAACAGCAGCAAGACAAAAAATAGGAACATTTAGACAAAAAATATGTCATTAAAAGCACTGATATCTCCATTTTTATTTGTTTTCCTAAATCATCTTATTTTCTTGTTGTTTATTTTGGTGCATCCTGAGGAATATCAATGTTTTTATTGTGCATGCAGGGGAATATAAATCAAACTGATGTTAGTTTATTCATTTTAAAAATGTTTTTTTTTTTTTTGATGCAGTAACATGATAGCAGTCCTTAAATGTTGTATTTATTTGAGCTCTCACTTTAACTGCTTTGTTCACTTTTGGTAAGTTTGATCTATACCTTTTTTTTTTTTTTTTTTTTAACGAAATGGCCACAAAATCTCATGCAGAATATAAAATATGCAAATACTTACCAGTAAAGAACAAGTGCTTCACACTACAGTACTTTTTAGTCAAATTGCAGCACTAGTGTCTGTGTCAATCTACGAATATGATCAATGTCGTTCTGCTCCTAGATTTGGATAAACCACAGTGCAGCTAAATCGAGGACTTGCGTGCTGGTTAACATGTGAGTGTTTGTCTGATCTAATTTTAGGTACACCATGTTCTGGTCGATATGAAGAGAAGAGGAAGTGAGTGTTTGCATGTATGTGTGGTCGTGTGCGTGTGTGGTTGCAGACATATAGAGAAATGTTGAGTAAAAACTCAGATCTTGTCAGTTTACATGCAAGAGAATAAATTCAAGGATTACATGCTCTTTAGATGTATATTGGGAAAGTCCTACAGATGTGGAAAGTTTGGAAACTCCCTGAATAAATTGAGTATTATGGTTGTCAAGCTAAAAACAGCTTGTTTCTGAAATTTTGACATTTTGGAGGTAAATGTGCGTGCAAGTTGTGAGCATTCAGCCCTTTTACTTTCAGTCTTCCTACATTAAGTCAGCGTGTTCTTTTGCTTTGCCCTGACATTGCTTGATTTTGGTAGTTTGTCAAAGCTTCAATTTTATAAATCAAATTTATTTTATCAGATGTTGTAACCACTTCCCCTCATTTCCACGCCTTCAAAAAGGGACTCCTACACAGTGATGGATTGAAGGAGACGTTAAAGTGTTTGCTTTGCCCTTGCAGCTCAGAGCATCAGCCTCTTACAGCCTCTTCATCCACTCGTTGCAGAAGAAAAGCCAGCAAAGTAAAACAGAAGCGAAGCTGTGGTCTGCAGACCAGACCTGACGTCAAGTTCTTTCATTAGCCACAGAGGAAGCAGTGGCCAAACTCCCTAGTGTTTATCTGTGGCTTTTTGTGTTTATGCACAAGAGTGGTGTGCGTTAAACGTTATGTAATTGCATGTAATTGCATCTGAGTGCACCCGGGCCTTTTGAAAATAGCACCACTTTACACGTATCTGTGTTTTCGTGTGTGTTTGATCTGTTTTTACAATCTAATGAAGTACCAACATCTACTGCAGAAAATGCAAACATGAAGAAATGGTCCCTTGTGTGCACTATTTTCCCATTTCCTAGAGAAACACGTGATCTGTTGGTTGTTATGGTTTAAAGGCTTGTTACTTAACTAAAATGTTTTCAGACACAACTAATTTCTTAATAGTGTTTCCAAACAAGCCACCATATTGGACTGTTTTGAAATAATAATATCCAGTAGGTGCAGCAAGGAAGTGTTTTGTGTGATTGTGGGAGGGTGGAGCCTGTTGTTGGTCAGTACACCCATCAAGTGTTAATGCAGGGAAGTGGTGTGCATGTTTTTAAAAAGGCAGATGCTAACAACTGGTTAAATGAGACTAATTGTAATCACACTGAATACTGATCACTTAGTGGTGGTGACGTTGAAGTCATGTGACCATGGTGTTGTTCATTTATAGCGTAAAATGATTGCATTTCTGCAAAAAATCTTAAAAGTGTTTCTGCATTAACTCAAAATCCAATGGAAAAATCCATTTGGCTTTTTGTTGAGGGAACCTGAGTGATGCTAACTTCTTGATTACAAGTGTTTCATCCCTGCAGCACTGGGTGACTGTTTGTTAACATGTTCACTGTTGGGTTTATATGTCAGTGTTGTGTTTATAGCTTGTTTCTGCTGCCCCCACGTGGCTAAAAACAATCAATGAATGCCCTCTATCTTCACTGTATTTCTTTTATTTTTAATATAATATATTATCTTCTACATATTGGTTTATCTTCATGTCCGTGATCATGGTGCAGATCACAGACAGGATCTTCTCACCCTCCAGGTTGTAGTCAGACACTCTCCATTTCCTCTGACTCTGCGCTCCATCAGGTGGGAGAGCAGCGGAGGCGACTCTGACAAACGTCCACCCGTCAAACTCCATGAGGCTGAAGTGATTCTGGGTGTTAGCCAGAGTCTGTATGTTGATCTGCTCCGGGTGGACTGTAGTCATAAGAAGTAACTGACTGTCTGGCCTTCTCCTCCTGCTCCTCCTCCTCCTCCTCTCAGCTCTGGCTGTGAGTTGGTGCACACTGAATCTTTCCCTGCACCACATCTGGTCAAAGTCCTCCTCATCTGTCCTGGGCCCACACTGGAGTGAAGGTAAGCAGTCTGCCAAGGCTTTTATCTGGCCAGGAGTCAGAGGAGACGACCTGAGGTTTGACACCTCCATCTTGATGATCCTTCGCATCGGCTGAGCATGGTGACCGCCTGTGCATTTACCAAAACAAAGAGCATCAATTTGTCTTGATTTAGTTTGTCTTTTGTTGAAGTTTGGATAGTGTGGCTTCTCTGAAAAATGTGCAGAATGTACATACCTGCAGTTTCATTCCCGGGGATTGTGGACCTGAAAACAAGTCTCAAAAGATATTTTTCTACTCTTTCCATAACAAATTGTTGAGAAATCATTCTGCACCGCTGAAACAAATTCGAACTTCACCTTGGAGCATCTGACATCTGAGTTTTTGAATCAATACTTCCTAACATTCTCACAGTTATAGTTCAAATAATGCACTTTAAGCATTATAACCAGGGTTGCTAGGGTTACTTCAAATACATAAATTATCTAAATATCACAATATTAAAGTAATGAAACTTCATTCCCTCCCGTTATGGGGAAATTGTGTAGCATAATATAATGATTTTAAGGCTGCAACTAATGGTTATTTACATTGGTGATTAATCGGTCAATTGTTTTCTCTGTTGATTGGTTATTTGGTCCATGAAATGTCAAAAAAAATGTTGCTCAAAGTCCAAGATGACATCCTCAAATGTCTTGCGTCATCCACAACTCAAACATATTCAGTTTACTGTCAGAAAGGCGTAAAGAAACCAGAAAATATTCACATTTAAGAAGCTGAAACAATAACTCAGAACAATTTATTGATTAATAAATCCTGTCACAATTTTGTCACTTGAGAAATAGGTCCAATCATCAACAATATCTTTTCTATAATGATTATTTTCTTTTTTTTTTTTTTTTTTTTTTTTTTTTTTTTTGCCTTTATTGACAGTGACAGCTGAAGGTATGACAGGAAAGGGGGGTGAAGAGACAGGGGATGACATGCAGCAAATGAGCCGCAGGCGGGATTCGAACCAGCGGCCGCTGCAGAGGACTAACAGCCTCAATACATGGTGCGCACGCCCTACCGACTGAGCTATAGGGGCGCCCTATAATGATTATTTTCATTACTGATTAACCCTGTCACCATTTTCTCCATTAATCACTTAGTTATTTGGTCCATAAAATATTGATCAGTGTTTCCCAAAGTCCAAGATGATGTCCTCAAAAGTCTTGTCTTGTCTTTATTCATCTCGTATCGCACCAACATTTAGTGTATCATATCATATTGTGTATGGAATTAATCTGCAGATGCTCTGATTTAAGATACAACAAAACTGTTTAATGGATGTGAGTTTTTAGCCGCAACAAAGGCCAAAATGTGACCTGTAACTGTTGATGACATCTGCATTTCCATATAACAGTATTACTGCAGTATCTTGGGAGAGTTCACTTCATATTTCACTTTTATATTTGATAGATATTTGACAGATGTTTGATATTGTGACTGTGTAATTCAAGCCGGGGTAGGCAGTTTATTTTTGGCATAACTGGACAAATGAAATTCAAACTGACAGAAAACTAGACGTCTGCTCCTGAATCTGTTTGCAGGATTTGAAAAATGGTGCCTATGACAGGAGACTTTGGCCAATCACAGGTCAGTAAGACAGTCGATTGTTGAGTCTCATTCCCAGAATTTAAGTATTTGATAATGAGACTGAACAATCGACCATCTTCACTTACTGCATCTTTAATCTTGGGTTTGTAATAGAACTGGGTGTTTTACATAAGGCGCACATTTTCTCAAATAGTCGCTGTTTTATTCTGGGAAGATCTGTGGTGGAAACAATCTTCACTTTTTTTTCTTTTTTTTTTTTTTAGATATTTCTGTCTTTGAAATGTTAGCAGCCTGACACATCTTTTATTGCACAGGTAACAAAGAGAAGAATTACAGCATTTTCTCTGAATGTTCTCCGAAAGATGTGGGCTGTGAATGAACGTAGGTTAATAGAATATCTTTCAAAGGACAGAAGAAAATGAAAAGAACAAGAAAAGGAGACGTGTGTATGTCCAGTTACTCATTCCACCGAGAAAAACCCGTCACTGTAACCATATCACCCACTCAGTGTTTGTGGAAACACCACAAAATAACTCACATTACACTTACATAAAGAGATCTGACTGGCCTGTTGTCTTCACCAGCATCACATCACAACTTATTAAGGACACATTAGTCCTTTGAAGGGAAACTATTCATCTCTTTTACTGCTGGTGTGGGAGGTGTGCGTATGACTTTGCTAAAATAACAAAACAATGCTCTGAAGCTGCAGGGGCTGCATGTTTATTATGTGCACCACAACTTTGGCTGCTGAAAGATGAACAATTAAGCATCAAACTCTTGACAGTATCACCTGTACCGCATGTCGAGTATCTGGGTTTCGATGTGCTGCATTTAGCTGCTTTTGGAAGGCATTCAGTTTGTCGTTATGCAACCCTGTCCTTTTCTTTGGTGGTGCTATAGTGATTGTTACCAAGGACGCATCTGAAACCTGCAGACTACTCGAGTAGGATTGTTACATAACGCTGCTTGTTTTTTTTGTGTGTGTGTGTGTGTTCTCGTGTCGCCTTGTTCCCTACTGAACCTGAGGGAGAGTGTGACGTCCGATGGGTGTTATCTTCACAAGCCCACTGGGCACGGGTCATATGGTGCAACAAAATCCACTTATAAGGCACAGAGACATAAAGTCACCATTCGTCACTGGGGCTTTTGCAGTTCTTCAGTTTACTTTCCACATATTACCAGAGATAAGAAGTAACTAAGTACAGATACTTAGTTTCTATACTTCTGTAGTTTTCACTCTCCTCACAATTCACAAACACCTTGTGTGCCTGGTTTGGAGGCAGGACTGAACCATTTAATGCAAACAGAGGGGGGTGTTGAGCAGAAGAGGCTCTCTGGATTTTATTTTATTGTTGCTGAAAACAGGAAAATAAAAAGAAACAATTAGTTTTATTAGTACATTGTAAATAAAATACTCCATTTATGATAAACAGTTAATAATTTAATGTTGAAAAAACTGCCTAACGTTCTAATATTTTTAGGGCCCCTGTCAGTCACGGGCCCTTAGGATCATCCTAATAGCATCAGCTGTGACACAGTACTCAATTCTCTATAGGTTTATCACTGATTAACTCCATTCACTTTGTCATTTAATACATTGTTTTTTCATAAAAATATAAATCATAGCCAATTTAAGGAAAATACCACTTGAATGTTTGTAGCCCACACTTAAATAAGTAGCTACAGCCAGTTAGCTTAGCTTACCTTACCATTAAGAACAGAACAGAACAGTTTTTATTTTTGACGTAGATGAGCCGATAACACAAAGTAGGCTTTGACTAAGTATAGGGAAAAAAAGATTTTGCAGAGATACCAGCTAGCTAGCACAGCTAGCTGATCCAATTTTTAGCTGGCTAGTTAGCTAGCATTTTGCTAACTTCAGATGTGACTGTATGTTGCTTTTACAGGAAAGGAGACAGTTGACAGAGACACCAAGCTTGCTCAAATGTTCAGTCAGTGAGCTTTAGTAGTGCTGGGAGATGGATTTGTGGACAGAGCCAGGCAAGCTGTTATCCTTTCTGGCCTTTGTGTTCAGCTAAGCTGACCAGCTGCTGGACGTGGCATCATATTTAGCTAACAGATATGAGTGTGGTATCAATCTTCTTATCAAACTCTCTGCTGGAAAGCCAAAAGCAAATTTAAAACAAACGTCAAACTGTTCATTCAATTCCTCTTGTTCTTCTTCAACTTCTGCTTAATGTTCCGCTGTAACACAAACAAAAGTCAGCAACCACGAGGGCTGTCGGGTTGTCTTGATGTAGCTCTAAATTCAGTGCCGACTGTGAAGTTAAACTGAGCATTTGACAGTTCAGCGGGCTGGGTCATGACAGAAAGATCTGTACCGAAAACAGTCTCGATATAGCTCACGTCTTTATGCTGCTTGTCAGCGTTACTCAAACAGAGAAAGAAGGAGGAGAAATACTGAGCCTATCTGAGTGAAAACAGAAAAGATATTTTCAGTCTCTCTGAGTCTTTATAACAGAGTTATCCTGTGGTGAGGATTAGGGATTGTGCGACGATGGTCAGGATGTTGGGTAGTGGGTGGAGGCTGGTTGCAGGACTGTGGACATCCAGAGGCATTCCTTGCAATGCTGCGGGCGTGGATTCACACACAGGTCTACCACTACCACAATCTATTAGTTTGTTTGTGTTATTGTGAGACTTTGGTGAATCTGAACTATCCTTTTGAAACACCAAAGTCACACAATAACACAAATTAACAGACTGAGGCAGCAACTTCTGTTTTCTGCAATTAAAAGTGGTAAAAAACATTCTAAATAAAGTGTACACTTAAACTGATACTGACCTTTAAAGTGGCTAAAACACCCTTTACTGCTGTTTCTGTACACAGTAGTTCATTGCTTAGCTACTATAGCTAATACACTGACTATTGATAAGTGCCTCATACAACCCTGACTCCAAATAATCCAAACTGTCCCTTTAAAGTGAAATACAGTGAAATATGGGAGGTCAGAGGAGCAGAGAGTGGTAGCAGGTGCACACAGCGCTGTAGGGAGGATGCTGGATGACTGACAGCTGTATCAAAGTGTGGATGTTGTCGTAGTGATGATGAGGATGGGGTGAGACCGGGGTGAGAAGTTGATGTGACTCAGCCCTCACAGCCACATCCTTTGGCATCTTTAGGACGGACGGATGAAAGGAGCGACTCATCGTGTGGTCAGCTGACTCACCATATAGGAACGGATACTGGGAAAATGAAGCACGTGCTGGATGATGGGGGCTGGGATTATGTATCCATCTGTGTGAGTGCACCCTGCCTTTGGTGTTTGACAGAGGCACAATTATTCCGTTTCCTGTCACAGCAGAGGAATGCAGGGTGAGATTCCTGCTCTGTGAGTCGTGCCCTCTCACCTGCCATCACCATACGGATACTATTTCATCCTTCCCTTTCCCCCTCAGCCGGGGAATTCCTCCAGTTTGTGTGGTTTCACTCACGGAGGAAGTTGCAGAGTTTGTTCTGTTAATGTGCTGTTCTGGTAATAATTGAATACTTCGAGCTATGGTTGGTTTAACAAAACTGTTTCTGTTTTCTCTACACACAATTTCCTTTGCTCATTTAAAGGATATATATTACAGAAACTTCCTCACTTGCAGATCCTATTTTAATTGTTTGGTAACAGTGGTAATTAGGGTTAGGACCTGATTTAGAGAAATTCAATGCTAATACTAATTCAATATTCCTTTCCTAACTGACAATAGGAAATGTGTATTAAACAAACATCCTAACTTCCCCAAATTTTTAATAAACTTTCCTAACTTTAGGATAACCTTTAAGCTGTCCTAACTTTCATTTTTCACCTATAACAGTAGCTTACTTACTAACTAGCTAACAGTAGCTAACTGTAGTCTTAACTACCACTAGCTAATGATAGTGTTTGCTAATGGTAGTTAATGGTAATGTTTGCTAACACTAGCAAACACAGTGTTCATTAACAGTAGCTAACGATAGTGTTTGGTAATAGTTGCTAATGGTAGTGTTAGCTAAAAATACAGTAGTATTAACTATTTAGTTTAACCCATACAACTTTTGTTTTATTGCCTCTACTTTTCCACCTGTAGCACCTAACTTACTAAGTACCTAATGGTAACAGTAGTGTTGACTAACAGTAGTGTTAAACTAGGTTATGCAATATAGTTTTGGTATCATTGAGAAATAATTTCATAATAGTCTTTCATCATGTTGTAAATATGCTGAAAGTGGTCTGAGACGGAACTAGACTTCTGCACCTCCTCTTGGCTCTGTTTTCAGCCTTTAAAGAATTTGGCCTGTGACAGTAGACTTAAACTAATTACAGGTCATATAGAGAATGGGCGTTCCTATTGGCTGTTCTACATGTGCAGCTGTGCTTGCGTGTTCCATCAGTGAGACCCTGAATCAATGATGGAAATTCCAGCTGAAAAGTCGCTATAAAACGGAATTATCAGATAGAAAAGCTCAAAAAGAGCCCAGCTAATCAGCAACATGGTTAGCCCAGGAGTTTTTCAGCTCACAAGGTTACTTTTGACACTCATTCATGTCTATGGCGGGTCTTTTGCAGAAGGCAGAGAAGAACATTTGGAGCTGAGACACAGAGCCAATAGACAGCTGCTCAGAGCCGGGGAGCTCTGCAGGAGAGGGTCGGTGGCAGACTGGAGCTTCTGGAGGAGCAGACACCCTCTTTTATTGGCAGGAGGAGAGCTCAGAGTGTATGTTTCAAACTGTTGTGTTTAAAAAGCTGATTTATTTTAACTCCTGCATCTCAGCCTCTCTGCAGCAGTGACCGACAAAGAAATCACGGATGTGCAGACCAGCCAGAGAAGAGCTCAGTGTTTGTTTTTTAAAAGTTTTGGATTAAAAGTAGATTTATCTCAATGTTTGCTTTAAATCCGGTGTCCAGCAGCACCATGGAAGAGCCATCCACGCTGTTTACAGTGAGATAATTAGTCTCTGTCTGTGTTGACTGCAGACTGGAGGACAAATGTATTTGAAAGTCACCTCGAGAGAGTAAAGAGAGGAGGGATGTAAAGGACAGAAATGACTTCTCTGGTGAGCACTGAGACACAAATACGCACATAGAGCTTTGATACTGGCATTTTTGGCCACGCTGAGTCAAACTGTGCCATACTGATTTGCATAAGCGAGCCCGACTTGCCTCCAACGGGATGCAGTCACATCTCACTGACCGCAGGCAAACCATGATGAGCCTCCTTTTCTCTCCCTCAAAGAAGTGAGTGCTGTGATTCTCAGTTCATTTGTCATTTTTTAAAAGTCTCTTCATGTTCAGCTCACAGTACTTTTCGCTTCTAACTGAATCTCTTATGTTTAGAAATGTAGTCTGTCTCCTGTGTCGCTGTTTGTACTTTCAGGTATCTGCTCTATTACACACAGCTGATGTGTACTGGTCCATGCTTGTTCACGATTGCCTCGGTTAACTGTTGCATCTGTGCATGAAGCCTGTACTTCTTGTCTGGTAGGAGGGGATCAGGATGGAGAAAACAAAATCTAACACTGCTAAACAGTAGCTAACAGTGGCGTTAGTGTTTCCTAACATGTTAAAGCTCTTTTATCGCTTTTAGTTATCACGGTTGTAAAAGACTCACTACAGATGTTACCAACACTTCTAACTCATCTGTCTTGAAGTAACATGCCCAAAGTTGTTTTTGCTCCAGTTTTTGTACGTATGTTTAGAAAAACAAGTTTCTCTGTGAGAAGAGAAATTAACTGCTAGTTGCCTGGTAACAGACATCAAAGTTGATAAGCGATGTTGGATTGAGTATTTAGGATTTCCAAACCTAACATAAGAAAGGGAGAGGAAGATAAGATAGGATTCCTTGGTAAGGGTTTGCTTCTTTAATACCAAATTGGGAAAAATCCAATCTTACACTCTTCCTATCTCGAGACTTCAGATAGAAAGTTTCTGTAATACGGCTTAGCATTTAATCCAAGGAAAAATACTGCTGTATTTGTGGTGTTTTCACAGCATGTTAGTGCTGTTCATGCACAAACATGGAGGAAATAAATCTGGAGGATCATGTGGGTGAAGTGTGTAAATGGAGTAATTGCTTGGTTGTGTTGGCGAGAGCAAGGATGCTTTGTCATGCTGGGTGTGTAATATTAGTGTGAGAGTGAGCTGCTACTGTAAATTTTATTTCCTGCATGGTTAATTATTAAGGCTTGAAAAACACCCCTATCTTCCCTGCTTGCATCTTTATAACTTACTGTAAATATAGACATTAATACGATCCATCTGTGTCTATCTGCGTCTCTGTGTGTGTGTGTGTGTGTGTGTGTTTCTGTGTGTGTGTGTGGGAGCCCATGTTGACTCACAGTTACAATAATGACTCTGGCAGAGCAGTGGATGAACAGCTCACACTGACTGTAAAGAGCAGAGAGAGCAGAGAGAGAGAGGAGAGGGGGCTGTGCTCTCCCTGGCATCTCCATCTCATAAGTCCTCTGACGCTCAGTGCATTCATACACACACACACACACACACACACACACACACACACACACACACACACACACACACTGATAGAGAGAGGAGACAACCCCGAGGACTTCAGCACCTACAGTACGGTACAGTACGGTGCAGTGTGGGACAGGACCAGCTGTCAGTCGGAGCAGCAAGTGAACATTTCTCCAGGGAGGAAATAAGGCATCGTGTGGTAGGTGACGGATCATTTGCAACAGGTTAGTGTTTATCCCTCTCCTCATGCATGTGCTCATATTTTTTGGTTGTTCGGTATTATAAAGACAAAAACAAAATGCTGTTTTGCTACTATTTTTCAACTTACAAATGACAATTAATTTTAATGGGGTGTTACTGAAAGTGATGTAGCAGTTTCACTTTCAGTCTATTTTTGAACCACTGTCAGTCACCTGTAGCCATGACGAATGACTGGTTTGTCGTGTCTTCCTCTTCCTCTTCATGTCTGGTTTGGTTCTATTTTTTTTTTTTTTTTTTTTTTTTTTTTTAGCTGAGTAGCATTTACTTAAAAAAACTAAACAACTCTGCCATGAAGAACATGAACAAGTTTGTGCTGATGGTGAGAGGAACTTAAAGAGACAGTTCACCCGAAAATCAAAAAAATGTATTTTTCCATCTAGATTGTTGAATTGCTGAGTTTTGGGGGTATCAGATGTAGAGATGTACGTACAATGGAACCTCAGATGTCTTAAGAAACCTATAGGGCGTCGTGTCTCAGCCTTGCTTCCAATTTTGCCCATTGGCCACTTGCAGTATTGCAGTGAAAAATCCTCCTGCGGCCCATAAGCCAGCTCAAACCGCAAAAAAAAATGTTAATTCTAACTCTTTAAAATTTTTAATTTTTTGAATCCATGGAGGTTTTAATTTGTGAAACCATATCAAATTGCAGTGTGCGATGTAAACATTAATGATGTCCTCCTTGGCTGAGGGGTAACCATAAACCTTACTTTAAAGTTTGCGGGTTTAAAAAGTGAAGCAAATGCGGAAGTACCTTAAACCTGCATTCTTTCTAAAGGCCAGCAAGGGGCGACGTGACCCTACTTCGCACTTGATTTATGACCTGAGTAAACAGTGTCCTAATGAGTTTATAGTTGCAATTTCCAGGTTCATGTATTCTTTAATACAGCATGATGTTGATTTTTAAACTTGTGGTCCTATTTAGCGCAAAATAGAAGATAAAACAGGGTATGCTTTTGGGTGGGGCTACCATGTGACTGACAGGTCATTCTCAATCAAACTGTCCACCCTCTCATCGGTACAGTGCTCTGCCCTGGTAGCTCAGTTGGTAGACCGCAGGCTTGATATACTGAGTTACTATCTAGTGATCTCACATGCACTGATAAAAGCATTAGATGTTGTCCTTCTGTTTCTCAAAGAAACACTTTGTCTCTGTCTGTACTCTCAGAAAAATGTGATGCCACTTAGTTTGTGTGATTGATATTCAAGGTTCAGCTTCCTTTATACTCTTAGATACATCTGTATCCACACAGCTCTTCTTATCTTTATTTTGCTCTCTTGGTCTCATATCTAAATGATGCATAATGTGAGTGCCAGGTGACCACACCTGGATCCTGTCCTACATTGGTGCGGGTATATATAGCTACAGAGCCACACTGCCTGCGAACCTCATTCTGTCATTTAAATCCTTCGTGTGATGACGTCTTCCTTTGTCTGCACAGTCACTGATCTCGAGCAAGGCGATAAAAGGTCCAGACTAATTAACGGCAGACTGGCAAGTTGCTAAAATCCCCTCGTTACTCACCCTCCAACATCAAACATGGTGACATTTATTTCCATATTCTGACAAGAGTTTCTGTTTCTCTTACGCGCTTGTCTTCATACATAACCATCACCATGCTGAGACAGATATATATATGTTTTCATAACCAGGAGACTGTCCACCAGTGCTTGTACGTCCTCTTCAAAATGTAAAGGCCCAGAAATATTTTAGCTATGAGTCATCTGTCACAAGGTTGATTGGTTTAAGTAAAGGAAGCAGAGTTGATGTCTTGTGCACATGACACACATCTCAGTTTAAGTGCTGACATCATAGAGGGTATACGGACAAGGAAGTGGACCTACAGTTCAGTGTCCTTTCGTTGGTGACAGTCTGGGATGGGTTTCCTCCATTTGGCCAAATGCCCAGAGCCTTACTGGGTTTCTGATCCAAACAGGGTGCTGTAGATTGCTATCACACTTCTCTTAAAGGGCAACTTTATCCTTGTTGTTCCTTGTGTTTTTCAAATGGAAACTCCCACTCAGCTGTTAGAAAAAAGTGGTGATGTACGTTACAGCACTGATGCCCTCCCCTCCGCCATTTAGGTTTATATGAAGAAACGGCATCATGCAGAAACCTACGTCAGGTCAAAACGTTTGCACGTCTGTATTTCAACCAAAATTTGATTGTTCTGATTTTAATGCATGAAAAAAACTACTGTGAAGCTACAGACTTTCATAAAAATCTCAGATGATGGACATAAAGCTAGAAGCACTGAATTTGATCAATGTACTGTTTATCAGACTACAAATAAGACAGTTTAGGTTGGAAAACTAATAGATGCCACAGGCTCACTGATAACTTAACAAAAACACAACTTTGTTGAGGAAGTTGTATCCTATTGTATCCTGGTTTTCACTTTTCTGGTGATTTAGAGGTTCATGATGGAGAGGAAGCTTTAATGTTACTTGTTTTTATGTGTGCAGTTAAAAGTACAGCTAATGTTTATGGTCCTATTAGCTAATCCCTGCTCCCCCGCTCAGCCTATAAACCTCCTCTTCCTAGCAGTCCTAAGCTAACTGGCTAACAGCACCTAACAGCACCGTTAGCAGCAAAGAGAGGCCAGCAAAACATTTTTTCTCCATAAAATATGATCCAGATTTCTTCTTCTGACTGGTATCAGATTTCCAGTAAACTGTGGAGGTGTGTTTCCCAAATGTTGAACTACTCCTTTAACCTGAAGGAAGCAAGACCTCTTTGATGATGCTAATATGTGTCTGCATGTCACATCTGTCTGCAGAAAAGACTTTTCATCGGGAGTAAATCATCTCAGAATGAACCATCAGTGCTTTTTTTAGCAAAGTAAAAGAGCAGTTTTAGAGGGCAAATACTCGAAACAATCAGTTTAAGTTCCCCTCACCTGCTGAACTTCAAACTGATCCAATTCATCAGTCAGGAACCTTAAAGTCAATTCTGCTTCGCTTGAGTTAACAAGCCTCTGTGTTCGTGTCAAGATGAATCAGAAACCTTTCGACTAGGTTCACTCCCTCCTTCCTTCCTCATGTCTCTGCCTCATGAGCACATGATTGCACACATTCATGGGGTTATACCTTCCACCATTAAGGATAATTGCCCCTGCTTTGCCCTAGGTGTGAACCCACTTAGGCACGCTGAGGAGCATTCAGTCTGATCCGAACATAAAGTTGCAACAGGAGACAGACCACCTTCAGCAGGAGTTCAGGGGAACGTTACGCTACAATCACTATAACCTCCTCCTCTTCCTCCTCCTCCATGAGGCAGAGTCTCCACTGACTTCTGCTCTTCATATCCGAGTGATGTCTGACTGACTCACTCCCGCTCTGAATTCTTGGGTGCTTGATGACTCCAAACAAAAATATTGGAGTGATGCCTCCCAGGGTCTCACTCATTTAGCTGTGGCTCAGTCATCGTCCCAGTTTGTTGATGCAGAGCATTTACCATCAAACCCAGAGGAGGGTAGAATTTAATTTCCTTTCTCTTAACTCGTCCAGCGTTGTTTTTCTTGTGATGTGGCAGGATTGAACTGCGACAAATCTTCTCCTTGAATGAAACCGTGCTTCTTCTTTTTTTTGTCCTCGTGTGTTGTATTTTTATATTTGTTTAGATGAGATTTGGCCCGTGGATGTGGTAAAATGAAGGGGAAGAGGAGGTGTGATGAACAGTGTGTCATATGATAAACCTTCACCCCCTTCAGCTCCTGAAAATGAAGCCATCTGGGAACAAACATGAGTCATAGTTCCTGCTAGACCTGATACCTTTATGTATATTGTCAACAGTGTCCTGGTTATTTCTATAGCTCAGGACCTGATTATTAAACCGTTATGCATGTTTTTATCCACTTCTTGCTTCTCTTCCAGTCTACCTGCTGTTGTTTCTTTGACACATCTGTTGTTTTCTGTCACATTTGTTTACATTAAGGCAGTAATTTGTGCCATAACACATTTTTTGACCAGTTTTAACCTTACAGACTAACCTGAATGGAGGATTTTTGTCCTTGTAAGATGGTGACTGATACTGCGCTGGTGTTTATCCTGCTTCTGTATCAATTTACACTCAGTTTGTCCTTTTTTCAAGCACTTTCTACTTTTAAAAGAATAGTTTGACATTTTGGAAAACATACTTCTTTGCTTTTATGCAGAGAGCTTCATATTTATTTTAAATATGAAGCTAGAGCTAGCAGTCAGCTAGCTCAGCTAAGCACAAAGGCTGGATACACAGAGAAACAGTTAGTTTGTCTCTGTCCAAAGATGAAAAAGTCTACCTTTAGAGGTGCTGGTAGGTGGACATAATGACATGCAGACAGAACCAGGCTAGCAGTTTCTCCCAGTCAGTGGCCAGTTAGCTTAGCTTAGCATGAAGACTGGAAGCAGAGGGAAACAGCTAGCCTGGGTTTATCCAAAGGTTACAAAATCCACCTACCAGTGCCTAGTGCTTAATAATTAATGTGTATCTTGATAGATTAATTGGTGCAGCCAGCAGCCGGTTAGCTAAACTTAGCATAAAGGCAAAGGGAGAAAGCTAACCTGGCTCTGTCCAAAGCTAACAATTTGTTTTAATCTGTGCATGGCGTAAAATTTAAAAATACCATGTTGTGGATTTAGTGAGCTTTAGAAGTGATGATAGGTGGATACATTCCAACAGAATCAAGTGGCTTAGCTTAGCAAAAGACTGGAAGTAAGGGGAAACAGCTAGCATAGCTGTATCCAAAGGTTATACAATCCACATATAAAGCTTAATAATTAACATATATCTTGTTTGGTTAATTTGTACCAAAATCAAATTATAAAAACTTCAAGTTATACCAGTGGCTGTAGCTTCATTACATTTGCATGTAGACATGAGTGTGGTATCAATCTTCTCCTGAAACTTTAAGCAAAAAGGCCAAACTATTCCTTTAAAAATATCCTTATCAGTGCTAACATATAATCTCAAACTTTTCTCCAGAGGTATCCTGATGTGCACGTCAGTCTGAAACCTGATTAGACCTGATATGTTTTACTGTGATGTCTGTTTATAATTAGCTTGTCAGAGAACTGTGATGCTGCCTGCTGACCCAGTTGGGTGGAGTAGCAGGAGACACCTGGGGGTTTCCTCCAAGCTTTGCTGACGCTGTCCCTACAAAAACATCCCTTTGAACTACATGAGTGAATTTTGTTCCACCGCTGGGTCACTGGTTTGGCTCGGGCTTTTCAATGTAACCACACCCTCTGCTGTTCGTTTGTAGAATGGGCCACCGTGCAGCGAGAGGAGCAAACACAGGACAGCTGCACTCTTCAAACAACAACTTTTGACCCACATCTGCGCCCAGTTAGCAGCATGAGACTCCATATAACACAGTGTCAAAGAAGGTTCTCCTTTTCCGTATCCAGCATGTCTTGTATTGTATGTTTTGATCACAATAGTGCACAATAATGTCTATCAAGTGAGAAGACTTGTTGATTTAAGTTAACTGCACTCAGAAACTGATTTCATTTGGTGACGTAGATGTTTGTACCCAGTCTCTAGCACCATATGAAATCAGTGTTTTGGGACGTGGACTATCAGCATGTACAGACGTTGTACATGAATAAACTGAAATATGAGATGTTCATGTAATGCCAAAAAAGTAGGTCACATTTGTATAAATTACTGTACTCGCCTGCTTCATTCGCTAACCGGTCACAGCTGCCGTCCTGCTTCTTGTTAAATCTTTTGTTCCCTCTCTGTGTCTCCCAGAACACACATGTATTATCAGTTAGCCTTGTTTTTTAATGCATATTGAGTGTATCATAACATATAGTGGCAATTATGAGATAATATTAATTGCAAAAACAAAATAAGATTCACAAAGTCAGACTTTTTTTTTCCCCATTTGTCTGTTGAGTTGGTTTGCATCACTTATGTTTCTGTTGAGTGTTTTTTCTCTGTTTTGTGTTATCTGTCATCATTCATTCATTCTTAATTTCACTCATTTCTATGTTTGTTGCGCTCTTTTGATTGTTTTTATATTTTAGGTTGAGTGTACCTTTTTTAAATCATATTCATGTGTTGTATTTTTATGTTCAAGACACCAGGAATAGTGAGCTTTGGTGTGTTGTCTTTCAATTCAGCTTTTTCATCTGTAAGTCGAAGAACTCAGTCTGTCTTATTTCAAAAAGCTGTAGTCTCACTTTAAAGGCTGACTCTCTGTCTGAGGTCTGGTGACAACGACTACTAAGCTTTTCAATCCCCCTCATCACGTTTTTTTCTCTATACAGTATTTTTTTTTTCCCCAGCTGATTATAAACTGTACGATGATCTGTTGTACTACTGTACTGTTAACATTTTGTCAAAACAAATGTTTATAAGTGACAGCTACTTTAAACATTTTTTAGGCCATTAAAAGTTGTTATACATATTTATAAAATGCTAAAATTAACCTGTGTCAGAATCAGGTTTAGGTTTACACTCGCAAGAAATTTGTATTGGTGTTTTAGTGCATAACAATAAACATATTAAGAAGGAAAATATAACCCAATAATTTATTCATTATTTATATTTTCAGCTTTTCTAACTGACTTGGCATTACAATAATTTTGTATAACTCAACTGTGAAATAATAATTCAACTGTCAATATATGCAGCATTATTATTTAAAGTGCAATATATTGAAGCATGATGCACACACTTGTACGTAATTCATACTTACTTTCTATCTCTAGTATAGTATTTATTCTACATATACTGCTTTTTTGATAATAAGATACATTTTACATACTTCTCATTTATATATTTTTGTTATATTATTGTTGTTTTGTAGAAGAATGCACATATTTTTATGCTTATTATTATTGCATTGTATTATCGTATGTGAAATTATATTAGATTAGATGTTGTGTCCACAGTAAATGTCACATATGAAATAATTTAATGGAAATAAATCTTTGTGCAGCTACCTCAAATGTCCCTGGTCTCCTTTCTCACACTCACCGGAGCTCAGTCAACTGGAGAAAATTGCTTTTTATCTTCTGAGCTTTCAAGGTTTTCTAACTTCAGCTGAAATAAATTGAAGTGGCTGGATTTAACCCATCTGCCTCATTTAACCCGACTCAGTTCTTTAAAACATATTTATGCAAGAAATGTTTTAAAGTGTCGTCGGCTGCTGGATTTAATGAAACAAATAAATAACAGTAAAAATACAGTCAAGTTTAGAAGTTCCCTTCTTGAACTTGAAAACAGTTTCACCACAAAGTTCGTTCAGCCGTTGTGCAGAGTTGTGCACACAGTCTTCATTACAACATAGAGATTGCCCACTTGTCATAGAACCGTTTTTTTCTATGCTGGTCATAAGTATGAAGGTGCAGTACACGTCTTCTTGTCCATGAGGAGCAATTTCAAAATGGCTTCTCCACCCCGACTTTATGAAGACACTACAGCAGTGATGTCAGGCACCGTATCTCATGTGGCCGACAGGTACGTTGATTAAAGTGGAATGGATGGCCCCATTGAGGTGATGATGTGCTCATGAAGGACAGAGCTATAGGGTCCACGGAGCTCATCATTGTGTCCTGTCAGGTCGTCCTATAGGGGACAGTCAACCAGCCTCACAGAGTGTCTATAAAATCCAATCTTAAAAACACGTAAGAGAAAAGGTTGTCATTTCACATCTCCTGCCTTACCTTAACATGATGTTTTATTTTGAAGGCCATTTATAACATCATTGTATTCATACAGAAATAAAATATAGTTTCTGAGTTGCTGAGTATAAAAGCAATATGCATGAGAGAAGTTATAGTCATTTTCATAATATTTGCATCCCTGTCTCTCAAAATAAAAAGCCTATGTATCCAAATGAGACATTTTACTATTTTTCTTTGTCATGTCATGCAAAGTTTGCTGCAAAATGAACCCACATGGAGGGTAAACTAAAGATGTGGGCCCCTATTGTCCCCTGTCCATCCAGTCCTGTCCGTCTACTACAACACATTTAGCAGACTGAATTATTAGAATCACAATCTGAATCTATTTAATCCCATATGGAAAACATATAGATGCATTTTAACAAATTATTACATTTTATTTGAAACTTGTATGACAGTCAAACCAAATATCAAATGTATATAATTTGGGAACTTAGAGGTGCTTTGTATAAAAGTAAATCCATGCAATATTTTAAGTAGATATATGTGATATCAAACTTGTATGAGTCAAATGGAAATCTTGCAAGTATTTTATAAAAACCTTACAAGACATCAAGGATGTTACATATATAAGACATAACAAAAAACAAAACAAAAACATATATTATGGTGTATATTTATATATAAAGCATATGTCTATGTAATTGTAACCCTCTTTTCTTGGTTGTTGGTGTTCACCAGTTCTCCCAGCCTGTGAGTAACAAGCAGGCTACATCTCATCCCTCTTTCTCTTCATTTGAATATTATTTCATTTATATATTTTCATGTTCATTATTTGAGTTGATTCTTCACGTCCCCTTGACCATAAGTTAATTAGTTCCTACCTGCCATTGTTTTGTGTGGACAGAGTAGAGTGCTGTGAACAAACAGTAGAGGGAGAAGTTTGCTGTGAACCCTGAAGCTGGATGTATTGCACTGCCTTGCAAGAATAGACAATGAAAAAATAATGTATTTACCAGTAACTTAATTCTGCAAGTGCATAATAATACAAACTTAGGCGATAAAAATAACCTAAACATATAACGTGTACTTAAAGTTACATAAGTAAGATCATATATAAAGTCCTAACCACAGTGGCCCAGGTCTGATTCCAGCCCGGGGGCTTTTCTGTATATGTCATCTCCTCTCTCTTTCCACAGTCACAAACATCACATTAAAGCAGAAACGCCCACCCTTAAAAAGAAAAAAACTACAAACACTATATGCAACACACAGAAAACACAATTTGGCACACACTTAACCCACAAATACCCATAAATAATGTTTATTTAATTCATACTTACTTGATTCTTAATTTGAGAAAGATGCATAAGTGTCCATGTTCATGAGTAATTAATTTTATGAGACATGTAAGTCTTCTAAGACACACAATACATAAAACAAACATTTATTAGAGGCAATGGGAAGTTTGTTCTATTTCTATTACACTTACAAGACAACAAAGCTAAACAAAGACGACCAAACATAAACATAAAGCTGCAGGCAATGGATACATGAATAAACAACAAACATATAGCAGCTATATAGCTATAATTGTTACTGTATATTGTTTTTCTGCAGGTTCTTGTTTCTAGCTGTAGTGCATGAATATACGGCAGAGCAGGTTCAAACCTACTGTATAAATATTGTATGAGTAATGCAATAAATCAATCAATATACAGAGGTGGTATGTGCATTTATTGATTGATACAGTATATGTTCACTGTATTACTGTAGAACTTATTTAAACTGAAATTTCACTGTGGCATGGCCAATATCACTTATATTCTTGTGTGTTACAGAAATTATTTGGGCCAAGACAATATAACCAGGAGATTAAAATAATTGCTCTCAATCTCATGCAAAAAATATAATTAAAACAAAACAAAACAAGCATTTATCAATTCCAAGTGGGATGAGTATAGGTCCATATACAGTATCTATAGGATAAGACAAGAAATCCACAGGATATTTGCACAATATTAATATATGTTATGTAGTATTAGAATAGAATAGAACAGATGAAAATAAAATAAAATAGAATAGAAATAATTTATTGATTCCCCAGGGGATATTGGGTCACATTTGCTCCCATTCAAATAAATAAATATTTATATAAGCATCGAAAACATTTAAGAAGATAGAAATGAGAAGTATATAAAATATGTGAAGAAAATAGTAGAAAATCAAAAATGTGCTAAAATATGTATACTACAATATATAACAGTGTACATGTAAAATAAACATGAACAATAATGCCGAAAAATGGCATCTATAAATAAGTACGTTAAGATGGGATGATTGCACAGGAGAGATTTAAAGGATTCTCTGTATGTCTGTATAAATATAAAAAGATACAAATATTAAAATAATATTAGCTTATATTTTATGCAAAGCGTTATTGTTTAATTCTCTGATAACACAGATTGTATTTATAAATCATATATTTTATAGTTTTCTTGTTTTGCAAAAAAGAAACATGATCAGGCTGCATTCAAGGTCTTTTACTTTTTTAAGTCTCCCTGGCCCCTCCCACTTCAGGGTATCCTAGCAGCAGAGCTCTGAGACCTCTCCTGATTGGTCCATTTCCAAGAGTCCGCCATATTCAAACTTCCGCCGTGGTGTGTGTGTGTGTGTGTGTGTGTTCTGTTGTCATCGATCTTCTGCTTTCTTTGTACACATCAGGCCAGTTTTCATCCGTCTGTACTTTGTCGTTTGTTCGCTTACCCTTCACTACGTCTCGCCATAACTGATTTTAAAAGAAGCCTGCTGCAAAATGGAGGAAAATGAGGAAGTAAGTGGAGGGACGGTGGAAAATAAAAAGCATAAACTGCGTAGGATGTCATCGAGGACGTCCACCACCAGTATCATGAGCGCTGCAGAGCCCTCTCCACAAACACTGCGCAGAAATAACTCCAAGAAGTAAGTAAAACATGTCGAGAATATTATATCTTTATATGTGATTGTTTATTTCGAAGCCCTATTTGATATTTAATGTGAGTTTAGCACACTTCGAGCTAACGTTATCGTTACCCTGTTAGCGAATAGTGACGGTCAGGGCTGGTGTTCTAACTGGCAAATGATGCGTTCAAGTTCGCCTCGGAAGCCATGCTTTCGGATGTTGTGCCCATGATTTGTTATGCTTTATCAGCATTGGAAAGTACATTTACTCAAGGACTGTACTTAAGGACTTGTTTGAGGTTGTACCTTATTTGACCATATTGATTTCATGACATTCTGCTATATTTCAAGGAGGGAAATATCGTACTTTTTATTCCACTACATTTATTTGAGTGCTTTAGTTACTAGTAATTTTATAAATAAAGATTTTTGCAGGTGAAACATACAAGTACAACGTACAAGTCTAGCTGGGACGAGTAGACAGAGAATGTATTAACTGTTTTGATAATAATTATATTATTTGTTGTGCAAGAACATTTCATGGTTCCAGCTTCTCAAAACTGATGATTATTTCAATAAATTTTCAATAATTTTTAATATTTTTGAGGTTTGACTATTGTTTGGACAAAACAGTTTAGAACGAGCTCATCTTCAGCCAACTACAGCAGTAAAATTCTGCTTTAACATTAATGAATGACTAATAATAATCAATATATATATATATTAGCATAACAGTCACATATATCTGCTTAAGTACATTTAATAGTTTAAGTACATTTTCCTGATTACACCTACATACTTTTAATTAAGTAGAGGTTTCAATACAGGATTTTTACTTGTAATGGGATACTGTATGTACAGTGTAATATTAGTAGTTTTTCTCAAGTAAAGGATCTAAATACTTCCTTCATCACTGAACTACATTCACAAGAGAAACTAAATGTTTCATAACATAATAAACATTTGTATTTATTTAACTTTTTTTTTTTTGCTTGATAAGTTTCTTTATAAATACCTCTTGATTGACTTATAGATAGAATAATCATATAATCATTTCAGCACAAGATGTAATGGTATTGTGAGTTAGATGTCAGTTACATGTCAGTTACATCAGCAGATATGGTATTAGTTCAGTATTGCATTTTGCATTTTATTTTCAGTTAGTCTCTGGAATAGAAACACATCTTCTTTAAACTTACTCACTTGCCTTTAAAAAGGCATGTTTGCATAGTTAAACCTGCACCTTCAGTATATTTGTTCTTGCAGACTTTCAAAAAATGCAATCTGCAGATAAGGTTGAGGAGAATACTCAATATTTGTGCTGGCTTCAAATATATTGCTGCATTCCCAGAATGTAGACATTTATTATTACAAAATGCCAGAAATAATATAGTAATATTTATTTTCACCCACATGATTATTAGCTTATAATTATCTCTCTGTTTACATGATGACATGCTTATTACCCCCTACAAATCACATCCCAATGGCTTGTGGCTTATAGATTCATCACTTTCTGAGATTTTCTCATAATTCTGTGATTTCCAACATGTCTTGAAGGCAGGATTACAAGAAGTCAGTTGTGTAGCAGAGTTTTCAGCTGACCTTGGCCTTGACAGCACCCTCAGGGTGTCATTCACTAAGAGGACAGTGTATCTCTCTGTACCTGTGCTGTTTTGTCACCATAACTGACCTTTTTTTCTGCAGAAGCAGCAGCAGGAGAGAGCACTGCAGCTCCTTATATGGTTTTAAATATAAACACCCCTCAGTCATCGTCCACAGCGTTTGACAGATTTGAAACAGAACAGTGACTGGAGCAGAAATGGCACACAAATGGCATCCATCAAATTAACAGCATTTCCGATAAAGACAATGATTCTCTCAGCGCTTGATGTGAAGTGTGTCCTATTGTCCTGGGGACAATAAAAATAGCACGTAGGACACAAACATGCGCTGTCTTGGACAGTAGAAAATGATTTTGTTTTTGAAAATACAAGTTAAATTCAGTCATGTTTGTATTAGGGCTGAATGCAAAAAATATCGAATTGTGATTATTTTGACTGATATATATATATATTTGAATGTGATATGATTTGCACTATTAAGGGAGATGATAACCTTTAAATCTTTCTCATTTTCATTGAAAAACTTAAAATGTTTATGGTGCGATTTTTGCAGGAACCTGTACACAGAATCTGATATGTAGACCAAGACATCTCTGCAGCATGGCAATATTTAATTTAAGATGGTATTTTGACACTTATTTCACCCAAATATTGCACCTTCATATTGTGATTTCAATAAAATTTTGATCAATTGTTCAGCCCCAGTTTGTATGCCTTGACTTGGCATCTGTGGTACGTTTAAGCTCCAGTGTCTCTGCACGTATGATTACATCCTGTCCCTCTTGGTCAAGAAGACAAAAAAAAAAAACATCCTCAGCAGATTATATTTATTCATTGCACCGTTACAGCTTGACTCTGCTGTAACGGTGCAATGAATAAATATAAACTTGTTTTCATTTTGCCTGACATTTGTTTACTTGTCTTATTTCCTGTAGACCCCCACTACAGAGAGGAAGCTCCTTCACCTTTCTCACTCCTGGCACTCCGTGGGACTTCAGTCTAGTGAGTCATTGTTGAAAATGCCATCAGTCCATGGAATACTATATTATAATACAGAGTATTCCAAATTGTTATGAGTATTTTCGGCTCTGATTATTACTTTTACATCAGAGATGTTGCTGCAGAACTGTTAAAGTAACCAGTATGTATCCTCATGTTGCTGCAGAAGAGAAAGCGCAAAGAGAAGGACGACGACACCGTGAGTCTGTCCAGCTTTGACCTCAAGGTAAGAGTCAGAGCAGCTCTTTGTTCTGTCTGTTGGATGCAAGTTTAGTGTAGCACCCTTCAAACTTTAATCTGTCTGCATGACTCAGGTACTCACCACAGACGGACACGGGCGCTCTTGTGTGCTGTGAGCTCAGGATAATCCCAGTCTCTGGCAGACTGGCAGAAGTGTCTCTCTGTCTGTCTTACAAAATAATAATGGAGAAAGGAAATCTGAGCCACATTGTTCCTCAGCATGGTCACAGTCTCTTGGTTATGTGAAAGTGCTTGGAAACACTTTGTATACAAGATTAACAACCTAAATTCCCCTTCTGACACTATAAGGTTAAATTTCAATAACAGTCAGCTATAATATTTGAGAGTGGATTAAAGGTTTTTAGAGTGAGTTCTTAACAGTATTAATCACACTGAACAAAAACAGTGCTTTATATGTCAAATATAAACGGTTCATGTGACAGAAGTGAGAAATATCATCTCCTTTCTGCAACTGCAGGTGTTGAACAAAATCAAGCCCCTTTTACACGTGCAGTCTCTCCCTGGAATGTTCAGGAAAATTTCACATGTCAGTGGCAGCAGGGATCAATGTTCAAGGAAATCTGTGCTGCCGATTGTCCACCTCAAGACCTTGTAACATCTCAGAGAAACTGCCGGTACGGCTGAGCTGTGAATGACACAAGTAATATTGCAGGGACAAGCACTTAAAGGGTTACATCTGCCTGACATGAGACACTTTCACATGGAGCAAGTGATCTAATCACAAGGATTTAATGGTTAACACTCTTTTGTTTGTTCTTCTTACTGTATTGAATGTAGGGCTGAAACAAATTATTCCTTTCCTTATCTGTTTACTATTTTCTCAAATTAATTGATCAGTTCTTTGGTCTATAAAATGTCAGAACATTGTGAAAATGTCAATCGGTTTTTCCCAAATCCCAAGATGACGTCCTCAAATGTCTTGTTTATTTCACAACCCAAAGATATTCAGTTTATTATAATGAAGGAGTTAAGGAAGCAGATATATTTATTCACATTTAATAAGCTGAAATCAGATAATTTTGACTTTTTTCTTGGAAAATTACTCAAACAGATTAACTGATTATCAAAATTGTTCCAGCATTTTCCTTATGTCATGTGTGAAAAGCTGCGAGGTGTAAATGTTCCTGAACGTAGCTGCATGTGTGAGTAGTGAAAATCAGCAGTGATGCCTGAAACGTTATCCCAGTTATTTTCCAGGAACTACGTGTGAAAGAGGCTTGAGTTAAAGAAAGTTTTATTCACAATGAGAGCCTTGTCTTAAACAGCATGGTGTTATTTTAGGTTACACTGTTACAGTGCATTTCTTTCATTCCCAGGAACCCAGTAACAAACGTGTGCGACCGCTGGCCAAAGTTTCATCCCTCGTCAACTTGATATCTCCTTCAAAGAATGGAGCAGTGCGGCGCTTTGGCCAAACCATCCAGGTACATGTCACTCTCATGTGAATCCTGTAGAGATTTAAATGAGGAGAATTTGTGTTTAACTGTAAATTACTTTTTTTTTCCAAGTCTATGTCATTACGTGGCGACACCAAGTCACCGGGAATGTCCCTTAAAGCCAGCAGCAAGCCAGCAGGTCCCACTCCCACCAAACGCAGAAACAGCACGCTGTGGTCAGAGACACTGGACGTCCATCAGAAGAGCACATTCTCCACCAAAGAGATCAAGAGACAAGAGGTTCTGCACTTCAGTCTTTATAAAAATTTACAGCACAGTCATGTTGAAGTTGAGATGAAATGGAAAAATTACTTTGTGTGCAACTATTTAACAGTGTATGCCAAAAAAAAAAACAATTTCTTTGTATTCTTATATTAAAATCCAGTCAGGTTTTCCTCCTGTAAATATGACGTTTCCTTATGTAGGCTTGAACCAACCAGTTTTAACCAATAATATTATGACGTTCACCAGCCAATCTTAAACTTTAGTAACTTCCTCTTTTGTTTCCGCTCCAGGCGATTTATGAACTCTTCAGGGGGGAGCAGGATCTCATCGAAGACCTCCAACTTGCACGAAAGGTTTGAACGTTGACATTTATTTAAAATTATACAAAGAATCAGAACATTTCTTGTCATGTTCATCCTCACACTGCTACCTTAATTTTTACATTTAGGCATACCATGATCCGATGCTAAAACTCTCCATCATGACAGAGGAGGAACTAGCTCACATATTTGGAGACCTGGATGCCTACATCCCTTTACATGAAGGTAAGTTCTGATTGTAATGAGGTTTTTTTTATTCATAGAGTGATCATTTTTCCTTTTCTTTTGATTGTTTTTTTTTTTGTTTGTTTGTTTTTGATATTCTGAGATAATAAATTCCTTGAATGAAATTTCCTGAAAGTTCCCACTAACCATTCTTGCACTTAAACTGCTTTAATTGATGTCTTTATTTAGTAGCAAGTGTTTCTAACTGTTTGTTTTTTGTTTTCTGTCTGCAGAATTATTGACGAAACTGACGGAGGGAACTGGCCCTGATGGAACAGTAGCTCAGATAGGACAGATAGTCATAGACTGGGTGTGTATGTCAGCATGATACACATTATTAGATAATATATTTTGTTGTTGTGATCAATTTCAGCATGTAAAAACATTGTAAATGTCACTGTGTCTTTTCAGCTGCCGGGTCTGAACGCGTACAAAAATTACTGCAGCAACCAGCTCGCAGCCAAAGCGCTGCTGGACCAGAAAAAGCAGGACAAGCGCGTGCAGGACTTCCTGCAGCGCTGCCTGGAGTCGCCCTTCAGCAGGAAACTGGACCTCTGGAGCTTCCTGGACATCCCACGGTCACGTCTGGTGAAATACCCGCTGCTGCTGCGAGAGATCCTCAGACACACTCCTCCTGATCACCCAGATGTGGCCAGTCTGGAGAGAGCTGTACGTTATCTACAGCGCATATACCTGAGCAGTAGTATAGGCATTATACAACATGACCCCACACAAACTGCAGCACAAACTGTTCTTGTCTCATAAATATGTAATTTAAAACATATAATCAAAAGTTTTAAGGAATCTGAATGGGGGAAAGTATTAAAAATGCTGAAATCAAAATTTAAATAATAATATTGTGGGGGGAAAAACACTGAAACCAGTCATGCCACAATTTCCCATGTTAAAAAACAGATTTATGCGTCTCTTCTTGTCTGATGTCCACACAAAAGGTTCACTGCTGTGAGCTAGTTGGTTTGTTTTCTTGCAGTATATTTATAATGAAAATTTTAACTTAAAACCCAACATGTTTATCTTGTTGATTAGTGCCAATTTGGCATCATAGAGATTTTGAAAGTTATATAAAACTGCTTTTTCAAGTAGGGTTGCAAATTTTGTGCGTTTTCCTTAAACAAGTGTTGAAAAAGTTAATAATCAATTCATTAATCATTAATAATAAGATGAAAAATGCAGGTTTTGTTCTCATTTTAAGTTTTATTTATACAATTCTAGCAGAATAATAAAACAAAAGGCTCTCACTCATAATGACTGCTGTCTTGCCAAATGCTGCAGCCAAATAAAACGTTGCCGAATGGGCAACAATTAAAGCCATTTTTAGACTAACAAGGCAGAACAAACCAAATCATGAGAAAACCTGTGAGCTCTTGAGAAAAAGATAACATACATATCAATAAATACAATTTTAATCGGTTAACTTCCTAACAAATGATCAATGATTAATCCTGAACATCCCTAATTTTAAGTGATATTTAAATAATTTAATCATTGCCAACATTTAAATGGATTAGTGCCAGTTTATGTTATCTTGTATACAAGTTTACTCATACAGTAACACTTGGATCTCTTTAAGCTTTATTTGTGTTAATAGTAGAGACTTTAGTAATAAACATTTGTCAGATTTTCTGTTCTAATTTCTGTGAGGTTCATCCCCTTTTTTTCATGAAATGTCAGCACTTCAAAAGGAATTTTTGGTAGGATCTTTTTAAGCACATTTTCAAAATTTGCCCTTCATACAATTCCTCATTCAGAACATTGTGAGGATACTCATACTCTGTTGAGTTTGTTTATGCTGCAGTTTGTGCGAGGTTGACCCTTATTTCTGGACTGAGAGGGCTGTTGTTAGCTGCTGAACCTGACAAATAAGATTATCGTTTCATTACGTATTTATTCTTGTGTTTTGTCAATTATCCAGATCACAATAATCCAGGAGATTCTGTCTGATATCAACATGAGAAAAGGGGAGTCTGAGTGTCAGTATTATATAGACAAACTGGAGTATCTGGACGACAAGCAGCGGGACCCCCTAATAGACAACTGTAAGATCCTCCTTTGTCACGGAGAGCTCCGGAACAAGAGCGGCTCGGTGAGAATTAAAATCACTCTTTATTACTAATCTATTATTATCATCCATGTCTTTTAGTCAAACAAGTTTAACTCTCTGTTACTTCACAGAGGCTGCACGTGTTCCTCTTCTCTGAGCTCCTGGTTCTGACCCGACCGGTGACCCGGAACGACAGGAGCTGCTTCCAGGTGTATCGACAGCCCATCCCAGTGCGGGACCTGGCTCTGGAGGACCTGCAGGATGGAGAGATCCGCATGGGGGGCTCCTTCAGAGGGGCCTTCACCAATGGAGAGAAAGGTGGGTTGAGCTGAGTCACACTCCACCTGCTGGCGGAGCGCCTGCAGTGGATCTTTTGTGCAGTCTGACTCTTTAGCTGCTAAATGTTCCACTATGCTTCTCGCCAGTTGCTGACTTTGTTTGTCGTTTAGTACTGGACAGATGGGTTTATCTGAGTTTATCAGGCTTCATACAGGCGCCAGAAATCCTTGAAAACACTTTAATTTTAACGTAGCGTTTTCAAGGTTTGAAAAGTGCTCGGATCTTACATAACATGCTTGAAACTGCTTGAACGTTTAGGTGCATGGCTTTCATAATAAATTAGTTTGCTCAGCTAATATATGATTTAATGTTATGAAGAAGTGAAATAATCATTTTTGTTAGGGAATTTTCCAATATTAGGTATCATCCAAAGGCTTGGAGTCATTGAGAGGCCTGCACTAAATCTTAACAGACTTACTGTCTTTATTCTAGACAACAGATGCAGCTGTCTTCTCCTTGCATATCAACAAGGGAACAACCTGAGTGTTGCTATGGCAGCTAAGGTTGGAGACATGTTTGTCTTGTCTCTCTGAAAGGAGCAGATGTAACTGTTATCATATCACTGACCGTGCAAGGAACAGGAGAAAAGGGTGCAGAGCTGTGGTCTAACATATTGTACATTCATACTTTCTGTAGTTAGTATTTCTTTATGTCGTAGATGTTATGGGTCTGATCTTATTTGGGCATAGATTCATCATGACCTTATCTGGACAAAGTGTGTACTGGTTATTCTTTCATTCTCCTTGATCAAATATTATTAGACCTATTTCAGCATAAGACATATTGGACTCCCGTGGACTTTCTCCTTTTGATGTATGGACAAAAGATAAAATCAATGACAAGTTTGAGAGATGCCATGGCTGAAAACAAGTGAACCAAAACGAACAAACAAAAAGTTAGAGTTATCAGATGATAAATCTGTGTTGGTTCATGACTAGAAGAGACTCCTTTTATATCATCCATAGTCATTTGATCCATTGTTAAAAGGAAAAGTTTAATTAGAGGAACATTAAATTAAATTGGCTGTGCAGAAAAGTGGTCTTTAATAATGCCATTGATGAAGGAGGAATTAGATTAATAGTATATTGGACATTCCCATTTCCCATTTCATATTATGATATTCTACTTTGTAATGGTTTGTAGCTATAATCTTTTTCCAGAAAGAAACTGCAATGTATTTCCCAGGAAACCTAAGTTCAGATTAATTCTTAAGCTTTAAATATAAATATTTTGCCTAACAGAATAATCTGGGAACAGTCTTTATCCTTAGCCCCCAGTATAATGGTTGAATTTAAATTTTGGACAACTTTGGATGTTGGCCAAGAAACTTGTGACAAGGACAGTAGAAAAACAAATGCATCTGGTCTTCCTCTTCCTTTAGATTTTGCTGCCTTAGCAGATCCCATTGACTGTTTCTCTTTTTCTGTCTGTGTCCCTCTGCAGCCAAGAACGTTTTTCGTGTGAGCTCTCTGGATCCATCCCACGGCCAGACCCACACGCTGCACGTCAACGACGTCTACCACAAGCAGCAGTGGCTCAACTGTCTGCGCACTGCCATGACCCAACAACAGGGGGCTCCACCCAGAGCTCAGCAGGGAGAAGCTGTCAGAGCCAAGCGTCGCTCCTCCACCATCTCAGCCACCGTCAGCCACGACGAGGAGGAGACAGACGAGAACTGTCCACCCGCCTCTGGCCCCAAACTCAGGCCTCAGACACTCTCCAAAACCAGACTGGACCAGAAGTTACAAGGCTCAGTAAAGAGGAAGGAGACTGGAGTGTAGACATTTTTCACAAAGGGTTCCTCTCATACTGGCACATGTGTGCAACATGTGTCCTGTCTGATCACGTTTTCATGCAACCACTATTTTTGTGCTTTTGCCTTTATGGCTGCACTGAAAAACCCTGTCCAATCATTTCCGTCCAAATGTATGTCACGTTTTAGTCTTTAAGTGTAATTAGTTTACAAAAACGTGACATGTGGCAGTGTGACTTACATGTTTGTTTACACCAGCTAAAGTGTGTGGAATTAGGGTTTTAAATGTCTACCTAAAAGAACTTTATGCCACTTGTAGCTCATGTAGCTTGATCGTTCATTCCAGTGTCGACATATTTAACCTTTCTCAGTCTTTTGTGTGATCACAATGTCAGTGCATTTGTATTACAGGCATCATGTGTGCAGCTGTCAACTATAAGTGTTATCTGTGCCAAGATAAGGGATCAAGAAGCTGAGCATCAGCGAGGACCTCAGCTGCCTCAGCAGGAAGCTGTTGACAGATGAGTCTAAAAATGTTTTGAGATTAGATGGAAGATAATGAGCAGAACGTGAGCAACAACATTGACCATGGAAACGATAAAGTTAAAAACTTTCTGGGATAAAAGAAAATTGAATGAATCTAGATGTATTCAGTGAAAAGTTGTGAATAGATAAAAAAAAAATAAAACATTTAGTTTGTACTTTTACAAGAGTCCTGAGTGTGATTGACTGTGAGATTACAACAGACCAGCCTCCCCCTGTCTGTACTTTGACCCACGAGTCACTTCCTGTTGACAGAGCTGTTCAACAGTGTGTCGCAATATTTGTTAAGCAAACAGACGCTCAGACAGAAGAAAGTGGGAAAATATCATCTTTTTCACTTGCACAAACAAGGATTCATTTTTAAACTGGAATGAATCATGATTTACATTGAATTATATGGCACCAATTTTTTAAACTAACCTACTTTAAATGAGATTAAATTTAAACCTCTTTTTAAAGCCAGTTTAGTTTTTACTTTAAACTGAGATTAAATTTAAATCTGTTCCACCAAAACTTTGACCTCCAATTTAAAATGTGACCCAGCATTAACTTTAAACTTACACTTAGGAAGGTTTAACTTTTAAAACAGCTGCCTCGTTAAGATCAGATTTCCTTACTGAGCTGCTGTCATTTTCAATTTTCTGGTATTTGGTCATATTGATCCATTAATTAAGCCAAGAGTTTTTGTCAAAAGAGAAGAAAAAATGACCAGGCTAACTAAATGTTTAGCAAGCTAGAAAACAATGTAATATTTTGCTAACTATTCTAGCAAACAATATATCATTTTAACTTTTTTGGCTAGGTAGCAAACAACGGAACATTTTGTTAAACATACAGAGCAGCCAAACATTAACTGTTCCCACATCCTATATACTGACTAGCTCCCCACAGCACAGAAAATATTTTTTATTCATGTATTTGTTTTAATTTGGGTAAGCAAGCATCTCCATATTGATTAAATTCAGTTTACACTAATAAACCTGGATTTACCAAACAGATTAGATTTTATTTGTGTAATGGAACTCTCCTACATTTTAGATCTGGATTTGCTCATTTTAAACCTGGTTTTGCTGAACTCTGATTAAAACTAATCTTTGATTAAATTATTCTTTGCTGGTGCAACCCAGTCCCTACATCCCTAAAGCAGTTTTGTAAAATTTTCAGTTGAGAACGATGGAGTTACGAAGGCAGTTAGCTCTCACAAAAGGTCTTGATTGAGTTTTTTTCATTTGATATGCTGTACTGAAACATTAAAATCCCACTGAAAAATCTATTCTAGTAAATACTTTTCAGTTCAGAAGCATGTTTGATTTTCTACCTTCTCTCTGTAGTACTTAGTACCGAATGCTGGTGACTGCTTGGTGAAACTTTTTCTCATATGAGCCCTCAAATCAAGCTTTTGTTTGGTGTGAAAGAATTTGAATACAGAAGAAAAGGGATGACAATGATTTGCATTAACACTTCTGTTTTTACATATTGCAAGGACAGATTTACATGTAGGTGAACTTTAGCTAAAATATCCACCGTTGTGTCTGTTTTACTGCTGTTGTGTTCTCTGTAAAATCAGTGTTTATCAGCATTTGGCATATGAGGGACTCCAGATAAGAAAAGTCGATGTACTTTATTATTTTGTTTATGCAGAAGAAATCCATCGTGTGTTTATAATCCATGCAACAAAATGACTGCAGTTTCATTAGGAAATAAGAATACTTTGAGGAACCAAAAATGAAACTGCACAAAGAGGAAGTAACTTTTGAATTAATTCTGCTCTGGAGTGAGACAGATGTCGGTCATGACTTCCTGCATGACCAGTTCTCTGGAAAAGAGATCACTGGATAGTTTGATTCATCTAGTTCAGTCATTTAGTTCAGTCATCTGGGAGCAGGTTTCCTGGACAAGATCAGGGTCATAAAGTTCCATCTAACGTGTCCGAAGGAACAAACACAACCAACCAAATTAATTAATTTGACTACAAAAGGCCTCTCATGTCAGCCGTTGACCCTGTGGTATTTATGGCTTATGGTGAGCCACCAACAACTGACAACTTCTCAAGAACTGTGCTGAAATCTGCTTCCTGAAAATATTTTTTTCTGCTGACGTAATAAACTGTTGAAAGTGCAGTTTTCAGTTACCAGTGTTTGGTGTCCAGAGTTTTTGGTAGGATTATAAAGATTCATGTAACTCCACATGGCATTTGTCTCCTCTGTCCATTCGCCATTGCCCATAATTAATATTTTCTGATTGACAGTCACTCAGTGGTTCCCCAAAGAAACAACAACAACAAAAAAAAAAAACTGTTTTAGATTTTCAACACCTTCAAAGAATTTGACTGTCTTCTTTTTCGCCAATGGACATTTTTCACAGGAGCCATTTTGACATGAAAGAGTTGGGTAAACACAGGTGATACCATTGACACTGTTTAAGGTATAGTTCCATTCAGGTCAAACAGTATGCTGCTATTGAGCATGCTGGCTCACTGGAAAGGCCCTGCTACATTAAATGGAACAGGGCTTTAATTAGTATCACTGGTAATGCCTGTGTTTACCCTGCTAACTCATGACTACTATATATGGCTACTGCAAACATGGTCTATTAATCCCTCACCTTTAACCATCTTTATCAGCTACACATTTGACTGAATTTAACTATGGCTCAAATGATATCCCATGCATGTTCTATTTTTTTAATCTGGCATTTGTTGTTTAAAACCTTAAGGGAAATACAACAGATCAATTAATAGATTAGGTATAAAAATCAGGCAGAAACTGTGAAGTGTGAATTCAGATGACAGTGATGAGTAATAGTTTATAAACTTAATACCATTTCAAGAAAACTTCTCCTGACCTCTCTACAGAATTTCCTACCGAACTTCTTTGTAGCTGCTTGTTTACTGACTTGTTTATTACTATTTGATTAACCCAAGTAGCTTTGCCATGTTTGAATATGCTGAATTACCAAGAGAATTTTTTTTTTTATCATTCGTGCTCTATAAATATACAACTATGCCATCGTGCATTCCTCAAAGTTTAAAAAAAAAAAATAGAATTAGTAGGAACTGTTGTAACTGGTTGTTGTAGTTTGTCCGGTTTAACAGGAAGTAACACCTGTTGACTGCAGGCTCGTAGAATTTACAATATAACTCTCGCGAGAATCGCGCGCTGTGTTTCTTAATTGATCTCGTTTTACAAAAAATTGTTTACAATGTGCTAACACTGTGGTTGAGATATGGTTTGGTTTGAAGATACAAAGCATTTGGTAAGGGTTACAGAAACTCATGGTTTGGTTTACAACGTTTATTCCCGCGAGATCTCGCTCGGATCTGGGGTTCCCATCTAAACACAAAAGCAGGTAGCCTGCAGCTTAGCCGCGTTATGCTCAATATACTAAATAAAGGATTACATACTCAAATTACGCGTGTATTGTTATCACATTCATTCAATTTGTCCTTGTTCTAGTTGCACCTTTTTCCATGTAGTTTTGATGCAACATTTTACCTTATTCCAGTACTTTTTTCCTCCTTCCCATAGAGCTTTAGCTGCTAGTTAGCAAGCAGTGCAGAGTTCTTGCACATGCGCAATACGCAGACTCAGGGCGGAAGTCGGGATTTTAGGAAATATTTAGCACTCCACAAACCCCAAACTCTCAAACACTCTTTAACATGTGTTAGTTGTATAATTGTCCAAAACCCTTTGTTTCTTTTTAACGTCTTCTTTCTTTGTTTCTTTTTTCATTACATATTTACTCCTTAACCCCTTGTAGTTATATAAATTGTTGTTATTTTAGTACAGAAACCAGGGACAAGTGTTAGTTTACTAAGTTAACTGATTCTAAACGCAGTTTCAAAGGCTTCTCTGAACTGTCATGAATAATTCTAAATAATACTGTATCATTTAAAATATAAGATAAGATGAGATATTCCTTTATTAGTCCCAGAATGGGGACATTTATATTTAAGTTATAACTAACTATAACTGCATATAACTCTAGCAGTTTGACTTTTTTAAGTGAAAAAAAGGTTTATAATCCCCTAAGTGATGTATCATAAAGACACAGATACCCAATCCTTGTCCGTAATCTATTTTTCTATAAATAGTCATATTTAAGTGTTTATTGAGTCTAAACGTACTGGAATCAGCCTGTAAAATCCCCACAAGTGTCACAGACTGTAAAGTCCCCTAGATTACAAAAAACCTGAAATACCCTGAAAAAAAAGAGGATATGACATATCAGATGTTTGTATATTTTGGACTGATTTGCACATCACCTGACACATTTAACCACAACTTCTCTTTGAGAATACATATCCACTTGTTTCTGTTCATGTGTTGAACAGTAACATTTTTCACCTGATACCTGTCAGGTTCTGCAGCAGAAGTTCCTGTTCAGACATGTTTTTGTACAAGTCAGACTGTATGGACGCTTTTATTATCTGCTCGTGGGTGCGTCTCATTTTCATTTCAGTTTGTGGCAGCAGATTGCTCTCATCTAATCTTCAAAAGGTTCCTCTGTAACTGACCACCCTGATATCTCTGCATGGGGTATTGGTCCTGTGATTGACAAGGACAGCGGTGATACCAGCCTGTTTTTTTTTAAAGTTATCTTTCACCTGGTTCCAACTAATCTACGTCTGTATGTATGTCAGTGTATGCCTGAATGCCTTGCAAAGGGGATGTGTGTGTGAAGCCTGTTCAACCTGTTTATTTACAGTTTTTCTACTGTATATTCACCAGGTTTTGATGAGGTCTCATTTCACTCAGTCCTGTACAGAAAAGTTTCACCATACTGTAAAGTTTCCAGCCCTAGTTCTCCTTAAAATGATTTCATCAGTCATTTAAGTTGGATAGAAAGTTCACAGACAATAATTCCTCAACCTTTCTGAAGTCCATATCATTGTAATATATTTCTAATGTTTTCAGATCTTTCCTAACGTTCCAGAATCATTTCTGTGGGTTATGAAAATGAGTTAGTCGGCTTTTGAAACTTGCTAGAGTTTTTTTAAACCAGCACAGTTAAAGTCTACAATAAGTGTTGTCAATGTTACTTTACTACGTGAGTAATTCTAATTTTCTACTTTTTCATTTAGAATTTTTATTTTCAATTCTGTTTAGTTTCAGTTTCAATTTAGTTTTCATTGTTGTAAATGTTTAGTTTTAGTTTCATTATTAGTTTCAGTATTATTATTATTTTTTTTTATTATAATATCGGAGTTATTAGTTAGGTAAGTAAATAAATGAAATAAAATATACACCGAGGCCATCATTTCAGCTAGTTTTCTTTTTTTGTAAAGTGTAGTTTATACTTTTATTTCGGTTAACTCAAGTAGTTTTTACTTTAGTTTTAGTCAGCTATAATAGCCTTGGTGTTGTAACTCATTTTTTCATGCAAATTAGTTTAAAAAAGAAAGTATGGACTGAATCGCCTCACAACAATAATTTATTTGTGGCCCTTTGAAGCAATACTTCCCTGAAAGGAACATTATTAGAAACAAACACAAAAAAACAACCAAATTTGTATTCTATAACAACAGAAGAGACAACACTGAAGAGTTTTTATAATAGTCCGGTAGCGGTCTATTTATTTACACAAATGTAATAGAGGTAGAACCATCTTTATTATTTACAAATTTACATTAAAAATAAATAGTTACAGAATATATACAAATACATACAGTGAAATAATCCTATAATAAAACTAATTCACGTTCCTCTCTGGGTTCAGTAAAGTTTAACAGCATCTATGATGAAATCACAAGTTCATGTTAATACATTTCAAGCTCCATTAAATAAGACTTTTACTTATTAACACTGACTCAAATGACTCAACTCATGTGAACAGCCCTTCACGCCCACGCAGGGTGTGTAGCGCTCAGTTATTGTAGCTGATCTGACCTCTGCTCAGGTTGAATGTGGGCTGAGGCCTGCGGTGAGTTACTTGAGGTTATCCAACACTGCGTGATAATAAAGAAGATAAAGTTGTAATTTATCCCGCTGTAACAAGTTCAAAAAGCTAACAGGAGATTCTGAGCTTGATGGACAGCCTGGACATTTCCACATATCACATCGTAATTGCAATATCAGTCCAAAATAATCATAATAAGATATTTTTTCAAAATATCTCAGCCCTTGCGCCAGCCTGCTGTGATGGAAACGTGACACCCGGGTGGATGCCGGTATATTAGTAACTTCTACGCCTCTTTGTCACAACAGTTTCATCCGTCTCCATTCAATTAGACTATTATTATTTTAGCCTTCACACAGACTGTATGGTTGAGTCTCTCTTTTAACCACCAGGAGCAACGTTTTTGCAAACAAGCAAAAGACAAATATGACAAACCAGCTGTGCACTTCCTGCTGAGCATGATGCAGCAGAGTTTAAGAAAATGAGGCAGTTGATCATGTTTTTCTGGGAGTTGGTGGATAAAACTTCTAAATATTGGACTTAACATCGATTTAGTGCGCACAAAAATGCTCGTGTTGCTCTGTGTCTGCTGGATGTGGTAACCATAACATCTTGATAAGATGATGATACAGATATAATGGTCACATGTCTGTGTCTTAATTGTCAAAAAATGTGTTAAAGGAAATTAAACCTTATTTTAACTTGCTTAACTTGCCCCGTTTCATTTACTTGGGTAAACAGTTTGCTTATTCTAGTTGTGAAAAACTCTGTGTACCAGACAAGTCTGGTGTTGTCAAGCCATTTCATCTGTGTTGCATTTTTGCCAACTTCAACATCCTGTCATGTGACTTTGCAGAGAGCAAACGAGCAGAGAGTCAGCAGACATAACAGATCCGCATTTAACCTTCTTGGAGCTGCACTTTGATTTTCCTAGGGGTGATTAAATTTCAATAACTGGAGGCGGTATGTAAGAAAGAAAATTTATCATGCGATTGGGCAAGCCCAGCTTGGGAACAGCATCACGTGCTCTTGTGCCGAGAGTCCCTCTCAAAACCACTCTGCTGATCTGCTGTAGACTGAGTGGGGTGTCTGAGGAGGCAGAAACAACAGAGATGACATTTAATCCACGATCTTAGATGATTCATGCTCTTTGATGCACTCTTTTTAAATGAACACACTTACTCTCATAGAACTCGAGGCAGAGATAAGAGGGAGACCCCAGACTGGTGTAGTTGATAGGTTTTTTGTTCAGGTTATCCCTGGCGTACACGTTCCCCCCAAACTCCACGAGTAAGTCGATCAAGTCAACGTTCTTTGTTTTGGCTGCATGATGAAGAGCCGTCTCATGGAGCTTGGCGGCGTTCACATTTGCCCCTTTGGGAAAGAAAGATAAAATTGTATGTATTTTCTTTTATGGAGTGTTTGTGTTTATACATGAATTATAAATCACTTTATAAATGATTATCATTGGCAGTAAATATTAAAACAAACCAGCCATTAACTTCAAATAAATAAATTCAATCTCCTTAACGAGGGATGAGTGGATCACTGTTGTGGCAACCAGTGCTTAACCAAACTATCTAAACATGAAATTGCACAACAAAAGTTGGGTGTCCAGCCAAAATACTCATAACTTTTGGTCCCAGGAAATTACTTTTCAAGGAACTAACCTACTGATGTCAGCATATCCACTGCAGTCTAAAGACAGATGAATATTGGGCAAATGAGTCTGCTGATGTGGAAAAGTGGCAAATGTTTTAATATGTCATTTTTGCATGTGACTTTATAACAACAATGACGCAGCCCATCATAGATCCATCTGTTGTATCCTTACTGGTGTAACTCTATGTGAACATGTCGAACCACAATGAGCAAAAAACAAAATATAGTGTAAGATAAGAGTATAAGATATTCCTTTGGCACTCCCACAAAGGGGAAATCTAATCTCCACCATTTTAAACAATTACTAACACTATTAGACACACAATTAAGTTTTAAATAATAAACTAATTTTAAATCATGAAATAGACACAATTACCATTTACTATATTGTGTAAATCTAGTGTTAATATTAGTAAATAAGGTGATTTACAAATCCGTACCAACATAAACCTCTTCTTCCAATAATATCAATATTGTCACATGAGACTACATACCTGATTTTATAATGGTAATAAGCTGGTTACTATAATATGATATATTGTAAATGTTGTCTTTTCTCAGATTACAGTTACATAATAAAAAACTCAAAACATTTTAGGACTACAGCTACAGCTTCTGAGAAAATTGTTAAGATAAGACAATCCTTAACTAGAACCAGAACGGGGAAATCTGCAGTTTTAGCAAAATATTTTGCCTTCTGTGTGCAGAAGACAAACAAGAACTGACCTGCGATGAGGAGAACTTTGGCGCAGTCGTAATGTTGCCTTGCGCAGGCTACATGAAGCGGTGTCCCGTAGTGGCAGTCATGGGCCTCCATGAAAGCTCCCTGATCAATCATGAGCTGAACACATTCTGAATTACCTGTTGTGAGGGACAAGTAGAATCATGTCTGTGTAGAACAACACTGAATGATCTGATTTCCGTACACTGCTGGGAAATAAATCCCAGGAGGCAGGGAGTCAAATTAAAGTCATTTTGAGAAATGCCAATAAAGAGAGATACTCTACCGCAGATTCTGTCTTTTGGGAATCCAACACCCATTTCCTGTGGGCTGTAACAGACCCTATGAAATGTTTGTACTTTGATCTTTCAGAGAGTACATACGCTGTTGTTCAGCTTCAATAGATTTTGGCTGGACTTTCACTTTAAAGCTTTCTCCTTACTAGTCATTTCTCTTTTCAAAATAATCTAAATCAATACTGCAATCATCTTGAGTGTGTTCCAGTACCATTAGCAAACACAGTCAGTACGCTTGTGTCCAATAGTCTAACTGGTAATTGTGTTATAAGGTTTTTGTTTTATTGACATATTTTGACAAAGTTTTAAGTGATAATCAAGAGCTCAGTGGTCAGCTCTAGTGTTGAATTCTGCTTCCCTGAATCTGCTCTTACTTTCTGTCCTCTGGGAGAAATTTTCAAATATTTGCTTTCAGCACTATTTAGTAAGGTTACTGGTGAAAGTTCAGACTTTTTTAAGTGGTGCTCATCAATAGTCAATGTATTACTTACAGTGGATGGTGTTGGCATGCCTCCAGTTTGGAGAGAGAGCATGAGTAGTGGTGTAGGAAGCTAAGCTATGTACTGGTTTGCCCTATATTTAGAATATTTTCACCGCTTTACCTTACCATCCGACACCCTTTTCTGATGAGAGACCACAAGCTAAGTATTGCTCTTTCCAAAGCCACCAAACTCCTTTGGCAAATACTGTAATTTTTTTTTGCAGAACACGAGAGTTGCTGGTCTACTGCTGCTTAAATCAGTTTAGTTAGTTACTGTTACTGTGTGACTTCAGTGAATCCAAACCAACCATTTAAAACACTAAGTCACACAATAACACAAACAAACTGACCAATCAAGGCAGTGGTAGACCAGCAACTCCCATGGTAAAATTACTGATTTTGCCAGTGGTGTCCGGTGATAAGAGTGGTATTTGGCTTACAAGATGGTGACTTCCCATCAATGAGACTGTCTAACAGCAAGGTAAAGTGCTGAAAATATTATAAACAGAGCACACACTTACATGAGATGATGTGATTATGATATTGATTGTTTTAGGTAGATAAAACTATAGCTATGACTATATGACTATGACTATAGATAAGTGCCCTCTTCAAAAAATCCAAACTATCCCTTCAAGGCCTGCCTTGATGACTCATTTATGCTCCGTTTTCAGAGAAATGACAGAATTGCATTGACAGAAACACTGTGTGGAAACTGGATGAGCAATGCAAGACTGATAAAGCAAACACATCTTGATGGACAGATATACCGCTCCAGGTACATTCCTGTGTGAATGTAAAAGACGCACCTCCCATGCAAGCCTCATGAAGAGGTGAGAAGGTAAACAGTGGAGGGTTAACTGTTGCTCCGTACTCCAGCAGCAGCTTCACACACTCCAGGCTACCTGCTGCACAGGCGTCACACAGCGGAGTGCTGCCATCAATGTTACGAGCATCCACCTAGAGCGCACAGAGCCAAGATTCAGTCAAAAATACACCAATCAGTCCATCATGCACTGATGAAGAAAGCTTTGCTTCTAATGTTGCACATTACTGACACCAACTCACCTGTGCACCAGCGTCCAGCAGCAGTCTGACACACTGGGTCTGTCCCTGTATACACGCCTCATGCAGCGGAGTGATGGAGTCGACCGCCACGATGTTAACTGCTGCGCCTCCCTCGATCAGCTGCTGCAGCTGGAGGGCCCGGCCCTGTGCAGCGGCCTCGTGCACCGCTGACCGGTCCGTCCAGAATCCAAGACCGTGAGCTGTGAACATGTGAAGTCAAACAAGACTAAGCCTCTGTATTCATGATGTTTTGAGTGTTGAGTTATGTTTAACAACACTGTCTGTCTTCAAGTCAAAGTTTATTTTGTCATTCCAACCATGGCTGAAATATTGTTTCTTTTTTGTTTGGCTTCAACCACAGCATGGGGGAGAAGAGCCATAGTGAACCTTTCCTACACTTAGTACAACACGAGACAGGAAGTACATATTTGGGTCTAAATCCTGTGACAAAAAAAAACACTTCACCAAAATGTTTTACAAACAATAACCATAATAACCATCTACTTTTACTGGCACAGAAAGGAGCAGAAAAAAAGTTCTTCAATTCAAAAACCAGATCTCAGCTCTCCCAAATTCATAATTACTCTAAGAAAATTGCTTGTTGAACCAAATATACTTTTAAAAAGTAGTTCAGCTCCATCCAAACTACATCATGAGAAACTGACACTGAGTCAAGTGTAGGTGTGTTTGATTTAGGCACCAGGGCAGCCTAGGGGCAGAATAATATGAATATGGGTAACTCTATATTTGAAGGGGTGTGAATAAGACTGTGAAGACTCTCAAGTACAATTATCAACATATCACCTTGAGGGCAACAGTCATAAAGTCCCCCTAATGTTCATGACAGGTGTCATGACATGGTTATGACACTGTATGAGAGTCTTGTGCACACGCCTTCAAATGAAGTGTAATCTGAACATGTAGGTTGTAACTAACTACTGTTGTATGTGATGCTTCTTTTCCAGTTGTGAAAACTAAGAAACTGGAGAAACATGCACACTCTCTGACACACACACACACACACACACACACACACACACACACACACACACACACACACACACAACATTTAAATTCCTGGCCCTTTCAGCATTCCTTGTTCATATATCTATTTCTATCTGTATCTTTAAGTATGTCATGTTCGCTGTCAAGTGACCGACGCAGTTGCACAACGTGCACTTCAGAGCCTGCTGGCCTCTCTAACGAGCTTACAGCTCTGTCATGCGCTCACCCACTTTAAGTGACCCGTGCTAGCTAACGTTAACCTAGCTAACGTTATACGTGTGACAGAGACCTTGAAGTGAAAAATAATGAAAAGCTAATCATTGCAGCGACCGACGGCATCTAATCATTTACTTAGCTAACCCAGTTTTACACTGGTGTGTTGATCACCAACTGTAAGCTACTTACCGATTTCTCCATACAAGGACGGTCTGGTCCGAGTGATCTCCATCTCATGTTACCGTCTTCTTTTGCGTAAAACCACGAGGATTCAGCCAGACATGTAGTTCATTTTGAAGCAAAAGAATATAGACTGAAAGGGCTGCATTATGGACTGCAACGAACACGGGTGCCGAGTGTTTCCGCTGAGGTTCAATCCAAACAAATGACGTGGAATTCTGGGATATGTAGGCGACTGACCTACTCAAGCGTGAGGCCAGTAAAGCTTTACTACACTCAATCACATACTTGATTTTTTTAAGGACACTATAATATACCAAAAGAAATAATAATAATTCCACAATGCAAAATATATTTATTAATATAATGTTATAATCACAAACATTTCTTATAGTCCCATGATCAAAGCATGGAGATGAAGCTAAGCTAAGTTAGCTAGCTAGCTAATGCAGTGATCAACATTATGGTCTCCTTTGTGTTAGCTAACAAATGAACATGTGTGTCTGTTTCAGGCCTGTGTCTGTAAGTACAAAAAATATTTACAACAGAGTGAAAAGAATGTAATTTCCCCTCAGAGATTAATGAAGTAGGTTTTCTTCTTCTTGGCTAATCGTAGTATAATTTAGGTCCTTTTCACTCACACTGTTCATATTTGATCAGCACTGTTTAGTTTGGCTGTTTGATCTGAGTTTGGTGAGCCTGGTGCATTGCGCTGTCTCACTGAGAATGACTTGCAAATTATAAGCTATCCATGTCCTTGAGTATATTTCATTATCTATTTTACTCTAAATGGGACCACAACTTACAAAATGAACATCATGCTGTATTGAAGAAGACATCAAACAAGCAATTGAGACTGTAAACTCATTAGGAAACTGTTTACTGAGGTAATAAATCAAATGAGAAGTAGGGTCATTTTACCATTTGAGGTCATACGATCAGACTTCTTTTGCAACCAATGGAGTTGCCACCTGATGGCCGTTAGAAAAAATGCATATTGGCTTTATTTTTCAGACCTTGAAGCTCTGTCCTCTAGTCTTTTTTTAAATATAAATTTCATGACATATGTCTGACTTTATGTCAGCACTGGCCTTGCAAGTTTCACAGCTGATGATGTGTTGAGCTATTTTCAACATTTTTATAAATTTGGTAGTTAATGACCTTTTAAGATGTTTTTGAACAATGATAATGTAGATGTTGATTGTACTGATGTAGGTAGATTGTTCTAAAGAAATGGTCCTTTGTATTTTAACCTGTTTTGATTAAGAGAAGTCCGACAATATGAATTTACTATATATACTTGGTAAATGTTTCAGCGATACAGGTTAACCGATGACATGTTTAGGACTGCATTCTAAGGCAGATGTTCTCAAAGTTTTGATGACTGTCAGTTTTGGGAGCCAGTATATCGAGGGCTGCACAGGAAAAGCTTGTTTTAGGATTCATAACTGGTCTCACAACGGTGTTTGACACCCAAAGTCACCTGTTTGCAGATAAAGCAGATCACTTCTTCTGTCCCCCCCGAGGTCTGACGAAGGGAGATGTTGATCCAGCAAATCCCACCATGACCATTTGACCCTTTTGTATTGCAATGCAAAAAATAAAAACACAAAAACAAAAAGCATGGACTGGACATTTTGTTTATGAGAGCCAATGCTGGATATCTGGGGGCTAACTGATTCTTGGCTAGCTCTACACCATTGGTAACCATAACACACCAATTCAAGGTCAGCATCAAAAAATATTGTTTTAAAAGTTCATACACCTCATAGTCGGTTAGTGAACACTTCCTTATCCACATAAATACCTACATCACCATAAAGGTGATAGCAACCAGGAGACTTGGATTACACCAGATAAGCAATATGGAGGCACCGTTATGTTTTTTTGAAAACTGTGAAACTCCAGCAGTGTTTTGTGGACTAAAAAACTAAACCTGACCTTCAGCTGGCATGAAGGTGAGTAGATGATGACCAAATTTTTATTTCGGGGGTGAACCACCCCTTTAAAATTCTGTGGAGCACCAGCAGGAATAAAATAAGCTTCAGTGTGAAAGTTGGCAAAACTACAAGTTCAGCAGCTCATTCTGGGTAGCTGAATTACATGGATGACATGCTAAACGTGTTAGCACCCACTCAAACTTCCCCCACAAGCGTTATACAGAAGAATTACACAGCACTCTTATGTAGTGTAGAGAATCCACGTTATAACCGTCCATAAACAGCTGGTAGAAGGACAGCTTGTACAATGTCAGTCCGTCCGCATTAAGAAATCATTAATTTTTTGACTGGAAGCAGGAAAACACACTCACACACACACACACACAGAGAGACAGTGACACAGACACACAAACACAACCAGCTCGCTAGCACCACAGTTTGGTGTAGACTTTCAAGATGGATGCTTTCGCCTCGATAGGTTTCTGTTTCTTTTTCACCCCGGATTGCATGCGTCGACGGTTCCTGCGTGGAGACTGAACAGCATTGACGATTAAACGGATTTATTAACGAAATGACACGATAAAAGTGGCTCCAAGTGGATGATTTTTTTTCGGTTTCTACGCCTTTGGACTGACGGCTGTGTTTTAACTTCCTGGTTGTCGCGTGAATATGTCTGTTGAAACTGCGGCGAAAGCTCAAGTTACTTCGAGAGGCTTTTCGGATTCAAAATACTTGAGACTTTATAATTCTGCTGTAATGTGTAAAACCAGAGACGGCTGTTTTCAACGACGGGCAAAGGGGGAAAGACAGATTTCGTAAGAGTTCAGCAATGGAAAGTGGAAATGGTGGTGCCTCGAGTAAAGGTGACGAGCTTTTTCCCCCTCGTGTCGACCAACTTTCACTTTAAGAAAAACAACAAATGTGTATTTTTACCCCTCCACGATTTTTTAGTTTGTTTATATGTAACTAGACGAAACAGCACGTGAGTTTTAGATGTCGTCTCTCAAAGTAGAAACAGTCCCAGCCCTGTGGAATAACTCGGAAAACTTTTTACCTAGTTGTAATTTCGCCATTTTGTTTGTGTAATGTGCTCATTTTGTATTTTTTATCCACTTTTAGGTGTTTTAGTACCTGTGTCAGCAAGTTCAGACGCCTTTCAAAACAGTGTTGTGGCTCCACTGAAAAGTGCGTACTTGTATGAAGAGTCAAAGCAGTCCTTCAGATATAAGTCCGCTGTCTTAGTAAAGAATTCAGCTCTGGAAGAAAAGGTCAGTCAAAAAAAATCTCATTCACCATATGTCCCAACCATGTAGATGACATTAACATTAAGACACATTTAATGGTTAAACTCAAATGCACATGGTTTGATGGCAAAAACAGAAATATTTTATTAAACATGCCCGTCTTTTGGAAGCTATAGCAGTGAATACTTAAGTTTTATTTTATATTTTACATCCTCTATATCAGAAAACATGCAAAGAATAAAGTGAATGCATGAACATAGGAATTGCCCTTTAATGCAGTCCTCAAACATGAAATCAAACTGGCCTCTTATGTTTTAATTTGTGTTTTACATCAGTATAATGCTTTCCGAGCAAAAAGAAGAGAAATAGGATATACAGAAGAGGATCTGAAAGAATCCTACGGGTTTCTGCTGTTTGATGATGTCAACAAGGTAAAGGCATAAAAGTCAGGCACACCTGAGAAAAAACATGCTCCAACAAATCTTAAAGATCTCGCACGCTGATAACTCATTTGTTATTTTTTGAAAGGCCAATGCACTCGGAGAAACCGGTGTGCTCACTGGAAACAGCACATGTACAACTCTGGGAGATCCTTCAAAAGGTAAGTTGTGAAGATTTGTTTTTTTCTTTCCTCCCCTCATACTGCAACTATGCCAACAAGAAGTGAGGTCATTGTGATATTTTAATATGAGCAGCTCAGGCATGAACAAACACGGTCATGTTTCTATGCAGAAAACACCCAGTTAAGATTTACACACAAAAATAGCAGTAACATATAACTTGAATTTACTTACTGGCAACTTAGTAAAAAAAAAAATCTAAAGCATTACATTGAGCCTCTCTCATTAATTTAAAGTATTTACCCCAAGTTATTACCTTTATGGTCATATCCAGGACGGTGTCCATGCAGGCAATCTAAAAATATAGTGGTGCAGATCAAGCTAAGAAAAAATCCATGCTGACTGTATGGTGCTCCCACCTGTCTTTGAAAGTGAAAGCAAGTTGAATGCAACAATCTATACAAATGAAAGTGGAAGAATTTCAGTTGTGAAACAGAAACTATAAGAGGCAGGTCAGGATAAGTATGTTGGAGGTAACATTTGTTCTCTGCTTCACTGTGCATTGTAACATGGATCCCTTTAAATTCTGTTTTTCTTTATAACTTGAGTTTGAAATGTTGCCTTTCAAAGTTTTTTTTTTGTCTGATATCCTTCCAAACACTCTAGGCTGTGATAAGTATGAAAGTTATCAGGTACAAACACTGGTCAAAGTTCTTTTTATAGGGCTGTTTTTCTGAGAACGATAGGGTGAAATCACACAGGAGTGACACAACAGCTCCACTGTGTCACATGTAATTGAATACAGCAGTGTTTCATGGGGCGAACCTGTGTTTGGCTCCGCATGCGTGCTTGTTTTGATCTGTTTCAGTTTCTGTGCAGCTTGCAATGATATTTTACCAGATATTTTCATAAAAGAAGCATTTATTCTAAATATTAGGACTCTTGGAAAAGTTATGCTGCATTGTATGTTGTAACTGTCTTCACTTTGACAGCACTCTGCTGGTGTAGGTGTTTAAAAGACACACTGAAGTTGCCAAACCAGTTATTGTCTCTTTGTTTTGCCTCCTGCATTAAGATTTCCAGCCTGTTGTTTTCCCATACCTGAGAGGAATTATCTGAATGTACCTCATTGTTCATCACTGAAAGTTCAGTGAAGCATGAGGCTCTGTTGAAACTAACTTGATTTTTCTTTTTGGGTTGTTTGTAAGACACGTACAGGCCTAAAATATGTGGATTTCACTGAGGAAGCAGCAACACCCACCCCATATCCTTTAGCCAGCAGACCCCAGTTTCCTGTCGATAAAGCAAACAAGATGACAAATTTCTCTTACTTTTAGCCTGAACTGTAAAAAAAAAAAAAAAAAAACTGGGAGTGTACAACTCATTGCATTAATTTGCTTGGTTAAAAATGTAACAGCAATATGTTTGGTTACTTTTTGAATACCTTCTGAAGCTACGAGTAAACTGCATTTTCTCTGAACAATTTGGATCTATAGTGCTGAAGTATATGTAGCGTTCAGCTCACGTGGTCTCTTATCTTGAAATCTCTTGTTGATAGGCATAAGGAATTGTCTGGAGTTTAGAACATAATGTGACATTGTTCTAAGTTTATGTTCTGCCGCAGTGCTTCTGAGGTCATTCAGATAGTTGTGCAATGTGTGGCGTGTCCTTGTCACATCAGTCTTTTAAGGTGTGGCCTGTTGCTTGGAGAGTCACTTGAATGTCATGTGTTAAACATTGTATTTTTTTTTTTATTATCCTCAAATCTTAATAATCAGCCCCCCCTGTATTTATTTTTAATTGATCACACATTAAGTGAAAGTGTTCTGTGTTTACTCAGGTGTTTACATATCAATGTACTCTGACTGTTTGGATCTGAATCGCTGGTATCATGGGAAATCTGGCTACATTGCCATCATCAGGCTGACAAAGGTATTGGAAAAAATAATAATTGTGAAATATCTGTCTGAGATATGTTGTCATTGTTTTTGTTCTCAACACAATCATTGTCCTTTGTTGTTGCTAACAGGGGAGAGTTAAAAAGGTTTTAGAGAACTACACCCAGAATTTCACTGCACCCACTGAAGGGTTTGACTGTCATGTGTCAGACCAGTTGCCCTCAGTCTCTGCCAAAACCAGCTCCTTTCTTGCCTTTGAGAGGACCCAGGTAAGAGGAGACATGTGACTGGTGCTAACAATCATGCAGCACAGGTTTTTTTTCACAGCCTCCACTGCACCTTGATGTGGAGCTACAAATACACAAAAAATGTAGGTGCTTGTAATTTACATTAATGGCTCTGAACCCAGGGGTTATAACCTCCACTAGGGGTCGCCAAAATTTCACAGGGAGTCATGAGGCCTTTTTGATTTCATTGAGTGAAAGAAAACTTAGAAAACAAAGAAAACAAAGTGGCTATGCTGTGTAGAAGGTAAATAAAAACAGAATTCAATGATTCGCAAATAATTTTTGTCTTATACTCAATTGAAAACAGTTGAAAGACAAGTTATTGAATTTTCAAACTGATAAACTTTCTTGTTTTTGTAAATATACACTCATTCTGAATTTGAGGCCTACAACATATTTCAAAAAAGTTGAGACAAGGATATATTGGGTTTTATGATTCCTCAAAAGCCTCTGACGTTCACAAGCATGGATGGGGTGAGGTTTGCCACTTTGTGAAAAACTGTTTGGGGAAATGTTTCCTACTTTTTCAACATTTCTCAACACAAAACTGCAAGGAATTTAGGGATTTCACCATCTACAATCCATAAGAGCATGAATAGATGGATGGAGAAATATCTGCACGTAAGGAGCAAAGCTGAAAAACAACAATGAATGCCCTTGACCTTTGACCCTGCATAAAAAAAAACTACATAATTGTATAAAGGATGCTTCACGGTGGTGGAAACACTTTGGAACGCTGTGGTGAGTAAACATAGTTTGTCGTTGCCTCTACAAATGCAAGTCCAGACTCTACCATGCAAAGAGAAAGACCTATATCAACAACATACAGATGTGAAAAGTGTGCTGTGTTCTGACAAGTCAACATTTCAGATTTCAGAATTCATGGACATCGTGTCCTCTGGCATCTTGGCTAACTGCCATATCTGTGAAGGTCCCATTAATGCTGCATAAATGTACTGGAGGAACATATGCTGCCATCCAGACGACGCCTCTTTCAGAGATGTCCCTGTTTACTTCAGCGAGACACGGTGTGGCTTTGTAGTAAAAGAGAAAGAATGGGAAAGAATTTCACTTCCAGATTTCAACAGTTAGCTTCCTCAGTTCCCAAACACTTATTGAGTGTTGTTAAAGCAAAAAGGTGTTGTGATATTGCAGGCATTAAATTCAAAATGAAACCAAAACAATAAAGTTAATCAGCTTGAACATGAAATATCTTGTCTTTATACTGTATGTAATGAAATATAGGTCAAAAAGTCTCTGCAAGCCATTGCTTTCTGTTTTTATTTACAATTTATGCAACATCAGAGCTTTTTTTTAAATTTTGTGGCCTCGTGAGCACAACATTCTTGTGCACCTTAATGCATGACTAAATGTTAAGAAGGAAATATGACAGGCACTTAAATATTGCTTGTTTTGACTTCACAGTATTACATGTATGAGCTGCTAGATGATGGAAGAAATGAGACGACTCAGTCTCCCAGTGCTGCCTGTCCTTTTGCCATTGTGTCATTTTCATACACGGATACCAAAGACACACTTGTAGCACCAGAGGAGAAAAGGTCCAGTATCACTATTTCCACACATGCTCTGCCCTGATTTTTATACTGTGTGCTTGATCAAATACCAGTTCATACAAATTGTGAATATGAAAGTCATATTGATTAATAGTTCCCTGATTTCTTTTTTTCAGCGAGGAGAAAAAACAGGGTAAGTTACTTCTGATTATAGGGTTTCAACATATATAAATAAATAACACTGTAAGCACTGTTTAAAGAATATGCCATCCAAATTAATGCTCAGCAAGATACAAATAAAATAATTTTACGCCTTTAACTATTTAAATAATGGGAGTATTTGTCAGTCATTTGTGACCACATTTAATTTACTGGAAATGATGTGTTACATATGTGCAGAATTTGTTTTTGTTTTAAAAAAAATGTTTTATTTGATGATATTTTCCCAGTTTTTCATTACTTTCCATGGAAGGGTCAGCTTCAGATAGGCACCAATCTTTATGATGTTGGCCTGAGATCTACAGCAGGGGCCTTGGTCCCTGCAAAACTGTAAGTTAAATGTGGATGTAGAAAACACCCACACACAGTATTCTTGAATTAATTAAGTCGTTTAGATTTCATTACCTGTTTTCTGAATTATTTTTCCATTTAAGGCCACCGGTGGTGAAAGTTGACCGAGTCATTTCCATGTTCGATCTGAGACAGCTGTTGCCACGGGCTGTCTTTGAAACCTGCTTCACTGGTGAAGGTATGAGGAGTTATATTCTCAAGGGAGCTTTCAGCATAATTGTTGGATTTATTGAACAAATCATTGATGAATTTGGTGGTGGGGGGGTTTTTGCTGTCTTTCAGTCTTTCTCGACGGCTTATACTGCAGTCTGTGTGAGTTGGTTTCCTCTGAGACGGAAGAAACAAGCTCACTGTCTCTACTTCTGTGGGAGATCAAGGAGAAAGATGTTGTGAGTTTCTGTTTAACATAAAGCTTTCAGAGACTTCAGAGCTTAGTCATTAATTCCCTAAAACGTCAAACATAATCACACCTATCACAATTTATCCAAAGCCCAAAGTGTTTTTTTATTAAGTGTGGCTAACAGTCAGAAATGTGTAGTCATTTGATCAACTAATAGTTTCAGTGCTGGAAATTTTCTACGCATTACAACAGTTGGGCTCCTTTTTATATCTGTTTACACTGTTTGATAATGTGTTGTTGAACTTTATTTGCTCACAAACATCCAAAAATTATACCTGACTAAATTACTAATTTTTGCACAGGCCCTCACTATTCCATTGAATGATGGTGGTTTTCTTGTCCTCTTGCACTCCTCCCACTTCCTCACATATGATGGTAAGATAAGAAGATGATGACAGAGTACTATGCTGTCAGTCAAAACCTGCTCAATTCTATCTTCATTAACAGCTATTATCCAACTTCATAGCTACATATCTGTGTTTTTTCCAGATACTGGATCCAGTGTAAGTGAGGTCCTGCAAGGCCTGTTTGTGTTTCCAGACTCACGAGTTATACAAAAAGGTGATTACAGCATTTGTTTAACAGTGAATATATTCATTTGATAGTTTCTCACATAAGAATACACATTTTTTTCTCTGGGCTGTTGTACAAATCATCCATCTATTCTGTTTTGGTGTAAGTTTTCTAGTTTTGGGGATATCAGCTGTTAAGATTTCTACCTTCTCTCAAATATAATGAAACTAGATGGCAGTAGTCCTGTGGTGCTCAAAGCTCCTAAAAAACAAACAACCATTTGAATCCACAACAACCTTGTGGTGAGCAGTTTCATATAGGAACTAATTTCTTTCTGCAGTAGGATCTACTGAAACTTTTTTAAAATCTACAGGAACAACTTTCTTTCAAAAAAAAAAAAAAAAAAAAAGTTCCCACATGACACTGCTTACAACCAGGTTTGTGATTTATCTTGAGTAAATGGGTCATGATTTTTGCAAAGAGATGCTGATTTTGAGTTTTTCAAATGTATTTTTTGGTGCTTTGAGCACCACATGACTACTGCCATTAAGTCACATTATATTGGAGAGAAGGTAGACATCTCTGTGGCTGATATCTCCAAAACTCTGCAACTTCACACCAAAAACATCTAGCTGGATAAATAGCACTACAGGCCAGAAGGAAAATATCTGTCCTTTAAATGAAAGGTTGTGTGCCCTTCTCAGTTTTGCATTAATGACATTTTATGAATGCAAAATCAGAATTTAAACACATACTCTTTCTTGATGTATTACAGACACAAAATTTGGACAGAGAAAGCCTGCCATATCATCTGAAGTCCTGCGGGTTCTACCGGTACTAAGTTATGCAGAGGGGGAGGTTGAGAAAACATCTGATGACCCAAACGAAGACCTGTGCGAAGTATTTTCACAGCATATGCAGCAATACGCAGCACTGATAAATCCTGGGATGGCAGCAAGTCCCTCAAGGGAAGTCAGCATCTTTCCGGATCATTATGATGTACCAGATGACCACAAGCACCTCTACTCATCCCCAGAATGGCCTAACAGGGCATGGCAAAATGTCAGGTCATACCTAAACAAACCAGCCTCTTTTCAACTGCCAGTGTCCAAGGCTTCAGAAATTCTCATGGCTGGACAAGAGGAGCGAATAGACGACCTTCATGATGATGTCTACTTCTGTCTGTCATCTCCTGAGGAGGCTCCGGTCAATCATGATAGTATGGGATCAGAGGACCAGTTGACAGACCAGAAATCTGTTTTAAGTGTTGAGGCATCTATGGACAGTTGTACAACAAGTGCCGAAACACAAGTTGAAGTAACAGCTGTGCCTCAGAATGTTGTACCAGATGGTTTGCAACCTGGAGATGCTACCAAAGACACTGAAAAATCAGACCTGACTGCGCTGATCAAAACTTATGATGTGAGGACAAAAAGTCTCCTGACTCCCTCTACATCAGATGAACTTCCTGCAGAGCTGATTGTCAGCATCTCTTCAGCAGAACGAACTGTTACTGATGCAAGTTTAAGTGGGATCAGTACTGAGTCTGCCGCAAAGCATGACTTTCAGCTTTCTGGTTTTTCAACAGCCAAATTACATATGGCAGGACTGAATTCTTTGAATGATGAGACTGTAAAAACCGAGAAGGGTTTTGATTCCCCTGAGCTCACCAGTCTCACAAAAACAAAATCTAGGAAGCTACACAGGGGACTTTCCAAAGGAAGGAAGTCTAACGCTTGTACCGAGCCTCCTAGTTTAAAATCAGTCAACTTGCCAGTGGAAGATGACAACTTGAAGAGTCAGAAGGAAGACCAGGCCATGGAATCATCAGGCCACCCACAGTTGAGTAATCCTTCAAATACTGATTGGAGGAAAGTGCGAAGGCGAAAGCGCATATTTGGAAAACTGTCGCCAAGAACAAAAAAAATTAGATTTGCTACTGTTGGTCCAGCAGTGGCAGAGAAGAAAAATGCCCAGGGTGCAGATCTGGGACAGGAGAGCTTTGACAGCACCATTTTAACGGAACCTGAAGCTTATCCTTTGAGAAGGAAAACAGAGCGCTGGGACTTAAAGCCAGTTGTCAGCAAATGTGGACGAATCCTGGTTCCTCATGGCTCTGTAGACATTGCTGATCAGATTAAGTCTTTAAGGGATAAACTTAAATCTACAAAAGATGAGCAGTTCCCTGAAAAGATGTTGGTTGATGCCTCTGTGGATGCTCATGACACAGTCACAATGGAGCAAGAGTCGCACATAGCTCTAGAGACAGCAGTGAATGAAAAAGAGGCCACATCTAAGGTTGGAGAGAACCATCTTCAAAATGATTGTCAGGTCAATCCTGAACCCAGCATTTTGAGACAGCCAGATGATGGCAATGGTACATTAACTTTGAATCCAGAGACGAATAATCATTCTTCAAAGACTGATGGCACAGACACTCCTCCCTTAAAAGCAGTTCAAGAAAAACCTGACACCCCCTCCTCAGGAAAGTGCTCAACAAAGGGTGAACTTCTGTTGAGTAAACTAAAATCAGTCCTTCTAGGGGGAAAGAGAAAAACAGGTATCCTTGTGTCCACAGAAGCAACTGCAGATGCTACTCAAGACACCGAGCCTTGTCTCAAGAAGGGAAAAGTTGACTCACACTCTGGGAGTAATGATACGGTTACCAGTGTCCAGAACACCAGTTTGAGTGTCAAGGAAGTTTCAAAGAAATCAGTTGACCCTGATTTTGCATATGCCCTAGGCCTGACCCCTAAAGAAACCCCAGATAAGGTACAGAAATCTGAGGATCACGATCCTCAACAAAGGAAGGACTCATCAGAGACACAAGAACAAACCAAAATCATACAAAGGCCTCTATCAATTTTTCCTAGAAGGACTAGGATTAAAACACTCAAGAAGCATCAAGGCATCTCTGCAGAAAATGTTAAAAAGAAATGTAAGTCATATATTAAAAAAAAAAGATTTGGAATGCTTGTTTTTGTGTATGATGTGTTAGGTGTCTTGTCAGTATTGTGTGGGACATTTAAACTGACTAACCTTTTGGCTCTGTCACTTCGGCTACTATCCTCATCAGGCTATCACTGCACTTTGTCAAGTATTTACTAGTTCTTTGTTGGCTTTTGCACTTCTCTTGCTTGTGCTGCAATTTTGCCAGTCTTAACGCATCTACACCCAAATCTCGCCAATCCCTTTGTTTGAAACAATGCCATAGTTTCTGTGTTGGTGAAAAGTTCCTAATAGCAATACATTGGTATATTTCAAATGCTTTCAATGTGCTACTTTTTATTTTCATGCAGTTTCTCTTTTCTCTCCTCTGTTTTGTCTTCACAGGGTGGTTGCATTTTCAAACCCCAGCTTGTTTTGCCAGTGAAAATCTCAAATACAATGATTGTACTAGGGATAATTCTGTCAGGAAGACTGTTAAGGAAAAAAGTAGCAGTGCTTGCTCGTCTACAGATGCTTTGAACTTACTTGCTGACTTGGCACTCAGTGCCAGTAAAGACCAGGTTCCACCACAACCACACCCAGCACTTGAGAGAGAACCTGAGACAAGTTTGAAGAAGTGTGACGTTACAAAAGAGCTTACCACTGCTGAACAAGAGTCAGTCCTTCATGCTCTGCTTAGACAGCCTGCTGCTAGACCCATTCAGCCTGTTGAGTCTCCTGCACCAAGTCATCTTGTGGGAGGCAGTGAATTGGTTGATTTGGTATCTAAAGAACATGCTTACTCATTGCCCCCGTCTTCCTCTCTACTATTGGGTTTGTCAGGTACACCCTTCCAGGTATCCCCTATAAGTGGTTCTACCAGACTGCTGCACCATCACCAGACAATGTATGGCGATGGAATTAAAACACTACACCCCTCTGTCGATCTGGAAGACAGAAGTGAACACAGGACTCCAGAATACCTGAAAAAACAGATGGTGCGCCGAAGAAAGTTCAGGCAGTCCCGCACCTTCGTTTACAAAGATGGATCTATCCAAGTCACAAAGCAATGGAAAGAAAACTATGACTTTAATCTAGACAGCAAGTTTACGAGTGACTCAAAGGATAGAGGTATCATCCGAGCCTTACATGGGTATGTACATTGTGTTACGAACCTCAACATAAAAGTTAATGTATCTTTTCAGATAATTTTCAGTGCTCTACTTTTTTATATCTCGTTGACAAATGGGGGGAATATGGAATACCGTTGCTTTGTAGTTCAGATGATATGATCAGCGTTTATTTAACTGAAAGAGCTAATTTTTGTACATTTCACACCTTCAATAGCCCATGGGATTTATCCATTCAAGACACCAATGAAGAGGTGCGACTCATCGTCCATATGTGGATAGGTCTGTTCTACAGCAGGACAACAGCAAGGTTCTTTCATGTTGACTCAAACTGTTCAAACCTGTGTTCAGAAGAAGGTGATTCTTTGGACCTGTCCAGTGGAATGAGGTCATCGGTTGCTCAGTCTGAGCCCAAGACCTTTGCTACTTTCCCAAATGTAACAGACACTTCAGCCAGTTCGACTTCCGAAGCTTTGGACCTCAGCAAAAAGGATGCTCCTGTCTTGGACCAAGGAACTGTGATTTTGGACTTGTCACTAAGAAACCCCAGTGCAGAGATTGTCACTCCAGATCCACAAGTCAGCAAAAAAGAGACTTCTGTGGCTGGTGAACAGAAAGAAGCAGGTGAAACATTAAACAAAGTTACGTCATCTGTGGGACTACACAAGGGAGGCCCATTTCAGGTTTGGATCTAATGTTATTATTTCACTAAAGACAAACTACTATGTATTTATGGTTTTGTCATTATCAGATGGTTTTCAGAATATAGAAAAGAATAAGGACCAAGTTCTTGCACTTGTGATATAGTATTAGCAATACAATCTTTGCCATAAGTAAAGGATTTCATATAAACATCTGTTGAAGGTATGGGAGTAGATGGAAGTAACAGTCCACTGCTTTCTGCCTAAGTGCTATGGCATTTGGTAGGGATGTGCACGATTAGTCAACTATACGATTAAAAGTCCCCACCCTTGCTAGTCAGCACCAGAAATACTAGTCGTGTAAACTACTTATCAATATTTCTGTCATGCACGATGCCAGTTATCTGTTGCCTCTAAGATTTTATGCAGCCTAGTCAGGGGTTCTGGCACTGTCAGATGGCAGACCCTATCACCCAGTGTGTGTGCCGCGATCGCCGAGGCAACCCCAGATGTTTATATCAGCAAAGTCGGACAGATAACACCTTGTAAAAACACAGCGCAGTGTTTTAATCTAGAAAGCAGAAATAATGTTGAACGTAGACTGTGACAGAATAAGAGGATATATATTCACTTGACTGGAGAAACGTGCCGACATTAAGCACAGACATGAGCATAAACCTGCAAGTGGAGCAGCTGCTGCTGCTATCACTGCTGACGTTAGCCACACAGTGTGGCAGGCTGACAGCTAAGATCAGCTCTGGGTCGTTTGCCCACCATCACTGTAACCTCATGGGTCTCAAAAGTTGAAGCATTTATTGAGTTGTTGTCATGTTTTGTACTTTAATGTATAAGGTTTGCATTGCACAACGCAAAGTAGCGCACATTTCAGCAGCATTTAAAGTACGATCTGGCAATTGTAGACTGATTAATGGCTTCAAATGGCTCTTAATACACAGTAATTTTGGACAGGGTTTAACATTACAAATTAATACATTTTGCTCAATTTTAACTGCTTCCTGAGTGTTTTCTTAGTGTTAGACTAGTCGACTAGTCTAAATTAAATTTTGCTTTTAATTAACAGGGAAATTAGTCACCAGGAACATCCCTAGCATTTGGTTGGGTGTTCTAAACTCTCACACCAGCTGCTTCATGCTGCAAATCACGGTAGCTCTATTGGACACAGCTCCAAACCGTTATCTCTAGAATGGAGACTTTGGACCATATATCTCCATCCTCCACTGAGAGTGCTGAAAGTCCAAGGTCCTTACATTCAGAATTCAGACTCTGAAATGCTGTTTAGCACATAATCGCAAAAAAACGGGGAACTCTGATATTTGTGACAAGCAGTCATATTACCCTTTTCATTCTCTGAGGGAGACTCCAACATGTCAGCAACCAGGACTTGTGAGTATCCTCACTACATCAAGCACCCTGGATGATTGCAGACATCAAGAGTCCAGCAACTAGGCAGGAGCACAGAGATGAGCTCAACTACATATAGTTGTGCCTCAGCTCCTTTTTCATCAGAGGTAACACTGCATACACTGATAGATAATTTCAGCAGCTAGTCTTAAGTTAGACAAGACCTCCACCTTTGCCTGTTGTCCAACTAACCAAGTGCCATGTACAGAAGAGGCCCACCCTCCTTTGTTTGGACTCTTGACTGGCAATGTCAGATGGGGCCAGGTCTAGCCGATTTGATTCTGTGTAGTCTTTCCTCCAAGGCTTGGCTTTAAGAGCCCCATTTTCTGTGTTTCAGATACAGTGGTTATGTCCTGTTTTGGCCTTCTAATGAGGTTGTTCAAATCAGTCCTTTTTTGGCTTCAAGACATGGACCACATGGAAGACCCTACTAGGGACTTGCCAACCCCATCTGTAATCTGCAGTCAGATCACATGCATACTTCTGGCATAGCAGAAATAGATTATCTGCAGGTGACGTAGGAGTGAGCTTCAGTTATGGCTTACTCTGACTCACAGGAAGTAGGCTGCTGATATGAGCTTGCCATTGGCTGACTATTTCAGTTGGCATTCTCCTATTTCACAAAGGCACAATTGTTGCAGCTTGGCCACAGGCCACCCAAGACAGTTGTGATTAGTTAAGAAAAGAAGAACAAGCCAGAGCTTTTTTTTCCCCTGGGGTCTTCTGGGCAAAAGACCACAGTGCTAGAGTCCACAGCTCCAGCACGTCCCGTTAGAGATCTGGTCTGGCTATTTGAGACTATTTGGCCAATCACATCAACTCCTTTCATCCCTTTGAACTTGGAAGGCAATTGTCCATCCCAGCTTCTTGAAAATGCAGTATTGATGTTTGTGTACTTACTTCCAGGAATGTAGTGTGTAGTGTCTATTATGTCTATACTTGTGTCACACTCTGGTAATAATGCTTAATGCCCAGATGATCTGTACACACCATGCTTCTGATGTACAGTATGTCGGCTACAAGAATTTAACCAATTGAGAGGGACTTCTTTCATTCATGTTATTTGTTATATTCGTCCTCTGGGAAAACAGGGAAATTTAATGCTTTTGCAGTTCAGAGAGCTGTGTGTAAATGGCAGTGCAAATGTGCAAAAATTGTACCCATTGCAATTTTCTTGGGGTTTGGCATGTGATTTTGTGGCTTTTGTGGCAGTTTTGGTTTGATTATGACCTGCATGTCAGGCCTCATTATGCTTCTGTAAAAGTTGACACATATTTCTAGATAGTATTTAACTTAATGTAACATATTTAGTTTCCCTTTCAATTGAAATTTACAGTATCCATTGTTTGAATCGCTGGTACATCAATGCCAAAAGTTAAATTGCTAGAGAGGAAAAGCAACAGGTTTTACGGAATGAAAATGTTTCTAATTTCTTACTCTGTTTTCTCTTTATTTTTCCAGTGTTACAGGAAGAGTATACACTTGATCAATACAATGAATGATATCAGAAGGACCTATGAAAATAAGAGGACGCCTGTGCAAAAAGCTGGCTGCCACAAGCACAGTGATGTACCATCTTTTAAAAGTGGTGGAACATTCATTTCTGTAAAGGAAGAGAAGGGAAGTGTACCTGTTCAGCCTGCCATCAGTGAGAAGATGTTTATGAAAGATAACATTGAAAACTCAGAAGTTGCAAGGATGAGTTTAGTGCGAAAGCAAGGAGGGGACTCATCCAAATCTGTGATGGACATAGAGGGAGACTCTAACAAAACAACAAATGATGTTGCTCATAAAGCTAAGCATGATGAAAGTGAATGCAAAGATGGGGAGAAGAGAGAAAAGTCATACCAAGAAAGCAATGCAGAGGTTGCTCCAAAACTGGGCCATACAGATATTTCAACAAGCAAAGAATCAGATATAGTCTGCACTGGAAATCTTTTGGAAAATGAGTTGCCTCAAGAGGAACCTAAAACAGTCTCATCGGGGAAGACTGAACATGTTAATGAAGATAAAGTGATCAAAGCTGATCACTTTAAGAAAGAAGATGGACTTGTTGAGAAAGACTGCTGCATTTCAGATATGGAAGCTGGTGCTGATTTGAATGATCATCCATTACCTATGATGTGCGATAGTCCAGACTCAGTAAAGAGGGATGGTGTCACAGAGTGTAATCACCAAACACCCTTGGATGAACAACCACCTCAGACAGTCAACAAAGAAGATGGTGGTAATGATTTGCAATCCAGAAACCTCTGTGCAGATGGAAATGCATTGACAGATAAACATGCCATTTCAGACACAGCTCCTTGCCCTCCATCAGATATGGCCGCATTTCATAACGAACCTGCAGATGTGGAAGATTCAGAAAATAAGGTTCATTTGGCAGATTTGAGTGATCACCCATTACCTATGATGTGTGATGGCTCAGACTTGGTTGAGAAGAATGGCGTCACAGAGTGTAATCACCAAGCACCGTTGGATGAGCAACCACCTCAAGGAGACAACAAAGAAGACGCCCTCCGTGATTTGCAGTCAAGAGAGCTGTGTGCAAAAGGCAGTGCATTTACAGATGAACATGCCATTGCAGAAGAAGCTCCTCACCCTCCATCAGAAGTTGGGCATGTTCATAATGAATCTGCATTTGTGGAAAATTCAGAAAATCCTGTTTGTGTAACAGATTTAGGTGATCAACCATTACCTATGATGTGTGATGGCCCAGACTCAGTAAAGAGGGATGGTGTCACAGAGTGTAATCACCAAACACCTTTTAATGAGGAATCACCTCAAGCAGGCAACAAAGATGATGTCAACCATGATTTGCAATCAAGGGAGATGTGTGCAAATGTTAGTGCATTGACAGATGAACAGGCCATTTCAGAAAAAGCTCTCCACGCTCCATCAGAAGTGAAGCCTATTCATAATGAACCTATGATTGAAGAAAATTCAAAAAATGGTGTTTGTTTGGCAGATTTGTGTGATCAACCATTACCTATGATTTGTGACGGCCCAGAGTTAGTTAAGACTGATTGCATCACAGAGTGTAATCACCAAGCACCCTTCAATGAACAGTCTCCTCAAGCAGACAAGGCAGATGCACATGGAAGTGCACTGACAGATGAACATGCCATTTCAGAAGAAGCTCCCCATGCTCCATCAGAAACTACACAAATTCATAATGAACCTGCAGTTGAGGAAAATTCAGAAAATGATGCTTATTTGGCAGATAAGGGACATTATCAGAAGGCATTGCTCAAGTCTGATGAGAACACGTGCAAATTAGATGGGTCTTCTGTAGGTGCGTCTATTCCCCAGATAAATGACAGTGAATCAGGTAGCCAAAATGAAGTAAAAGCAAACTTCACTCTGAGTAGTGATGATCATGAACATCAGGATACCAAATCAGTTGAGGGTGAGCAAAATGTTGATAACACAACTAAAAAAGAACTATTTTATCATCAGTCCTATTCATTTCAGTGTGATGGTGTAAAAAGGTGTGCAGCTGAAGTGGCATCAACTCAAGACACAGGCAAAAGTGACATAAATGAGGGACTGGAAAAGATCCATGGTCGGGTTGTGATTCCATTTATCGGAGTAGACATCTCAGGAGAAGATGCAGTACAGCCACATGACTTATGCTCAGAAGGCAAAGTTGAAGAAGTTCAAGGTCCGAAAGGAATACCATTTATCAGTGAAACTACCTGCCCTGAAACTGTCCTACCCACAGAGGTATGCAGTACATCTCAATTGTATAGTAAGAAGACAGAATTTTCTGTTGGTAAAACTTCGCTTCTTCATGTAAGTGAAACCAACCTGCCAGAGGTCTCAGGAAGTGAGTCTGACGACCGTTGCCCTACACCAACTATGGACGAGGAACCATATGAGTTCATCACTCCTTCTGGCCCTAATAGTAGTAGTAGAAGTAGTACTTCTGCCCTTAGCGGTAGTGAAGCCAGAAAAAACATGACTCAGAAATGGCTTAGCAGAAGCTCGACATTTATTAAGAATGAGATGCCTCTTGAGCGAAAACGGAAGTCTGCAGTTAACAGTGATCCCAGCCCTCAGTGTGGGCATCACCCTGATCTTGAATTAAGAACTCTGAGAGTTTTACAAAGCATAGACAAGTTCCTCTCCAAATCAAGCCACACTGACAAATCCAGCCAGATTAAAACAGGACATATGAAACACTCTCTTGATCAAAACCCTAACACCAGCATCAAGTACACCCCCACTTGCGTAATGCCTCACACCTCAGCTGACTTTAAGGACAAGAAAATAAGCAGTACAAAGCCAGTGATGGTGTCACCTTCTACCTTGCAAGAACAACACACAGAATCACCTGATCACTTTCTTATAGCACCTTTCAAAAGCAAATTAGAGCAAGTACTTGGTGTTAGATTGCAGCTAAAGAAAACTGACTCATCAGTTCATCAACACTATTTTGAAAAAACAGATAAACCACAGGAAAACTCCATAGGGCAAGACTGCCGTCACCTCCACAGATCCTTTCCCTCTGCTGAGTGTTCACAAGCCAGTAAAGCAAATATTGACCAAGATGGACATAAGACACCATCACAGACCAGTTTAAGTCACGAACCACGTTCATACAGTCAGCGTCCTGTCATGGCTGTGAAACCCTCAAAGAGTGATGAAATTGTAGCAGATTTCAGCTCTACAGACAGGCAAATGGAAACTTCTTCAAATTCTGTAATGTCAAATTATTCCTCAAATAAACAGACTGAAATCCCCCTATTCACGTATGCCACACTAGCTTCCATGATCTTGGAGAAAAAGGCAGAAAGTCTCAGGGAGCGTTCTGCAGCACTAAATGATCATAAACAAGAGGCGAGTGAGCTTCCTTCCAAGAGCAGTTGCTTCTCAAATATTAGTGACAGTAAGTCTAACTCAGATAAAGCTAAATTTGCACTTCTGGATCCTTTATATCAGTACGAAGGAAGGGACATTTCAAAATTCAGCAAGATTCCTTCATCATCACTTCCCATGCAGGCTTTTGAATATGCAAAAACTCCCTCTGAACTTGTTGATGGAAACCAGAGTTCCTTGACAAATACTTGGGTTGAGAAAGCTGTCCCAACAGCTAAAGAGAACATTGAGATTGATCAGAGAGACTGCTCAGACGCATCAACTTCAGTTGCGGATTACAAAGAGAATAGCTTTACCAATGACAGTCTCTTACTTGGACCTCATAGCACACTCACATGTACTGTCTATAACACCAGCCAGAAGAAACCTGAGTCTATTCTGGAGCAGGTTTCTCGGAGATGCCTACAAGATGACCCTACTCAGGCGTCAATGGAACAGGAGTGCCTTATCTTCTCAGAACAAATGAAACAGCTTTTGAAAAGGAGTAGATGGGGGCCCAATCATCAACTGGACACACATGACAAATTGAATTTGTGTGCTTCCACTCCTGTGACAGTGCACTTTTCCAATCTAGAGGAGGATGAGGGTTTGGTGGATCACTTTGACACACCGTCGCTTGTTGGACAGAAAATCAAGGTAGACATGTCTGACAGGAAAGACCTTGCAGACAACACAGAGGAAGGAAAGACTTGGCATCTTCAAAAAGCATCTCAAGGAACAGGCAACCCAATGGAACATGCTGGAGTTTCCAGTGTGACTGCAGAATGTGCCAGGCTATACAGAGCAATGATGGATGATATTTGTGGTGTCAGAAAGGTCCCATCTAGATCTGACCCCTTCATAATGGATAGAGTTTACCTAAAGACTGAACCAAGTAACCATTTTGACTTCTGTGATGAAATGAAGAGAGAGATGGATGAGAGTTTCCGCAGTAATCTGAACTCAGTTGTGAAGAAATCCTGTAAAACAAAGTACAGATTCTACATACTGGTGACATCAGATGATCCCTTCTTTGAGGAAACCAAGGTAAGATAAGTTTTCAACAAACTTAAAATGCAGCATTTTTATTAACTATGTATTATGCTACTGTTTCTAACCTGAATTCCTGAAGTAATTGAAGTAATATGACGCCCAAAAGGTATTTTTGCAAACACTCTGACTCACCAGATTACTCTGTGGGTATGAGCCTGCCATTGGATGGTTTGTTTCAGTCGGCATTGCAGCATCTGCTCTTTTCAAACAGACCTTTTTCCAGTGCTAGTGCTGTGGAGGTCTGGCTATGCAAGACTATGCAAGACAAAAGGTGCCTGTACAAATTTGTTGTTTGCTCCTGAGTAGAGATGGGTAATGGTCAGCTTGGATTCATGGCAAATTTTCACAGCCTGTCCTGCATCTGTATGTTCACACTACACTACTAAATATTCTGCTTTCATTCCAGTCCTCCCACACTATGCCAGGACTATACTATGATCTGCCCCATCTTAGCAACCAGCCCAGACACTTATTTAGTGACGATAAAGACAAATGAACAAACATTAAATATGATTTTAATTTGAGATTGTGTGAATAGGCAGGCCAGCAGGCAGCAAAGTGTTTTAGTAGTTCAATTCTCCCACAGTAAGAGGTCTAATTCATCTTTTCTGTTAATTATTGTTGATTTGTAAAGCTACTGTTAATACTAACTTAATATTTCCTACAAATGCTTAGCAATAAATGTATTTTAATGTGAAGGCAGTTGTGAAGGCACTTCAGTTCTTCTTATTTGTGAACAATACCACCAAGATTTGATTGATGTGTGAAGAGCAGCATGAGGTGTGATCACAGCTGTTCAAAGTAGTTCAGTGTTGTTTGTATCTCTGTCACTATCAACTGAGTTTGATGATGATGATGATGATGTGCTACATATTTCCATTTTTCTGAGCAATTTAAGCACTACTTGACATCTTGGCTTAAATGTTGAGACTCAAAGTTCTCTTTTGACCATGAAATTAACAAATGTGAACATCTGTTTCCTGGGTCAACAACAGAAAAAGAATTGTCAAACTGAGAATTTGATTTTATGATGGCACCCCCTGTCTTTGCTTTAATTTGTTGCAATATTGTGAAGTCCCCTTCTGTGAAGATGAAGAACTTGTTTCCATGCAGCCAGTCAGTTAGATTTTATAAAAACCATATTTGCATAAAGACTGAATGTCATCATTCGATTAGCCAGACAGTGGCTACACATTAAAAGAACTACAGACCTTGCTACCCTTATTATCTAATTTGTAATCATGAACTTGTATTGTCCTGCACCATAGCCTATTGAGTGAGCCACCAGACAAATATTTATCCAGGAAAAAGTGTACTGCTACCTTCAGTTTGCTGGCTAGATTGCAAATGAGCTGGTCAGCCAGCTGCAGCACTTTAAACAGCATGTAAATGTACCTGCAAATATCACTTCCATCCATTTAGGTGCTTGTGTGATCATTCCTCCTCAATGCCACCTCTTACAAAACTTTGTCTTATAACCTTGTAAGCTACAGTCTAAGTTTGCTTACTTTGTCTCTTGTTCCCCTGCTGGGGCTCAGTCTGCCAGCCATTTTCAATCAAACACAGACAACAGCACGCACCGCTGAACTGCTGAGACAAAAAGGAACATAAACTGCTGCGGTCATATGTCATCCTCCATGTTTGTGACCTTTCAGCCTTTAGCCACTCCCTCTCACGTGCAATAGTGACACGACATGAACTGCAGAGTAAAGTACCTGGTGGCAAATTGTGTTTTATGATTCTGGGCTAAAGTTCTTCAATTTAAATAAAAATTGACTTGATTAAAATATGCATCACAATTCTGTACTCAAGTGGATGGTGGAGTCCACACCACAACTATAAAGTTGCAGTCCAGGCTCTGCCATCCACTTGAGTCAGAGCGATTTTTAAAACAGTATTTTAATAGTTTTTGTTCCTGGTGTGAACGGCTTCATATTGACTGAGTCATATTTAGATTAACATATCACTGGAACAATAAGTAGTTGGAGAGGGTGGAGAAGTTTCTGTGGTCAATGTGTTACTTTTGTTTTATTATGTCAAGGCAGTTTAAGAATTGTTAATGCAAAATGGCTTTTAAAGCCTAGTAATTTCTCCTTAATATCTCAAAAGGCACAGTTAGAAGCAGAGGGACATACTGCTGTACAGCCATCCGAATTCTTCCTTGGTGAGGACAGTTCTTCCTCTCTACTCATCATCCTCAGGAATGAAGACATTGCGGAGCACATTTGTGAGGTAATTCATCAGCTGGTGAAAAGGATCAAGACAGGACTTTTGCAATAGATAATCATGAATTAATGACTCTGCTGTCTCAGGTCCCACGTTTGCTCGAGCTGAAGAAGTCACCGGGTGTGCAGTTTGCTGGCATTGATGAGCCAGATGATGTTGTTAATCTCACCCATCAGGAGCTCTTCATGAGGGGTGGTTTTATCATGTTCAACAAAGCAGCACTGGAGTCCCTCACCGTTTGTATGTGTACCTGTTTTGTTTTTTTTAACTGAATACCCACTTGCTTTTTGTTGTTTTAGATCTTATCATGGAAGCAGTTTATTATTTATCCCAGTTTAACTAATTGTGTTTGTTTGAATTTTAAGGCAACATGAAAAAAATGTCAGAGATCCTGCAAGAGTTAAGCAGAATGGGGAAGTGGAAATGGATGCTGCACTACAGAGACAGCCGTCGGCTGAAAGAAAATGCAAGGTAGGGGTCAACCTTTGGGGAAAAAAAACTCTTTTTTCTCACTTCCCCACATTACTGGTTACAGGTGTTCCAAAAGCCTTTAAATTCAAGTTATTTTTGACTTTCGACAACATGGCAATTAGAACAAAGGAAACATTTAAACAAGACGTGTGTTGGAGAGAGAAGACCAAAAAGTTGCAAAGGGACTCCCGCACACTGGCTAACTTGCAATATATAATTTATTTGCGAAGTTTCAGTACTAGACCTTCATCAAGCAAAACATGGCAATACAAATCAATAAAAAACACACTGACAAAACACTTAACAAGTCTGGGCCCACAGAAGGAGCTAATACTACTTATGATTTATCTATATGTGTTACTAGAAAAATCACAATTCTTCTGTTTATGTAAATTTTTCTTTTGGATTTTTTTGTAATTTACACCAGCTTTGGCGATGTAAACATCTGTTTCCCATACCAATAACCCCCCTTTGGAATTTGAGCTAATAACATTAATGGGAAAGGTCATTCCCATAATATAATAGTCTAGTGTATTTTATATGGATAAAAATGAGACTGAACTTCTTAAAACTTAGTCGTTGTTAGTATTTTTGTCTGTCACTGGTTTTAACCATTTGGAAAAATCAGGCTTTGACTCTTCAGTTGGCAGAGAAATAAAACCTGCCAGTGCAAGTCCAAATTGTGGTTTGGATATATTTTGGTAGAAGAGATCTGCTAATCTCCTAATAAGCAGACCTGGGAAGACTCTGGCAGCGGTTTGTGCAGCCACTCCCCAATACTTTTAATAACACGTTTCCAAAAAGGAGAAAATACAGATCAATCCCACATTACATGAAGAAAAGTAGCTGCTTCATCTTTAAACTTCCAGCAGTGATTATCATCTATGTGTCCACTGCATCTTTAAATGGAGATTTTCAGACACAGTGTGGTTTGAGCCGTGTTCGCCGCTGGATTCAGCACCAGCTGTGCACACCTGGCATCAGCCACCATGTTTCTTTTTTTTTAAAGATATCCTATCGCTGTGTTTCATTAGTAGGTCCACTTCCCCTATAGTCATGCGTCACTTGCCCCCTCTGCCCTTGGTATGATGGCTTACGTCTCACGGAGGACACTTGGAGAGGAGAAGGAATGTGGGCAGGGGGGGAGTGAAGGATTTTAATAAAATGCACTTGCCCTTGTATGACCACCAGTTGCGTTTTTACAAGTCACCAGAAAGAGCAGCAGATTCACTTCAATGAGGTGAAATCAACATCTGCACTTCATCAAGAAACTATTTGCTAATTATCCAAAAAATAATATATATTAGAAAAACTGAAACAAAAAAATGGATTGTTTACCCTGCTGGTGTGGATGGCTTAAATGTGCTGTCTCTATGTAAATAAATGATTAAATAGATAAACAAAATAAGTTTTACATACATTACTACCACCTAACCATGGATTTTCTGCACCAAATGCATGATCGCAATGCATTATGGGTGTTGTACATCTCTGGAGTGACCATCATTGTTGACTCGCTTCTTCAATGGGTGGATTGGACCAAATTTTTTTCAGACGAATGGAACGAAACTTATGATGGCGGTGGGGATTCCCCTGAGGGGCGGTCAACGAGGACATGTTGAACAACTAACGGATTCAGATTTCTTTCCCAGACTTTGCTTAAATTTTCAGTCAGTATATAATTTTCTGAAACGCTGTGGGTGACGGTGCACTTTATAAAAGCCTCTCTGTTAAAATGTTGCTTATCTGAACATTATGTTTGCTCCTCTCGTGTCCAGGTTGAGTCCAGAGGCAAAAGAGAAGAAGCACTACCTAAACTGGTGCCAAGAAGCCGGGATAGTGGAGGTCTTGCCTTACCACGAGTGTGACCTCACGTCAAGAGATCAGCCCGACTATCTCACATGTTTGGCCCGTCTGCAGGTCCAGAATATATCAGCCCGCTACCCTGTTTTTATAACCGGTGAGACATCAAATACATTGAGCGTGCCTTAACATTCAGCGTGGTTTTAATTTTGAAGATGTTTGCAGGATTTTATGAACATCTCTGTATGTAATTGATTAAAATGATTTCTTTTAGTCCTCAGCTGCCTCAAAACTCTTGGCTAACATGTAAAGGTTTTAATTACTGTACAATGCGAAAGGAGTGACATGTTCTTCTTTCTCATCCTTACAGATACGACAACAGACAGCGCGTTTGGAACAAATGGAATATTAACAATGACTTCCAGCGCGATCCTGACGTGCTCTCCAAGCGAAACATTTACAGCCTGATCTGGAAAAGGTCAGGCGGCAGAGCTTAAGTTGTGCCAATTCAAGTTCACAACCATCAAAACAGTTTTAAAATGTACTGCATTTTATTCTATCCAGCAATAATTGTTGATATATTATTTAACGTGTTTTTTTTGTTTTGTTTTTTTTTTGTGTTCATTTGTAACCTAAGTTATAATTCAGTTAATGCATAGAGCGAGACAAATGCAATGTACAGGCAGGCATACTGTAAATACTGTTGCATTTGTGTTGTATTATATTGTAAATTGAGTGTAAAGTTGTTAAAGATGATTTTTTTCAGTGTGTATATTTTGTCTTTTTTCATTACAATCCTGACTGTAAACATTGCAGCACAATCATCATTAGTATTTGTTTTATGATTACGTGTTTTGTGGTCAAAAAGCTGTTCAAATATTTTTTTTTTTTTTTTTTTTTTTGGTACAAATTCATTTTAGAACATTGTTAAAGCCTGGCAACAAAGCTAAACTAGGCTGTTTTCAATGGGAGTGTATTTTAAATATTTAAGTATACTAATGCACGTTACAGTTGCTGACAATAAATCTTAACTCTTGAGTGCTGAATTGTTAGAGCACTTTAATGTCATATAAGTACTAAAAATGTGTATTTTTCATGACATTGACTCTGTACAGGGTAAAGACTGAGAATAAATATGACTGTTTCATTGTTTTGCTTTGAAAGAAATCATCCATACTAGTTGATAAATCTGCAGTTGGATCCTAACTACTCACACTACATTATGTATTCATGCACAGAGCATTAAGACCCACAACATGTTTACAATAGAGAGATGAAGTGACCTCCATATTGCTATAAAAGGAAATAACTCACCTGGAAAAATAAAAGTAGTTTTAGCAAGGAAAACCAAGTTAAGCTTTATCAGAATAAAATACTTTTAAATTGTTCTCTACACAGTGGTATTTTCCCTGTTATGGATTTGCTAGCCATTCATTCTTGTCATGTTCCTCATTCATACTAAAACTGACAGTGAAAGAATGAAAAGAACATGAAATCTGCATGGCTTTGAAATATCAGTAACAGTATGTGTAAGTAAAGTGATGCATAAAGCATGCAATGGAAAATTATGAGTTAAGAACTTTAACCAGGAGAGGGCCTCACTGAGAAGAAAAATCTCTGACAGGAGTGTCCTGGACAAGACAGCACAACACACTGGATTTTAATGAATTACATGTTACCTTTTACCCCACCAAGAGCTGATAGGATCAGAAGGATAATGTAATATTAATAAAACAACAGCAGCAAATGCAAAAATATATATAGTGGCTTCCAATTCTTCAAAACTCTCTCAGAAATATTTTACACTGTTGCTTAATTGTGCACATTACTTAGATAATTCTGCCCAGCTCTATAGTGGAGACTTAAAGACATCATTACTGGTTAATTTCTATATTAATCGTAACCAACACAGCTTTGTAATTTGCAACCATAATGAAAGATCAACTGACATTTTTAGCATCTGAAAAATGTACGCTTTTAGAAAATGAAATCCCTGCACCAGGAAATGAAACTAGACCCACTAACTTGCCTTTTTTATATCAATAAATATTATTATTACTAGGTCTATATTATTATTATTATTATTATTATTATTGTTATTATTATTATTATTATTATTATTATTATTATTATTATCAGTGTATTGTCATTGTAATTTGATCTAATGGTCAATGATTTGTTCATTTTAGTCAATTTTTTATAGCTGAATTAATAAAGACCTGACCCATCCTCTTCAAAAATACTTAGATAAATGCAAAAACTACTCAGTATATTCAATTTAACTGATATTTGATGCATTTAGATCTAGACTAATTAGTTGTTGACTATTAAATTAATTCTGTGGACCAAACAGCTAATTTATTAATCAAAAAGTTAATAGTTATTCTTAATGGATGTAAATGGGTCGATTCTCATTTGAAAACAGACGAAACAAGCCTGTATTTACTTTTTCTCCATGCAAGTTACATTTAGACCTATATCCAGTAAAAAGGAAGCAGGGGGAGATTTTTTCTTTAGATAATTTTATTTTTTTTATTTAGAAACACTATGACTTTTGTCCACAGTGGCCTCCAAAATCAACTCAATATGAAAGTTTCTCATAGTAGCTTTAAAATTCGAATTGTAGGACTACTCAGTACCCAGTTGCGACTTTAAAAGGCCTAACATGTACATTAATTAGTGTAATTCATACTTAAGTACAAGTGAAATTACAGACTTGAAACAATACATATCGCCAAAAATCAACACAATATTTAAGTCCATGGTAGTAGCTTTAAAATTCAAATTGAAGGCTCAGTTATATCTTTAAAAGTAGGTCTACTAAGTTGATTACGAACTAGTAAAATTCCAGACCTGAAAAAATACACTTAAAAGTATAAGTCCCTCCCCAGAAATGACTTAATTACAACAATTTGAGTGGTAAGAAGTCACTCCCAGCTCTGGTTTTGACGTACTAATTTAATCAGTGAATTCACAGTAAACAAATATGTCTCTACTTATTCATTCAGTAAGGTTTTGCTGTGACAGTTTCAGAATCATAAATCGTTTACAGTATTTTCTCTCACTTCAGTGTGACACAGCGGATTTAAACAAAAACCGAAACTTATCGTCGATGTGTTAAAAAATGTTCCTGAGCGGATAATGTTAATTTGTTTGAAGCCAGTCCTCTTCAGCCATGACTTTAATAAACATTTAACCGGTCCAGCAGATTAACAGCCTCGCTCTCTGTGAACATTATAACTACATTTGAAGCAGCTTTTCCTCTGACACACGGAGCTCCTGCGCATCATCAGCCGCTGATGACCCGCTCGAACACGGCAGAGCTGTGTGGGCAGAAGCCGCCTTCTGCGCATGCGCGAAATAGATTTCGGGGATGGGTCTATCGATGGAATCAAGATGGCGACTCTGGCGAAAGCGCCAATATATTTACTGAAGTAGATGTCCAAAATTAACCGCGGAAGCGGGTTTTCTTCAGCCCCTCGGGGGTTCCGTGAAACATGAAGAGCGGGAAGATGTTTTGGAAGAGGAACTGACCGGGATTAATACCGTAACGAAGTCAGCGAGATGTGCGAGAGCTATGCCCGCTCGCTGCTGCGTGTTTCGGTGGCGCAGATCTGCCAGGCTCTGGGCTGGGATGCAGTTCAGCTCACTGCGTGCGATCTGCTGTCCGATGTGCTGCATCGATATATCCAGCAGTTAGCCAGGGCCTGCCACCGCTACTCTGAGCTCTGTAAGTGATGAGTTTACTGCCCTGATCACTTTTTTAACCCGTAAATGTGAAGGAGTCGATCACGTTGTTGTTGACTGCTTCTGGAGCTGGCGCCCCCTAGCAAAGGTTGATGTGTCAAAAAGTACAGTAGCCACAAGGCTAATCGGCTTCCATGTATTATTATTATTGTGGGTGGGATGTTTCCAGCTGTGATTACCACATCATGAGGAGTACATGTCACATGCTTTAAAACTTAAGTCTTGTATTATCTGTAAAAAAACATTTAATCAGCCTGGAACCTGTTGAGCATTAGTTCTTAGTTAACGCTGAGTGTCAATATCAGACAGGGCTCCTTCTTGTATGTAGTCAAACATTTATCTCAGACTGTTATTTACCCTGGCAGTGTAGTTTAACAAAGCACATGCAGGGTGTGTGCTGAGGTGTAACTGCTCGTTTTGATGTTGGATTCCAGATGGCAGAACAGATCCAGTCCTGGATGATGTCAGCCAGGCCTTCAGGTTACTGGGGGTGAGTCTGAGTGAACTGGAGGACTACGTCCACAATCTGGAGCCGGTGGCCTTCATCCATCAAACGCCACTCTTTCCTGTTAGCAAAAACAACGTCCTGCAGTTCCCCCAGCCTGGAGCCAGAGATGCAGAGGAGAGGAAGGATTACATTCCAGATTACATGCCACCCCTGGTCTCCCTCCAAGAAGGTCAGTACATGTATATGTACATCTCTGAGTGTGTGTTTGTCTTTGTGTGTAGAGATGAAACCGAATGAAATTTTCATATTGTGACTGTAGTGACCCAAATTCTCAGTTAAAATTATTATCGCAGTTTTGTTAAATGTGCCGAAGAGTTCAAAAAGCACTCATACACACACACAGACATCACTTCAAAAAGTTTTTTATTAAAAACAAAAAACTCAATGAAAAGGCATCGTGTCCTTTGTGATATCAAGTTTTCAATGATGCAGAACAAACCCACATTGCTGCTCCGCCTGCATCTTAAATGACTTTTGCTAACTTTGGTTGATGCTGGACAGTATTTACTCTGAGTTTTCAAACTTTTCAATAGCTCGGTAAGCCAACGTGGTTTTAATGATAATTAAACTTTGAAACAGTACTGACATACTAATGACAGGAATTTTAAGGTGATCCATCATGAAACCTGTTATTCTTTCTTTCCTGTGCGTGTGTGTATAAAAATAGAATATACATAATACAACTCTACACTCACCTTCCATTATTCAGTACAACTACCTAATTGATCCTGTGTTTATGATGGATATAACAATGACTTTTTGTTGGTTTGTTTTTCCCAATATTTTATTAACTCCATTTAAATCAATGAGTTTGGACCAAATATTAGAAACACCTCTCATCATTAAGTTGGATCACCACCTTTCTTCAAACAGTCCAACAAAAACTGAACATTGTCAATATCAATTTTGGGATTCGGATATTAGGTTTTGTGTTTGTTTGTTTTGTTTTTTCCAAGTGTAAGCTATTAGCGATGGACAGGTCAGGATTTTTTAATATCCGCACTCACGCGACCCATTATGAGAGCTAATCTGCACCTCCCGACCTGCAAAAATATGCATTAATCAACAACCTAAACCCAGATCCAACCCGACTGGCAAACCGCCAAATTATGCATTATAGTGGCATAGTAGGCGCTCTCCAAGGGGCTGATCCTGCTGCTGGGCGCAGCTGTTGTTAGAGCTGTCACTCCCTTGCTCAGTCACACACACATGCACATACACACAAACATCTAAATAGTGAATTTAACAAATAGTAGTCTATATATATAGATCTATATTGTATTTTTCAGCCTAGTATGGAAAAAGAATCACACAGTTCCAGGATTTAACCTATTTTGATGCACTTTGAACACCAAAGTGTGTTGTGTGTCCTGCTGGGGTGGTACAGTTCTGCTCCAGCCAGCATGTGTACATGTTTGAGAGAGAGAGAAATAGAGAGGAGAAAAGAAGGTGGAAGTGGACAATTGAATGCAATATGTATTTAAGTTATTAATACCTTTATCAGAGTGCGGCTTTGCACTTGATCTGTCCAGCGGATATTTTCTAGCAAGTCAGCGTGACTGGCGTGCATCACTACAGAACTCAACAGTGAGGATCGCACAACTATCCAAGGTAGACTCAAAACGAGCTGTGAGACTGTGAAACAACGACTTATGTTCATGTAGAAGCCACAAGTCTGTAAGATATCACCCTTGTTGTAATAAAAATATGCTTAATTTGCAATGTTCAGGAGAAGTACTACACTACCCACAATCCTAAAGTGAAACAGTGACGTGTTTGACTGGTTGCGCTCGCTATTACCATGGAAATGTTTTCTGCCCCAGCAAATGGGCAGTTCTGCTTGCGGCCTGGCACAAGTTGTGCTAATAATGTTGTTTTGCTGCAGTGAATACAATTTCTGTAAACACAAAAAACACAAACTACAACATATTATAACACTTCTGTCAACAATATAAACACTATAATGATGACAAAAGTTAAATTTGAGAACACTCAGTGTCATTCGAAATGGTTTATTGGATGAGAAGTTCTTCACTCTTAAAATAATTATGTACACAGTTTTGTACCTTTGCCTTTTATCTGTTTTCTTTAACTGGGGCTGCAGCAAAGTCACTGTTGTACTCTATAGGCTATCAATAAAGGCAAATACCTTTTAATTATTTGGGGGCATTTGGCATCCCTCTCATTCACAGAGAAATGTTTGGTCGGTTCCTGACGGGAAGTTTGACACACAGTGCTGCAATCAACACACAGTAACTTGTATATGTGTTAGAACAAGAGTTGTGGTTGTGAGAATCATTGGGAAATTAATTATGCAACTAATTTTTTGACCTTCTCCTTTCTAGAAGAAGAGGAGGAGGAGGTCCATGCTGACATGGGCACATCAGCCGAAGCTATGCAGGTGGCACTGGAGGAGGACGAAGAGGAAATGGACGAAGACGAGACAGTCAACGATGAGAACCACCCGCTGAAGAGACACCTGGACAGTCCTGATGCAGCTATGGGCATGATGCCTACCTCCAAGAGACCACGCATGTACCCCGGCCTCAGCCCAGAATGGGGGGTTGAGCCCAGGGAGCCCCTTACCTCTCTCAACCCTCAACGTGTTCCCCCAGGCATGCTGCCTTCTCATGATAGCCTTGACCCCCTGTCCCCTGAAACACCCTCTGGAGCCCTGCCTTCCTTCAGACCTCTGCCGGTTGTACCAAAACACGCTGACCAAAAGGGCCTCACCACTCCAGGAAGAAAGCCCAAGGTCCCATCCCCTGGCAGACAACGGACTAAGTCCCCTAAAGGGGTCCTTCCTGTTCCGGTGGGTGGTAGTCCTATCCACTCTCCAAAACCGTCGAAGGAGAGGAAGAAATCTCCTGGAAGGACGAAGAGTCCTAAAAGCCCCAAGAGCCCGAAGATGGGTTCAGCCAAAGCACCCCAACCCCCAAGCAAGACAGACACTGTGCATAAGCTGCCGCTGTCTGCGCTGAGCGAGAGGATGGGGAAAGAGAACATCCATATGCGTCTAAATATCGAGGACAGGGAGTTAGCCGAGGGCCCATTCAAGAAACTAGAGCCTGATAACACAGCTATCGATGACTCCATCGATGCTGTGATTGCCAGAGCTTGTGCGGAGCGGGAGCCTGATCCTTTCGCTTTCTCCTCGGGCTCTGATTCAGACAGCAACGGATTCTCCAGCCCCAGGCGGCTGACCATCATGGAGCCGCCTATGTCTAAAGCCCTGATCGGGCCGAGCAACTCCATAAAAGACACGTCAACACCACTTCACCTCCAGGCACACCAAGGCCTGGGAAATTGGACTATGGACGATTCAATCAATGAGGTGATCCGAAAGGTCAACCAAGGGGGCCCGTCCGCACCCCCACCGAGCCAAGGAGAATATGTGTCCTCAGGATCAGCCTCGCCACCGACTCCTGAACCTCTGCTCAAGGTGTTCGAGGAGAAGAACAAGATTGCGTCGTCAGTAGACGTGAAGAAGAAGCTGAAGAAGGAGCTCAAAACTAAAATGAAGAAGAAGGAGAAGGACAAGCCGAAAGACAAAGATCGGGAAAAGGACAAGGGCAAGCTGAAAGAGAAGAACAAGGATAAGAACAGGGACAAAAACAAGGACTTTTCCAAGGATGGTAAGATGCCCTGGAAGGAGTTTGGACTGAAAGAAGATGAGCTCTTCGCTCAGCGAGACTTTGCTCTGCCTGAGGGCTCCATCAAGATAAAATCCAGAGATGGAGATGGACCTAAGAAGGAGAAGGAGAAACACAAAGACAAAAAGAAGGACAAAGAAAAGAGTAAAAAGGACAAAGATAAGCGGGACAAGGGTAAAGACCGGAGCAAGGAGGACAGGCAGAAACAATCTGCCTTGGCCCCCTTCGCTATGGGTGAAGTCCCACCACTGTTCAGCCCCTCTGCCTGCCTGCGTATACCCTCCATGCTCCCTCCTCTGGCCCCGATCCTCCAGGATAAGGATGTAAAGACCAAGGAGAAGGACAAGAAGAAAGACAAGAAAGAGAAGAAGAAGAAGAAAGATAAGGAGAAGGACAAGGAGCGAGAGAAGGCCAAAGAAAAGGAGAGGGAGAAGGAAGAGAAGAGGAAAGAAAAGGAGAGGGAAAAGGAAAAACGGGAAAAGGAGAAAGAGAAAGAAAAAGAGAGAATTCGATTGGAGAAGGTAATGTTTTTTGGGGTTTTTTTGGGTTCAGTAAAGGGTTGGAAATTGAGATCTGAAATGTGAGAACGTGTGAGAACCAGCCACTGACAAATTCACCAGCCAGTCAATAGCAGATCATTATTTTGTGTCTGAAATCTACCAGCCGCTTTAATATTTCAGCAGCGTTTGGCTGGTGGCTGGCTGCTCATTTCCCACCCTGGTTCAGTATGTCATCATGTGTCTGTTTTAGAGTGTCGCTGAAATTTTCCTGCTCCTTCCTGTTTCCAGGTGAAAGTAGAAACTCCAGCGGCTCTACCATCTCCAGTCATCCCTAGACTGACGCTCAGAGTGGGAGCAGGCCAGGACAAAATGTAAGACCCGAGTGAATGTTTTTAGCTGTCTTTGTCTTATGCTGTTAAAAATGTCACTGTTTGTTTCTGCAGCCATATTTTATGGCAGGGCTGGGTATTGAACATTTTATACTTGTTTGGTACAGACTGAAATTTGTCTGCAACATTACATTTATTATTATCAATAGCAGCAGTATTGAAAATTGTCAGGTACCTTAACCTGCATTGAATGTTGGTTCAGACATTCTTCTAGTTTTAGTTCTTGCACTTAACATTTTAAAAAGTTTTGCTTCTTGTATTAATTTTACATAGGAAAAAGGATTTGAGGAAATAAGCATATTTATATTACACAGAGGTTTGCAAATATGTAACGTGTTTAATCAGACAGATTTATTAAAGACCCACTGAGATTGAAATCTCATTTTAAAGGCAGACCTGAGCCCCTGGAAGAAATATACTGAAGACCAATGATTTACTTCAGAATATTAAAAAGAAGAAATGAAAATTAATGATTAAGTAATTAATATAAATAAATACACATTAAAAGTACATATTAAAAAATAAAAAAATTGTGGGTTCTTGTCGTTCTGTAGGATTAAATAAATATTGTAACATCATAAATAACTAAATATGAATATAAAGTTTTTGGGTAATGTATTGTCCCCTGCTCTCCGTGTTGAGGTTGAACTCCACATACAGACACAAACACAAACAGAGCGAAGTCCGTGAACAGCAGAGCAGAGACGCCGCAGTGCAGAGACAATAAAGTGAAAGTAACACTAAGATCGAGCTGCTCAAGTGGACGACAGCTACACTCATTACTGTAATTAAGTGCAATAAAATTTCCTGAGTAAAAAGCCAATACTTTTTCTATACAGCTGCCCAACAAGTGGAAATTTTTAGAAAGCGATATTTTGATCTGCTCTGCCAGCAGTCTTTCATCCATCTATGTTTCACACAAGCACAGCACACTTGCTCAGCTGATGGCAAATTGTTACAAACAAGCTGAAACAAAAGCTGTCTGTATGTAGTCAAACTGTTAAACTCAGTTTGCCACGCAACTTAAAATTTGGCAAGTTGTTGTAAACTTACTGCTGACTGAGACAAAGCAGCTCCTCCTCCCTCTAACAGTGGTACCTGCAGGCAGTGAATCACATCAGCAGCAGAGGGAGGAGGACAGAGGACTAATACTGACCAATGTTCAGGAATATTATGTAATTTATTAACTTTTTTGACTGGTTTCTAGTAGGGCGGCAACTAACGATTCAACATTATTTTTGTTACAGATTATTTTCTTGATTAATCGATTAGTTGTTTGGTTCATAATATAACAGAAAATGATGAAAAATGTTGATGATCAGATCCCAAGATGACGTCCTCATATGTCTTGTTTTACCCACAAATCAAAGATAATTAGCTTACTGTCAGAGAGGAGTGAAGAAACCAGAAAATATTTTTTTAAGAAGCTGGAATCAGAGAATTTAGACTTTTTTTTCCTACAAAAATTACTCAAACTGATTAATCCATTATCGAAATAGTTGGTAATTAATTTAATAATCAATTCATAATTGATTAATCGTTGCAGCTCTACTTTCTAGTGAGATATAATTGAGTTTGTGTGTGACTTTGCTTTTCTAAACATTATTGTAGCTACTCTAGAAGCATTTAGTTATAGGTTAAGTATAGAAGATATCATTCTATACCAATCCTTCCCTGAATTTATTTTTTAAGATATTTCTTTACAGTGTTGAGAATTGTTATAAATGTCTTAACCAATTTTAGAACTTGGTAAATAATTATTTTCTATGGCTCAAAGGTCTTAAAATCTACACTAATCCACTGTATTTTTCTTTTCTTTCAATTTCATCATAAGTGGTATTAAAAGGTTTTAAAAAGTCTAAATATAATTTTGAGAACCCTGGAGGAGATACCTTGTTTATTAATATTCTTTACATAATATAACTTACATAGAGATGGAAAAGTCTCCTCTTTTTGTTGACTTGTATTTGCCTCTGTTTATCTTCAGTGTTATCAGCAAAGTGGTTCCAAATTCAGAGCCCAAGACGCCAACGCCCAAGACCCCCGCCGCCAAGTCTGGACCTGGGAATCGTCCTCGGACGCCCCCGCCGCCCCCGATACTTGCCCCCATCGCACCTATCCTGCCCCCACCTGCCTCTCCGCTTCCACCACCTCCTGCCCCTTCATCGTTGCTCTCCCCCGCCCCTATGCTCTCTCCCGCCACGTCCCTCAAAACGCCGGTCCGCAGCGTAGTGACTGAGACTGTCAGTACCTATGTGGTGAGTGCTCGTGCTCTGGACTTTTGTTTATCGATAAGCAAATAAATTACACCTAAGATAAGATTGTTTAGCTGAACAGCTATTTGGTCACTGAGTGGTGTGTTGCTGATCCTTATTTGTATTTACTGTATTTACTGAAGATCCGAGATGAATGGGGAAACCAGATCTGGATTTGTCCTGGATGTAACAAACCTGACGATGGCAGCCCTATGATAGGTTGTGATGACTGTGATGATTGGTATCATTGGTAAGAGACTTATTTCCTTTTATTTTGTTTTTCATTTCTGACCCAGCGACCCCTTTTGTACCATGTTGTATTTGTATATAGAATTAGAGTTCTGCATGTTTTGTTGACAGTTAAGTTTCACTTGTTTCAATTGTAGCCTTAAAGGGAAAGTTCAGATTATTTGAAATGGGGTCACCATTACCATTTACCTATAGTCGATGGTGGTCGATGCCCCCAGTTTGTAGAAGCAAAGTCCTGCTGTCGACAGGGTCAGCAACAAAATGTATTTTAGCAACTTAAAAAAGGGTCACCTAAAAAAATCTATATCAGTTTAAGTGTACGCTATATTTAGAATATTTTCACTGCTTCATGTTGCCGTCAGACAGCCATTATAAAAGCCAAATATTTCTCTCGCCAAAACTACGACATTCTTTTCGCAAAAACAGTTTTTAAAAAACACCAATATTTGACTTATACAACAGTGGTTTCCCATCAGAGAAGGCAGCCTGACGGCAAGGTAAATTGGTGAAAATATTCTGAATATAGTGTACATACAAAGTGATTCTTTTTAGATTGCTAAAATATATTTTGCTGCTGACTACAGAGAAGTACCTCCTACAACCCCACTGCAAAAAATCCAAACTATCCCTTCAATTCACTGGCTTGTGTTTGTACCTGTTGGCGAAAATTTGGATTGTAATGGTACATAAAGTTTTCAGTTTTGGGTCACAGTTTGTCATTTATGTTGAAAAATGTAAACATGATGGCTCATTTGCCATTGACATGTTGGTAAATGGTTGGTTAAAAAGTAAAAAAAAGCAAAACAAATGTCAGTTTGTCTGCAAACTATTCTTCTTATCTGAGACATATTTGCAAATATAAAGTAAATGGGTGAAAAAGTTACTGAAGATAAGTTCATAATAAAATGATTTAGGGACATTTTTGTAGGCCAACCAGGAAGTTGGCATGATCCTGGTTCCCTCAACAAAAGGGTGGGATTTTCCATTAGATTAGTGCAGAAAATAACTTAAATAACTAAAATGAACGTTAGCATATAAACAAACTATAATACAGTTGCATGACTTGTGTGTTTAGCATGATGGCGTTTAATGTCTCCGACAAGCTCTGCAGGCTCATTCAGCCACTTATTAGAAACCGCCTCTTTAAAAGACATAACTGTGGTTTTTACTGGCGTATTTTATGTCGTAGGACATAATGTGAAAATCTCTTAAGCCTGTGTTAACCACAGACCTTATTTCAGGGTTGTAACCAAAAACCCAGTCAAAAAAAAAACACTGACTTTGAAACGAGTGAAGTAAGTGCAAAAATATTAACTAATTTCCAGGACTTCTGACTCCTTCCTGTTGCACTCTATAATTAACTTGAATCAAGCATTAGAGCCAGCAGTATAGTTCAAATTTTGTTACCATGCAGGTCAGCAGTTTTTGCTTAATGTTATCCTCTATAGTCAAGACTATATTCACTCTGTTTTCAAGTTTTATTTACTCTCTGTACTTCTGGAGGTCCGTCCATCAGTACTGAGTGTGTCTGAGTCTGGTAGTGGATAATTCCTGGATGGCTGCAGCATGTCTTTAACTGAAATGTATGTGTGAAGGAACATTACAGTGAGACTCCTGCCCCGTTATAGGTACATTCATAGACTTGTGTTGCCAGCAGCTTGTTTCTAGAGACATAATGTCCTCAAACTTCAGTTCAACAGGTCACCAAACAGTTTTGGTTTCCACTCTTTGTCATTTTATCTTACTGAAAAAGCACAGAGCTTTCAAATGACATCTTCCAGCTCTGGTTTCTCATCTGTCATTTGTCTCAGTTGTCCCGCTGCCAGAACTCTCACACTGTAGAAATGTTACACACTTGCCAAGACATAAAATCAATTTGACAGGTTTAAGCTCATTTATGTATCTCTTTTAGTTCAATATATTAATTAGTTTATATTTAAAAAAACACAGTAAATAATAAAGTAATATATTTTTTTTTTTAAAAAAGCAGCAGTCCTCAAGTCTGAAGGCACATTGTAGCAAGGCACAAGCACTCTGGACCGTATGTTTAAATCCTGTATTGTCTAAGACTGAGTGTAGTCACATATCTGCAGCGACAAACACTCCTGTAGCCTTAGTTATCACTTCTGTCTGAAAGCTTTGGGGAGGAAGCCTCGCCTTTCAGTCTGTTTTTGTCTCGTTCCACACATTCGGGTGATGCCTTCGTAAATGACTGAGTGTGTTTGAAATGTTTCACAGACGTACCCATCTTCAGCTGAACAATGTCTGCACACAGCTTTTAACCACTCCGCTTTCCATTTTTGCTGTAACCAACCAGCAAACCCTAATATTCACACAGAGTGGATCAAAATGTCATGGGAGGAGCCTAAAGCTCTGGTCTCTCCTGTGTGTTTGCCATTCAGATGCCAACAACACTACATTAGCTTTACCAACCTGGCTAACTGGGCTAAGCCGACTAGCATGCTACATCTGGTGCAGTGCCGAAACTTTCTGGATAAACTTGCACTTTCCTTGGGTCACAGGGTGCACCGAACCGAGTGTCCTGCACCATGCAGTTCAGGATGAATACACGTAGCATTACACTCCTAATAAATATAGTTCATTAGTTTATGATACTAACATATAAAAGCTTTATTTTAATCGCAAAAAACATAATTGGTTTGGTAGAAATGCATGAAACATCCCTGTACTTTTTGGAACATCTCAACATTAGCTTCGGAACGTGGATCGACATTTAGCTGCCGAAACTGAAAATAGGGTTGCCATTTTTAGTTGCCATTTTTAGTTGCCTTATTAGTTGCGGTTATAAGTCAGCTTATTCATGAAAATGTGACTTTGTTATAACAGGATGTGCTACCTTGAAACACTTAGAGCTGTATGTTGTACTTCGCCTCCCAAAATGTCACTAATCACCAGCTCTGGTTTGATTGAATTTAAACCTAAAATCACTGTGTGAAAAGAGCGCAAAGAGTCTGGCTCTCTTTAGGCTGTTTTCCTTTCACTCCTCACCCAGCTCAGTGCACTCGTCTCAGACAAATATTGCCCCAAAAATCATCCAAAAAACACAGCCGGTGATGGATTCAGCCCATCGTCAATAGGCAATATATTCATCCAGTCGCCCAACCCTATAATTATTTTGGGTATACTGAATTGAGGAAGCTCTCATACAGAACTGAATGTCCTGTAATGATCTGGGACTCTGCTAGAGATGTGAAAAATAGCTGTATCCTCTGCATCTTTTCACTGACCTGACCTCTCTTCTTCTTCTCTCGTGTGCTCAGGCCTTGCGTTGGGATCCTTACAGCCCCTCCCGAGGACCAGCAGTGGTTCTGTGTTAAATGTTCCAGCAAGAAGAAGGACAAAAAACACAAGAAACGGAAACACAAACTGCATTGAGACTATGCAAAAAAGCACATATTTTGGACTTTTTTTGGACTGAAAGCCATCACTGAACACTCGTGGCACTGCTGTAAAATAAAAAAAAAAAAAAAAGAAGTTTAAAATTGTGGCTGATACTAACATCTGATGATTTTTTTAATGATGTCAGCCATGATGCTTTGTGAGTTGGTAAGAAGAAAAAAAAAAGGATTTTACCAGCACATATCCAGCCTTAGTTCTCATGTGGGGCTCTGTGGTTTTCCCTTTTCACCTGTAAGCTGTTTGCTTGTTGTTTTGGATGTCCAGAGATCATGACAATTATGTTTGTAAAAGGAGACCATGATAGTTTGTCCAATATGAGAGCTCAACAAGGCAGAACCGGAGAACAACTAACACCCACCGTCTTTATTTCCTTCTTCAGTGACCTCCAAGTCAAACCTCTCCCCCAGTTTTCTGCAGTATCATTGAAATGTCATGTATATAATAATGACGGCATCAGGTGTGTGTAAATGTGTCAATACCAACTTCCAAGCCAAGTGCATTTTGTTCTTAGGATTCTGACTTGTTAAATCCATTTTCAGATATTGGTTTTTAACTCGAAATGATTTTCTGTAATTTCTGTACATTTTTTAAATTTAAAGTTTGTATTTTTATTTTTTTCTTCATATGGATTTGTCCTGGAGTTATATGCTGTAGCTGTGCTTGTAATGTAATTCATTTCGCTGATATTTCAATATTAAAGATGAACAGTCTGTGTACTCACAGACTTTAAGATGTAAAGCTCATTACCATCAAAACCGTACCTACATTTTCACTTCTGTGCAACCGTATTTTAATTTAAACCCCGACAGACGTCTCTACGTTTACATGCTTTTTTCCAGTATCTGTTTGTTTGCATTTGCTTTGCATATAGTTTCAAACGTGAGTTTCAGATGTTCAATTTTGTTCCAACTCATTTCGAGGGTTTCTGTGGGTTCTTGAGAAGTCTTAAAAGATAAATTATTTGAATTTTAGGCCTTTAAAATGTCTTAAATACTAATAATATATATATATATATATATATATATATATATATATATATAATAGACTTAATTTTATGTCAGTTTGTTATAAAGTTAGGTGCTGCCACAATGAATTGATAAGTTGTTAACTACTAAATTAATTTCCTACTATTTGGTTAATCAATAATTTTGAGTAATTTTTTAAGGGAAAAAAAAGAAGTCTAAATTCTTTGATCCCAGCTTCTTCTTCGTATAAATATTTCCTGTTTTTCTTTTTTATTCTTCTGACAATAAACTGAATGTCTTTGGGTTGTGGACAAAACAACATTTGAGGACTTCATATTAGGCTTTGGGAAACACTGATCAACATTTTTTCTCTGTTTTCTGACGTTTTATTATTGACCAAACTAGAGTCGATTAATCAGGAAAATAATTGACACATGAAACAGCAATGAAAATTAGTTGCAGGTCTAAGAAAGTTAGCTTTAACCCCAGTCTCACTTTTAAACAAGTTTTTTTGGGGGAAAAACTAAGCTATTGATTCACTACTACAAAATATAACCACTTATGCAAACTGTGCATGAACGTTTTCACCATTATAGATAAGAAAAGGGTCTTAAATTGCACTCATAATTGTCTTTAAATTTAACTTTTTGAAACCTGCAGAAACCCTGTTTTCAGACTTTGTAACAATACAGTTGAATTTGTCCCAGCAGCAGTGTGCAGTTGGTCACAGATCAAGTTCAGGATCCTCCCTCGCAGCAGTCTGTGCGATGCATTAGCCTAGATTTTGGGGCTGTTTTGCTGACTTGTCATTTAGCATTTCACCTACGTAAGATGCGTGGGAGAGTGCCTGACAGTCACACTGCACAGCGTGGCTTAACTAAAAGATTTTTGAATTGTAAGGAACAGATTTCTTAAAGAGCGTGTCTGAGAACGTCTCCTGTTGCCATTTGCGGCAGAGTTGTTTTTGCTTTTCCCTCTATGACCACACGGTGTCATTCTTCATGCACAGACACCGAGGCATGCTGCCCATGACATCTATAGACACCACAGCAGCAGCCTCACAAAAAAAAGAAACATGTTTCACCACATTATGAATGTCAGAAATGTAACAGGTGTCTCTCAGTTGATGCATGTGGAATTTTTATCTCGCAGAGCACGGCCATAAGTGAAACCATCTCCAGAGGTGTCATCCTTCATGAGAGAGAGCCTATAGATGACTGTACTGACTGTAAACGTGATTTACAGCCACTCAGAAGCTGTTAAGACCCCGTTTTCTACTGAAAAGTCTGCACTGTGAGATAGTAAAGTGTGTCCCCACAGTTATCAGTGGACTTATCATTTTTATGATGCAGGTTTCGCATGTCTGATGATCTAACTTTTTCCATTCTGTGAAGTCAAATGCGCACGTGAAAGGTTTGCAGGAGGAGTCCGCAGCTGTTATATCTATAGCTGAAGGTTTTATTAGCAGTCAGGCTTCTGAACTCTTAAAGGTCTGGATGTTCATCAGATTCTCTGTGCTTCTATTTATTTCTGGGAACAATCAGCAGACCAGTGCTGCCTGACCACAGGAGTCTGATCGGCTGATATTATAGCACAGCAGAAATTTATTCTGGTGCAAAACTATTTAATCATTTATGAACAGTACTGTAAAGGACCAGAGAGTAGGATTTACTGGCATCTAGTGGTGAAGTTTTGATTGCAACCAAGTGAATACACCTCATCTCACCCTTCCATGTGTGTAGGAGAACCTATGGTAGCCACTAAAGACACGACTACAGAGTTTCTGCAGGTCCTTAAAAAGTATAAAATCCAATAAGCTGAATTTCAGGCCTCAAAATGTCCTAAATATGATTTTGACAGGTCTTAAAAATTGATTGAATTATGTAGTTAACATAAATTGTATTTGTAATTGCAAATTGCATTAATATTGGTCTCACTTTTAAATGTGTTTTAGGGGAAAAAATGTATTAATCATGCTGTTACAACTACAAGACAGAGCCGTTGAAGTATAACCACAAATGCAAACTGTGCATGTACTTTTTTGCTAGTATGGACGTGCACATGGTCTTAAAAAGGTCTTAAAAAGGGTGAACTGTTAAAAATGCTTGTTTGTGTTTTACATGTATATGAATGTACAAAGTTTTAAACTTCACTTGTTGAGTTAAACCCTTTATCTAGAGCAACTGTTTGGTCCATTCTGGACTACGATAGAAACATGGCAGTTCAACATGGCAGCCTCTGTGGAGAAGGACCTGTATGTGTGGCACCATATTGACCACTTGCTGCAATATGTCAATAATGTTGCCGCCATACTGGTCCAGGCAAGGCTGGCCTGTGAGCAGATATGTTGCAGTTTTTGGATAAAAAGTACTTCAATGTTTAGATTTGAGTCATGTTATATTCAAGGGTTTATCTACAGTACATGGAGAAGGAAAAACGTTTTTTTTTTCTAAGTTACTCCATGTAGATCATGATCTCTTGAATATAAAAACAACTTGGCTGAGAGATGTAAACGTTATGGTGCCTGTTATCCAGGACAAAATGCTCCTGTTAAGTTATATTTGTGTAGAGGCCAGTTTAGACTGGACTAGTATGGCAGCGACAGTGACATACGTTTCAAAGGCTCATGCAGCGTCTATGTGTATATGTGTAATGAGGACCTGCGCCCTAGATATAAATAGCTCCTTCTAAAGTAATGAAAGCACAACTCCCACACATTCATGTGATTATATACTGATGAAAACATACTTATTAATATCATATTCAATTCCTGTCATATTCTGCAATAGATCTCTGTAGGTTTTACACACTGGACCTTTAAAATCAACTCTTTGACAGCGTGGTGTGATGTGCAGAGCAGTTTCTGTTCTGAATGAGCTGCAGCTGTCAGAAAGCTCTTAGCATAACCTGAGAAAAGCCCATTACAGCCTCTTCAGGGTAAAAGCATGGATTAGTTTATTAAATCTTGTTCAGACATTCTCTAATTCTGATTTTTGTGTGTTAATAGGCTGACTTTTGTCTTGACTGCTGGTAAAAAAAAAAATTTAGGTCTGAATCCATGACTGCACACACCAGGGTGCCTGTCATTTGTTCTACTTTGGTGCAAAAATCAATTATTTCAGTTTTACCCTCGTTTAATTGAAGGAAATTGTGGCACACCCAAACACTGATTCGTTTAATGCCCTTATTTAGTGAGTACAATCAGAGAAACAACAGTCAGTGTAGTAATACGCAGGGTTCAACCACAGGCTCTCAGATACACACCAATATCAGAATTTTAAACTTTGATACGATACTAGTATAAGTCAGCTTTATTTTCAATTCTGCCTTATGTACAGGACATACAGAGGATTGAAACACCATTTCTCTCACATGTTCTAAATAACAACAACGGCCAAAAAAAATACTAGGATGAAAACAAAAATACTAAGAAGCAAAGTACTCAAGTAACAAGGTGCTAACAAAAAGGATTTAGATTTGAAATAGTTTGGGAAGTTTAAGTTTAGGAAGGAGGTCTGGAGGGACAATAACAAGGCACAGATCAAAAACACAAACAAAAACTGTACTTGATGTCTCTTTCAGTACCATGGCAAAAAGAAAAAAAAAGCCCCAGGCACACAAAATAGATTTATTTTTAATTTACTACATGCACACAGTGAAAAAGTCACTGAACACTGTCTGGTTTTGCTGCTGCAGGCCAAATTTCAGGCAGGACAATAAAGACTGAACTGAACTGAGATCTTGAATGAGCATTTAGATCATTTTTTTTAATAGCTTTGGTACTTTCAATACGATTAGTAACAGATATTGGATGATTTTAAACACGTGGTCAATACTTTTTACTAAAAAGCACACGTGACTCATTCACTTTTTAAACTTGTGAAATAATCCTTTTACTCATTCACGTCTCTTTCTGTCTCTGTTTGAGTGTGTTCCTCCCCATAAATGGCCCTGATGGAAATCTACTCAGTGTCGTCCGATAACTGTAAATCAAAGAGGAAGTGGAAAAAATGATGTGGGCCCAGTGTAAAGAGGAACTAAGATGACTTCTGCCCATGCAAAACAAGCTGACATATCAATGTGGTGAAGCTTTTTATCACATGAAATGCACTCTCTTATGAAAGCCCACACAAACAGTCAGTTTACACAGAATCAAAGGGGGTAGTGTGTAATAAAGAGTTTCAGTGATAAAAGTAATCAAATAACAACACTTTGTACAAGTTAAAATGTCAACAAGGTCACAGATAGCAGTCGAATGCTAAAATGCTAACTCCAGTCATGGCTGTGGGCCTGTCTCGCTGTCTGTCTCCCTCTTCAGTCACACATGCTGGTGTCAGGTCTCGTACAGTCAAACCTTTATGCTAGCATCTGTTGGATCATAAATTTTACTGTCCGGTGGCGGTAAAGATAGAGCTCTGGCATGTCTGACATAAAAAAGGATTAAGTCTTTATTTCTAATTGGGTAAAAAATGTTTTCACCTTGTACAGATGCATCTACACTTCCTCACTGACAGGATATGATGCGTCTGTGATGCAGAATATGCTGCCTATTGATATACAAACAGGCAATATGCTTCCAATTCAAGTAAGATATTAATTTTGCTTCTTCAGTGTACTCTGCATTAATGCACGCAAGAGAGCACAATGTGCACCGAGCTGTAACAGTTTCACTTTTAACCCACAAAACACAGACAGTATTTGTTTAGTGGCCTCGGTCCCATGGGAGTCCAAAAGTGTCAAAAAAGGGAAAGCTGATGGCTGCTTTCACTCATCATGAGGCCACCTGCAGAGCTGTAATCGTGCTGTTATTTGACTTATTACATGACAGACACGAGAGCAGCTCTCCCTTCTCTGTGGACGTGAACAGGATGTGGCTGCTTTCTTGCAGCGATGCATCTTTGCAGCTTTCACAAGTTGATTATATCACAAATGCATTTCATCTAGCATTCAGATACCATTTTGTGTTGTATTATTTTACTGCTGGAACCGGCTCTGAACGAGGTTTTTCGACTGGGACTGGAACATTAGTGCACACCGAGGTTATTATAGTTAGGTGGTGCAAAAAACATTTTAGTGAACCAAAATAAAAACTTGACATCAGAAAGATGGAAACTGACTGAAACAATATTGTGTGCTTATAAAACTAACTAACTAAAAAAAAAAAAAAGAAAATACAAATGTCTTCAGTTTTAGTCTGTCAATTTGGGATGGGAGCCGGGATCTATATGTAACGGTGAGTCAACTGCCCTCACAAAGTGTTGTGTTTGTACTGTAATACCTGACCTGAACTTCTTAAATCTTGGCCCTGACAAATACCCCGATATCACGAGATAAGGCCTGCAGATTCAGTGACATCTTTTAAATCACTTCTTAAAACCCATTTTTATAGACTTGCTTTTATGTGATGTTGATGTTCTCTTATTCCATTCCTTCAGTATTTACATTGACTTGACAACATCATGCTATGTCTCGGTAATCTCTGCCCTCTTCATTTTAACTTATTCTTAGTGTCATGTTTTTCTAGTTTTACTGTTCTTATTTCTTTTACTGTGTTTTATTGTTTTTCCTCTGTTTTAGTGTCTTTGCTTGTGTCTTGTTTTACTTCAGTCTTAGTTTACTCCTGTTTGGCTCTCTGTTGTTATTTTTCCATGGTATCCTGCTCTTGTGCTCTTTTACTTTGTCTGTCAAAACACTTTGTAAACTCTGTTTTTAAAGGTGCTATATAAATAAAGTTATTATTATTATAATAAAACAAGAATTACCACCTTGTTGTATGCCTGTGTCAACCACTCAAGTTGCAGATTACACCCATGTTTGTCCAGACTCATATAACATATGTAGTGAAGACTCTGAAGGAACTTAATATGTGTATTGTTTGGTGAAATTGTCATTATAATGATATGTATGATTCCAGTGAGAAACATGTTGTCTTCACCAAGAGCCCTTTCTTTACAGAGAAGGACAGGGGACTGACAGAGAGCTGAACATATGATGTGAAAGTGAAGTTGACTTTTGACCTTTTGGATAACAAATGTCATCCCTTTATCATTGTATCTTATTAGATATTTGTGTGTAATTTTGTAATAATTAGCATATGAATTCTTGAGTTATAGTCAAAAACATGTTTAGTGAGGTCACAGTGACTGTTGACCTCTAATAAGTTCATCAAATTAGAAGAAATTCCCTCAAGATGATCTTGACTTATCATGTTCATGAGAACAGGATGGACATGAGGTCACAGTGACCTTGACCTTTGACCCCAAAAATCTAATCAGTTCAACCTTGTGACCAAGTGGACATGTGTGCCCCGTTTGAAGAAATTCTGTCCAGGAGTTCCTGAGATACCGCATTCGCAAAAATTAAAGTCACGGTGACCTTTTACTACCAAATCAGAATCAGTTCCTGCTCGAGTCCACATGGTCATTTACACACAGTTTGAAGAAATTGCCTGTAGGCATTCTTGAGATATTGTGTCTCAAGAATGGGACGGATGGACAACCCGAAAACACAATGTCTCCGGCCACAGCTGTCACCAGCATGGAATCATAAAGATAAATAAAACTAGTACTGAAAGTAATAAAAGCAAAATTTTTCAAACAATATCAAGCGTGAATTCTCAATAGCTGCAACCAGCCGACCGTGCATGTGCAAACACACACACACACTCACACACACACACACACACACCCACACACACACACAAACTAAACTGAAAGGAGCAAACCCACTTTAGAAACTAACTGAAACTAAACTGAACTGAAAACAAAGATTAAAAATGAAAACTAATGAAAAATACCAAACTACAACAACTCTGGTGCACACGATATTATCACACTGAGCGTTTTTTTGTTCTCTTACATGTTAGTAGATCAGAGCAGGAAGAGAGACCCTCAGTTATTTTGCACTCTGCAGGATGCCTGTGGCACTGCCAGTCATACTAAGTAGCAACACATCATAAAGAACTGGATTCCAGTGTTTAAAATATTCATGTCGGCAGCACGAGCGGGGCTGAAATGAAGGGAATTTTGTGCCATGATGATCAGAGGACGTGGAGTCCCTTCATGCCGGTCCTCTCAGCTATGATACCAGCACACGTCGACATGACCCTGTTTTCAGATGACTTTCCTACTTAATGTCACGTTACTCTAACAGGACACAACACCTATGGGAGAATGAGACCTAGATTTAATCTCTCCTGGGTTTTGCGCAAAGAATATTGTGACAAATTACTTTCACATTTATAATCGGACAGGAAAAAACACGCGTTAAGTGTGTTACTTATGAGAAGATATGTGTTCTGCTTCGAAAACTGGTTTGGAATCATCATATTCCTAACTCTGTGGCTCAGAACATAGGCAAATAAGCTTTGTCCAATGCAAATTAACATGCGATGCTTTCTTTGATGCTTTCCTTGCGCTCTGAAACCTGCTACCAGTTAACGATTAGGGCCTCCTGTAATTTAATCGTAATATTGAGAGCCATTTCCTATCCTAGATCATTCTGTAGAATTACATGGAAGTAAATGTCATTTGAATATGGGTACATTTTGCTCACAGGCAGTTAAAATAACTCTCAATGACTGCAGGTATTTCAGCATAGATTGACTGCAGTCTGAAATGGTGAACAGTGTGGGCCGTACTGTAACCTGTCCTTATTTAACAAGTCTTCAGGCTGATGTTTGCTCATATTCCAGCAGGCTATCTTTACTCCTTTCTACTCCAGACCAATAATGACACGAGGTTGTCAAGGACGGCTCCCTACCTGTCATGAGCCAGCTCATGGAGGGACAATGACATGTACATCCGCACAGGAGCAAAATATAGAATGGTTATTTTTATGGTTTTCATAATGATTAATCTGTCCATCATTTTCTCCACGGACCTGTTAGTTGTTTGGGCCATAAAATGTCAGAAAAAAGGTGAAAGATGTTGATCAGTGTTTCCTAAAGCCCAAGATGACGATCAAAGATCAAAGATCAAAGATCAAAGATCAAATAATCAAATTATCAAATGTCTTGCTCTGTCAATGAGCCAAAGATATTCAGTTTTTTTGTCCTGGAGGGATAAAGAAACCAGAAAATTTTCACATTTAAGAAGCTGAAATTAGATCTTTTTTTTTTCTTTAAACAAATTACCTGTGTATGGGTACTCAGTGATGACCAGAGTGTTTAGGTATAATAGTAGTAATATAATGGTTTTTAGGGTGCTGGACTTGATAAAACTGTTTGCAGGAGTGTGCCTTGTCTTGGCCTTTATTTGCAGCGGTTCACTGATTCAAGTACATGCCAACATGCACAGAAGTGCGCCACAAAACCAGGACTTGTGGATGAGATCTTGTGGCAACTGTGTCGATGTTTCCTCTAATTTTCCCCGATCTGACAGTGGGAATAAATCATCCATGTCCAATATCCTGAAGTTTTCCTAATATGGGTGTCAATTAGTGGAAGAGTGCTACTGTGGCCACAGCTTTACAGCCTGCAAACTGGGCTGCCGCAGGCAGCACAATGCATTAGCGCACGATGAGCTGTCAGAGAGGATTATTTCAGCCACGCCAGTCAGCGAAGGGGGTGGGCGCCGCTCTGCTGCACTAAACCGAGGAGAAAGAGTGGGCGGGAGACAGAGAAAGGGAGAGAAACACTATAGAGGAAAGAGGGAAAGAGAAGAAAGTGTCCATTACACCGGGTGGATTTTTCCAGAGCACCGATGTTGGAACACTCTTCTGAGCTGGCCCTGGTGCAGAGTTTGTATGCCAACAGCATGCGCTGTCCCCCCTCTGCGGCCGGGATCTCTGTCAGGAATGAGGACCTGCCTATGAGGTACGTTGGGGTTGGCCCCTCATTCAAATCTGGGCTAGCTTTTGTGGAGCAGCCCCGTATTTGGACTGCTCTTTGTCTGGGCTGAATATTGTCATAGGATGTATTGTTTCCAGTTGAGGCGTTCTCCCATGCTGTGAGTGTGTGACTGTGGGAAGGGTGGTGGTCCTCTGGTGGCCCTATATGTTTTTTTTTTTTTTAATGAACCCAGAAACCATACATTTGAATCCACTGAATTTGGCCACTCATATCAGTCCCATCTTCCCTGGACAAAAAGGATTTGATCAGGAGGGTTAGGTTTTAAATTGTATCTGAATAGAAGGATCAATATCGTACAGCATCCTCATGTCATTTCATATACGTTCCTCCTCTTTTCAAAGTTTCACACGGGCTCAGACACTTGCATGAACTATAAATAAAGAATGAGAGATAAATGTGTCAGTGATGCAGGTGTTTGCCTCTGAATCGCCACAAAAAAGACAAACCTATGTGATGATTAGATATCTCCTGAAACCAACACAGGCCTTACTGTACGCACTCAGCCAAAAACAACAAAAGATATCAAGAAGGAACATTTACATCCATCTTGAAATTTGCATCAGTTTAGTGGAACTGGCCCCTGATAAGATGGTGTTGTCATGCGTGCAGCTGAGCACATCTTGACACAGTAGATTTCCTTTACAAAGCCTGATAAGATGAAGTTCTCCCTCTCCATTTTGAGAGCTCTTTAGTTGGTCGCCATTCTGCAAATGCTTTCACGAACGGCAGAGCTAAGAAAAAAGTGTGCCTCCAAGTTCATGGTGAACGTGTTCATAAAGGCATGATTTGGCCCATTTGGGGTTGAAGCTGGCCTATTTTTACACTGAGTGGTTTGTCACGAAAAGGGTGCAAATTTAAATGCTGCTGGATGATGATGATGATGATGATGATGATGATGATGATGAGTGGGACTTGAGTTCCACCGCATGAGGGGAAAACATTTGATGTAAACAACAAAAGCATGGTACGTGTGGAGGATTATGTTGGGATTACAGTAGTAATAATCTGAGATTAAGAATAGAAGGCTAGTATTAGAAGGTGCCAGCAACTAGGCATCAGGCTCTGGAATTCACTCCAATAAACATCTCTTAGAAAAACCAAGGAGCCGCACACCAAATGGGAGAAATAAACAGGTGTGGTGGCATTGTGTCCTGTACAGAAAACTCTACTGTATGTATTGTACATACCCACAAGGGAAACTGGAGCTGCTCCTTTTTTATAACAAATCTATTCAATAAGATCCCCTGAGATCTAATTGAGTCAAAGGAAATATGTGGATGCTGCAGATGGGATGACATTATTGTATTTTTCCTCCATCTTAATGAAACCTGATTCTCGAGAGAGGTTTAGATGTGCTTTTTATAGCGGCCCCTCCAGCTTAATGGTAATGCATGTTGCATAGTGGGCTTGTCTACATGTATGGCAAAATAGGTCGCATATCACATTATGCATACAAACCTCTTTTAGGCACTGTTTAATAGAGCACACTCGACACTGCTGCCAAGTTGCCTTGAAATTGCTATGGATACAAGGATTAAGTCGGATTTCGTGAATGGGATGTTTCTTAACACTCGCTATGAATAATATTTTTGGATTGTGCAGCTGCTGGGGCAATAATGAATGGTTTGATAATTAGGCTAGGCACCCCCGCCCCCCCTCCTGCCTCTCTGCTATTGCAAACAACACTTGACAACAGCCCCCCTACCTTTCTCCCCCAAGTGTAGAGGCCTCGCCCTGCAAGTCCGGCACAACAAAAGAAGATAGGCTCCCCCTCCCCCAGGGAGACAACAGCCCAACACAAAGGGGTACGTGACCTGTGACCCTGGGGAAAAGCAAGACAGAAAGAAAAACTGCTATTTAAACCATCTCACTTTTGATTTATGGACCCAACTGCCATGTAAGCCAATAAACAACCTGGAAATAGTCTTGTTGATTTGCGTAATCTAATAAAAAACAAGACAGGTGCCTAATTTAGGCTCCTGAGAAATTATGGAAACAGGAACAACATTATTAATCATGATGGTAATGACCTGGGTACTATATTTAAACGTTTTAAATGGCACTCTAATCAGGATCATTAGGTCCCTGACTCATCTACAGACTAACCTCCCTCTACGACAAAGCTGGACAATCTAATGTACCACTTTTGATGGGCTCCAGAATATATATGAATCACATTATATTAATATAATGATGCCACAGCAGATAAGACACCATAAACTACAAATAGGTCACTAAAGTCTCTATAGAACACCGTGTCTCAACCCCTAAAGGAACATTGCAGTTGTTTCTGTACCACTTTACAATAAGACCACCCTTATGAATGATTTATAAATGTTTTTTTTATGGTTGCAAACGCCTTATAAATCTTTGATAAACAATTATAAAAAAGTTATAACACAGTGTTCATACATTGATGTGTGTTCACTACTTGGCAAGATCCAGGTACCGCTTACAACTAATTTAATCTTACTAATAATTTCTTTCTTTATCTAATAATTTATCAACCATTTTCTTTATTAATCATCTAATTGTTTGGTCCATAAAATGTCATAAAATGGTCAAAAATATTGTTCAGTGTTTCCCAAAGCCAAAGATGATGCCCTAATTTTTTTTGTTTTGTCCACAACCCCACAGATATTCAGTTACCTGTCATAAAAGACTAAAGAAACCAGAAAATCTTCACATTTGAGAGGCTGAAATGAGAGAATTTTGACTTTTTCTTTCTTAAAAAATGATTCAAAAAGATTTATTATCAAAATAGTTGGTAATTTTATAGTTGACAACTACTTGATTTATTGTCACAACTCTAAAGCCAAGTGAAGCTTTCTGACTATTAAGATATGCTGACAGTAGTTAAATACAAGTGACTTATTAACAAATACCTTGTGAAGCTGACAGGTATAAATGCTGCTAATGGAGAAGACAAATTACGCTCAGTAAGCAATGAGATCTGAGGCTTAACAGTACAGATAAATGTGGGCTCACTATTTGGCAAACAAGCAGCCACTGTTGATATAATGATTTATAAAGTGTTTACAACCTAATTATAAACCATTTATATTGTAATCTTATCGTCCAGTGATACAGTAATTTTACATCGTTTAGAACAGGGGTGTCAAATGTACGACCCACGAGCCAGAACGGACCCACCAAAGGATTCAATCTGACCAACTGGGTGCCTTTGCAAAGTGTAAAAAAAAAATGCAGTTATTAATTCCAGGCCAGATTCCTATAGTGGTCATATTTAAATACTGATCATTGTGCAAAATATTGTCAATCAACCACTTCAGTACAAACAGTCTATATCAGACTTGTAAGGCAGGGGATAACTTAAACTTCTTCCTCATTAACTTCCACTTTGGTTGGTGTGGTATGGGGTTGCCAGCAATACTACACGGGTCTGGAAATGTATAGAAAATTAAAAGAATGTTTAGATCTTGACATGCTGTTTGAATCATAAAGAAATAAAATACTATATTGTCTTTCAGTTACGAAATACATAACTGTTTGGTGCATTTGTAGATCCACTGTGATCTATAATGACAGTAGGCTCACTGTATGTAGAAAAACTGAGACAGAAACAGAAATTGCACTTATTTTTCTAAAGATATTTCATGCTGCTCATCATCTCATCATCATCATCTGTTCTGTAAATGCATGCTTCATTGATTGTAAAGGCTTTGTGAATCTACTTTTTACACTAAAAAGTGAAAGAAATGGAGGTGTTGTTATTTATAGGTTATTATGCAATGGTTTTACTGGTTTGGCCCACTTAAATCAAACTGGACTGTATGTGGCCCATAAACTAAAATGAGTTTGACACCTCTGGAGGGACATTACAGTAATTTTACATTGGGTAGGAGCTGTGAGGCTGTCTGAGCAGCAGCAGCAGGCAGCATGGTTTCAGACTTTTGTTGAAGAGGCCACGCCTCTGGTTTGCTGCAGCTCGGTGTGTGCAGTGTGACAGCGGCTTGCCTGAATTTATTTCAGTCGGGGGACGAGAGAGAGAAATTAGGAGGAAGGAATAAGGCGGATATCGGTGGCCTCTCTCTCTCTCTCTCATGCAGTTTTGAAGAAGACGCCCCCTCCCTGCACCTGTTCTGCTTCGTCTTGTCTCGCCGGAGTTGAGCCTCTTGCGAGTGAGCGGACGTCGCTTCTCATTGTTAGATAGATAGACGTTGTTTTGAGCATGACTTCGACGTACAACCTGGATTTCCACCCTCTGACCGAAAGTCGGTTATTGACTTCGGGCGACACAATGTAAGTAAATCCCACCATTATAGATGTGTACTGCGTTCACATCTCGCTCTTACATTTGTGGCTGTTTGTAGAGCTGAAGCGAACAACACAGTTCAGGGCGAGTTGGGAGTTAGCTAACGTTAGCTTAACTGGCACAACTGAGATGCTAACGTTGCTAATCATTCGAGCAGAGACTATACGCTCACCTGGAGTTGAAATAGTTTGTCTAACTCGCTTCATGTGGCTTATAACCGCAGGAGAAGACGGTTAACTAAACGTAACACCTCTACTGAGCAAACACACCCTCTCGGCTACACTTTAACTCGAAGTGACTGGAAGAAAACGCAATTTGCTTGCGATGGTCCGGTCTAGAAGGGAACTCTTGATATGCGGTACTCTCGCGAGATCTGTACACCCTCTTTCCTCATTGTACACACAGTACAAACTAATTATGTTTTATAACGTGACAACTCTATTGTCAGGATCTGAGTAGGTTAATGGACAGAAAACAGTTGACTAGGGTAAGGGAAAGATGTTGGGTTGGTTTGAAATGACTACTCTCGCGAGGTCATTCGCGGGTCTGGGGTTCCCTTCGAGACAAGACCGTTGGCGACGGTTTCGGATAGTGGGCGCGCGCTACACTGGTCAAGTGACATGTGCTTCCGTAGATCACACGTTTCGGTATCAGTTCAGAAAAACATCGATTAGCTTTTAAAAACGGGAGCCCAGGAAGTCTGTTTGCGTTACTCTACTTTTAAAAACACATCACCATCTTCTTGGTTGATGCTTTAATTAGTAAGCTTAGTTGCAACTGGATAAGTTTACGTTGACGTGTGCTCGACCGAAACGGTAGGTGTTAAAACAATTATCAGTGGGTTTTAAAGGGAAGTGCGTTGAATAGGTTTACTGTATTAAGTTGGTGTAAAGTGTGCTAATAATATATTTTGTTGTCCACCAAATATCGGTGTGTTTTTTTTGTTTTAATGGTGCATCGCAATAGTACAAGTGAACTTGTTTGTAAGCAACACACGGGCTATCTACTTGGCTTGCATGGGGAGTGTTAAAAGGGAACTCTTCATAGCGAAATTCTCGCGATATTTGTGCTCGTTGATTCCTAATTTTGCAAGTCGTACAGTTAAATCATGTTTTATAATATGCCAGCGGTGTGGTTGAAATCTGGGTGAGTGTAGGGACAAAAAACATTCAGTATGAGTTAAAGAAGAATCATAGTGAAGGTTAAAATGTACACTCTCGCGAGATCTTTATAGCGGGTCTGGGGTTTCCTTCAAGACACGACACCGGGAGCCCTAGACCTGTGAACGATCTCGCGAGAGCGTTGATTTGAACCCATGAACTTTCCCTAACCATAACCCAAGTGTTTTCGGTCTTTAGGTAGATTTTAACCACAGCGTTGTCACAGTATTTATCATAATTAGCTTGTACGTCGTGCACAGTGAAGAAATGACGGGTGTAAATCTCGCGAAAGTTTGACGAATCAAGGGTTCCCTTCTAAACACGAGCCGGTCCCTCCCTGTCTCTTTGCTAGCAAGCGTGCAAGCTAAAAACCTTAGCTTCAGCTCTCAGGCACTGGTGCCCCCGTCCATGTTGAGAGTAGAGTGCTTACTTAACAGTAGAAAACACGTGGTTTGCTACATTATTGAGCCATTAATGGACATCTTGTGACAGGGCATGTAAACAAGGGAGAAAAGACATTCGCCAAAGCACAGAGGTCTATATTAAAAACTATGTCCTGTCGACATAACAGCTAATCCTGTTTGACAAAAACATTTCCAAGACCACAGTCTGCTTTTACAAGGCTGTTTAAAATTTAAATGTTTTCACTTTCAGGAGTGCTATCTTTATTTTGCAGGAAAATGGGCCTGGTCGTTTGATTTTATGGACTTGCACTCAGGAAAATGTTACAATCAAACTGTTAGTTTGTAAGAGTGTTTCTTCAAACCTTTTTAGTAGTTTTGTCATTAAATTATCCCTTTATCTTGTTCTACAATGAAACAGTCATTAACTGAAAAATAATTGGCAACTGTATTGATAATCATTTTGTTGCAAATTTGATCAAAAATGTTAGACATTCTCTTGTTCTTACTTATCACTTGTGGACATTTGCTGCATTTCTTTGTTTATTTTGACAGTAAATTGTATGACTTTAGGTTTATAGGTGTGAGTTGGAAAAACAAGTAATTTGAAGACTTGGGCTTGAGGAAATTGTGATGAATGCTTTTCACTAGGGCTGCAACTAAGGATTATTTTCATTATCACTTAATATCTAAATCATTTTCTTGATTGACTAGTTCTTTGGTTCAGAAAATGACAGAAAATGGTGAAAATTGTTGTTTTCCAAAGCCCAAGGCGATGTCTTCAAATATCTTTTGTCTACACCCCAAAGATATTTGATTTACTGTCATAGAACATCAAAGAAACCAGAACATATTCACATGTGCGACATTGAAATCAGTGAATCAATCAATTATCAAACTAGTTGGTGATTAATTTAATAGTTAACAACTAATTGTTTAATCTGTTGATCATGGCATCTCTGCTTTTCACTATTACATTTGGAGACCTAAGAATCAAATAATTGAGAAAATAATTGGATGATTAATTGTTTGTGAAAATAATTAATGGCAGCCCTAATTTTTTGATAATAATCCCAAACCAAGATTTAACCAGTGAATGGCTTGATTTTTTTTTTTTTTTTTTTTTATAATATTTGACACTTCTTAAGGATATTTTTCGATCTTTTCAGTGGGACTTGTAGACAGTGAGGTGGTGATTAGATCTGGTCTCAGCTTTATTTGATTGATTTATCCCTCTGATTGTTGACGGTGAGAGTGACTATCAGGGCTTAAGCGTGATCCTTTGGCAGCCAACGCAGCTGTAGTGCTATGTCAGTAAGCTAAGTGTCACAGTGATCCCTTTTGTTGTGGCCAGGGAGCTGTTGATCTGTGCAAAGTGTAGGATCTTGGCACAGGGTCCGGGGGCTGCTCAAGCCAGCTGTTCTGTTCTCTCCCCGCACTGTGAGGGTGGCGCTGGTGGAGGGAGAGTGCCATGCAGCCAGATGTTATAGGCCAAGAGTAGGAGGGCTCTGATCTTGCCTGTCACCTGTTTCTCAGCTCCTGCTGCTAGCTTGGCGTGGCTATAATTACAAGACTCGCTGTCCTGGAGCTACATGCGCAGCCTTGAAGCACTCATAATCACGTCCCCTACGTGGGGTGGCGTGATCGAAGGTTGAGCAAATTCCTCTGCAAGCTTTGCAAACAAAAGATATTGTCAGACTGGTTTACATAAGACCAGATGTATCCACCATGTCCATGAAATTGTCAGTACTGTGTGGCTGCTCGTCATTAAAAAAGTCTAGACTAGAGGTATTTCAAAGCAGCAAAATAAGCTATGATATAATTCTAAAGTTAAATGTTAATTAGAATAATATTTTCAAAATTGTGCACTGTTTAGGTCAGCATGCTTTAGACCTAAAAGTCAGTGACCTGCAGTCCAAATGAAGTGGTATCAGCTTTTTGGTTGAGAAAGTGCCTCTTGAGTGCTCAAGTCAAGAGTAGCAGTAATGGATTGGATTGAGGGGATGTGACAACAAGAGATCCTTTCTTTTAGATTGATTGATGCCTTTGTGGAGCAGAAAGCTTCTGTGTGCAGTTGTAGGCTCTGTCACGAATCACAGATTATTAGTGCCCTATATAAATGTCCACCATTTCAATTCTGAGTGTCCAAAAGTCCTTTAAGTGTCCAACAAAAACACAGTGCCCATACAGTACGCTACTTTCTGTGTACAATCCCACAACACATTAGGTGCTAGTGAGTAATATGCCATGTTGATCAAATGGAAATTTTAATTTAGACTCATTGACTTGGCTAAAAGTTAAAGAAACACTCAGAGCAGCCCAAATTTTCCAAAAAAACAGGATTTTAAGACTTATTTGGTGTAGTAAATCACATGAATCAATAAATAATTTGTATTTTAAATGCCCCCGTCGTTTTTTGATGGTTGTGTTCGAATCTGGATGAGATCATTTTGATTTTGCAACCAGCATTGTGTATTCAGACGAAATATATTCCATTAACTTACTAAAGTCTCTGTCTTCAGATAGAAGTCATTGCTGTGATGAGCTGCATTATTTTGTCAGACTGAGCAGGATCACGGTGTCTCTGAGTAAACAATGGCTAATGTTAGCAGTCCTTGCACCAGCAGCCTTTTTTCTTTGCAGTTTAACGACCACATGCCTGTGATTAAAGTCGTTACACATTGATCTAGTTTAGTGGTTCTGTGTCAGTTTGTTCTTACACTGCCTACATGCAACCTTATTTTCATTCTCTAAACAAGAATGCTGCCAAACTGTGCTGGTTTTATGTCAACTGTCCCACCTTCCACCTTTCTAGTTTACAACATCCGGGCCATCTGGGCATTAGTGTGAGGAGAAGGTGGCTGCTGTCTGGGGGGCAGCTGTGTAACATCTTAGACACAACAATTAAACAATATTGGACATGAATAAAATATTCATAACTCATTTATTTATGGGGCCAACTAGTGAGGGTAGCAACATTTAATCGTGTAGTCAACTTACCATCGACATTTCAACAATGCACTGTATCACTTACTGTAGTGAAACACAATGATGTTCAGATATGTCCAGAAATCTCATTTTACAGCTCACTCTAGTGTAAACTCAGTGTCTATAATATAGGATGCACTGAATGGGTGAGTGGTTTCTGTCACAATAAAAAAATGTGGGGGTTTTGTTGGTATAAGCTGGAACCAAAAAATTAGATGTTTAGTTAGGGGAGTTTTGTATTAATTAAAGATGTTCTGTTGCCTATCACAGGTTAGGATAATGGATGACTGATTTAAGTCAGGGCAGCAAGCACAATCTGTCAAAGTAATCAAGTGTAATTGCAGCTTTTAGTGAGTTGTTTGTCTCTTCATTTGAGATGCATTGGTAAGGCTGCTGCCTGTTCCGGTGAGCTCCACCTGAAGATTTAAATTCATGCTACGTCTGAAGGCTGACAGAGGCGTGAGCAGAGTTTATTTAGTCGGATGTTTGACTGTTTGTCGTTCACACGAGCTTTACTTTAGCAACGTCATCCATAACCGCCAGGGACACTTGGTGTGATTATGGAGCTAATGGGGCGGGCCTTGTCATCAGATGCTGGCCGTCTGTTAACATGCGGCCCATTCAGAGGCTGATTGAACATGTCTGTCTTCATCAGGGGAAATGTAACAATGAAATCAGGCCATATTGAGCTGAATTGGAGTTAATGCCAGGAGGAAAATATTTTAATAACTTCTCATCAGAACCACAATGTGCTGATTAGGGTCGACCACTCAGTATGGAAATCAAATAACACGCAGGCCTCCTGTTTCTGCTTTCTGGCCTCGAGCGACATCCACTCTTGGTTGTCATTTGTTTTTTTTGTTTTTTTTTTTTCCTTCTTCAAACCCGGGCCACAAGTCTGAGTGATTCTGGCTCAGGGGTCCTACAGAAAACCTCCTGTAAATCCTGCTGCTGTTTGTGACCAGTTTTTAAGTTCCAACTTCAAGCCTGTCAGGAGGATATTTTTATACAAAGCGCGTGAAACCTTCTTCAACCTGTCAAAGAATATTCCACCTCCTTTTGGTAGTAGTGGAGAAAATAGATGGAGCTAGAAGAGAGCGCCTTTATGTTCTACTTGACAGCTGTCAAAGATATTACCGAGGCATTAGAGGCATTCTGTGTCTCGTTGAATCAGCTTATAAGGCCATTGGTTTCCTGAAAGAAAAAGCAACTCATGAATTTTTCTGAGGGTATTACTCGCAAACAGCTGTTTCCGTGGACTGATTTTCCTCTTTTCTCAGAAGCATTACGAGTGTCCATGTGAACTTTGACTTGTTTTTTATCCCCAATAAAGCATGACAGCAGTGTGCTGCTGGTTGCCAAAACAGCCCAAGGCAAAGGGTGTTAGTCCATTACTCAAAACAGGAAGAGACTCTGCATTGTGTGCAGCATTTCCCTAACAAGACCTGTTTGATCTGTGTTTTAATTAAAGCATCACTGTGGTAGTTTAATTGATATTGTAAGTGCCAAATATCACTAACAAACAGTTAGTAATGATAAAAATACACACAAATCAGTTTTTTTTAATAATATAAATGACCACAAGTAATGGGGAGGATTGAGGTTGCTTTCTATCAGCGGTGGTGACAAAACAAAATCATGTGACATGTGTTGCTGCTGTGACCCCTGATGGTTTAGGGATGAGTAACGTCCAAACGCACAACGCTGAGCTTTCAAAATCATGTGCATTACCAGGCAAATTGGCTGGCTTTCTATTACGGGCACAGCAAAGGTGTCGCTGGCATACTTGCGCGGTCAGAGCTCACCAACAGGACAGACACATGGTCCAGATAAATCACCTGTTTTTATGGGTGGTGCAGCAGTAAGCATGCAACTGTCGTGGCTCAGGCTCTGAATGACTTGTCAGCTGCTGCAGGGCGTCTTGGAGCATGATGAGCTGCCACATCGCAGGGCTGTTTGTGGAAGCTCAGCAAAAGACTTCATCACCACTGTCTGGGAGCTCTCTGCTGGGTGGTGTACAGAGGGAGTAGAACTGGACAGCATTGACTGAATCAATTATAGTATTTTTGAAATGGTACCCTCATCAATAATGTTCCAATAATGTGCATGCAAGGGGAAAATGTTGCTTATGTCAATAAGATCATTAAGCAAATAGTGGCCCCAGCTGTTGATTTCTCTAGAGCAGTTAAATTATTTGTCAAAGGCTGTAACAGAACTGTAATGCAGACTTGATGTTTAAAGGGTTGGTTCACCCAAATAATACAAAATATTTTCTCACTTGCACCATTTGTTATACATGCTTAGGTTTTGAGATGTAGGCCATTAGATATTTGAAAGAAACATTTTAAAAAAAATTACCAGCAATGACATGTTTACTGAAACAATGTCCTGGTTATTCATCACGTCACTGAACCCACTGTAAACAGTTTTCTTTGAAGCTACTGAAAAAATAACCCCCATGAAAACTGTTGACAGTATGTTAAGGTGTATGCCAGCAGCTTTATATTGGCATAATGCCGCCGCTGTATTGACATAACATTATGCTGCTTTAAACGGCTTGACACTCAAGTTCCACTGATAGATACTACTTTAGATCTGCCACTTAAAACTGACAGACTGGCAGATACTGATCCTCACAGGCAGCTGTCACCGTTGTGGTAGCTAAGTTAGCAGGGTTAGCTGTAGTTACTTAATTACTAGGCATTTCGTTCCTTATTAAGAGTTTGGCTGGATGAGAAACGGGACTACTTCTTGGCCAGGTGCAGTAACTTTCTGAACTTAAGAGGTGTTGATAGATTGATTTTGTAACCTTTCTTTTTTTTTCTTCCTGCAGTAAAAAGGCAATATTCCTCGGGATGGGGGTGTACAGCGACTACCTAAATAATTGCATTTTATTGGGTTTGATTGAGGGATACTGCCATGCTTGTTTCAGGAATAGGGTAGCAAATGTGGCATGCAGATGAAGGAGACAGAGTGACCAGCAGGCTGAGAGTGACGGTGCTGCGAGCAGAGTAAAAGCTTGTAACGGTCTGACTGTATTTGCTTGGGGTGTCAGTTAGGTCAGCACCTAACAATACGTCGTCAGGTGTGAGTCTGTATTTTTATTTTTATTTTTTTAAAAGTAGTCAACCACACATAAAGTATTGAAATAAGAGCATCTACACAAAAACCTTTTTTTTTTCTTAAAGAATATACAACCATCAACCAGCAAAGCCTCAAACAACACAAAACCACTCCATTTGAGATTCAGTGCAACCAGATTGAGTAGCACTCAAGACCAAGAAAAGTCTTGTCTGTTGATTCCCAACTGCTGGTAAAGTGAAGGAGATTAGGCCTGAAGTAAGCTGAGCTGGAAAGCCTAACGATAACGTTACCTAACAAAAGTTACCTACCTGTGCCTACAACATTTGCAACAGTGAGAGTGTTTCCCTTTCATCCACCCTTGAACTGCAATGTCATTTTTTAGGGGAAGTGGTAAAATAAATCTCTAATGATGAATTCAACACTGAATATCTTGTGCGATTAGCCCTATTTATCCATTTTCAGTTTGAAGTTTGACTTTAATGTCAGTGCAGCAGCATTGAAGCTTTAAACTTGAATTTTTCTCAAAGCTCATATAGTTTCTATAGTTTAACCCTTCTGTCTCTTGTTCTTATCTCTTTTCTCCATTTTCAACTTTAGCAGTGAATATATCTCTTAGTGTGACAGCACCAAGGTCTACTGTCTGTGCACTTGTCTGTACAATATACATCCATGATGTAACTACACTTTGAGGCTGACAATATGAATCCATGACTTTTATTACTTGAATTGCTAATTTAATTAACTTCCTTGAGTAATATAAATGTACCACATATAGACATTTTTGCAGTAATTAAATCATTTTTGTGTGGGTCAGCTAATAAATGTATTATTGCAGTCACATTTCTTTTCAGCAGTCTGTTACGCTGAAGAGACAATGCACAGCTGCAGGGGGTATTGAGAATTTAATGATTGTTAAAGAGACTCTGCGTTCAAAGGGAGTTGATTTTCATATATTTGAATGCAGTGACACAAATCCAGTTTTTCGAGTGCAGCTTGTTTTTACAGCTACACATTTCGTCAAATGGGCCCCCAGCAAAATGGCGTCGGAGTGCCACTGGCAAAACTGGATAAATGGTGTCACCCACCAGTGCTGTGGCCTTAGCAGACGTAGCCTTCGATGTGTTCCAAAGCATCTCTCTGACTTGGCCCATTGTGCTGCAGAGGAACGGTGAATAGTGTTCTCCAGCATGGGGGAACAATATGTGATTGTTCCCCTGCTGTGGTGAAGAAGCTGTAGGTTACTCTCTGTACCATCGCCAAAGCGCCTGAGGAGGAGATGTACCGCAAAATCTCTGTCTGCTAACCAGCGATTCTTTTAGGTTTAGAGCTCTGCAGTGCTGTTTTCGTTTAGCTGTCGGAGCTGGTGGGAGGGGGGCACTCACCCCCTTTTTTTTTTTTTTTTTTTTTTTTTTTTTGGTGGAGAGGCTTTTGTTTCACTGGAGCTTTTTTGTTTATATGTCATCATTTGAATGTATTGACAGCCTCCAAGAAAAAAAAAACATTCGTAGTGTGGTGTGGTGTGGAGTTGGATTTCAGAAGAAAGAGAGCTGAAGAAGTGTGATTTGTTAGTATGTCATTTAAGTCCCTCAAGGAGTTTGGTGTTTCTGCAGAACGGCTGGGCTCAATTTGTAAGAGATGGATGGCCCGCGTCCAAAGGTCTGTGTGTAAAATTGCTTTTACGTTAGTGTATCTTTGTGTCAGTCTTGCTTTTACAATGTTGTTGTAAGAATTTTGGTCCTGCGGTATGTGTTACATGTGGTCCTTGGCCCTTCTTGATCCTCTGTGGCACTACTACATTCTGTATTGGGAGCGATGCTTTATGCTTAACATGATTTTGCTGCCTCAACACCAGTGGATGGCTGAAGCCTCATTCCTGGTTTCCAGCACCGCTACTCCTGTCAGAAAGTGTTTGTGTGTGTGTAAGTGTGAGTGAGACAAAGGTGCCGTACTCGTAGGTACACTAGTGGGTATTGATTCTCTGTCCCTAAGGCTTGCCTGAAAGGAAAATGGCACGATTTAGTATTTCACCCATCTCCATTATTGCGCTACTGCTCTGACCACCCAGATTGTTGCTCGATATGTTGTTGGCTATGCAATTCAGAGTCCATTATTGTAAATAATATATTGTTTCAGTATCCAAATAGTCACACTGCAAAGGACTCAATGCTACAGTTTTTCCACAACATATCTTAAAGACACAAAGACTAGCCCATCTAATAAATCACAATTAAGGTGGATTTCAGTATGCTTTGGTGGTTTCACACAATACAGTCGATTCATTTAGGGAGCAAGCTAACAAGAGTCTCATTAAAACTGTCAAAAATAATTGATAAATTTTCCCACAGCTATTTGGAAGATTTTAAAAAGGATAATGTGGTGCTTTCTGAGGTTGTTAAAAATTTGTTTTTTGTAAATGACTTTATGTCCATGATTAAAATCCAAAATGTTTTTACTACTTTTACTGTCCACTGCCAAAAGAATCACAGTTGGTTTAACATCGCTATGAAACTGCTTTCAGTTGCAATATGTTTTATTGTGTTGATTTAGCTGTTTTGGAGACAAATGCATTGTAAATTTTTCTAGCATTAGTTTGTTAAAATATGTTGGTGATCAGCATGTCTGACAAAAGATCATTGTCTGAACACCCATCAGAAACCAAAGACTGGATAATTTTGTTTTTTGAATGAGGGTTGTTAAACTTATGAAGTATAATAGAAAGACTGGCATTTTGCAAAGGTATAATTGGTCAAGTAAAGCAGATAACATGAAAACATAGAGACAAAAACTGAGCAGCAACTCTTTTCATACTGTGGAAAATTCTGATGTTTTTCTTGTGACAGACAAATAGTTCTAATCCACTCTGAAGAAGAACTGGTTTTGTGTATTTTTGTGACCTCTTAAATAAACAATTTCTGTAACCTCCATTGGTGTTTTGACCCTCGGTCAGTTGGCTGGAACTACTCGTTGAAGCAGTTCTGTGACCATTATCATCTAAAATGGATGAAATGAAATATTATCTTGGTTGAAGCAGACCATTTAACCTTGAAGTTAAAACTGAGTATTTTTCTGATTTAAATGGCTGCCTTTTTGCTAGATATTTAGAAACTCTCAAAGTGAAATAATCATGTCTACATAGATACCATGTTGCTGACCTCCAGTTTAGATAAGATATTGCGCAAAAGTGTCAGACCCAAAGTACTGTTTTTGATAGCATGGTGTTGAGTCATCCTTGTTGCCTAATTGATGCATGTTGGTCCTTGCCAGTGAACCACATGTATATTCACATATGACCACTGATTCTAACTTACAAAATTATTTTTGTTTGGACTACAGTATACTAATACGATTTTTGTTTTGTTTCTCATAGCAACGGAAACGGCAGCAAGATGAACGGGTCGCTGGAGCACTTGGACCAGCCTGACCCAGACTCCATCAAGATGTTTGTGGGACAGATCCCGCGTTCCTGGTCAGAAACAGAACTTAAAGAGCTTTTTGAGCCCTTCGGAGCTGTGCACCAGATCAACATCCTCCGCGATCGCACCCAGAATCCCCCTCAGAGCAAAGGTACGGTCAAAGGAATAAAATTATTTTAGTGATTGTTTCATGTACTATTACAAAGAGGCTTGCAAATGCTGGATTCTAGATGTTGTAAACATAGTGTTGAGTGAGTAATTGATTAATCATTTGGATTAACACTAAACACACCGATTATGATTGCTAATATTTTTTTTTTTTTTTTTTTAACAATTTCTTGCCTGCTATTACAGGCAGAACAGAGGTCTTGGTATATAGTTAGTTTTAAGACATTTTGGGTCTTGTAACTTGGCTTGAAACACCTACATTTTATAGAGTAAATGATCTTCTGTTTAATTTAAAACAAATTGTTAAGTATATGATAAATTAATTATTAGTAACAGACATAATGAGCTGTTACGTCTGAGTATTGGCTGGTTACCCTCCAATGGCCAGAAGTAAAGAGACTAATCATGGCTACTGTTGTCCTCGCTTTCCCTTGCCTTTAGTGGTCAAATGCAATATACAAAACCCTGTTATTGCCACATCATCTACTGTCACATTTCAGCACATCCCCTTAGGCAATGTGCAGCATTGCTTGTCTGCACACGCAATGCAGCTGTGTTTGCGCTTACAGATGAGATGATTCAATCGTCTTTTGTTTCAGGGTTAAAAAATAACACCTTTTTTCCATAACCCTGCTTTATGGAATGTCTTTTCACTGTGCTATGCTGCTTTAAAAGCAGCATTGTATGAAGGAAGTGTTACTCAACTGCAATTTTCCATTAAGACATCTATCGATGCGCTCACCTTTAGAAATGGTGCTCGAGTTGAGCGATTCAGTTTAGGTTGCAATTAGAGGAGACGGTGAAGTGGAAGCCTGCTGTCTGCAGAGAGCTGCAAAGTGGCACTGGAAGTGCTCAGTCTCCCGTAACTAACTGCAGGTGAATGAAGTAAACGACAGTTTCCCTGATGTAACTGTCCTGGGTTTACGACACCACCCAAATTTCAATTCCCTTGATGGTTGGATGACTCACTATGGTTAAAGGCAGGCACTAATCCACTGGGGTTTTAATGTGGTGGGACCCTGTTTGATGCTGGACTGTGTGTCTAAATGGAGTCCGTTTTGTGCGACCAGTGGTTTCACGGCCACACTAAGCCGGACCAAACTGTCCGGAGTCGCTTGGCTGTGATTAAAGGTCTCTAGCCAACCGTGACCCGTAGTTTTTGAGGTGTGTCCAGGACTGTTGGCATTATTCGGCCCTTATAAGCTGCTGTTCCACTGATTGAGTTTCTCTAAAATCATTGGAGAAGGCAGGCTGAGAGACAGTGTTTTCAGACTGGTTGTTCAGTCTAGTGAATTTCTGATTTTACCCGTATAGCAGTCTATCCTTACGTTTTGTCCCCGCCCTTTTTCTTTTACAAGTGAAAGATGTGCTGACAACAATACAGCTACTTGGAGACAGACATCCTGCCTTTCTTGTGTTTTTGATCTCCTTTTATGTCTTTTTTTTTTCAGCATCCATTCAAATGTCAGTCGTGCAGCACTAAAGTACAAAGAGCAACATGATGACTCTCTGTGTTGTCTTGTCACGTGCAAAAATTTGCCTGAAGTAAATCAGTTTCCTTTTAACTGGTTAGCTGTATAATTTGCTTAATCATAATGGAATGCGTAAAAAGGAACCTTCTTGTTCCTGTGTCCCTGATGTTGATGTCTGTTTAGTTCCCAGGGCTCCTCACTTCACTGACTGTTTGGTCAGAAAGAGCCTTCAGTGTGTCAGGGCCCTAAAGGTAAACACACCTTGTCATCACCAGGACAGCGCTTGATTCACATGATCTTTTTACAAAGATGTGCACACATCAAACGTCACCAAATAATCCTCAGTGTCTTCAAAGATATACCGGGAAATCTCCAGGGTGCTTATTATGCAGAGCGTATATAAATATACAGGCAACAGTGTGCAGTTCATTCGGAGGCTGAAGAGTTCAAAGACCCCTTTTTTAGCAGAAGCCTCCCCTGTTCTGTGTGGAGTGTCAGCTGTGATGGCCTATTGACATGTTAATGCAATGTTAATGTATTCTAATAGATAATCTGGCTTGATCACAGCGGTCTTTGGCTCACCCAGCCTGTGTGAGGTGAATATGGTGCAGCAACTTCTCCCCACACCCATCAATTTCTCTGCCGTCCTCCTTTCTCTGTAGTCCTACTCCTACTGGGAGAAGTGGGGGGCATTTTTATCAAAGCGCAACGGCCTGATGCTATCTCGCTTATGTTTATTTGCATGGCAGATAATACACCCTTCGCCCCCTTCTGATGTCATCAATCTTGCTTTTGTTTGATTTGTTCGCAGAAATTGCTGTAATCCCACTTCCATTTTGGTTGTTTACTTTGCCATGGATCTGCTCTGAGGAGCCATCAGATTTGTGGTGTTTTTAGGTCACGTCTACTGCAGGTCATGAAAAAATCATCTGATAACTATCACGCCTCTCTGGATGGTTTATTTAGCTCCAGTAAATCGGAGGCAGGGCTAAGCAGCAGAGAAAGAGAGAGCTCAGCTGGTTGCGAGAGAGAGAAGAGAGCAGCTCGATGCATATTAGAGTTCAACAGCCCTCCCCGCGGCCTGGGAGCTCCAGTAACAGCATAATACACACTATGTAGGTCAGAGACGCTGCAGTGCTCCACTTCCCCAGCCCAGTGAAACTGACAGGCTGGAACGCCACTGGCGGTCTGCTGGGACGGAAGGATGAGAGGCTTTTTTTTTTTTCCTCCTCCCCCGCTCTTCTTTTCTTCAGCCCCCTCCCCCACCACCTCTCTCCTACCATGATTCCTCTTCCTCCTGCTCTCTCTTGTCTCTTTGTGCTGTTTTCATGCCTCCTGTATGGATGTTTGAGTGTGATTGGGCTCTTATGTAATGCAGCACCACTCTGATTTGTTGATGTGTTGGTACTGTGCCCTGGCTCGCCCGGGCCTTGTTGACCTGCGGACTTGTGCATCAGTGCCTCCTGACAGCTATCTAACCCTGTGGTCATCTCCATGGCCATGTCACACACAACAGCCTTCAACTATCTCATTACTCCAGTGTCCTCGCTGCAAGCTCCTTCATGAGCACCATCTAAGAATATCCTGTCACATGTTTCTAACATGTGCATATCACATGGAGAACATACTCTTCATCTATTTAGCTTCTTTCCTGCTCTGCAGCAGTCGTCATATTACATTTACTGTTTGTATGCGCCATGTATTTAATGCTGCTTTTGTCTCCTTCCCCCCGCCCATTGTTGTCCCTGTTTTTCTCTCTCCGCAGGATGCTGTTTTGTAACTTTTTATACAAGAAAAGCTGCACTGGAGGCCCAGAATGCACTGCACAACATAAAGACCTTAAGTGGGGTGAGTAAGCACAGTATGGGCTGCTTTTAGCTGCTTGAGCCCCTCTACATCCCTGGTGCAGGCTGTGAGCTGTGCGCTGGGCGATAATGAGCTCTCGGCTCACTGAACGCCTGTCTGGCCTGAGAAATATCTCAGCCCCCAGTATGCACTAACACCACACCTAGGACTGCCCTGAACCAAAACACACTGAATTGATAACCCTGCTGACCCCCCACATGCACAAATGCATACACACACACACACACACACACAACCAGGTATCAGGTAAAGTGTACTTGACCAGGCAGCAGGTTATTCACTGAGGCACAGGACCCGATCGCCACAAAGTGGAACAAATTATTAATGCTTGTCTTCATGAATCATTGATGCACATCTGCATTTTTATTTCCCAAAGTTGGAGGTATAAAAGGAGGAAAGTCAAAATCTTTCTTTCTTTTTTTTTTTTTAACAATGCAGCCTGGTTAGAGTGAGTGTGGTCTCTTAATTCCTTACCTGATTTATCTAGAGAGATTAAAGCTCAGTCAACTGGAATAAGTGCAATTGCTTGTTAAAGCTTTACAAATCTGCCCTGCCCGTACACCGTCCTAAATGACTCTCCTTCCAATCAATTAAATCTATACCAAACAACTCCAACCGTCGATTAAGTCAATAGCCCAGTCTATTGGAAAAGGAGCCTCTGTCAGTGAGGTTACAGGTAAATATTGAACCGCGTTGATAAATGAGTGTAGCCGGCTGAGAATACAGGCCCAGCTCTTCACTGGAGGACTATCAATCAGCCAGACATTTCAAATAAAGTGTGGTCTAACAGCTCAGCTCTCGAATCCCAATCCCCACTCATACTGTTACTGGCATTGACTGCAAGTGACTGAGTTTGGTTTGCGTGACAGTGGAAAAGCTTGTTTCTCTGTTTCCTGCTTTCTCTCCCTTCTGTGCCTCGCTCTCCTTGGTCAGTGACGCTAGCCAGTACCCATACTGAGCAGGCCATCTGTCCGCTTCTCTTTAGTGCTTGTCAAAAACAAACCCACCACTTTTCATAAGTACAACCTGCTCAGGCATCTCACGGCTAGATTTATTTTCCTCTTCTTTCGCATCACATGGCAGGTAAATGTGCTAAAAATATATTCGCTTTCAAGTTCTATGAGTCGCCTTGGACAAAAGTGCTCATTAAATGGCACAGAATGACAGATCCTGAAGCAGTTGTTCTGCAGCCACTTTCTCACGTACACAGCTCGAGAAAGAGCATCATGTTCAGAGATGTTAGGCTGACTCATATGAGATTTTTCACAGCTCTGATTTGCCACACCTGGTTCTGTTTGTATGTGATATAGTGGAGGATAGAGCAGGTCTGTTCAATTACTTTTTTACAATAGATTGGGCAAATTTACAAAAGAAAAGTAGGATTGCAGATTTTGTGCTTTTTCCATAACCAGTAGATGAAAATTCATTAACAATTAAAAATATACAAATCTTATATCTTTTTCTCAGTTGAAGCTCTACTGAATTAATTCTAGTGAAACATTATGTGAAACATTTATTTACGGAGCACAAATGATTAAAACGAACAGAATGATAAAACAATAGGGCTCTTGCTTGAAACGGCTCCTCCTGTCTATATACAAAGTACAGCAAAAAAAAAAAATACATATAAGGCTCGATATTGTGCAAGAATTTTTGATACCAGTACCCATACCTTGATTTTGATACTGGTTTCTGAACAATACTTTTTTGAATAACAAATCGGTTTTAACAAAAAGATAAAACTGCATTGCATATTATATAAGACCTGGCGATAAAAGAAAAGTCAGCCCTGTCTCTGGGATTAACAGTGTTTTTCCTGCATGCCGAACACCAGCATTATAAGATCTTGGTACAAGCATGCTGACACTAATGACATTTACTCATTGGTTAGATACTGAAATTTGCTATTGAATGATGAGGCATTTTCAATACTCAGTACAGTTGGAGCTGTTAAAGCATTGAAGTTGGGTAACCAGCCCTAAATGTGCACCATTTCTGAATTAAAATGTTTAAAAACACTAGACGTGTTTTATTGAGTTATGTACTTGCATTGTTTCCAACAATATTTAATTACAGATTTCTCTGAATTTGGACAAAGGTATCAGCGAGTTTCCCTACAAACTGCTTGTTGCTAAGCACTGGGAAAACACAGGAAACATCAGGGCGAGGAACAATGTCGGCAAGCATGACTACACATAACACAAACAAAACTTCAATATGACATCGTCTGTGAAAATTGATGGTGTGAAGATTGAGTCATGTCATACAGATTTGCATCTGCAATGGTTGTTTAATGAAGAGAACACCTCCCATGATCCCACACTACTACACATTGTCATCAGAGAAAGTACCAGAGTAGGTTGCTGTCATCCATCAGAGGGCCAGATCGAGATTATTAAAGGGCTGGATTCATGTAGCTGGTTAAAGAAATATATTATCTCGAAAACTAAAACTCAAGGAACACAGTGCTGGCCTGCTTGTCAACCATCTCTAAAATTGTTCTAAAGAAGATAAGGGATGTTGACAGGAAGAATCGATAAGTTCAATCACGAGTCTACAATACAGCGAGAAGTGAAATTGGATACTGGAGAATTTGATCCCCTGCCATCAACTCATAGACACTTCCTCCTGAAACTGGCAGCGGTGAGGGATGATGGTTTCAGAGTGAGAGAACAAAACAAGAAGCAGAGAGAGAAATGCTTGAAGATGGTGGGGGGTGGGGGTGTGAGTGTGAAGACATGAGACCCTTGTGATGATGAGAGATTACAAGGCCAAGCACCTGCATGGTTTCTAATGGTGACAGGTGCGGCGGTAACCATTTCTCTGCCCTTTATTTCAGATGCATCATCCTATCCAGATGAAACCCGCTGACAGTGAGAAAACAAGTGGTAAGTGGATTCATGTGAAACACAGGGTGACAGCAGCCAGAGATGATGTCTGCCGAGGGAAAATGTTAGTGGATGAAGATTTAGATAGGACAAACAGGGTTTCTACGCAGTATAGAAGAATATGGAATTTGATTTGAGCAATTATGTGTGCGGAAAAAGAAAAGAGCATGGAAAAATATTTGTTTCCAGAGTATTCCGCTTATTATTTTCTAAAATGTAAACTAAAAATCTAAATTTCTAAAATGGAAAAAAAAAATAAAGGGAGAGTTTTTATGATGTTTGAAGCAGCACTCAGAGCACTGCATTTTCCAACAAATGAAGGATTTATCTTTATAGTCATTGCACTTTTAACAGCAGAGACATCTCTTAACGCGCATTGCTATCAAGAGCTACAACGACTAATCGATTATAAATCCGTTATTAAATTAATCGCCAACTATTTAGATAGTTGAGTAATGGGTTTGAGTACTTTTTTATGAATGTGCCAGTAAACTGAGTATCTTCGGCTTGTCCATAAAACAAGACATCATTGGATGTTACCCTGGGCTTTGGAAAACACATTTTTCATAATTTTGTGACATTTTATAAACCAAATAACTAAGCAGATCACAACATCAATAAAAATTGTTGTTAATGGCAGCCTTTTTACAACACTCACTAATGCATTATTATGCAAACTAATGCCAGATTCTCCAATTCATATTTTAATGATTATTAAATACAAAAGTTCTACTCAGTCAGACATAGGTATGGTTTTAAATTATAATAGCTATGTACAAACTATGACGGCTAAAACACACAAGAAGCCTGATTCTCCTTTACAGTAATTCAGTGCATATTTACAGTCAGGTAGACAAACTCATTCAAATATGCACTTATTAAGATTAGAGTATATGATGGAATAGTGGTGTACCAGAGGCCACTGAAGTTGGGCAAGTTTTACACTCCTAGCAGGCTACTTTTTCCCCACCTACTGGCTACGCCACATCCCTGAGGAAAGTCCCGTTATACAGTGACCAAGGTATCAGAAATAGGGCTTCAACTAATGATTATTTTTATAGTCGATTAAGCGGTTGATTATTTTCTCCATTAATAGGCGTCCGGTTTATAAAATGTTAATTTTTCAAGCACAAGATGCTGTTCTCAGATTTCTTGTTTTGCATAAAACCCAAGGGTATTCAGTTTATTATCATTAAGGTGTAAAGAAACCAAAAATTATTCACGTTCAAGACGCTGAAATCAGAGAATTTAAATTTTTTCTTAAAGGATTCAAACCACTTAATTGATTATCAAAATAGTTCCTGAGTAATGTAAAAATTGATTAATAAGTAATTAATCAATTGTTGCAGTTCTAATCAGTAAATAAACAGAAAGAAAACATACCTTTTATGTTCCGTGTTCATCGCCTTTTCCATGGACTTAAAATAATTTTCACGGCATCTGTGTGGCCTCATTTATTGAACCTTTTTCAACTCATTTTCAGTTTTCATTTATAATAACAGACTAATAAATAACGGAAATAATAATATGATATTTATTCAGTATGTTCATGGAAAATAATTGTATAGATGGTACAGGTTATTTTACTTTCTCTTTGTGCTGAGGTTTGTCGTCTGGGCTGGCTTCACAATCCAAAGTGTCAAGCCTGAATTGTTAAAGAGTCCAAATAGGAAAAGAAAGCTAGAAGTTAAATACGGTCTAAAAAAAAATCTACCAAGAAATCTGGAAACTTGAGTCTGGAAAAGTCTGAAATTTTGAAGTGGAAAATGTGTAGAAACCTTGGAGACATGAGATTGTGAGATTTTAAAAGAAGGTGGGGGCTGGATTGTGTCTCTATTTAATGCCAAAATATGAAGGCCCGAGAAGGACTTAGTTCAGGGAATGTGCAGCAATACACAATTTCTATATAGTGTCAGGGGTTAGGAGGATTAAGGGATTTAAAAGGCACCAAGAGGAGAAGAGTAGGGCAGGTACAGGGGATCTGGAGGAGACCACAAATGGATGATACAGTCATCTGTCTAGAGAAGTAGACACTGAGGAAAACAAAGCTGCAAGTTGCAGAGATTTGTACCAAGAGGCTGGCACCTCGAGTGAGAGGCAGAAAATGTGGCAGCATGACAAGGAGAGAGCTTCAACAAGAGAAAGTGAGGTGCATGATTTAACGCCTGATGTAACCGCGGCTTTCATAGCTCCGTAATTGTTTGGGTTTAACTGAATAGCTGCTCTCTTTTCATCTCTCCTGCAGCGGTAGAAGACAGAAAGCTCTTCATCGGAATGGTTTCAAAGAAATACGGCGAGAACGAGATCAGAATGATGTTCTCGTCTTTCGGGCAGATCGAAGAGTGCCGAATTCTCCGGGGACCAGATGGTCAGAGCAGAGGTGGGTGTGCTCTCAGCATAGAGCATAGGCACAGTGTTCTTGGCCTCGCAGCCAGCACCCTCAGCGTTAGCCGAGTACATATTCTCATCAAGTATTTATACAAGCCCCTCCCTACTTCTTCATTTCACCCCACAAATGAAGTGCTATTCACCTCCAGTGGCACCCATTTCCATCCCCATAGTCTTATCCTCCCTGTCACCGTTACACTCAGCCTCCACATCTCACAGTGAAGGGCCACCGCACTTGCTGTCCGGCACAATGGCCCGTCGCCTTGGCAACCGCTGGCTGCTGGTGCTCGTGGGCTCAGCTGGCAGGCGGCTCGGCTCTGCTCAGCTCCTCCTTTACCGCCTCCTTCATCACACTCTCTACAAAGGCTGGAATTAGCCTGTCGTTGCATCTCCTACGTAGCTCTCTCTACTGCATGAAGCCTCAGATCGCAGGCTTGATGTATACGATTAAACCTCTTAGCAGAGACAGTTGGCCATGATTTTCTGCTCTTTTTTTTTTTTTTTTTTCTATAGCGAAATGTAACCGCAATTTGAAATGGAGCGTAATAGTCTTTGATGTTTGCAGATCTTACATATTTTAGCAAATCAAAGCCTTTCAGTGTGTATTTGTGTGCATTTTATGTGTATATAATCATGTTGACTGTTTTCACCATGACACCACTAGTCGAGCCTCTCTGGGTGGCAATTTAATCCGTCGATCACTGTGCTCATGTGACACGTGTTACTGTTCTCCTTGTTGTGTTTCTTTCTCCGTGTGCTAACCAGTGAGGGTGGTTTCTGTGTGCTTGGGAGTTGCCATTCTCTGTACTGTAATGTGTTTTTTTGGGGTTCATAACGAGTTGTCCAAACCTTTTGTCTTGTTTTTGTTTCTTCTTGTCCCTCCCTCCCTCCCCCCCTCCCTTCTCCTATTGTTCCCCCCCTACAGGCTGTGCGTTTGTCACATTTGCTACCAGGGCAATGGCACAGAATGCAATCAAAACCATGCATCACTCTCAGACTATGGAGGTACTGTACCCCTTAGCACCTATTTCTCATTTCCCCCCCTCCCTTCCCCACCCCTCATACATTCTGCTGCCCCCTTGTGTTGGAAAGACGAAGAACCTGTCCAAGCAGATGGCGTCCATTCATCACAGAGCATGAGTCATTTCCAAAAAACCACTCTCGCCAATTATAAAATTACATTGTCGTCTGCAAAATAATTGAATAAAACTTGAAACATTGCTGCTGAATCTGGAGCGGCGAGAATTGCTGTCATCTCTAATTTTGGGCTGAACTAAAATGCATCTCATTTATCGATTCTGATCATATTTTAGAGCCCACTCTGCCATAATCAATCTATATTTTGGACCACAGGGAAATCAAATATAGGTTAACAAAGAATTAACCTAGCCTGAAGCAGCCACCCCATTAGATTTCTTCAAAAACTGGGTCCATGTCATCATGTAGCCAATGATGTCTTAGTGGAAGTGGAGCAGCAGTAATTTGACAGCTAGCAGGTCAGAGGCTCCCCAGTGAAGCATCAGACCACGTCTAATTAGGAACCCAACCAAACATAACACTCCTACCAGATTAAACGCAGGCCCCACTGGTGGTACCACCTATTCCCCCCCATATCATAATCTCCCCAAGCTGCCATGGGAGGTGCTGCTGGTTCAGAAGCCATTTTCCCTGTCCAGCCTGGTCCTTGTCTGGCTCTCAACTCTCAGAATACTTTTGCACCGCATGCCTCGTGTCCATGCGTCTGTCTGAACAGTGTGTGTTTGTGAGATTGTGTGTATTGTAAATGCATTTTTCTTGTTAATGTCTGCTGACACATTCTCCATTTGAATGTCATGTTTTTAAGTGTCGTCTCCATCTGTCGTCTGCTTGTCTGTGGACTCAATTCAGCTCCTCAGAGTGCTAAAAAGATTCACTGTCTGCAGCATTATCCTGTGCCCCTTTTTGGAATGTGGCCTGGCTCAGCTATGCATGGCAGATGTCCTCTGTGTGTTAGCTTTGATATGAATGCAACAGGCATAAAAATTGTCTTGAGGCGTAGATGATTCCCCCCCTTTTTTTGAGAAATTCCTTGCAATGACTGTGTCCTTGCATTGGTAAATAAACTTTGACTTTTTCAATGTGCTTCTGAGTCAGTCTAACGTCTCTGACCTCTTCACTGCTTCAGGGCTGTTCCTCACCTCTGGTGGTGAAGTTTGCAGACACACAGAGAGATAAGGAGCAGCGGCGCCTGCAGCAGCAGCTAGTACAGCAGATTCAGCAGCTCAACAGCGCCTCCACCTGGGGAAACCTGGCCGGCCTGGGGACCCTCACACCGCAGTACCTGGCTGTAAGTGTTGCCCAAACACGCAGCCCCGCTGAGCCACACAGTTACTCATGTTATCATTATATGGCACAGTTTTAGTCTCTGCAAAATGTTTTAATATTTTAGCCATATGTTGACAAGTAAAGTAAAAAAGTGTGAAGAAAAAAAACAAGAACTGTCTTACAATATAAAGTAATACATAGAGTATAGGATAGAAAACTTCTGTTGGATTATGTATAATGTCAATAAATAATTTCTAATCTAGAGTGCTACTCCTGTGCAATAAAGAGGACATATAAAAATACACAGGAACAAAAACAACCACAGTGAGCAAACTTTTACAGCCGAATAATAGATAATCTAATGTCTAGTAAGTCCTGGTGGCTGTAGACATGATTTCCTTGACTAAATCTACTGAACTACACACAAAAATGCACGGACATGGAGAGCCATGAGCTGCCGTGTCCCTGCATGCCACCATCTTACACGAGGTATCAGGCAACACGTTTAAGAAATACAATGTTGAGACTGTGTTCTGTTCATACATGAATATAAACACCTCACAAACACAGAACGATTTTAAGGGTGACAAAGGCAGCGATTTTCTCAGCAATATGTGTTTTATTGAATTATACTGTCCTTGTCAAACAGTGATTGTTCTGCATGAAAATGCACCAGGCAAGGCCTCAAACCATATAAAAAAAAGTGTTGAAGTTGTTATTACACTATCAAAAAAATGCTTATCATAGGCCAAATACATATAAACACTGACAGTGCAGAATGCAAATAAATAAATGGTTATATTATAATTTGAAATGCTGCACAGTATTCAGAGATGAACTATAAACTGATTCTCTTTGGCTCAGAATAGGAATATCTTGTCACACCCAGTTTGTGTTCTTGCTCAAGGACACCAGCATGTGACTACTTGCATGTGCCTGCTGTGAGCATGTGACTTAAACATGGGCATAACATGAACAGCTGAGCTGTTTGTGTTCCTGGGAGGAAAACTAGACCATTGCATGCACATTAACTAGTCACAGGCAGTGTTTGAACTGACTGAGCTGCAATTGAATAGATCCAACTATCATTGTTTTTGCTTTAAGGGAGATAGATTAATTTGTAGCAAACCACACAATATCTATTATTTGGTAAATATTCTTAAAATGCAGAGTTTCTGCATAAACTTTGCCCATGCATTGTTGCTGCACCTTAAACTGTGGCTGTGTTTATATTTAATTATTACTTATCTGATCTCAAAAGAGTAACATGTATCCAAGAAGCATACAAGACGGATTGAAATCACCTCTGGAAGAGGTCCGACACTCATTCAGCCAGATGTTGAAAAGGTGGAAATGCATCCTGGTCTCCAAGACATATACATAACCTTAATCTTTTCTCCTCCTATGACGTTACTGAGTCAGTAAGCGGTCTTTGTAAATAGCCTTTCACTGTCTGATTTTCTTAATACATCTGTTGTCTGTGCCGTCTGTCCTTGAGCTAACAGCAGATAAAATTACACTGAAATGAACCATTGTTCACATTAAAGCAACACAAACAATGGCGATAAAACTTTTGTCACACTTGTTCGTAAATATGATTCATATGTTTGTGTTAAATTGAGCATAGTTTATGACTAAAACCATCTTAACTGTTATTGATGAAATAAACTGTCAAAAAATCCAGAGGAAAAATAACTTGTGCATTTTAGCAATTACCCTACAACTTCAGGTGCATTACTGCTTCCTCCTGGACTGGAGGAGGGCCAAACCTCATTTGCATTTACCCCAGGAAAACAAAGACTGATTGTAATCAATGTTCAGGCCACAAATCTTAAATGTAAATGAAAGCTTAAGTGGATATGAAAGTCTTGAATTGACAAGTGTAGATGGGGCCTAAATCACTAATGAGCATTCACCCTCAGTAAACAAATAAACAGAACTAAGCATCACATATTAAAAGATGAGTGTATGAAAGCCAAGAGTATAACATCTAATCTTTGTCCTCACATTTATGTGTAATGGCAGCACTGAATTTAACATTAAGAAATCCAAAAAGACATGCCACTGCAATCATACATGTATTATATATTATTATATTAGTCATTTAAGACCTCATTTGTGCCCTCTGTTTGATTCTGTATTTCTTTCTTCTCCCAACAGTTGCTCCAGCAAGCCACATCCACCAGTAACCAAGGCAGTTTTAATGGTATTCAGAGGCTAGGAGGTGAGTCCACCCTTTTCAGATGTCGAGATGTTCTAAAGTCTTCCTCTATAATTGAACAAGCCGACACTTTTCATGTCACCAACCTTGTGACTCAGTGCTCTACACCCACATGGTTTTAACTGCAGTAAATCACATTACTCTTTCTTTCAGATCAGTGGCACATTAATAATCAGCGCTGCTATTCTGGGCCTGTGCAGGCTGCTTAAAGACAAACACACACTGCACATGCAACCATGACTTGGTCAAATTAAAAAGCAATAGACCTGTGAGAAAGAAAATCCATCCTTAAAGCTGCTGAAAACCCATATCCTCAATAGCCTTTTAACTATGTAATTTAGGTTCTTATGCACAGAATAAGCATATGAAGGGTATTACAAATTAGTTTTAATCCAAATTCACAGTCATTTAAGTTTTTGATATCGCGGTTGAATTGATTGTGGTTATGCACAGACCTTATTTATGAAAAATATTCAATTATTATAACCTGCCTCTCTGAGGGAACTCGAGCTGTTATATCACTCCTGATTCCTTGGACAAAAATGGTAAATTTAGCTTGCAGAACACGGGAGTTGCTGGTGTACTAATGCCTTGATCCGCAGCAAGTGACTTTAGCCGTCTAAAAGCACATTTTGCTGTTTAAATTATTTCTCGGGAGTGTAAGGCATGGCAACCAGCAAATTGTGTGTTTATTGAACTAAGTTTGCTAATAATGTCTTAATGAGACACTCATCTTTGATATTATGTATGCATTTTTACTTTAAAGCAAGAAACAAAACACACCATAATTGTAGAGGGCTAGTTTTGTATGTTGAAGTATAATTTCAGGTCTAATACTAAAACCAATGTTGCATTTTCTACATTATCCGAAATAATCCTCAAGCCAGTGTGAAACCAGGGTTCCAACTAACAATTACTTTCCAAGTCATTTAAGCTGTCGATTATTTTCTTGATTAATTGATTAGCTGTTTGGTCCACAAAATGCTAGAAAATAGTGAAAAATGTTGATCAGATGTCTTCTGTTGTCCCCAAGTCAGGGATATTCAGTTTACTGTCACAGAGGAGTAAATAAACCAGGAAATGTTCACATTTAAGAAGCTGGAATTAGAGAACTTTGACTTTTCTTCCTAAAAAAAAAATACTCAGACTAATTGATTACCAAAATAGTTGGAGATTAATTTGATACTTCACAAATAATTGATTAATTGTTGCAGCTCCATGTGAAACTATAATAAACGCTGTATTTGCAATATTTCAATACAATACTGGCAAAATTATTGAATGGTTTAAATACTACAAATGAAGAAAAATAACTTTTGTTATATGAGTATGCTATCTTAAACTGTAAAGAATGTAGTCTTCTAGGCTTACATTCGGGAAAAGTTTATTCCCTCCAAGACATTTTGGAAAGGTCTTCACAAACTTCAGCATGAATTTGGACGTCTTTGATAATCACCTCTGTTTCTTCGCTCTCGCAGCAGGTGTGAACCCCCTTCAGCTGCAGAACTTGGCCACATTAGCTGCCGCTGCGGCTGCAGCCCAGAGCTCTGGCAGCCCGACCTCCACCAGCGCCCTGTCTTCAAACAGCGGAGCCCTGGGAGCCCTGGCCAGTCCGGGTAATTAAACACAACATGAGCTGAGTTTTGTAGCGTGTGCATGTACTGTACATACAGTATTAAAGCAGCAGTGTGAATCAAACCCTGTGGCAGTTGTAGTACTTGTTTATTAATGTGTTTTGCTGGCTGAGTTTTTGACCTTGTTTCATCATAATTGCTGAACTAACCTGTGTTTATCTTCACATGCAACATTAAAATCTCAGTCTGAATAAAGATTCCTCACCCGTTGAGACAAACATACATGTTCACAGCGAACTCTCCTGGTGCTGTGATGGTACCTACCAGCTGATCTGCAAACCTCCCTCATCTGCTATTTGCCTAACGGCCCTCAGCCATTCCTCATTTATTTTATGGGAGTTAATCACCCACATATAAAATTTTATGAGAGCCCCCATTTCCCTTTAATCTGTGTAAATATACATTGGCTCCATCTGTCTGAGTTTAGCATATTGCTGCTGCGGTAATGACCTCTTCTCGTTAAGAGACAGATTTTTAACTGCCCCCTCACTGCTGTGTCATCCTCTCATAACCATAACCATTTGAGGCAAAGATGGCAGGCATTAAGAGTGATATGTGGTGTTTTGAGCATGAGCACATCTCCCCTGTGGTAACCCATATGTCTTTCTGTGTTTTTTTTATTGTGTCTTTAAACAGCCGGTTCAACAGCGGGGTCCAGCGCGGGTGCTGCCATGAACACCTTGGCATCTCTGGGCACCCTGCAGGGTCTCACTGGGACCTCTGTGGGCCTCAACCTCAACGCTCTCACCAGCAGCGTCAGTGGTACGAATGTCCTTTTTCAAATAGCTGCATAAAAGCTATAAGAAATTCACGCGGTTCCTTACAGTCGCACATTATCTTCAATGCCACATCAAGCGATTTTGACCACAAGGGAATTTTGGTTTTCTGGACTGGCAAGCTCATTGTTCTGTTGCATAGACATTAAATACATAGGCGCCACATTAAGCACTTTGGGCTTGTTGCTCTAATATGTCAGTGCTGCAGCCATATTGTTCCTGGCACGACTGACCTCTGAACACAGACTTGTGAACAAGGCAGCTGTGTTTTTTCCCAGATAAAAAATTCTATGGTTTGGGTTAAAATGATCACCCCTCCAGTATCTTCAGCAGGTCTGGGGTTCGCATCTTGACCCCATGTGTGCCGTTATCTGCTGACAGTGACAGCATGGATAATTGAGTTGTTGACATTAGATAGTAGCCCTCAGTAACTGATGAAGGTACCTTTTTGTATGACAACATTAACTTTCTGCAAATATTACATAGTAGCTTGACGTTTGACGTTTGACAATAGAGATATTGATAATGAAGAAATAGAGAGAAAATTGACCTCTTCTGCCACATTTAAGTTATGAAATAGTATGTAATATATTTTAAAAAAATGAATTCATATTCATGGCTTTCAGGGAAAAAGTATTTTCTGTTCTTGATCCACTTTTGGCGAATAATCGCAGGCCCAGTATATCTCTGTGGAGCGCATTGTCTCAGGCAGCCACTACTTTTGGAGGAGCCGAGAACTGCACTTGTTCTTCTTAGATATCTATGTCAAATGTAAGGTTACATAAAAAGCACATTTAAAAGTGGAAACTTGTACATTTCTTATGACAGCTCACATTCAAGTACAGGCATACTCTAGACGCCACCACAGCAATGGCGGCTTGTTTACTTCTATCACTTCCCCATATTCGTGTGTACTTGTTGATGGTCTCACCGGGAACAATATGGCAGGGGCAATGACGTATGATCCAAAGGCCAATGTAGCTTCTACACATATAGGTCTAAGCTTCTGTTGGTGCCGTTTATCCATAAGCAGATAAAACATGCACTCAGTGGCCACTTTATTAGGTACATTTTAAAATGTAAGGCAGTCCAATACAACTGCTCAGCCATAAATTCAATTATTACAAGAATAATAACAATCAATTTTTAGGGGTATTAATTTAACTATATGTTTATTAAGTAGGGATTGTATTGGACTTGAAAAAGTGGTATCGAGCTGGCAACCACCCTGAAGTATCTCCAGATGCCAACACCAATCTGTTGCCATCTTTTCCTTCTCTTTAATAACCAAGCTCTTAATATTACATCTGTATGGTTGCACTGTGTTAATCCCAACCAACTAAAAAGCATCATGCTCAAACTGTGAAACAAATACTCTGCTGCCTCTTTTTATTTAATCTTTTTAACACACACAGAACTTTTAGCAGCATTTTTGATGGGTTTGCATCACTCAAATATTCAAAATTTAAAGAAATGCCAAAATTGCACTTGGCCGTTTTTCCTTCCACACAGCTGATGTTGCTGCTGACAGGTCTCACTTACATTCTGTCTACTGTTCATGTGACGCATCTTTCTTACATAATAGTTTAGACTAATGGATCATATCAGATTATACTTTCTTTCCTTTCCCCCAATGATTTCCAGATCGATACCAATACCAGCTATCAGATCAGTGCATATGTATTGTGAAGATTACTGTTTGTCATGGTGTTGAACAGGTCTTCATTATACTGATGATTATAACCTCAGTAATAAACATATTCTTGAATAAACACCTCTCTGAAAGTTTTAACAAAAGCTGTCCATTATAAACTTCTCAAAAGTAGAATTATGTGACAGAGCTGTTGCAGTGGCCAGCAAGTATAACATGACAAGCAATTCATAAAGATTGGCCTTTCTGCCCCCTGGTGGCCAAAACATTTAATTCTGTTTCAGTCACCAAACTCATAATTTTCTGCATGTTGTAAAATGTTTATCAAGGGTGTACAGCAGATTTACTTGTGTTTTGCAGGTATGGGGGCCATGAATGGAGGCCTGGGAGCCTCCATGGCCAATGGGTCAGCAGCCAGCTCCATGGATGCTCTGACCCAGGCCTACTCAGGGATGCAGCAGTACACAGCCTCCGCCCTGCCCTCCCTCTACGGCCAGTCTCTCCTGCAGCAGAGCATCGCTGGCAGCCAGAAGGAAGGTGAGCAGTTCCTCAGCTTTTACCAGCATACTTTTTCATTGAACTAATTGTACGTGTGTACATATGTAATCTAAATCTGCATCTAACTTGAGTTTCTGATTTTCTTACCAAATGGAGTAGGGCCAGAGGGCGCCAACCTGTTCATCTACCACCTGCCCCAGGAGTTTGGGGACCAGGATCTTCTGCAGATGTTTATGCCTTTTGGAAATGTGGTCTCTGCCAAAGTCTTCATTGACAAACAGACCAATCTGAGCAAGTGCTTTGGTAAGTCGGCAACATATATTATACTTGATAGACGTTCCCAACATGCTGTTTCATTTTGCGGCTATTAGGTTGCCATGGTGCCACCAAAAAAATCCCTAGTGAGACCCCATTTAGAAAGTAGGGAAACAGGTGCTTCTTGTCTCGAATTTGGCACCATGTGGTGGACTGGAACAGTATCAAATATAAGCTTTAAAAAAGAAAGCAGCAATTCTCAAAATAAAGGAAAGAACTAATTAAATTTAAATAATAAGATAAAAGATAAAATAAGTTTGTATATATTAAATAATTAAAAGAGGAAAAATAAATCTGAATCTATATGAATAAAAACATAACTCAGATAATGTAGTCTAGGCACACCTTTTACCTTATTCTACTTTATTTTCCCCTTTACTCGTCCTCATCCTGCTAAATATGAGAAACATCTATGATGTTGGCTTGTACACCATGATCTTCAAGTTCAGGGCAACATTGTCTTAATTCGGCTTAACTCCGTGGAGTTAAGTTTTTTTTTTTTTTGGTTGCCACAGGCGGTCAAATTTCAGATGCTAAGCATCGTCTCTGGAGGTCATCCAGAGTTCATACAACTGTAGTTGTAGTTATGCAACTGTTGTTAGGAGCTTTTATATGAAAGGAGAGGTTGAGATCATGTGACAGTATTTGGGTTTGTTGCATTCTCTTAACATGTAGATGGATTGTGTTGAAGTTAAAATAGCGTGTTAAGATGTGCTTAAACCCTCCAGACCCCGGAGCGCCTGTTCTGTTTCACTATAGTGCCTAAGAAGATCTGTCATTTTAAAATCCTCCCCAGTGTATTAATATATGAAAAAAAGACCTGAGCTTTATGATGTAGATGCTTTAGGTTGTCGTCTGTAACAGCAATCAGATACATTCATCATAATGTTGAGATCTCCCCTCCTCCTCCTCACTGCCTGAGGCAGACGCTGTTCTCTCGAAGTGCGATGAGAGTCTGTATGGACGACTGGCCAGGTCGTGACTTTTTCATATAAATTCAGTGATTTTTCTCATACAGGTTGCCAAAACACAACCTGCAACGCAGTCGTGTAACATGACAAAGACATCGTGAGGTTTTTTGTTTGAAATCTCATTACATAATCACCATCAGTAAATGGCTCGACCTACTCTGTCACACTTCACCCTTCATTGCAGGCAGGGAGAGCAAATAATCAGTATCAACAGCTGACCGGGTTGAGTCTTTTCCACGTATAAATTCAACGACGGGTTCAACATTACAAATGTTTACTCTTGTCACATAGTCGTATATGGTACAGTGTGGAACATTTCTCTTTTATTTTGAAAACCCAGCATTATTCAGTGAAGGATCCATTATTGGCATGTTGTGGATTTTATTTGTCATAAAACTGACCTGAAGTTACTTTCTATTCTTTTAGGCTGACTGAGATTCATTCCGTCACAGCTTTTTTTTTTTTTTTTAGAAATATTTTGGAAATGCTTTGTCTAAAATATTTAGTATCAAATTTAAGAAGAAATTGTGCTTTTTGTGTGTGGATTCTCACTGAGCTGCAGCAACGTTTTACAAATCCAGTGGGGTCGTGAGGGATAAGTAAGGAATCGTCTACAGACAAGAAGCAGAAGTGTCTTGAATCATCCTGAAGGGATTTATTTCACTATAATGACCTGCTCACTTTGCATTATCCTGCTCATTTCATTGTTATGCTCCAGAACAATCAATAACTTGATCTTTATATTTAATAAAGTCATGTAATAAATGTATTTAAAGTGTGTCCTCCACCTTGTTCTTTAGGGTTCGTCAGCTATGACAATCCTGTGTCTGCGCAAGCTGCCATCCAGGCCATGAATGGTTTCCAGATCGGAATGAAGAGGCTGAAGGTTCAGCTGAAGCGCTCCAAGAACGACAGCAAACCCTACTGATCCTAGCCCCGGGGCCCTCCCCCCTCCCCAGCTCTAATGCTAGCACTGCTAGGGTAAGTTCACCCTCCAGCCAAGGTCACCACAGCAGAGACTCAGTGGGGCAGGGGGAAAGGAGCCCAACCACAGGAGGGGAGACTCGCGCTATTCCTAAAAAAAAAAAAAAAAAAAATGGTTGCAATGATCTTTCCACATTTTACTGTATTTCATTCCTGCAGTTTTATCATGTAATTTGAGTCGGATTAAATATTTTAATGTATATGATTATTTATGACTATCACTGGAGTCAGTGTTCGCTGGAGGTATTTTGTGTCACTGTAATTTAGTGGAGAGCATCAAGGTGTGTTTCCATGCCATTTCATTGCCTTCAGGTCAAAGCGAGACGGGTTGACTAAGGATCAGTTGTTGTGTTGAAGGGCTGAAGCCAGGTCACGTTAGACCCCCCGAGCCCAGAGCTTCAACCTGTGTTTGGCTTTTTTTTGTCCATGTAGTCCGTCTCGTTCGTTTCATTCTCAGTGTGAAAATCTTTTGCATTCTTCAGTCTTTACTCCCCCTTCTTCATCTCTTCATCTTTTTCTCTTTCTCCCATCTTTTCCTCTCTATCATCTATCTAAGCCATGTTAAGCTAGGCTACCTCTCTCTTTTTCTCTATTAACAACCTCTTCCAGTCATTCCATCCATCCTCCAAGTCTCCCACAAGGGACTGGCTCTAGATGGATCTCTCTGGGTGCCAAGTATACAGTTTGTGCATGTCGGAGTCTCTGCCATATGTCCTGGTGGTGTCACTTCCTTAAATCTGTGTATCGTTTTTGTGTGTCGGGGGAGAAAGAAGCAGGGGGGGGGAAATGTTTACCGCACTGTCCTTACTGTATGTGGTGACTGTTTTTGTTGGTTTTTGTGCCTCATGGCTAAACGATTCTTGTGCTGTGCCCCTAACTTTCTCTTCTCTCCTCTTTGTCTCTCTTCTCTTCTCTTCTCTCCTCTCTTCCTTTCGTGTTTTTGTTCCTTTTTTAGAACAAATCTCCATGCCTGTTTGCTCATCATTAGCCTAGCATGTCTTCATGATGTTGAAAGCCAAGCCAAACTCCTGGCCTCATCATCCCACCATTGTCTGTGATGTCTCTCTAAGCTCGCCTGACCAATACCTGGCCACCCACTGACCCTTGACCTTAGCTCAACCTGATTTTTCTGCATGTATATTCATTTTTTTTTTTGTTTTTTTGTTCTACTTGTATAGAAATGTGACAGGTGGGAGAGAGGTCAAGCAAATCAATGTGAAAACGTACCTGCGTTGAATTCATTTAAGAGACCTTTTTTTTTTTTGTTTTGGTTTTGCGAATGTTTTAAAAACCTGTGGGATTTCTTATTTTTAATTTAGCTTTGTTTTTTTGTTTTTTATGTTGCTTTCTTTTTACCTCTCTCAGTAAAAGTTCACTTGAAAGTTGAATACAGGGATCGGCACACGTCTGTGCTATTTGGTGCCATTAGCAATATGTTGGCTTCTTAAAAAAAAAAAAAAACAGACCACTTTCCAACACTTTTGAAAGTCTGACCGGTAAAACCCCTCTCAGTGCTCTGTAATGATCTCTACATTTTGCGGGCAGTGTGAAGATTTACACCAAGGCTATTTAAAAATATATTTTCTTTTCATTTAGATAAAAAAAATACCCTGTGTATTTACCTTTTTTTGAACTATTGATGGCACAATAAAAGGTACATTTGCTCTGTTTAGAGGAATGACTACCTAACATGAGTCAACTTTTTTAGAACTGATTCACAAATAGACAATCTGTGGTTTAAATGCACACTTAGATTACCTATATTTTATACCATTGAATCTATAGAAGTTTAACTAACAGAACCCAGGCAAAACTTTGGGTTTTTTGTAGATTATGTTGTAATGTCATCTGTGTCGGGGGGGTCTTCAGTGTATTACATTTTTAAAGAGGACTAAAAATCAGTTTTGATCAGCGTGACCTGCTTGAGGGTCATTTCTAGTAAATTAAAAACACACTTTAAGTCAATAAATTCCTCTGCATTTAATTGTAATTTCAATTTCTGGGTATAAAGTACTTTTTTTAAGGGTCACAGTATGTAGACTTTAATTATTTTTTTTTTCTTCGTTTAAGAAAAATTTCAACTTCCACGGTACGTCTTGTTGACTTTTCTGTGAATTTCTCATTAATAATTTGATTAATGGATGTTTCACTTTGGTTTAGTTTGGATGCCTCATGTCGAAAGATGATTTACAAATGTCTGTTAATCATACAGATGCCAGACAATGTCTCTTCTTTTGTTTTTTTTTGTTGTTAAAGTGCCCATGTGTCAAACTCAGTGTTTTTTTTTTTTTTTTAATTCACACAACATATTTTTCCTGTAATATTACCTAGTTTTCTTTACACATGCACACACACAAATACACACACACACACACTGCGACATACACACACAAAACACTTTCTGTGGTTGCAAATGTGGGAGCCCCTGAAGAAGAGATCACTTGGACACAACACACAACCTGCACATTTTATAATAAACACACTCACACTTGCTTTTTTTAAGTTTTTCGCTGATTGTTCTTTTTAAGTGACTTCCAGTATCATGTTCACAGCACATTAATACTACTAAAATCCACCACTATAGTGTTGGTTTACAAATACATTCCATTTTTTTCAGCACAAAGTTTACACTTTTTTTTAAAACCGGGGTGGTATTTTGTCTGTTGTACTACAAAATAACAACCACTTCACCCCCCCAAAGAAGGGTTCCCTAAAAACTGCGTACCTGATGGCGCTAAAGAGTTGTCAACTCAGGGGCTTTTTTTGTGTGTGAAACTAAGACACTCACACAGGATTACGACACAAAAAAAAAATGCACAATTGTCACCATTTGACCTTTTCAGTTCGGATTTTTTCTTTTCTTTTTCTCAAAATACATAAATATTCCAAAAAAGTACAAAAAAAATATATATAAATAAAAAGGTACCAAATTTGAAACAGTGCTCGAGGAAAAAGTGTTGTAGTTTTGTAAAAAGGAAAACGTTAAGCACAATTGTGGGAGCTTAATCACTTTTGCAGAATGTTGTGTGTGTGATTATGATCCCGACATTTTCAAAAGGTACCACTGATTTCACTTTTTAATATGGGCATGTGCTTTTTACGGTGTGTTTTTTCTATCCAAATGCAATACAAATATTCAAAGTGCCATATATACGTCTAGAAACTGCCTACACATCCTTATTAGGCCTTGGTTTAGAGATTGCTGCAGTTATAGCCTTTTTTGTCTATTTATGCCAGTGTCATGAAAGCTCTTGTCACCTGCTCATGTTCCCCTTCTCCCTCCCCCCCACCCCCACTCTGTGTGTTGAGTTATTGGTAAATGTGTATTGTGATGTACTCAGTTTGAACAGTTGGTTAAAAAAAAATTGTAGATAAAACAATAAACTTCCCTCTACATTTGAAGGTTAAACCTCTTTCTTAGTGAGTGTGAACACGTGTACTGTAACACTTTGCGATACAGACGATTGGTGACCAGATGTGTCGGGGAATTAAAGTCAAAAACGAGCTAAAAGATGCCAAGTGATGAAATTGTGTGTCGAACACTGAATTGAGTGCAGATCTGTGAAGAAATGCAGCGTATGGTGAAGTGTTACTGTGAATGAATTTAAAAAAAAAAAAAAAAAAAAAAAAAGGAAAAGCACAATGTACAGTCCACAGCGGTCCCAACAGGAACTTTGACTCACTTCAGGGGCTTCCATCACAACTCCCGTTCAAGCTCTAATAACAATCACTTTCTTTGTTCTGTGTTTTCATATTTCTGAAGTGCTATTTTTTGACAGTGTGTGGTAGCTTTGCATCTCTATAGATATTGTCTTGATCCAAAAGAAAAGAGCAGAAAAAAAAAAATCTTTTCTTGTGTTATTTTCTTGTCTGATAATCGGTAGGACTTTGTTCATGTTCCACCAATAATTTAATAGATGTTTTATCTTGTCTTGATGAAAGCCAAAGTGGGTGCATCTTGATGTGATCTGTATTATTACATACAGTAGTCTTTTCTGTTCGGTCAATATCAATTTTTTTGAAACTGGGTGGGATTTGAAAAAGAAGAAAAGAAAAAAAAAGACATACACAGGCTTTCCAATTTCTACAACTGGTTGTTCATATGTATTTTGTACCAGTGAAGCTTTTTATATTGGAAATTAAAGAAAAAAAATCTATATTGGAAAAAAAATTGTCTGGCCTCTCAATGTGGCCTCGCCTGGACCAGGTCTTGAGTTTGGCCTCTTGGTGGTGTCAAGCAATTTTTTTTTTTTTTTTTTTAAGTTGTTTTTCGTTTCTTTTTTTTTTTTTTTCTTTTTGTCTCTAAAAAGATGCCTGATTTTGATTTTACTTCGTCCTTCACTTCGTTTATCAGTTTCGGGGGGGTTGGGATCCTCTAAAATCGTGGTAAGTTTCATGTTAGTATTTGTGCTGTCCACATAGTTTAATTGTCATCAGGATTTCAACAACTTGTGTGGATAATTGTCTTAGTTGAAGAGTTAATAACTATCTGTTTAGTTTTTGAGCCTTGCTTTTTACCTGTGTAGAGTTTTCCGTTTTTTCCCATAGCGGAGTGTGTAGCCGAAAGACTCTGTGTTCTTTTTTGGTCAATGTTTGTTCATGTGTGGTGTGTTTCTTTGCCTCTGTCTCCAAATTAAACCATATCCCCTAATATGGACTGTGTGTGTGTGTCTTTGTGTTGTTGTGCTCGTCCAGTGTTGTAAAGACATTTTACAAACCACCCCTCCCTCCCCCAGTGTGTCATGTCTCGCTAACTTGTTTCTCTTCGTTGTGCTTCTCTTTGCTCATTTCTGATCAGTGACAGATGACAGGAGGGAAAGTTAGCCGATTCGTAGAACTCAGTGGTTCCCAACCTGGGGGTCCTGACCACCACTAGGGGTCGCCAAACCTTCGGAAGGGGTCACGACCTTCTTGGGTTTAAGGGGTGTAAGAAAACTGCTTTTAAATGTATGCAGTTGGGCTATATATCAGTGCTTCATCTATTTCGGTGAACAAACTCGATAAAATTCAGACAAGAGCTGCGAGAAGTAGTTGATCAACTGTCAACTATTAAACCAATTCACCAACTCTTTAATAATTGTTTTGAGTCATTTTTGTAAGGATAAATGTCCAAATTATCTTTTTTTCAGCTCTTTATTTGAGTTGCGGATAAATATAAATAAATATATAAATTAAATAAAACATTTGAGGATGTTACCAATGGGCATTTCAATCATTTTTGGACAAACAACTGATTGATATTGAGAAAATGCTCAGCAGATTTTTTGATAATTAAAATAATTGTTAGTTGCGTCACTAATCCAAGCAGCAGGGAGAAGAAAATGCTGAATTTGGAACAAAATAAGACTTCTAAGCATATATAACTGTAAAAATAAAACAATTCTATAAAAAGTTAATAGAAATATCAGGAAAACTTATTACATGCAATATTCAGAAGAAGTAATTTGCTCAGAAATCATCCAGATCACTTGGTCTGCAGTCTTTCAGCAGTTATTGTGTTCACAATTTGAGTTAATTGTACAGTTTATTAGTTGTTCTGTACTATTATTTTCTGCATTGTATATAAAATGAATTATCCACCGATAGAAAATGTGTCCCTTAAGAAAAAAGGTTGGGAACCACTGATCTAAAGCTCGATGTAAACTCCCAGGGGTCTGTTGGGCTGGTGGGGGTGTTAAAGGGGATTTATTTTGGGGTTTCATTTCTCTCGTATATCTGTGACGCTGCACCGTGTGTTTTTTATGCAAATAAAATCACTACACGTGTGCGAAAATGAAAATAAATTCTGTTAATATAAAGTTGAATTTTTAGTTTCTCGCTCTGCAGTAATAGTAACATGATTAGCCAGTTAATATTTTTTGATGAGATGATGAATCTCTGAATTTTGAGGGTTGATCAATGCTATCAGAGTTTAAACTGATAAGTCACTCGTCAGAAATTAATTGGCAGTCATGCTGATAATCTCACTATTACCTTCTTCGCCAGGATTTGATGCTCATTTAACTGTTTCTCTGCCTTCCAAGAGATTAAAACTGAATATCTTTTGTTTTTGTATGTTTTGTTTGTTTGTTTTTTTTCGTTTTTTTTTTGTACAAAACAATTAATCAATATCGGAAATAATCATTGAGTTCAACCCTGAATGCTTTGAGTCAATTATCAAGCAAAATAATAAGAAGATTTGATTCTTCTTGATAAGATAAGACATACTTTTTGTCCATGACAGGAACATTTGTTTGGGCAATGCAGCTGCATTTATCGTGAGTACAGTACAACATTACAGTAAAGACAACTGCAATACAAAACAGTATTGGTCAACAGACACCAGAACATATAACCAAAAGAATAAACCACATAATAAATAGATATAACCATACAAAAATATACAAATATAATTTTTAAAAAAAGGTGTAAAATCCATAAAAAGATATTTGAAATATTGCATAATCGTTGTTAAATATGTTACATATTTTTAATGGATTTTACATCTTATTTTCTATTGAATTTTAAATGTTTTCATATTGTTGTACATATTTGGATTGTGGACTGTTGGTCGGACAAAACAAGCAATTTGAAGACCTTGATCTCTGGAAATTGTGTCATTTTAAAGACAAATAACAAATAAACAACCATCAGAAGACTTGGTAATCTAAATAACTATTAAGTGCAGTCCTACTCTCCAAAAAACAAACAGTAACCTCAGAAAATATCCAGTATTTTCCAGATATTCAGTAACTCAGTTGGTACCTCATGAGAAGCAGCTCACTGACAGCACAGACTTCATTGATTGTTTTGGTTTTCTACACCATCTGGGATGAACTCGTCTTAATACTGGGGTCAGAGTCATTGTTGAAGTGGCGTCAGAGCCTCCGACTCGGGGAAAGAGACAGACCCTTTCAAACTTTATTTTTATAACATCAGTCTCCAAAGTTACAGATCTTTTATCTCTTATCATTTCCCAGAGTGCCCGGCTTCTGCAGCGCCTTGAGAGAGGGGCTTTGACCTGATCTGTATGTAGAGAGAACGAAGGCAGCAGACTGCAGTAATATGAGTCTAACAAAGGCAAGAGAGGGAGTCATTTCAGGACAAAGAGAGCCTCGTCTCACCTTTCAACCAAGATACAACGTGTTCTGCTGCATTGCATCATGGTCTGGCGACTGAAGTGTGAGAGGAGAAACCGGCATCTCTGCTTCTTTGTCTATACAGTTTGTCTAGAGGGCTTTCTGACTTTGGACCTCATTTCAAAACCTGATATTTACCAACGTTCAGGACAGCTGAAAAATACTCTGATTTCAAACACTGTGGCCCCAATTTACTGACAAAATTAATCCAGAAGTGGCACACAGCTGGAATGTGAAAAACACGTTTAATTAATCATTAAAGTTACAATGAGATCAGCTTGTTCGTTAATTTAATGTACAGTGTGTCCTGTGGAGACATTATCCCACAGCGTGAGCCAAGGACATTTATGATGTGGAAAACTGGAAGCTGAATATTTGATTTCATCATAAATATAATATATTTTAGAGGGTAAATAAAGTTCTGTCTCCAGCCATCTATCAATCTGGAGACTGAGCACAGTTTGCAGGCTGAGTCATAAAAGAGCAGTATAATAATTTGCTATTAAAAATGTCTTTCCTCATAATGTTCGTCTTCATCCTTACACCAAATTTGCAAATTTATCTCAAGACTTTCCTCTCCTAAGTTAAGACGTAATATGACTTCTAAAAGCAATATAAAAGTAACTGTTTTGTTTTAATTACTTCCATAAAATTATACAGACAAAAAGGCACTTTTCCATCCATCATCACAATAATAACTCTCCAGCTGAGCAGAGACAAAACCAAAATCCCAGAAAATAAAACTGAAATGTAATAAAAATACTTAAATAAAAAAAGGGAATATAAATAGATAGAAAGTACAGATGAGGCTTATCTCAAATGAACTTAAACATATAAAATTAAGAGATTATCTTTATTTTTAATGACCTCATGAGCACAAAAAAATGCTGTAAAATATCTCCACCCAGTGGTGGAGATATTTTACAGCATTTTACCAGAGTTTACCAGAGAATACATGTTGAGACGTCTTGTTTCAGTCGCATATGCAACTTTTGGTATAAAATCTTGTGGAAGAATTAAAAGACACCAGGGGAATTTGGGTCAAAATTTGGGCTAAAATAAACTAGCCAACAATATTTCTGTGTTAAAATAATTTATAATATGTTTACAGAACGGGCAAATTTCTGTAATACAATTAAGTTACTACAAAATATTAGAATAGATCTGAGTTGAGTGAGTTGTCTTTACCTTATTAAAAAAGGGCCTATGTTATGTATCCAACCGGAACTTTAGAAACCAAGTGAGCAGAACATTTAGGAACTTTAAGAACTATTCAGGACAGTTACAGTAGCTGCACAGGGAGTGGATGATAATATTGAGTACTGATGTTTTAAAGCAGGTTATTGATTGATTGATTTACAGTTAATGAAGCGTTTACTCAGCTGCAGTTCACACTGGCGTCTCAGCTGCGTGAACTCAGGCTGTCCTTAAATACTGACAGAAACAAAGTTGATGCTGTTTTCGAGAAACAGGAACAAAGAACATCTTCACAGGTGAACCACAGCAGCACAAGGCAAATTAGCCGTGATTGTTTCCCCTTTTATACACTTAAAACAGATCAATGTCTTTCTTTTAAATTCCATTAAAATGTATTGTGGAATTATTTTTGTTGTATTTATTTATTGAACACATATAAAACTACATTAAAAACCCACCTTATTAAGCCAAATAAAGTATTTTAAAAACCTCTTGGATTTGCTGTATTTCGGACACCATTTTCTGATGCATTGTATTTAGATCAAATTACCCAACAGTATATAAAATTGATCAAATGAGCTCAAGTTTAAACACCCACAGCAGCAAAATGCAACATACACATTGATGCAGCAGTAATATTAATCCAAAAACATGATATATAATAGTAAAACACTGACAGGGAGGATTTTATTGCACAAGTACTTTTACCTGTCATACTGTAAGTACATTTTACTGACAACACTTAAATACTTATACCTAGGTAAGGTTTTAAAAGAAGGACTTTTATGAGTAGTTGAGTGTTTTCAGTGTGGTGTTAGTGCTTCTACTGAATTAAATTATCTAAATATTTCTTCTACCACTGTCCAGCACAAAGAAGCTCCATGATTGTTTAACTGGTTTGACTAAAAAGGCCAAAGTCATTTCATTTCACTTCCTTTAACTCATCACCTGCCTGTATATATGGTAAGGGGAATTTTTGAAGAACTAATAAGTGATAAAAAAAAAAAAAAAAAAAAGCCTGATAAAATAGATAGAAACAGTAGAAGTTAGATATGTTAAGTAAAAAGTAAGCTAAAATAGAGCAAGTAGTACTGACAGTGACATTGAGAGGTAATAAAATGTTATATTGCACCAGATAATTAAGGTAAAATTTACTCAAGATATTAAATGTAATATAATACATGATAATAATAATGAAACGCAACATTGCAAATGATATGAAAACATTAATTATTAATGATTATTTTATTAATATAATAATTTTTATTTTCTCAAATAATCAAATCGGTGTTTTGGTTCATAAAATGTCAGAAAATGGTCAAAAATGTCAATCAGTGCTGTCCAGATGGGGTCCTCAAATGTCTTGTTTTGTCCTCAGACCAAAGACATTCAGTTAACTGTCATAAAGTAGCAAAGAAAACAGAAAATATTCACATTTAAGTTGCTGATATCAAAGAATTTTTTACTTTTTTCTTTCAAAGAGGACTCAAACCAATATTTGATTATCAAACTATTTGGTGATTAATTCAATAATTGATTACTTATGATTTATGTTTAGGAATCATTCCAGGATTTCAATTCTTGCATGATCAAAAATGTGGATTATAGAATTTACAAGGAGCACCTGAAGGCAGCGCATGTGTCGTTGGGCGACACTTGTTGCGCGACGTCACGTGGGCTACTTCAGGTACCTCGAACATTTTAGACTGTTTAAACGTAATGCACCGTAACTCCAAAATGTATCCTTGTATACCGCAAATACGGACCAGGTGTTTGACAAATCGGAGACAAAAGTTAAACAAAAAAAATATATATATAGAATAAAATAAAATAAAAGTGAAGCATTTTCTCGTCACAGTGTTGTGAAACGTTTCAGGAGCCTCAGCCAATCGGCTCTCGATGCGGCGTCTCCTCCCTTAATTCTGTTGGCAGTATCATGGCCGCTGTCCTGTAACCGTTGGTGCAACTCTTAAGATTAAAGCGTCAGCTCCTGCTTTTATAAAAAAAAAAAAAACATGTCGGCCCTGTTTTCCCTGAAGAAGTCTCTGAGCAGACTGCCACCGTGCGTGGCTCGGCAGGTCGTGGGCTGCAGTTATCACACGGAGAAAGGCGTGTACGGATACCGACCCAAACAGACCGAGAGCCCGCACAAGTTACAGAGCGACCGCGTCCAGGCACTAAATCAAGGTCAGTATGGGGTTCATTCACAGAAAAGACGAGCTAATAACACTCAATGAGAGGGAGAGGAGTCTTATAGCGGGCTAAAATGACGAATAAATGTGCTTTAATCTGCATTAGTAACGTTATTCTACCCCAGTATTCATTTTATATTTGCGTAGAATCTCTCATTTCCATTGAAAATGATGATGAGGTTGATTTTGTGAAGCTGCCACGGCTCACAGTGACTCACAGCTCACAGTACAGTGTGTACTGAGTTTAGGACGGTTCATCCTGACTTTTGTTTTGTTTCGTGTTCAGATCATGGTCTTGCCCGTCTGGTGGAGGCATACAGAGCACATGGGCACAAGTATGCTAAAATTAACCCCTTGCTGCCCGAAAAGCCCGTCGCTGACAGCGTCCCGGAGATAAACATGCTGTGTGACACCCTGACAGGACAACTCAGGACCTCAGGTAAATGACTGACAGTGGATATAAACATGCAGAAAACATACATCACATGACAGCATAATAACTAACTAATGTCTGCTTCTCCTAACTCTGCTTTGCATTGTGTAATATAATATCCAGTCTTTTATTTTTATGGCACTTTCTGTGCATTTCAGAGGGAGTTGTGCTTTTTACTTTGCTATAAAAGAAAAGCAAGGACTAATGGGTCACTAATTAAAAGAAAAATAGTAGCCAACTATGTTGATAGTTGATTAATAATTTCAAGCAAAATATCAATCATTTGCAGGTTACAGTGCCTTAAATTTGAGGATTTGCTGCTTTTCTTTGTGATTTATGATAGTAAAAGAAAGAAAAAGAAGAAGGAAGCAAATGATTTATTAGGTTAATAGTTGACAGTATTGATAATAAATTAATTGGTGTGAATACTTTTTTTTTTAAACAAAAAAAGTCAAGTCTTTGATTCCAGCTTCTTACGTGTGAATATTTTCTGGTTTCTTTACTCCTCTGTGACAAAACAAAACATTTGAAAATGTTATCTTGGGATTTGGGAAACACTGACTTGACTGACACTGATTTTCTTAGTTTCAGCCCTGTTTTATAGACTAAACAATTAATTGTGAAAATAGTTGACAGATTAATTGATAATGAAAATAAGTGTTAATGTGCAGGTTTGCACCACAATTATTTGACAGGTTTAGTTACTTTACAATTGATTTTTTTTTGCATTAAAAAACATACACTGTAGGTTTGAAAAAACAAGCATTGTAAAGGTGTCACTGCTGCTTTTCTCACAATTTTCAGAATTTTTACAAATGAAACAAATCAGTTAACAGAGAAAATAATCAGCACATGAATCAACAATGAAAGTAATGATTATTTGCAATCCTTCACAAAGTAGTTTACAAATTAGGTCAACTTTAATCATCTATATCAGTTAAATCCTGCTTTTACTTTCATGCTTGACTGATGATAATTTAATGATATAATACAAGTATAAGAGTCTGATCAGACAGAGCGAGTTCTGCAGATTACAAAATGCGTGTCCACTGAACCACTGAATCAGCTGTCCTTAGAGAAACGAATGAAAACAACTCACCTGAAATCTCAAATACCTCCAGGCCTGCTGTTCTCTGTTCAAATCAAGATATTTATGGTTGGTAAAATCACATTGCTCCAGTTATCCAGCAGCAGCCACCATTATCTTGTCCTTTATTATGTTTGTCTCCAAGCATCTGCAAAGTTTGGACTTGGGGATAAAAAAACACACTGACATTGAGTTTTTTCCACTCTGAGCATCTGAAACACAAGTTGCCCAAGTGCACATTAACAGCATGCAAAAAGCTTCCTACCACTTTCTTCTGACGGCCTGTTTACTTGCTAAAAGTATTACAGTTTATTGTTTTATAAACCTAACAGATAAAAGTTCAGATCAGGTATACGATAGTCTTGATTAGATAAGATTAAAACGAGCAAAACGTCATCATCACCAAACATGAACATGAAAAACTTCCCCTCTGTTCACCTCACCTGTCTGTGTCATCACTGCTAATTCAATGTGCTTCTGCAGGTCTGCGACATTTTGGCAGAGCGGAGGCCTCAGTGGAGGAGGTTCGGGCCTACCTGGAGGAAGCCTACTGTGGCAGCCTGTCGGTGGAGACCAGTCAGCTGAGCAGCCTGGAGGAGAGGGAGTGGTTCGCTGACCGCTTTGAGGAACTCAAGAAGAAGAGTTTCTCTGCTGAGGAGAGGAAGCAGCTGGCCAAGATCATGCTGGAGTCTCAGGTGCGTCCGCGAAGAAAGAGGAGGATGTTTTATTTGTCACATCTTATAACGTTTCGTATGGTAATGTCGTGTATTTTCTCTCACAACCTGCAGGAATTTGACCACTTTCTGGCCACCAAGTTTGCTACTGTGAAACGTTACGGAGGAGAGGGAGCAGAGAGCATGATGGGCTTCTTCTACGAGCTTTTCTACCAGATGGCCCACAGCGGAGTCACCGACATTGTCATCGGCATGCCGCACAGAGGCCGACTCAACCTCCTGACAGGCCTGCTGAAGTTCCCGCCAGAGGTTAATTAGCCTGACAGCCACAATTAATGAGACATGTATACTTTTAAATTATCCATGACCTGACAGGATCAGAGTGTTTATTTTGCACTTCTGTAATCAGTAGCACAAATAAACAGAAAGTCAGCTAGCTGCCAAACGCCAAACAAACTTAAGATAACATCAAACAACATCATTTTTCTCTCCAGCTCATGTTCCGGAAGATGCGAGGCCTCAGCGAGTTCCCCGACACTTCTCCAGCCATCGGCGACGTGCTCTCCCACCTCACCTCCTCGGTGGAGTTGGATTTCGGAGCCGCGCACCCTCTTCATGTGACCATGCTGCCCAACCCGTCTCACCTCGAAGCGATCAACCCCGTGGCTCAGGGAAAAACCAGAGCCAGGCAGCAGCTCAGGAAGGAAGGAGACTATTCGCCTGAAGAGAGCGCACAGCCGGGGGACCACGTCGTCTGTCTGCAGGTACTGATTCACTGCAGCTAATAAAATTTCACACAAATGCATAATAGGCACTTCCTCAATCCAGAGGCCGACCATGTCGGAGGTACTGAGCATAAACAACGCAGCCAAACTTGTAGCTGTTCGTGATTTTTGTAGTTCAAAATGATCTGTTTTGGGCTCAATCCCAAACTGGCCCCTATACACTACAGTGGAGTCGCACTTGCAGCTGCAGAGGGTCATGTAAATAACATAACATCTCTGGTGGACACAGGAACATTCATCATGACGGATACGGTAATTGAATAAATATTAAAATGACAATCCTATAAACAGCACTGACAAAGATTTAAGTGGCAATGACATGACATACTCATTTACATCCATGACTCCCACGTGTCTTTGGCCACAGCTCTGTTTTGTTGTACATTTTTTGTCACGTCATTCTGTCACGTGTGCACAAAAAAAGTCTATCAAATATCTGTTTAAGGTAACGTAACTTATTTAATTCTCGGAAATAACCGCAAGTTCGCACGGAGCTAACTTTCTTGGCTAACTTTTCTTCATCCTGGACATAACTCTCCTCCTCAGGTCCACGGTGACGGCTCTTTCACTGGTCAAGGGATTGTTCCAGAAACGTTGACGCTTTCTAAACTGCCTCACTACAGAGTCGGTGGCAGCATCCACCTCATCGTGAACAACCAAGTGGGTTATACCACTCCGTCCGAGAGGGGGAGATCCTCGCTGTACTGCAGTGATGTCGGTCAGTCAAAATGATTAGATGTTTACCTCTCTGTGCAAATATGGAAATTTAAAATATTTGAAAAAGTGAAATGAGCGTATTTCTTTGTGTTGGGAACGTATTTGAAGTGTGATAAACCCTAGATGTGTTTTCATGTGTTGTGTTAAAATTGGAGACCAATGTTCACATTTGTGTCACAGGTAAGATGGTGGACTGCGCCGTGATCCACGTGAACGGAGACGATGCAGAGGAGGTGCTGCGGGCCACTCGGCTGGCCGCGGACTACCAGCGGCTCTTCAGGAAAGACGTCATCGTGGACCTGATCTGCTACCGTCAGTGGGGCCACAACGAGCTGGACGAGCCTTTCTTCACCAACCCCGCCATGTACAAGATCATCCGGTCGGTTGCATTTACCCTCTTTACTCTGTATCACGTTTTCTCCATCACTTCAAAAGTTACTGTAGCATATATAACACATTTCTCAAGATTGTTGAGCAGATGATAAATCTGGATTCCTAAATTTTGTGATTATGTACTGAGACACACTTGTATTTCAGCAGGTTTTAATCAGTTTTTTCTTTTAAAAAGTAATATTGTTCTCTGTCTCATCCTGTCTATCTGGCTGATTGTGACTTTAGCTTTTTTAGTACCGCTTTGTCCATGAGTCAGTATTAATTGAGCTGGACAATACTGGATATTTGTGTAAACTTCAAAATACTGTAACAGGTGACAAGGAAAGGATTGTTCCTGATGACTAGTCGACTAGTCTGACAGTAAGAAAACGCTCACGGGGGCAAACGGTGTCATATTGGTTTGTTGAGGGTGGCTGCTGTTCACAGTAAAAGTGCCAGCAGCCTGCTCTCCCTGCATGTCCACACTGTGCTGAATGTTGTTACACATTGCTCTGATAATGTGGATATATGCCAGTTTATTCTGAAACAGCCTACTTACAATTGTCATTTTCTAGATGAAAATACTGCCAAACCACACTGTTTACTGGCATTGTACATGAATGAAATATTATCACTGTAATTAATTTAACTGACTTGTATTTCTGGTGCCAGCTAGCGAGGGTACCAACATTTAATTGACTGATGACTAATTGTGCGCTTCCCTAGTTTACATAAAATACATTATACGGGTAGCCTACAAGTAAAGGGTGCCATTTTCACACTATTTTAAGACATTGCATTGAATACTGATCCAAAATCCTCTAATCAGGACAGCTGTGGCTCTAATTCCAGTTTCTATGCCACTACAGATCACAGCAACATTTCCTAAAAAATGTTTAATAGCAATCACTGCTGTGTGCTTTTCTATCTCATCTGCAGAAGTTTTTGGGCTCTGACTCTGAGAGTCAAAGTTCATAGAAAAAAGGGGTTTATTGCTAACGTGGAACTTCAGTTTTGTTAAAAATATTCAGAAATTCATCAAATATGAACCCTGTAAGTACAGCATGTTGAATTTACAAGTACAGCATGTTCCTTTATGGTGCCACTGGGAACGACACCACTGGAAGTTGCATCTTGACTGACAGCTTGTTGTTTGGACCGTCTTGAAATTCCATCTGGTGATTCTGAGATTTTTTTCAAGAATAAATTAAAACCAAGACAGTTAGTTTAGAAAATCCAGTGCCTCCTGAAGGATTTCTGTGAGAATCACAAACAGAACAAGAACAGTTTAGGTCTATAGATCCTTACATAACAAGTCAGTTATACAGAGACAAGGTAGAAATATTGTGAAGTGCACGTACACACACGAAGGAACAGAAACAGATAAATCAGTGTTTGCCTGAGTACACAATGAAATAATAATGATACTAGTAGACTCATATTTTGCATGAAAGAATTGGTTAAAAATAAGTGTTTGTTAGGTTTATAGCCGTCCCAGATTTATTCTTAAGTGAGTATATGATCCTCTCCAAACCCCAAAACATGAGCCGATCTCTAACCTGCTGTCTAAAAGTGTCAGGCAATTTTAATTTAAAAGTATGACCCTTGCTCTAAGAAACATATCTATAAGCCAGTGCCACATGTTGAAGTCCAGACAGGTACCAGACATTTTACTGGTAAAACAAATCTTTGTGTGGTGTATTTCGAGAGACATTTAAATATCATTTCCCAGAATTTTGGCAGCAAAGTGCAGGCCTTAAATTGTTGATATAAAGTAGCAGGTTCAGTCTTACATCTCGTACAAAGTTAACAAAAGTACATAGAATAACTAAACTATTATTCTGTATATAGTATCAAAATACTGGTTAATAAATCAGACGTTTTCACACTGTTGCTTCCTCACAGATCCCGAAAGAGCATCCCTGACTTCTACTCAGACCAGCTGATCTCTGAGGGTCTGATGACGGACGCCGAGCGTGACGAGATCAAGTCCAAATACTACAGCATGCTCAACGACAAGCTGTCCAACATGACCCTGTACAGCCCTCCACCCACCAACCTGCAGGGCCGCTGGGGTGACCTGGTGGAGCCGCAGGCCAGAGTCACCACCTGGGACACGGGTGTCCCCATCCCCCTGCTGCAGTTCGTAGGAGCAAAATCTGTGAACATCCCCGAGCAAATCCAGCTGCACAGCCACCTGGGAAAGACCCACATGCAGGTGCGACCATTGTCTCTGTCATTTCTCTGTCGTCGCTGCTGGATCATCTTTTGTTGACTTGGCAGCGGGTAGATGATTATTTTTTCCTCCTGTTGTGAACTCAGGCTCGGTTGCAGAAGTTGGAAGAAGGGACCAAACTGGACTGGTCCACCGCAGAAGCCTTAGCTTTCGGTTCTCTCCTCTCCCAGGGTCAGTGTCAAACTGAAAATACATCACTTCAACTTTAAGAATCAATGGGCCTCATGTATGAACCACTAGATTTTAAATTGCTGTTGTTGCAGGCTTTAATATTCGAATCAGCGGACAGGACGTTGGAAGAGGCACGTTCAGTCAGCGACACGCCATGGTGGTTTGTCAGGACACTAACGACATGCACATCCCTCTGAACCACATCAGCCCGCAGCAGACCGCCTTCCTCGAGGTAAAATCCTGATAAACCAGATAAAACATTGGTGTGATCTGTCTAAATAAATCAGAACACACTATCAAACAATTTCCTCCTTGTGTTCAGGTGTGTAACAGCCCGCTGTCTGAGGAGGCGGTGCTTGGGTTTGAATACGGGATGAGTATCGCGCAGCCGAAGCTCCTTCCCATCTGGGAGGCTCAGTTTGGAGATTTCTTCAACGGAGCTCAGATCATCTTTGATACGTTCATCTCTGGAGGTAAACTGCTGGTCTGACTGCTGGTGCTTTCAACAGATTCACAGATTCTCTCATTATTATCTGATATTTTTAGAAAACTCTTCACACATCAGATGTGAAACTGCTGTGTCCTCAGGTGAAGCTAAGTGGCTGCTGCAGAACGGGATGGTGATCCTGCTGCCTCACGGCTACGACGGAGCCGGACCTGAACACTCGTCCTGCCATATGGAGCGCTTCCTCCAGGTCTGTGGGGCTGTCGTGCCACATTCACGTCAAACCAGGTTACCAGTTAGCAGTCAACATCCCAGTTTTATTTTTAACTGGGAAACTCAGATTCAGGTCATGGATTTCTCATCTCTACCATGTTCAAGTCCTGCAAATTCATCGTCTACCTAAAAACACCTTGGTCCACGTATTCTGGAAGATTTGAATGTCCCTGACAAATGAGAGAAATTCTGGTTAAATATTATGTGTTTATTGAACTTAAAAATATTTGAAAGGCAGGCTATGTACAAAGAAGTAATGTAAAGAATAACATCATCAAGGCATGTAGATAAGAAATTACTTTTTTTTATTTAAACGTAGGCCAATTTTGCTTGAAATGAGACCCGTTAACAGACTCGAGTGCATAACTCTATTTTAAAAAGAAATGAAGATTATGCTAGCTAACATTTGTTCGGGCAACATGTAAACACAAACAATTTCCTATAGCTTTAGGTCTACATATTCACAGATAAAACTGAATAAACAGCATAACATTTACATTACTGTGGGCTGCAGCCAACTTGAAATCAAACAATTTCCGTTTTTTTCTCAGATAAAGTAAAAATGGAAAAAAAAAAAAAAGAAGTATTATACTTCACAATAGAAGAACAAAGTGCTACATGGCTCTGATGGCTGATCTGAAAGGTGCTCTTTTGGTGAGGAAGTTGAAGCACAAAAATACAAAATCCAGAAAGAATAAGAATGATAGTAATTGCTCCTCACGCTTTTTCGCAATAGTGAAGCACTTTGCTGCCAAGTTAAAATCAAATTTGTCAGTTATCTCTTCACAACTTGAGATGTGCGTAAGCTTTAGAGGAAATTATTTTCACTGGACATTATGACTGAAGAGATTATACTGGAGAACAGAAAACCCTGCTACTAATAACATGGAAAAAGTTTTAGCTGTGACCAGTGTTCCTCAGTCCCTCAATCATTTTAGACCAAACTGCTAAAAATATTTGCATACTGGGGATAAAGAAATTAACTGAGGAGTCATGTTTATGTAACATACTCAGTATTTCATTTCATTTCATATCTACAGGGAAAATTTTGTGCAGAAATGGTGCAAAATGTGTCCTGGTGAGAGTCATCATGCAGATATGTCAGTTCATGTCAGCTTTCTTCAGTTCAAAGGAACGCAGTGCAGCACAGAGGATGTTATTTACAGGCCATTAACTGCTGAAATCAATAACAGATCAATAGAGATAATGTTTCTTAATTGGCCGCAAGCAGGCAGCAAACAAAAGTCATTAGACACTTCGCCCTCTTTCACCCATTCACACCGTGTATAACTGACACTCTGTAGTTTATACTATTGTGAGCAGTAAAAAGAGGTTTCACACTCAAGCATCATCGTCATTCTGTGTCGTCACTGACAGCTGTAGTGTCACACAGAAGTAATTATTTGATCGATAAATCTGGCTCATTTCAAAGTGGGGATGTCAGCGTAACCTACTTATTTTCACTCCATTATGGGATTTTTTTTTGAGAACGCTAAATAGACCGTAGATTTCTCACTCAGAATTAAGACACTTAAAGCTATAACATGTCACATTTCCACAGTAAAATGTATAAAAATGACTAGAATATTATATATTATGTTGATTTGCGTACTCATATTATCCCAAATGTTTCCAATAGTGTTCAAACCCAGGAGTAGTTTTATTCAGGGTGACATTTGGTCGCCTGTCAGTGGCATCGTGTCCCCTTTTCACCCCTGTTACTCAGGATGGAACACAGTTAATGATTGCCGTTTGCTGCGTGTTCTGTGACGATGAACATAACAACTCTCATGATCCCACACTACTTCACAACGTTAACATCGGTCGTCTTTTCTTTATGTTTTAATTCAGTGACCCCGAGCGTCATCAATTACATACTGTGCATTTTAATAAATCAGCAGAGGGTAAATATAATGTACTATGTAGAAAAATGTGTGATTAGAGACACAGGTTGACACAGTCCACTGTACTGTATCGTGTGTTTGCCATTTTTTAAATGTCTAAATGTGTAGTAAGATTTGTTATAACCTAGACTCAATAACTGCACTTTGCAACTTTGACTCCAGCCGGCGATTATTTTCCCAATTAATCATTTAATATCGCAAAGTTAAAAAAATGTGAGAAATGCTCATCGCAAAGCTCAAAGTGACGTCTTTAAATTGCTTCTTTTGTCCAACCAACCAGAGACTCTACATTTATTGCCAAAAAAGACAAAGACAAGCTTCAAGTCCTCACATTGAAGAAGCTGGAACCAGCAAATGTTTGACACTTTTGCTTATCAAAACAGAGTAATTGATCCTTTGATTACTCACTGCAGCTGTAATTGCAACGTTAGAAATTGCGTTCAGTCAGATGGAAACTTAATGCAAGAAACCAGTAGTGCCATTTTTAAATTCCTTGCCTGTCATTCCCACTTTGCTGATTCTGAACTTTTCACAGACCAACACCTGGGTTTAAATAAACAATTCTTAAAGGAGTATTGCTTCCAAAATCACGGCTCAGTCTCTGCTTTTATTTGTTCACTGGTTGGATTGTTCTGACATCAGGACCTGCAGGTCCCTTCTGTTAGTTAAACATAACCTTGAACTGTAAATGGTCGCTAACTCGTCCTCTTTTGTCCCTCAGATGTGTGACAGTAAGGAGGAGGGTGTGGACAGTGACGCTGTGAACATGGGTGTGGTCAACCCCACCACTCCTGCTCAGTACTTCCACCTGCTGAGGAGACAGATGGTCCGAAACTTCCGCAAACCTCTCATTGTGGTCGGACCCAAAACGCTGCTCAGATTTTCTGTAAGCGCCGTAGAAACATTTAACAATCTCAGTTCCTTTTCACCAATGTTTCCATGCATGTGGAATAAGGTTTGTTCTCTTCACAGGGGGCAGTTTCCAGTCTGGCTGAAATGGCACCAGGAACATCTTTCAGACCAGTGTTAGGTGATACTTCAGTCTCTGCAGAAAGGTAAGGAACACCGGTTTCATGATTGTGAAAAGACGTCTCTAATGATCATAATTTATTGGGAGCCTCAATATGGTGAAATATATTTTAAGGAAGCTTTTTCACTTGATGTTTTGATGAGCCCTGATTAAAAAAACTTAAAAGACACTTCAAAAACATTCTCTTAAGTAAGCCATGCGTCAAACCTAATCCATTTTTTTCTTTGTTATCCCCTTCAGTGTCCAGAAGGTGGTGCTGTGCTCAGGGAAGCATTACTATGCCCTGCTGAAACAGAGGGAGACATCAGCGGCCAACCAGAACACAGCGCTGATCCGCATGGAGGAGCTGTGTCCGTTCCCGCTGGAGGCTCTGCAGCAGGAGCTCAACAAATACCCCAACGCTAAAGGTATGTGTGGAACCACTCCTCCACCGTCAGTGGGCACACTGACTTTATGAGTGCCATCACATGGAAAAGTTCATTTCTGTATTTCTGTACTTGACTTTTGTCCTCACTGTATATCAGTGTTTCTGGTCTTCTGGTCGACGTAAAAACCAAAGGAGAAAGTAGACGACAAATTCACATCCAACACAGTAACCCCATAGTAAATACAATTCTACTGAAACTCATAATATGGGTTTTATCATCAGTCATTCTCCATATGAATTAATCACCTAAGTAATAATTTTTACATGACGATTTCCTCTACCAAGTTTGTATTTTTTGCATAAAAATGACTTTAAATTATAAGTCAGGTGTTCTGTTTCCAATATTTTATCAGAAGCATGTTTGCAAAAACTTGACATTTATACAAAATAAGAAACTATTTACAAGGAAAAAGGAAACAGAAAAAAAGAGGAGAAAATCCATCTATCCACCCGTTCACCCACCCGCCCAGTATTGCCTGTTATTCTTGAGGTTGTATTCAGTTTGTGTGTTGTTTAAGAAAGAAATAAATGGTGACCATATTTTTAAAAATCGATGATGTCATTAAAGGGAACATTTGTTAAAGGAGAAAAGGGCAAATGTCAAGCTTGATGTAATGAAATCATCTTGTGACTGTTTTGAAAACAGTTTACAGATGTTCTGTTTGTGTGCCAATGTCATACTGTTAGGGTGAGATTTTACCTTTTGCCTCGTGATAAAATCGACTGTAATCCACGCTGAAAAGCTGTTATCTTTAAAAATGCCCCCAGACCCCCGTAGGGTGTTTCGCATCTCTGTCACCCTTTTCACCCCTGATGAGTTTGTGTCCCTGTCAGACAGTCAGAGGTGTATTTTCAGCTCTGTCGTCTCTTTGTGTCCACTGTTCCTCTTTGCTAACACTTGCATTTCCTGTGTTTTGCATATGTCATGATTTTTGGGGCATTTCCCTGTGCCGCGTTACATAATACTGCAGTCTCTGTCACTGATGCACAAACACTTCTTTTCAAAAGCTCACAAAATGCGTTAAAACGACATTTAAAGCTCGATGGTCAATCATTTTAGGTGAAATAACACATTCAGACAACATAGTAACTTTTATGTGTCAATTACAGTGCAGAAATAAAATATTAAAATGTAAGAAAAAGCAGGTGCCAATGTAAAAGTGGCTTGATTTAAGAGTTTAGAGCCTCAGATCTTCTGGACGTCTGCTCAAGATATTTATGGTGCAGAGAAAGTAGATGCTGTCCACGTTTTGTTTTGATCCTTTTAACTTTGCCAACTAAAAATATACATGCTGAGAACTAAGTCCTCCAATTCTTGCTAGATTGTGTTTGTAATTTTGCTGGTGAGGTTGTTGAAATCCTCAAAGTCTTTGTTTTATGTCATCAGTGAAAGGAATTCAAAGTGAGTAATAACCTTTTGATCTTAATTCACAACAGAAAGTTAGTTCAGTTGTTTTTTTTATCATTGTTTACTTGGAGTAAAGTGATTTTTGTCTTCAAAACACTTCAAAAAGTCAGAAAAAACAATTACAAAAGCAGCAACACAAGTGAGTCATGGTAAGTTGAATGCCAGTCAGCAGCGTGAGGCAACTTCAATAGAAGTCTGACAGTCACCATGACTGGGTCCTCGAGAAAACATCAGAAAAACTTAAAAAGAAACAAGAAACGCTGGTGCACCAGTGACAAACAGAATGAGCTGCACCAGATTGGTATTCACCGCAGGGCTATTGTGTTACGTTGTTCTTTTGTTTTGTCAACCCTCTGTTGCTGAATGTCAATCCAAGCTACAACTGTTATTGCTTGATTTTGTTTTGCAAGACTTTCAGGAATGAGGAACTGCTGGCAAACCGTGTCAACATCTTCTCTTTAGGCAGAAATCATTCTTGTATGTGGGTTGAAAAAGATTTTCACTCCTCTTAAGAACTGAAACACGATTGCAGCCTGAGGTTCGTACTACGAAGCAAGATTAATGTGTTAGCGAGGCATGTTGAGTGTTCGGTGTCTCTTTTTTAACCTGGCTAGATCACCATGGTAACTTGTGCTGAGCTCATAACCTGTTTGGGAGCAGGTTATGCTCAGAGTGTCAGATTGAATCGGCCGTAAACGCGTCACTCTTTCACCGAGTCCTTTCCCGATGAAAAGCAGTACGTTCCCAACTTCACCGAACGAAAGCGTATCACAGCAGCACAAACTGTATGCATCGCGTTACCATGGGAACCTCAGTTTGAAGATGCAGAAAGTCATTCGTCATTGACTGAAGTGGGCGACTCGCAAGGGGACGAAGAGTCAAATGACGAACCAAACCAGTACAGCCCTCTGGTGTTAACATGCGTCCTGGGCGATCTGTGTCACATCACCTTCTCTTTTAACTGCACTCAGCAGGTGTTTGGGAACTGAAGTTTTAAAAGGAAAATTCTTAATCATTCCTGCTTGATACACAACTTGAGTGGCTCAAGAGTCGGGGGTCTCCATTGGCATATTTTGTGCTTGAGCTGCTTGTGCTGCTGAATTGTCAGTGCTGCTTAGCCATCCCACATTTGTCAAAGGCAGCTAAAAACAACAATAATGGAGCTCCAACGTAATTTATTTAGTATCAATTAATACTGATTGTTTTCTGGATTAATCCATGAGCTACTTAGTTCCTAAAATGTCGGAAAACAGTGAAAATGCTCGTCACAGTTTTCCAGAGAACACCTTGTTTTGTCATACCAGCTGTGCAAAACACAAAAAATATTGAATCTACTACAATAGAAGACAAATAAAATCAACAATATTCATATATGAGAAGCTGGAGACATTTTTTGTTTGTTTGTTTGTTTGTTTGTTTGTTCTTTGAAATGATGAATGATAATATTTTTCTGTACTAGAAAATATCAGTCAGTTAATCAGATAAAAGTAAGTCTTTGATTTGACAGGTGAAGGTTCAGACGCTGGATTTTCAGTTTTTTTTTTGTTTGTTTGTTTTTTGCATTATTACAAATGTCAACAAATGTCATTGTGATTCTGAGGGAGGTTTTCTTACTTCAGGAACAAAACCTCAAAGTTCAGGTTTCACTTCAGCTCGCTCCTTCATTGCCCCCCACCCCCACCCCCACCCCGCAAACACACTGGAACAAATCCAGTTTCAGTTGATCTAGAAAGGGCAGGTACTCACATGTTTATGAATCATGTCCTCTTTTACTTTTGATGTAATTAACTTATTTAAAAAAAATCCTCCACAGAGTTTATATGGAGTCAGGAGGAGCCTCAAAACATGGGTCCATGGTCGTTTGTAGCTCCCAGGTTTGAGAAGCAGCTGGCTTGCAAGGTGAGCTGTGTTTTAAAATAAATAAATTAAATTAATTAATGACTCTGTCAATATCACACTCGCTGGACTGTCTCCTCTGTCTGTCTCAGCTCCGGTTGGTGAGCCGACCTGCTCTGCCCGCCCCTGCTGTCGGTATCGGGACCCTTCATCAACAGCAACAAGAGGCCATTCTCACCGCTACCTTCTCCTAAGACTTAAACCAGACTGGGAACCAAAATAACCAGTGCACAAGCACCAGTACTACACTACACACTGGATCTGCAGTGGTCTTCCTACTGTTATGTGCAGGACTGCTGCACGGGACCTTCAAGACAATGTAGACTGTGCGGTTTAAAAATAAATTGGTCAGCAATGTAGAGAACAGACGGAAAGACGTGGTAAAGAGAATAGTGTCGATTTTATTGTCAAACAGATTTTTAATTGTTATGTTTATGGTTTGAAGTTTGAAATCTTTAAGTTTATTCCCCTCTCTCTCATTTACCATGCCTGGATCCTTAATGTGCGAAGTTCAAAGGCACTACAGTAGAAAAAAAGATCTGAATCGAGGCCTTACAGACGATGTTTACAATGTTATTGTAGTAAAGAGGCACTTTCAGCTGACAGTCGTCATATCTGCAGCGCTGGTGACTGTATCTTACCTGTCAAACCTGTATGGGAATTTCAGGAATCTTAATTGTTAAGTCGTCTCATCCATTCAGTCTGCAGGAGTTGTTTTTGTGCTGGTCTGAGCAACAGATATCATTACAAATCTCTGAGCATTACCTGTCTAATGTTTATGTAACAACGGAGGAGTTATTTAACTGGATTTCTGAACAAGCAAAGAGAAGTGTTACCATTTTGAGTGTTAGCTGTTTATCCAACCTTGAGTTAGATGTGTTTGGGCGTTTGATTGCACGAATTTAAGCTAAAAAGTACTCGGTCACTATCACTTAATTCTGGTTTAGACAAATACTTGAACTGAAAAAAAAAAGCATTAAAGGGCTAATGTAAATACACCAAATCAAAATATTCAAATGGGAATATTTTCCAATAAATCTATTTTCAAGTTTATGCATCATGTTTATTTTCTTTTGTTTCTAATCTCATGCTTGTGTAACAGCTGACACACCTGTTATGTTTGACTTGATACATGAAAATAGGGTCCTTAAAATAATTTGAAATTAATATACATTATGTTCTATTGTCTTTAAAAAGAAATTCACAGATTTAGCTTTGCGTTCATCATTATTGGACTCACAAAGGACAGTTTGTTAAAAAAAAAAAAAAATTAAAATTGCAGCAGAGCCAGAGATACTGTATGTTTTATTCCAAACAGTCAAAACTGGATGCCTACATCTCCCACAATGCAACTCAACCACTGACAGTTTTCAGCTACAACCAACACGGACTCAAGTGACATCACCTGAGGTAATATGTCAGACTTAAAGCTGGGGTAGGCGGTTTGTTTTTGGTGTAATTTTGCAAAAGTTTCATAATAACCATTCAATATATTCAATATAATGTAATTCAGGTGGTCTGAGAGAAAACTCGACGTCTGCTCCTCCTCTTTTCTAAGGTTCTCAGGCTTTAGAAAATCTAGCCTGTGATGGGAGACTTTGGCCGATCACAGGTTGATTGTTGAGTCTCGTTCCCAAAACGGCAGTGTTTGGCAACTTCAGGAATTAAACTCAAGAATCAACCATCTTCGAGCCACCAGTCTAAAGCTTCTTTCTCCAGAACCACTTCCTGCACCTGTAACACATTTTTTGCTTTTTTCACATTTGCAGAAACACACCCCAAACCTGTAAACAGACAGTGGAGTTCCCCTTTAACTTCTTTCTGCATCCTTATTCTTCATATTTGTACTAATTTTACTGTTGTTATTTCTTTTTATTCTGTACATTTATTTCATGTATGTCTGTCTGACCTGGAAGATGATTCCTTCTCTGTTGCTCTTTTTGAGGATTTCCTACTTTTTTTATTCTGCATCTAACATCTGAGTGTTTACAGCTGCCCTGTGTTGTTTTTGTTGTTTGTCCTTGACATTTTTTCATAACGCTTTCAAAAAATTGGTGATATTGACCTTAGCATGCATTAGATGATTTAGGCTTTTTTTTTAAGCCTAATACAAGTGTCCCAAATTACAAAGTGACTTGTCCCAGATTACCAAATTCAGGCCTTTTTTTCTTTGCACAAAGAACACTTTAAAGGTGCGGCATTTCTCCTTTGGGCTAGAAAACATGATTTCAGCAATGTCTGATGTGTTCATCTACAACAGAGGTTTTCAAAGTGAAGAAAAAAAAAATATTACGTTAGTTTTGAAAAGGAGATCATAGAATATCCTAAATGTCATGTAGGACACACTATGTACTCACTTGCACAGTGCCCAGATTTCGACAGGATAGCGCTGTCTCAAATGAAGGACAGCTGTTGTGCCCTTACCCGAAATTACGAGCAACTTCCTCTTTGTGTGTGAACTGAAGCCGGGTAGAGCTTTACTACCAACCACCAGTCACCTATCGCCTTGTTTATTCAATTGTGTTCTATTTAATTTCATTCAACAAGAGCATCCTTGAAATTTTATTTGCCCTCTGTTTCTCAGGGGGTTAAAAATATGCTAGTCTGACTCACCAAATACATGCTGCCTTTGGTCGCTTGTCTCAAGCGGTGTCCGCTATCTATACTTGCAAAGTCCCCAGGAAATAACACCAACCTCCGACCTGCAACCTACATGCTGAAAATGGCAAATTAGTGCCTGTGATGCTAATGGTATGAACATAAACAAGCTAACATCTGTTACATAGTCATTTCAATGTTCAAATGTTCCACCAAAACAAGTTCCTCTTGCAGCTTCACCGTCGCTGCATCCTGGGCTTGGCGCCACTCAAGACGTTTGTGGTGGGTTTAAAGAAATGCAAACAAGGGAGGGTGTTTTGTCCCTCACAGCAGAATGTGTATGCATGGAGCCAGACCTTTCTCCAGCGCTGAGAGCTGTGGAGATGCAAGACTGAACATCTGTCCTTCCTGCCTCCTGCCGCTGAAAACACTCCGTTTATATTTACAAACTTAACGAAATAAATGTGTTGTTGGCTTCAAGCTGACAACAGTATAATGGTACTTATTGATAAAAATATATGCATGACTTATATCTGTATGATTCTGCCATGTTCACAAGTGTGGTGGTGCCACCTCTTGTGCTATGTCGCCAAGATGGCGACCGTTGAGGGCAAGAAGCATCCAGCGTTCCACACTCAACTTTTTAGCCGTTTTGAGTACAATATCCGGGTGCTCGCAGTGCGCTTCTGTAAATGTCAATGTGAATGCACTTAGACACTCAAAACAGAAGTATCTAAATTGTGGCACAGCAATGGAGGAAAGTTAAAGGGGTGGGGGGTGGGGGGGGGCTAAGGGTCACCTGCTGTGCACGGCCCCCCATCACTCCTAGCTCCGCCCCTGCCTGTAAATTTCACCACATGTTAAAATGAAAGCGTCTATTTCTGCAACAAACTTGTTTTAAAATTGCACATGTGTTTTTTTCATCAGGAGCAGAGCCTGACAGTGATGAGTCCGGCGGAGTTTGCAGCGGGCCGGTGATTTGGTGCAATGCGAACACTTAAATCGTTATTGTGCACGCGGCTGGCTGTCAGATAGATCGGCGGGAGGGAGCAGCAACCTCCCACTCCTCCTATTGCTATAACAACCACGGGGCGGTCGGTCGGTCGGTCGCTGTGACTCGATGGCACAGCACCTCGGATGCGACTGCCAAGTGTCATCCTCCCGACCTGAGCTCACCGCATCGCCGCCTGACACTGCCTGAATCCCGCCCGGAGAGGAGCAGCAGCAGGAGGAGGAGGAGGAGGAGGAGGAAGAGGAGGAGGGGGAGAGCCTGTGTGTGTTTCCCCCCGTCACAGTGATCTGAACAGCGGGGAAGCTCAGTGTCGGGATCCGCTACGTCAAACAGATTAGTTAAATAACCTCCCGGGGTAGGACATACCTCCCCTCCTTGGGCTCGCCTGGCTGCATGCATGGGCTGAGGAAGCGACACAGTCTGCGCTGACAAAGAGCCAGGAAGGAGAAAAACAGAAGTGCACTACTTTTTCTTTTCTTTTCTTTTTTTTTTTTTTGTCTGGGTGAGACGGCTGTGGTGATCCTCCAGCCAGGCAGCGTCTCTTGTCTCTTCTTCTTCTTCTTCTTCTTCTTGTCCTCTCCCCCCCCCACCCCGGTGCGAAATGGCGAAAGAAAACGGAGAGTCCAGCGATGGATCTTGGAAAAAGCATGTCGATGATATCAAGAAAATATTTGACTTCAAGGAAGTCCTTGGGACGTGAGTAACAAGACAAACACACGGCTGCCTCGCTGCAGGCGACGCAAACTTTGTATCCAGCAGTTTGTGTAGATTAACGAGAGACAACAATGACACATTGTTTGAACGGGAAATGAAGAGCAGGATGACAGACAGCTGTTGAATATTCGACAGAGACAGACAGAGACACAGACACAGACAGAGAGACAGACAGAGACAGGGCCTTTTGAACTCACAGCCGAGACGTTTCTAACATTCAGTCAGGAGCATCATCACTTCATTGTTCATAATGCTTCATGAGACACTATGATAATGTGTGAAGTCAGACACGCGTGATACCCCTCGTTATGTCACAGTTCACTCAGAAACTAGGGGAGACCTGGGGCAACTGTAACATTTTTTTTTTTCCTTTATAACTCACAGCACCTGTAATCTTTTGATGCCAGGAATAAGGCTACCCCGACTCGCCGATCAGTAGCCGTCAGTCTAAACCAATATGTGACAAGTCGTTGCACATTTAAGATATTATTTTAATAATTAAGCTATTAAAATTTCCTTTGACTACGAGTATAAATGATCATGTAATGTTTTCAGCCAGTGAAATGCAGTTAAAGTAAAGTCTAACTTCTTACCTTTCTAACAGTTTGATATTTTAACAATTTACTTTAGCCTTGTTTTTACCCGAGTCGGTAAAAGGGCGCCATCGCAGGTGTTTTACTCGCTGTGTGCTAACTATGTCCCCATTCGGACACCCGTGTTTTACTCACTGTAAACAAGCAGCAACTGGCTTTGAGGCGGAAGTGTCCAACTATGGACGATAGTGGCAAACGGCGTCCAGATGAGGATACAATGCCAGTGAATATATATTTTTTGGCACAAAGCGAGTGTGCATGCGCCAGCTGTGCATGCAGCGTGTTGCAGTAGCTCCTTGCTTGTTATTTAATTTTGTTTCCAACTTTTAGCTTTCTTCTTTGTCAAATTTGTTTGTCTACTTTTGTTAGCAGCTTATTTAAGCTGTGCCCTCTCTAAACATGTTGGCGGAGAGGGTTTTCAACAGTTTCCCCCCCGAGGATAATCTATTTCTGATTCTGATAAACGCTAACAGCAGAAAAGGTAAAGACTCAGAATGTGTTGGAACAACCAGCGATGACACTGAACATTTAGTTAATTTATTTCAACACGGTATAATTTAACCACAGGACTAAAAAACTTTTTAACTCCACTAAAACAAATACTTGTGTATTTATAAATACTGTGGATGATGTGCACTTCACGTCTCCCGTCCATGCCTGAACCTGCCGTGTCTTCATCATCCCTGGAGTCGGAGTCCAGTGGGAGCCGCTGTAATGTTAAGTCCCTTCAGGTGCTGTATTCCCCGTTAACTGGCCTCCATTGGTCTCAGGGGCTGCGTCCCATAGGACCGCTAACTGAGCTAACTTAGCAGTTAGCAGCAGCGTGCTGGAAGAAAAGGGTCCATGGTGCAAAGATCTCCCGGGCCTGATGACCAGGTGCACCTCCAGAATGGAGTGTGAGTTTTCTTTTTTTCCTGTGACTAACAAATGACTGAAAACGTGGTCGACGAAAACTCATCTCACAGACTAATGGTTAAGTCGGGGGCGGGGTGGGGGTATTCTTACAGAAAAGTATGTCAACACAGACGGACGAGGTGCTTACATTGGGCTGTGGCTTGTCTTGCAGCCATGCTAAAATCTTATATGTTGGCTACCAACTTCTGCAGTGGCACAGCTTGTTTATGTTTGTTTGTAACCAATAGTTTAGACAGCGCAAGAAAAATACTGAACTTTCAAAAATTTTCTTACATCAGAATCAGTTTTTTGTTGGAAACTTCTGCCAAAGTAAAATGACTCTGCTGCTGTTGCACAGGCAGAGAAATAAACCCACTGAGCGCGTGCAGAGTAAGTGCGATCACTGTAGTTTGTTTCTGATTGGAGGAATTAACCCTATTGTTTTCTAGTTGCCCCTGGTCTCCTCTTCTGCAGACAGACAGCGTGTTTTTATCCTCCCCACAGATCAGATAAACCGCGTACATACGTCAAGCTCTGTGCGCGGGTAACCATTTATTTGGGGTCGTTTTGTACAGCAGAACGTCTCTGACAGCAGCAGGGCCTATTTGCATACACAAACGATGAAAGCGGCTCCCAAATTAAGAGACCATCTGTGATGACTTTGTGTTCTTCTCGTGCTCGATCTCTTTCTTCTTCAAACAGAAGAGCAGATTTTAGCGGGGAAACATTATGTCTGGGTTTACAGACTGATACTTGTTGGTACAGTTATGAGAACCGTCATCTGGCTTGATCCTGTAGTTTTCGGACCATTTTGGTTCAAGTGGTTCTCTTTCCTCTCGTCCACGGAGCTGTGGAAGCTCAGTTGTACCTGCAAAAGAAGAAAACATCACTATGCTAATCAGAATTGTGAGATAAAAATTATGTTTTTTAATTTTTAGTTTAGTTAGTTTAATTTTATTTTATATCCATATATTTTAAATTCCATTATTATGACTTTTTATCTAATAATTTAAACTTTATATCTCATAATTCTGACATTTTAAACCATAATTCCAACTTTTTATCTTGTACTTTTGACTTTATAACCTAATTTCCCCCTTTTAAAAAATCTCATAATTAGGACTATCTCATAATATCGACTTTCATCTCATAGTTTTGACTTTAAATTATTATTCCAACTATTTCACTCATAATTTTGACTTTTTATCTCACAATAGACTTTCTAATAATTTTGACCTTTTATCTCTCAATTTCTACTTTTTACCATCTTTTTATCTCATGATTCCAACTTTTAGTCTCATAATTTATATTTTTAATTTCATAATTTAGACTTTTTTCATACTTTAACTCAAAACCTTGACTTCTTCAGTCTCATAATTGACATTTTATCCCATAATTTAAGCTTTTTATCTCATAATTATGACTTTTAATTCCATGATTATGACTTTTTAACCTATGACTTTGACTTTATTTCATGCTTATGACGCACCATGACGCACCATGGGGATGTTTTTTTCTCTTACTGGCGGGAATGGACTTCCATACAGAGCGGATAAATTCCAGAGTTTATTTTGGTCCTCCGTTAGTGCTGCTTGACTTCATGTCTTTTCTTCTTTGAATAAGTTATGCTGCAGAAAGGGAGACTAAGTGTTTCCCTGAATGAAGGACCTAAAGGAGTCTGGCAAAAGCTGGGTCATGCTTTTATGACAGAAACAGGTCTCAGGCAGTCAATCTTGTGATTGATCGCTGGGTGCTATCACACATTTAATAGAGGATATTTCTCATGTTCCTGCCAGTCTGTGTCCCCTAAAGACATGTCCGTCCTCCCTTGACTGAGAGGAATTTAATGTGGTGGTGTTTGTATTCAGGGGCAGGGCTGTGTCGAGGAAGGAGTCTCCCCGGGGAAATATGTTTGTTTTTTTTTTTTGTTTTTTTTTTAATTTGGACTCAGAAACTGGTGTCAAGCTGAGGAAAAAATGGCCTCTAGTCGCCATGGTTGCAGGGGAGCTGGTCATTCATAGATGATGAAGCGGACACATTGTGTTTTGCTGTTGTAATTTATGCAACCTCATCTCGTGTAAACTGAGAATTTAATCTTCTTGGCCGTCTTCATCATCGCCTCATCTTGTCGCAGCTCGGCAGGATGGCAGAACCGTTTTTCCTGAGGAGCGGCACCATAAAATTGTCATACCGATCGGTGATTCACTTCACAGCATTTCAGCTGTTGTACTAAACAGTCAGACGCTCCTACCTGGAGGCTGTTCTGATTTCCCCAAGGCTTTCATTTATGTGTGAAGAGCCTCTGAATAACACCAGTGAATCATCGTGATCCACTGTCCACACAGTGGTCAGGTTGGTGGAACACACATCCCTCGCCCACGACCCAGCGCACTTCTCCGGGGCCAGTTTGTCACAGTTCGGCCCTTCTGTTGCACGCCGTACAGCGTGTACAGTAGTCGTCCTGATTGACTTTAAGTAAGTCCCATTTACTAGTTTCCTGTGCATCTTAATCAGGGAGTGCCTTGTTGGCGCACGGCGGGGTTCACTGCAGGCCACCCGGGGCAGAGAAGCCCAGCAGCCCAGCGGCTTTGCTTGAGGATTAAAAATGAACGAGGAAGGACTGTTTGCCAGAGGAAGAGACATAGATTATCCTCCTCCTCCTCCTCCTCCTTCTTCCACTGCTGCTCCACCCTTCAACTGGGGGTTGCTCATCAGGTTTCCCCATCAGTGTCCAAGAGGGATCATCCCTCTGCAGACCTCAGTCATTTCACTCCACCAGTGGAAATACTTTTACTCAAGTACTGTACTAAGTACAATTTGAGGTACTTGTATTTCCAGTTTGTATTACTTTGTACGTCTCCTCCAGTTAGGGCGACCAGATGAGAGTGGGTGAAAGTCAGGACAGGGGAGTTCGGGGTGAGCGTGTGCTAAAATGTAGAGAATAATTAAATTAAACCATTACAATTTAAAAGGTAACATCTGTCATTTGTCATATTAGCAGATCAGTCATTAAGCTGTAGGAGCCTATAAACACATTTACTTTGATATTTTTATAACAAATTCCACCCACAGTGGCGACTTCACTCTCCGTCATGTGGTTGGATGATATCAACAATCCGTTATTTATAATTGCTTGATCAGTGAAATACACAAGAGAAAACACATCAGTAACACTAATACTACGACATATTTTACAAAAATGAACAGGACATTTTTCTTAAATAACTAAAAGCAGGAAGTATAGCTAACGTAAGGGATTTGGTCAGAATATTTTCACAGATTCATATGTTATTCATATTATCTATTACTATAATGGTTAATTTTCAGGACAAACAGGACAGGATTTGGGATTCAGGACGACTGCTTGTAATTTGTGACTGTCCCGAATGTTTCAGGACGTCTGGTCACCCTTGTTCCACTACACTTCAGAGGAAAACACTTACTTTTTACTTCACTATATTTATTTATCTGGCAATCAGGCAAAAGGCAGTTTAGCTCAAGCTATCTTAACTGTGGCGCTTGTGTTGTCAAATGTCCCCTTTTCCCATTAATTGGATGTGATGTTTGGTTTTGTTTTCAATGAAAAATGAGCCAGACTTCTCAGCTAGTTGAGGAAACTGGCAGCACACACTGCAGTACACTATGTGCTTTGATGTGTCACATTCCAGCTATTTAAAATCCTCCTTCCATTCATTTTTAAATTTTCATTGCCATTTTATTTTTTAACAGTCCACCTTTTGTGTTTCTAGTTCCTTTGTAAGACTGAGTTAGCAGTTTGAATCGGTTAAGTAAACCCTGACGTGTCATTAGCCAGCAGGTGATGAGTTCTGTTTGCTGTTCTCGTGGATTGTTGAACTAAAAGGCACAAAGAAATTTGGATGTTTGTGGAGCTTCAACATGCTGGTGAAGCCTCGCAATGTGGGGATAAAACTTGGTAGCCACAGGGGGCACCTATGTGGAATATTTGGTGGTCACAGGCCATCGTTCTGTGGTTGATGTCAAACCCTGTCAACTGTAGTTATTATGCAGATTCAGATGCATTGCTGCACAACTGCATATAAAAATATCCAACTTCACCTCCACCAGCCGCAACAATTAAAGCACACACAAATAAAACAACACAGAACGAACAGGGGCCGTTCTGCAGCATATTGTGCACCGATCGTATCGATGCTTTGTACATTTTAGTGATATTTTGAAGCATATTCAGGTGTCAGTACTTTTTAATGCTGTACGGCTGCACCAAGTAGTTTGAAGCTTCAAAGCTTTACTCATTGTAATTTGAACGACAAATCAACAGTCAGAGTTTTTTGTTTTGTGTTTCTTTACATTGTCTATTCTTCTGTTTTAACCTGGTGTTTCTGCGCAGTTGTAGATAAAGATGAAGCTACATGAATCAGTATTTGTAGAGTTGAATTCCAGTGGCGGCTGTGTAGGTGGACCTGAACATTTCCAATATCTCCAGAGTGTCAAAAAGTCCAATGTGAAAAACATTTAAAAAGATAGATGTAATAATTTCCAAAATTCACAGCATGTTTTATCTTATTAAATATTCTGCTTCTCTCTGTATTTGTTGAAAACCTGCTTGCTCTCTTTAATAAAAATAGACTAACTTGTGAATAATCTGATAAATCATTTAATTCAAATTGAGGATTTTGTTCAAGGATTTTTTGTTTTGTTTTGTTTTCGGGGTGATGACATCATAAAATATGATGACAGACATTCAAAGCTTCAAATGCAAGGAAAAAAAGATATTTGGCTACTTTTATTTAGGTTAAGGATCTGAATTGTTTCTTCCACCACCGCTGCAGACTTCAACAGTCACACCGCGAGATTAAACAATTGCGAGAGGCACAGTTATTAGGCACAGTTTAATGTTATTGTTCCGTGATATTTGGCTTCCTGAAACCTTAGGGTGTCTATATTTGAAAATAAAGTGCACATCAAAATGAACATCATAAAAAAATAGACGATTTGATGTCAGGTACAGCTGGAGGTCACGCTGTCTTTGTGTGAACGTTATGATTAGGTATTGATGGTTTGAGAGGAAGAGGAAGAAGCCTGCGGCGGTGTGTCAGTGACGGTTCGGGCCTTGCTTCTTTCCTTGCAGTCGCTGTTGTGAGCTAATGAGATCTTGCCACTGAAGCCAGTCCTCCTAACTCACCGCCGCTTGCCTTGCGGCTAATTTCAGACCCTTAAGCTGCTGATAGTCTGAGGAAGCAAATTAAGTAACCCGACCACAAACACCTTCAGAGATCCTCGCGGGGTCAGGGTGGTAAATGTGCAGCAGAGGAAATCCTGACATGTTTGTTTGGGACACTGATGAACAGGGATGCACTCAATTCTCTCCTCACGCTGACGTGGTGATATCGACGATACAGAGTACCGTCCCCATACCAAATTTAAAATCTGTACACTGCAGTAGATGTGGCACCATTTTTACGTGAGGTAACATGAGGAGAGGGATTGCTGTGGCACTAACATACTTAACGTCATGACCGAAACTGGGTCTGCTTAACAAAGTCAGTACTGCTGTAGATACTTATGCAGTATATTGGATTGGTCCACCTGTGCTAATAATTGAATGGACTGCCAATATTAGCATATCATCAATATATTCTCACCCGTGTGTTTTGGCCCATAAATAACAAGCAACTGCAGCAGAGAAATACCAGACACTCACAAATTACCAGTACCAGCACCCTCAATGTGATACTGATACCAACAGAGTACCTTCTGCTAGGGTTTTTCTTTCTAATGAATGATTGCAGTGATTGGCTGTGAGCAGAGCCATACAAATAGGTTTTTATTCTAGATGTTGGTACAAAAAGGATTTAATGCAGGTATTGTTTGACTGGAGAAGTTTCACTGCTACTTGGTACGGGGTTATTTTGGTTGATGCTTTTGAAGGTAAACTTGCAAGCATATAGTGGCTTATTTATACATCCAGATGTTTCAGAATTTCTGTAAATTGAAATCCAATATTCACCGTCTTTTAGCTCCGTTTTTGGTCTCCACCAGCTCCTCTTTTGCAGCTAAAGTCTCCAGGATTTTCACCAGCTTGCTACAGTTGAAAAGTCCAAACTAAGGTTCACATTTTTGTTACATTTCATACATTTGATCTGGTTAGTTTTGGTTTAACATGACAATTATGCAAGCGCTCTAAAGAACTACACATAATGTATCTTAGTCCTGTCGTCATCACCTGCATGAGCTGCGTCTCACTGTTCCTGCAGTTGATTGGTTTGTAGATGGATGGGCGTCTGACGTCAGCGTGTTGTCTGTTCAGTTCATTTCCTCTCATTTTCATAAACAAACTAAACTAAAGTTTGGATCAAGCTGAAATATTTAGGCTGTTTGGCACTGGGCAGGTAGCGCACAGTAAGTTAGTGGAGCTTTTCTCTAAAAACAGCTGCCTGCTGTGTCCTGAATACAGTGCTATAAGAGTAAAGTGGTGGGGTGGACAGCTAAATAATGAAAACATGCTCAAAAGCTCCACAGAGCTGCAGAGTCTGGATTATCTGAAGGTTCATCACTATGAGTGACACTGACTACGCTTACATGCACAAAACATTCCAGTGTTTGCACTTATTCTGAATATTCCTACTAAGCTGTTAATGAAAACGTTAGCTCCGCTGATATTCCTGCTGCAGCCAGATTAGGAAAAAAGTGGCGTTTTAGTGGTATTTATAGTATTTTTTTTTCTCCAAAGTTTCCCTCAGTGGCAGACATGTTCAACCGCGTCACCACAGCCTCCCTCTTTCATTCGTTCAGCCACCTTATTGAAAAGGTCAGCAATTAGATATTTGTTCATATAAAAACCTGATAAATTCTTGCATGATATTTAAAAGTAGCCGCGTCTCTCCTTCCGACTAGAAATGTGTTTTTCTTCCAAAGCTCCTAAAACCAAAATAATGTCTTAATGGGCAAATGCTCCATCCAGAATTTCTGAACTTAATATGCTGGTTACATGATCTTTATCAAATTCACAATAGTGTCATGTTCTGAATAATTCTGGAAAATTAGTGTGCATGTGAATGTGGTCAAGGTGATCCATTGCTAATATAGAAATATTGATTATAGCTGATTTAAAAAAAAACAATTGACAAATAATTAAAGGCAGGAATCCTTTTGAGAATTCTTTATGGTATGTTCTCATATTGGCTGATATATCGTTATATCAGCGTAACCTCTCTGATATCATTATCCAGTCTTGGTTGGGCTCCACAACATACCTCCTCGGTTGAATAACTTGAATATTTATTTGACTGTCACGGCTTAAAAGCGGTCTGAAATGGTGTTTTTCCAGCTGCACCTCTTCTAAGTGCCTTGTCATGTATTTCCACTTTCTGAGATTTAAGTGCCAAAGTTGTCCTGTGTTCGCTCCCACTGCAGGGCCAACAGAGCTTAGCTGTAGCTGACTCATTCAGGTCAGTTATCAGCCCCCTGAGCCACATCGTTATGATCCTTTTTGCCAACAAAGAGGAAAATCACCTCTCTCTGAGTTTGATATTAATGAATAAAGCGGCCTTTACAGCAGGTATTAGACTGACGCTGGCTCCGACAAAGCCCTGCTCGCCCATGATGCATTCAGTGACTGCCTCTGTGCATTGATCATTTTCTGAACCGCAGCTTGTGAAGAGACTCGTTGGGTCCTTGATGCAGGGAAAATGGCAGCTAGGCAACTAGGACGATGGAAGTCCTTAGTTGCTCCCTCTGAAGAAGACACTTCCCACCACCACCACCACCACCACCACTGTCCTGCAGCTACATTCACTGTGGGAGGAGACAATTTGTCATAGGCCGTAACGATGCAGAGTCAGATAATTCACTTTATGCGTAGTAATTTTCTGAGCTTCCATCTGTATTCATGTCCCCCTCACCACATTGAACGCCTGCAGAGCCTTAGTGTACCGTCCCCTGCACTCAGAGAGCTGAAGTGTACCGAGCTGCCTTGTATCCCAGCGCAGGAGGCAGTAATCATGCTTATTAAAATAATTCAGCTTCTCTCAGACGGGCTGATCTGCGGCTTCAGACAGGTTTCTGCCGAACGGTTCCCTCAAGCGATAGATATTTTTTTTCCTTTCGAGTTGTTTATGAGTGGCATTAGCTCTTATCAGGCTATAAACTGACCGTCTTTCTCTGTTTGAGCAACGCAAAGTGCACATTCCTGGAAAGTTGCCTCAGGTCCAGACTGTGTGCTGGTGGGTAATGGTTTCCAGCTTCAGTTGTCGGGACTGTGAGAGCTGCTGGATTTCATTCGAGTCTTATTATAGGAGTTGATTTAACTCTGCAGCACCAGATCAATGATGTTTACTATCTGAAAGGGCAGAAAACCAGCGTTGGCTAGTCTGAGAGGAGAACCACACCTGAATTTATCACATTACCCTGATGCAGTGGAGGAAAGTAACTAAAGTACAGTTTTGAGTTTATTGCTTATTGCTGCCATTTCATTTAACTTGTAATTTTTTCTTCTAATTTAGTTTTACACATTTATTGAAAGAGTTACAAGATACTTTAGTGTGGATTGTTTTCACTATCAGTTCATCTGCCTGTTTGTTTTCTTGATTAAAGATACGGCAGAAATGTAATATAATATCAATATTTATGTTTTTATCAGTTTAAAATCACCTAAAAATATAGTCATTGTGTTCTCCTTACCTCAGAGTGAGACATTTTGTTTCTACAGAGGGTGCAGGTCCTTTTACATTGTGCCGCCATGTTTCTACAGTAGCCTTTTTTGCATTTTGCACAAGTTTCACGGCCCCCATAGGTTCTCCTACTCTCTTGAAAGGGGAGGGTAAGAGGAGGTGTCATCTGCAAGCCCACTAAATCTGACACATGGGTCTTTAGGGTCTAAACATTTTAGAGCCAAACTAATGTGCTTTGGTCAGAGATGAGAAAACAGTATCTCTGTTGGGATCCTTTCCATCATGTTGTAAGACAGTTAGAATAACAATCTGAGCCTGTCGGTCGCAAAGACAAGCACTTTTAGTGGACGTACTTTACAAAATAGTGGCCGACTGTTTCTCTGCAACTTTACAGATTAAAATTTGATATATAAAGTTTGTGATTAGTTTATAAAATATAATACATTCCAGATAAAACTACCCAACAGTAAGAAAAGTAGTTAAAATTAGTTTCACCTGAACCAGTTACAACTATAAAAAGCTGATTAACTGTTATTGAACCAGTAATAATATTACACTTTCCCTTCTCCTCGCCTTTTTCTTTTGATACTTCATACTTTTTTACATTTTGTGGGTGATTAATTGAGCATTTAATTTTAAATTATTATTATGGTATTATAAATCAACGTTTTTTTTCTACTGTAAAAGGAATATAATGGAGTAATGGAGTCACCACTGCCCTCATAAAGATTCTTTACAGCAAACATAGAAACCCGACCCTGCAGGATAGAGGCAAGCATCTGATGAGATAATAATAAATATAGTGCAGACAGTAGAGCCTGTGTAAGTTAGTAATGATGTCATTTTCAGGTAGTTTGTCCAGCCGACACACTGCGGTTTACCAAACTCTTGAGTAGACGGAGCAGATGGTGGTGTGAAATCTGTTAAAAAAAAATAATAGGCTTAGTGTTTTGTCTAACTGTAACAGGATCCTCTGCCAGTAAAACTTTTATTACCAAATTTGAGGACTCTCAGAACTGTATTAAAAATAATCTGTCAGGGGAGAACGAGGGGAGTGATGCTCCCAAATATACAGAGTCTGTGTCTAGATTTTAGTGGACGCTTATTAGCAAAAGGTGTCTGCTTGCTTTCCCCTCATTATTGTTCCTTCACAAACACTCTACATGAATTTAATGTGCGTTTTGAAGTATGGATCATATAATCTGATTTAAGTTTTGCATTGCAGTGTGACTTTGACTTGAGCACAGCAGGTTACACCGGCGGTAGCTCTACCTGGATTATCAAGTCCTGACTTTTCCATCCCATATGTTGCATAACGGGCCGCTGTAATGCATCTTACACAAGATGATTCAGTGTGATTACTCAGCAGCACCACAATACATGCACTGTGAATGTCAATAAGCCAGCCTCAGTCAACGAGACCCCCACCCCCTCCATCAGACAAAACTTCCTCCACCGATAGTTTCATAATCGCAGAGGACGACCGGCTGAGGTCGTGGCCTGAAAAAAGTTTTCCGGGTGATTGTTTGATGGAGGACTTTGCATCTGCAGCATCAGGCGCGGGTTTCACACAGAGAGCAGCCCACATTCACATTACGCATTAGTCAGCCGCTTTGGCTCGGCCCTCCTGCACACAGTGTGGTGGTGTTGTGTGACTGCAGACTGTCGCACACGCAGCTCATTCTGTCATCCAAGAGCCGAGAACAGGGAGCTCTGCGGCTCCGGGAAGAACTTAAAATCATTATTCAGACGAGTGAGTCAGCGTGAGGACCTGATGGTGCGGTCTGTGACACCGGGTCAGAAATATTTCACAGCCATACAATCATATTTATCTTGCGTAATAGATTGAGAAGAGCTGAAGGGTCTGATTTAGATAGAGCTTCCTCTCATCACTTAATGCTGCGCCCGATCACTTCCTGGATTATTCTCAGAGGTGTGCTGGTAGTCACATAGGTTGTTCAGGTATATAGCGCCGCAACTAAGTATTAGTTTCATAATAAATTAAAGCTAGGCAGTTTTTGTTTTTGGCTTCAAGTTCTATAATAGTCTTTAAGCACAATGTAATTCAGGTGGTCTGAGAGAAAACTAGACTTCTGCTCCTTCTCTTGGTTCTGTTTTCAGGCTCTGTTTTTGGCCAATCGCAGATCTGTAATGGGGCTTTTCCTCTGGCACTTTTGATGGCGGTGAGTCAAACCGTGCCACACCGATTTGCATTTCCATCATTGGTTTTATCGCGCTGAGCTGTGCCGAGTCGCGCCTTAGATGGGTCTACTCCGGAGTGAGGCCAAAGCGAGCTCCACCCGTGTCCAAGCGAGCTGCGGTGACGTCTCGCCGGTCGTGGCCGACCTGCGACGACCCTCCTTTCTCCCCCTCAAACAAGCGAGGGTTGTGGTACTCGGCTCGTGCGTGCAGGAGAGCAGACAGAAAGACGTGTCTAAAACTGTGTGTTGAGGTCACAGTTCTTTAGAAGATAATCTCTGTGGTTTAAAGTTTAGTTTCTCTCCTGTGTTGCTGTTTTTACATTCAGATATTTGCTGTATTTTACTGTCATGTTCACTTTGAGCCTTAGAGAAGTTATTCCTGATGAAACCTAAAAATGTCCTGTTTTTTGCTGCTAAAATAATAGCCAGTAACACAGGACTTTTATTGTGAAGGGAATGAGACTCAGGAATCAATAATCTGCTGATCATTTTCTCAGTTAGTCTATGAAATGTTAAATAGTGAAAACGCTCATCACAAGTTTTTACAGCCAGAAGTAGAATCTTCAGAGTTCTCTATTTGTCCCAAATTATATTTATTTTACTCTCCTATAAGACAAAGAAAAATACCAAATTCTTACATTTAAAAAGTTGAAACCAGTAAAGGCTTGTTTGAAAAATAACTGAAACAATAAATATTAATTGTTTTGAGTGATTGAGTGCCACTGGCAACCATTTTGAGAAACTGACTAGTAGTTCTTGGCCTTTGGTTGCCATCAGTGGCAACATTTTACTGACTTTATGTCTAAAGTTCAGCACTTTATTCTTGTATGAATAACAGTGAGGTCAGCCTGGGACCATTGTTGTTTTCTCAAGTCTGCAACATCCATCTTCGTCTCCTCCTCCACCCTTTGATGATCCCTATATAGGCTTCTGTGTTTTAATGTAAGCTGTTTGTATTTTATATCATATGTTTCTGTCTGGCTGCAAAACCAATTGCCCTTTGCTATTTAGATATTGTTATTACATTAGGAACCGAAACCACACAAAGCTGCATGTGCACTGGTGTTTTCATCTGCGCACATGCATCTTTTTCAGAGACGACGGTGTAGTAAAATTAGTTTTTTTGACTCTTGGGTGAAAAGTTCAACTAACCCGTCAACACTAACAAATGTAATATGTAGTGGAGATTATGTGGATGTTGGTGTCACTTGATGGAGCCACAATCCAAAATCCACAATTTTGAAAGAGAGAGAAAGGATTCGTTTTCGAGGGGTCTGTGAAGAGCACGACGACAGCTGCACTTCTGGTAGTTTGTGTACCAGGAACTGAGGGTGGGCACGTTAACTGATGACACTTAAAGGCAAAATATGCAGGATTTTTAAAAAAAAAAAACCCTCCAAAAACGATGCATAGATTCATACAAAAACAATCCCTCTCAATCATCACCCACAACTCTGCAGAAGAGGGGGTGTCAGAATTTCAATATTAAGTTGAAAAATCTGTTGAAATTAGCTAGTTGGGGTGTCTGAAGAAAAAAACAGCACTTCAAAGAGAATTTCATTTTCATTTAGGAAGTACTTCATTTTTATTAGAAATGAAAGTAGTTCTGATTTATTCTGAAGTACTTTAGGTCAATTCTGCTGCAGAACAAAAATGGTCCCGACATGAAACTGCTCACAACAACAAGGTCTGTGGATTATCTTGTAACCAAGTTGAATGTCATTTAGTCTCATTATACTGAAAAAGAAGGGACCTTGAAAAAATCTGCACCTCACACCAAAACTGCCAAGGTGCATGAATGGCACTACAGGCTAAAATATGTAATTTTAATTTTGGGGTGAACTGTCCCTTTTAAAGAAGAATTTGAAAATATAAATGACAGTTGTCACAGTATAATGATAATGATCTGTCGATCTTTACTTTCAATCAGAACCAGACAATCTAACAATGACTACAAAAAAAAAAAAAAGTTCAATTCTGACCTTTAAAATCGAAAGTCTGATTGAATTGTGGATTTGGAGAATTGTGACACCCTTAACCAGAAGTGTGTGGCGGCGCCTGCAGCTGCACAGACTCCACCCTCAACCCCTACCTTCTTATTTTCTCTTTATTTTACTGAACTCTGGATGCCTCAACAACCCAAAATGACGGCATTTGGTGTCCTGGGAATGAGACTGGGCAATCTCTCAAACTATCTCTCTGGTGCGTTTGCAAAAAGCAACTGACAAATTCTACCTTTAAGTGAGGTTTTGAATGTGAGACTTTTGCTTGTAGTGGAGTATTTTCACAGTGCGTATTGGCACTTTCAGAGAGGTAAAGGATCTGAGTACTTCGTCTATCACTGTTCAAAGTTATGTGTGATTGTTGTGGATGCGTTACGTGTGTGTATGCATGTGCAGATATAGCATGTGGGCAGCAACATCACCATATGCACGTCTCTAACAGGCATCACGCCCTTTCTTTCCTGTGAATTGTGAATTAATAGACTGAGTTCTCTCAGAGCTTGCAGCACAGTTTGTCATGCCTCATGCATTGACAGAGCGAGGAAACTCACAAGCTCGGATTCTGTCATGTTGTCATTCACAGGAAGTGATGTTGCTGCTCGTCAATGTGGCGAGCAGAGGGACAGAAATGGCGCTATACGTTCTAACCACCTTCACACCGAGTTCACGGGTTTCCTGTGGTTTTCGTCATTGTGTGACTCCTGCTGCAGAAGCGTGCTCTGACAAAAAAAAAAAAAAAAAAAAAAAAAAGCCCTGCAAGAGAGAGTTGCTTGACAGGCTGGCGGAGGAGTTTCGAGCCTCTCCGAATGTCCACACAGCTGTGGAAACCGGTCGCATGCGCTGAATAGAAATGATGCTCATTGTCCTCACGGCAACAGCTGCAGTGGGAAGATAGTGCGGTAACAGGAGGCCAGCTACTCCCTCACTTACACAAGCCCTTGAATTTCCATATTGTCCCACAACATGTGTCAGAATGAGGTCAAAGTCAGGGGGACGGATGCTCCAAGCCCTCTTACTTCTGTTTGTTTGCGGTGACTGAGTGTGCTCCACCTCATCACACCTGCGGCCGGCCTTTGTGACCAGGTACTGTGTTTGTGCACAGTCTGTGTTTTTGCGCCGCGGCTCTGACTGACCCTCCCCCTCCTGTGTGCGATGGTGGAGTGAGGGATTAGCGTGGATTTGATGGCCTCGGTGGGACTTAGTGCAGGGAGCGGCGCTGAGTTTAGAGCCTGGTGGGGAGGAAGTGATTACACTTTGAGAACATAACAGACCTTTTGATGCTGGCCGTCTTGCTTTTTGTAACCTTTCTGTAGATCCCTGTAGGTGAATTTCCCCAGTTTTGATAGAGACTCAAAACTTACATATTGTGCTTTTAAAGCTTATTTCACAAAGGGAGAAAATAAATGCAGGAGACATCGTGGTTAAAAACAGATAATATTTTCCGGGCTTGTCCTTTAATTTATTTTCCAATTGGCAAGAGATTACGAAAGAGATAATTAAAATAGCTGGATTGGAAGTTGATTGCTTTTATGATACATCACAACCGGGCAAAACCACAGAGAGATTTATGGCGCAGGATAAATATTTCTTTTAAATACTTTTGGCTGCTACTAGCAAGAAGGCCGTCACACAGAAATGGCTTCTGGCAAGAGCTCCAACAAGATCGACTGGACTGAGGCCCCGCTGCTGTGCAAGTGTTGCGCAGCCCGTGTCAACCCACTCGTTTAGCTTGAGAATATCAATAAAAGTAAAGTTGCTAACACGAAAACCTTTATGTCAAGCTGTGAAAGGGAAAAAGGGAACTTGCATAGAGGTCAAAATGCAGAGGAAAATCCGAAATCACAGAGCAGCAGAGGAGGATATAGATGGGAAACTCCACATGACTGTATAAGAGCTGTTTCAGAATAGGACAGTAGCGAGGGGTTTCCTTTCAACACTCTTACCGACCTGTGATTGGTCAAAGTCTTCTAGATTTTTTAAAGCCTGAGGAGGAGCAGAGGAGGAGCACCAAAGACCCCAAAATATACCTCCCACCCCAGCTTTAATCTGATTTCTCAGATAGTCTATGAACTATAAAAGAGTCGTGAAAAACACTCACCACAACTGTCTACAGCCAGAAATGGCATCAACTTTTTTGTCCCAGAAGATATTAATGTACCGTCCTGTACGATGAACAAAAATGCCAAATTCTTACATTTGAAAAGCTGTAATCAGCAAAGGTTTGCTTTGAAAATGTCGGAAATAATGAGTCGGTTATCAGAATAGTTTGTTTGGTTGAGTTTTGTGTGATTGTTGTGGACAGGGCTGAACAATTAATGGTTGCAGCCATTTTGAGAAATTGGCAACCAATTCTTGGCCTTTGGTTGTCATTGGCAACCTCCTTTTAACATAGAAAAAAGCAAGGTTGCACGATATGGTTAAAAAAAAATCACACTGCAATTATTTCAACAGGTACTGGGATTGTGATATGATTCATGATTAGTGGGAATGATTATTTTTGCATTGCAATTTTAATTTCGACTGAAAGCGCTCTGAAAATCATGATGACGTGACAAGTTTTCTTCCATCGAGAGAAGAAGATTTGACCAGAATTTGAAAGCGAAGAGTGACTTGCTTGCTTCATTTTTGAAGGATCTTTGAAGAACATGACAAAGAACTGAGGGTGGAGAGACACGCTGACTGTTAACGCTAAAGGTTCAAATTGTGTAAAGGGTTTTCAGGGTTTTCCGAGTGGGAGACGGGCGTCTCCAGGGGGCTCCAAACCCCGTCCTCCCTCTCTCTCTCTCCTGGCTCCTCCATGGTTACCAGCAGTGCATAGTTTCTTCTTCGTCTTCTTTACCTTTTATGGTAGATTGGAACCATCGCTTTTGAGGTTGCATATTACCACTTAATTTACCAGACGTATTGTTCCCTCTGAACTGTGTTCTAGTGTGTTCTAGCTAAAATAAAAGACCTCTGCCTCTTTGATGTTTTAATTGGGCGGGGGTGCACATGATCTAAATATTGAGGGGGAGCGGGACGTATCAGTTGACGGATATTACTGGCCTGATATTGACCTATCACAGCTGTATTGACCTGTATCCGTATCGGCATATATGTTGTCTGATATGCTCCTATATGGACACTTATTTTTATCAGAACATAATGCAGATTGTTTTTATTTGTCAGGCTGCATTCTGTGTATATTTCACATATATCATCATTATATATATATCATTTTTTAAATCCAGTTTTAATATATACATATATTGCTTCTTTTCTGTATTTATGATTATTTGAAATACGGGTGAAGGTTTACAGTAAAGTGGGTGGAAACATTTATTGTTTAACTGTTAAATATCCTGCCTCTATTTCATATCTTTGACTCTGCAAACTTTGTATTTCCATATTTTGATATTTTTATTTTTTACATAAATCAATGCTGTTGTTCCCCCTTTATGCCCGTCTGTTGCAAGCAGCATTAAATTCATTTAAAAACACAGGGGCCTTTTTCATTTCCTGAAAACAGTTATACGATTTCTGCCTGATGGCAATAATATTCTATGTTCTGTATAGAGAATATTGGCCGATATATTGATCAAATTTTTTCACTCCCTAATATTGGAATCAACCCCAAAAGTCCATTATTATCAGTCAGACTGTACTCTGTGCCATACTCACAGACTCAGTTTACCATTTTATTTCTTTATGCTGATGTGGTACAGAAAGCAGGCCTTAAGAGCCATCAGTGGATTAAAGATTATTTTAGTCTTTTAGATCCTATTAGATGTTTTGGTCCAGTGAACATGACCCACATCATCAATCCTTTTTTTTTTTTTTTTGACATCTCCACATCGAACCCTGCTGTGGCTGTGTTGGACGGTAAAGGTGCCTGTGAAGGTGTGTAATGAAAACAAGAAGTGGGGGGAAAAAGCAATCATGCTGCCTGCTCAGCGAGATTTATTAAGGTGGACCGACTGTGGTATCATAGCAACTGATACAGATTGCTTGAGCAAATATTCCCTTAATTCCGTATTTGTTTTTAAAAGGCTCTCTCTCATGTATGGAGACAGATGGTCGAGGAAGACACGCTATCTGCCGTCCTAAATGGGTGTTTTTTAGAGGTTTTAAAAGTGTTTGCCGTGCTTTCGGCTGCACGCGAGCACCAGGCGTAAGCCAACACAGAAGGCTGCTGGCCATAGTTGGGGACTTTGCCAGTTCTCAGTAAATATTCACAATATGCTGTTTGTGTACTCTGGCCTGTCTGCCTCTGAGTGCCCTCTATCTACGCGCAGACGATAGGTTTTCCGTGTCAATATTGCCCGAGCACATATAAAGCAGGACTAACATGTTAATTCTGTTTCTCTCTCTCTCTCTCTCTCTCTCTCGCAGCGGTGCGTTTTCTGAGGTGGTGATGGCTCGGGAGAGGGCCACAGGAAAGATGGTCGCAATCAAGTGCATCCCGAAAAAAGCGCTGAAGGGGAAGGAGACGAGCATCGAAAATGAGATTGCTGTGCTCAGGCGGTAGGTACTAGTGGTGCACAGTGACAACGTCTGTATCCGTAGAGAGAGCTGCAGGGATGACGTATTTTTGTAGGCTAACCCTGAAGTTAGCATCGCTCCCGTTCTCTTCACTAAAAGCCAACAGGATTTTTACATAACATAACCCATAAACATGCTTCAAGATTCACAAATTATTTACTGAAGTACTTTATGCCACAGAGTAAAATGTGGAAATCTCCTTATTTCAGGCAAACAAGGGAAAAAACATCCAAAAAAACTATTGTCTTGGAGACGAGGAAACCAACTCATTTCTGCTGCGAACTCATTTCTGTGTTTTAGGACTCATTCTTGGACCCTGGTATTGAGATAAAATACCAAAAGTTTATTATACCGTTAAATTGGGCAAATGTTATATTAAATAATCTAATATTCATTGGCAGTGCAGTTTTTGTGCCTTCATATGAAACATATCCACATCCTCATACTTTACTTTTTTAAAACAGTTAAAGTTTTATGAACCCCACCGTCATCCCCTTTAACTCAGGAACACCGAACAATCAGAAACAGAAAAAAAGTTTTAGAAATGGAAAGAAACTAATTATTGGATGCCTCCAGGCTCTTAGATCTTAAACCCATGAACTGAAACTGAAATATGAGTTCAAACGTTGTTGTTATTTTCAATATTTCAACTGTTTTTCCTTTTTAAATGGAGAAAATAAAAGCTACTACAGGGAATGTTCATACTTTGTTGATTCTTGAGGCCCGTGTGGACAAAAGTGGTAGTGTTTCTAATAATATGAAATTATCAAAATAAAAATCTCCTCCTGCTTTATTTTAACTGGCTAACATACAAATCACTGTAACTTTGCCAAGGAAAATGTAAACATAGGCTTGTTTCATCTGATTTCACGAAGAATCCGACAGCCATTCAGCGTGACTATACAGAAACGGCCGAGCTTGTTAACTTATGCAGGTCATAGAGGCATTAGCAACAAATTGAGACCGTTTCATAACCAGTTACAGACTCAGATAAAAACTACATGTTCTAAGCTTCATTTTGATGCATAGGTTGTGGGGGTTTGAAAGGAATCCAGCTGATCAACGAGGCTTTCGTCTCGCAAACTCCTGCACATGATGACTCCTACTCCTATGCAGGAGTTTAGCTGGAGACGGTCAGCTCCCAGCACCTCGGCGCGCTGACTTGGTGGGGGCGACACACAGAATAAAGCCATCACTTTTTAATAAAGTGCAGTAAATGAAAGGACTAGGGAGTGAAATCAAAGTTGCAAACAACAGAAGTAAGCGTTATTACGCAAGAGGCTGTGCTTCATGTCATTAGAACTATGTCATGTAATGAAACCTAGTTTACTAATCCAGCAAGCAGGCGATGACGTGGCAATAGAGACGATTGGTCTGCGTCTGATACTGAAGCACAAGGTCCTGTAAGTGACTGCCCCCGACGTGGTTGGGTTCCTGTAACTCTGTGATAAAAGTCACGTGAGGCATGCGAAGCGACTCGTTACACGCAAAAGTCATAACGTTATGTCCCTTACAACTTTTAATGACGTTTTGGTGTCACATTGGACATGAACCCCGTTTAATGGTGTTTATTTTATCCATCCAACCACACCGCCTCCTAGCACGTCGGGACTTTCTCCCTCTTTACGCGGCGCGGGGCGTCACAGATCGGTTTAAACTGAAGCCACTTGAAAAAGCCTGGTGTGTTGCTTTGAGATGTTCTGTATGAGTCGCTGAGGGACGGTGACAGATTGTTAGTGTGTCACTTGTTGGGAATGAGGCCGGGCTGGATTTGTACAACTGAGCAGAATGGAGCAGGAATAATTTAGACTGAAGATCTGGAGAAACAGAAGCCACTTTGATTAACATCAACTAATATTCTGAGTAGTTTTTGAGATTAGTACTTCATACGTGTTCTTAAGTATTTTTCTAACACCAGTACTTTTACTTGTAATTGGATCATATTCTAGTAATGTAACACTACTTGTACTTGAGTACTGTTTTTCAGTATATTCACTGACTATATTCATCAAAAAAAGTTGATTTCATTAATCTATAAATGTTACTTAAACAGCTGACAGAAATAGAATAACAGGAGGTCATAGTCTGTATGGACCCGAAGAATTAAAAGCAGCAGTGTGGCGTTAAAACAGATATAAAAGAGAATTACAAAAAGTAAAATAAAAGTTTTTAAAGTGCTAACAGAGCTTGCATGTCTTTTGTAACTGTGCAGGGTGTTTAGGGTTTTTAAGTCAGAAATGTATGAAGGTAAGAGTTTTGCATGTTATAAGAACCTTAAAATCAATTTTAAAAGAAATGGGGAGCCACTGCAGGGTCTTCTTTTCCTTGTCCTCTACTTAAGCACAGTAACTAAGTATTTATACTTACTTACTTCTTACCTCTGTTGCTTGGAACTACCTTTTGTATGTTTGGGATTTTTATAACTAACGCACCAACATGATTGATTAATAATGAGCCTGTTCAGGTAGAAAACATGTTTGTTTTCATCACATTATTCGTGCTTTTCTGTATAACTCGCTAGGATTCGATTTATCAGAAGTAGGTACCACATGACGAGGCCACAGGGGACTTTGCAGAAGAAGAAGTAGAACACCACTTTAGAGAGGGTCACCACCTCGCGGCGTCCTCTGGGAGGCATCTGTGTCTCTCTCCACTCTCTGTAATGACTCAGAGTTGGGACGCCGATCAGTTTATTTAACAGTCATTGTCAGGCTTAAGTGACTTCTTTGTCGAATCCTGTCTATCTGGAGTTTTTGGGTCCACACAGCTACACCTACGCAGGGTATGATAGGATTTCGTTGACACCAGGTGACACTCCATCCTCCTCCAGGGGCTGATGGGTAATAATTCCCCAGAGAAGCTCAGTTATCAGTCACTCTCGAAGTCAGCAGTGCCAGCTGTTGGGTGTAGTTGCCTGGTTACAGTTGCTATCCTTTGACTTCCTCCTCTTTTTTTTCCCTCTCTCTGTCATGATTTCTCACCCATTTTTCTCCCACTCTTCATCCTCCTCGCTCGGCTCTGTTTGTCTAACAGCCCTCAAACTGCAGCCTCATTTTCGTTCTGGACTCAGAAAAGGAAGTTGTGAAGGTTGTTTGGTCCTTTGAGACTCTTCCTGCTGCTGCCGCCTCCTCCTCTTCTTCCACCCCCACCTTCTCCTTTTCAGCCACCTGCCCTTGTGAACACGCGCTGTCATCTGCATATCTCCTTGCAGAGGCTTTTTTTTTTCTTTAATATTAAAACCTTGTTGGTTGGTTGCCTGGACACAGGCTGCCAGCATTGTGATCCATCCTATATTATTTTCTTCAGGTGCTCCTGCTGACAGGGGTTGCCGCTTCATGACTCATTGATTAGCATCCTTTAAGAATCTCCCCCTGCTCTCTGTCACACACAAAAGGTTTTCTGCCTTTGCCAGGTGCATTTTTTGACAAGCCTGGAAATACACGTGTGCACAAATAGACACACACAATCTAAATTCGGGCAAAGCGCTGCAACAGAAAGCAAAAAAGCGTTTTGTTTTCAGTTGGCAGGGCATCATTTCAACAAAAGAAGAGGCTAATTGCAGCTCATTAGCGGCCTGTGCTGAAATGAACACAGGCTGACTGTAAGCAAAGTGAATTTTCTGTTCTTCCTCCGCAGGATAAAGCATGAGAACATCGTGGCGCTGGAGGACATCTACGAGAGCTCAAACCACCTGTACCTCATAATGCAGCTGTAAGTACATCAACCCACCACACTGTTTGTTTAGGTCAGCTCTTTGTCTCCCATTTGACCAGTCGTTTTGATAATGTGTTTTCACTTGAATAAGTGTCTGTAATGTCATTGGGGTATTTTTGTCTGAGTGAATGCAGTGATTAAAGGTGAATAACACATGCAGATTGCAGAGTTGAGAAACATACTTACCGTGCAGGGTTTTCCAGAGAACGTGTGTGATGGCGGCTGCCACTGCTCATACTTTTTTATTTTGCTGTGCTCTTTATGCTTTACCAACCTAACACTGGTGATTGACGTCCTGAGAATAAGGCTCAGCAAGCTCCTATCTTTCTGTTGCGTTTATGAACAGCGACTGATTAATGCCATTTATTCTACCAGCAGCCAGTTAGCCTAGCATAAAAACTGTAAACAGGGGGACACAGTTAGCCTAGCTCTTTGTTTAATGCATACAAAAATCAAAGCACATCACAGCGATATTTAAGCAGCAAGTCTGATGCAGCACGATAAGCTGCATGTTATTTTACACCATCAGAACCAACTGAACTGAATTCATTCGTGTGTTGATGCTAGTTTGGAAGCTGTTCAATGAGATGCGTACCAGAAGCTCCAATGGCAACAGCATTTCTCAACTGAATTAGCTCAACTATGGGATGACAACAAATGGGATGTGCTGGGTTCACTTGGTTGCTAGGGCGTTTGTGGGTGGTCGCTAAGCAGCACGAATGGGGGTAAACCTGCAGAGGGAATCCCAAAGTCTTGGCCGAATAAAGGCGAATGACGTTGTGCACCCAATTCAACAAACAAATAAAGTAAAACTCACAAAAAAAACGTCTTGACACAACTGTCCACTGTTCCAACAATCACCAGCTGCAGATTGGCTGAAATGAAAACTCTTTCTGATTAGCAAAACAGATCTCAATCTTTTAAAAAGAGATCTCTTCCTGTAAGGATCCTTTCCATAATATATATTGTCAGACACTTAATAATATTAATCTGAGCCTGTCAGTGACCAAAACAAGCAGTTTTGGTTGACTTACTTTAATGGTATGCAGTTGCCCTTTAGGATTAAGTTGTAGCCCATTTCACCAGGTTTCACTCAATACTGACTAGTTGCAAAAAATGTTGTTCCCATTAGTCAGTCAGACACAAAAACATGGGGAAACAGGGTCCAGGTTGAAAAATACCAAATTATGTGTTTGAAAAACTCTGAATATTCTTTAAAATCACTTATTGCTGTTCTCAAGATATTTCTGCACATACATCTGGATAAAAAAAAACCTTACGACAACTTTATGTCTTCTCCAGGTCACCAAAAATGACGTTTGTGCATTTATAAGACAAAAGAAATGCATATAAACATGTAACATGTCGTTAGACAGTAACATCAAGAAAGAGAATTATAGCAGATAATGAAATGTTTTAATTTTAGTTCATCGACAAATTCAGCAAGCGCAAACGTGTCATTTCAGGTCACTTTCCTGTCTTCACTGTGACTAGCAGAGACTCCAGGAAGTCACTGCACCTGGACAAGAAATAGTCTCACACATAACCCTTCTTGAAAACCACAACTTGTTGTTTTTGCACTTCAGTTTTTGTACAAATGAAACAAACGTGTAAATTTGTGAGCTTGGCTGTTTGGTGGTTTTAGACCATACAGACATGAGAGAGGTATCAATCTTCTTATTAAATTCTTGGCAATTAAGGGAATAAACATCTCTTTTAAGCTCTTAAAACTTGATGTTCAGGTTACATTGAGGCTGTCAGGGCTGTTGATTCAACTTAATGGTATTTTTTGTGCTGTTTATGCAGGGAATATCTTGTTAAATGCGTTTCAGTCTGTGTTTGTGGAGGTGTGACTGACAACTGTTCCCCTGTGCCATTACCGTTTTTCTGTGTGTGGCATATCAGACCTTTCCCCTCACCACATAATTTCACAGTGTTTGTGACTAATGCCGCAGCCATTTAGGCAGCGATTATCTGACCTCATTGTACCCCTGCAAGGCGTAATGTTTCCTTGAAGTCTCGCTTATATAAAAATGTTGATTGCCAGTCGCCTGTGAAAGCGGGACATGCTCATGATTGATGCTCAACTTGGTATGAGTCACTTGTTGTGTCTCGTCTTTCTGTAATTGCCATTTTAAGTAGAAATGCTGGTACATCAGCTGAAAATACTGCAGATACATTATGTGACAAAGAGGCAAGTCTCAAAAACACAATGACATATAAGAAATACTTGAAGACAGCATTTGGAAAAACAAAGTATGTCGGCACAGCCTCAAAATGACATTTATATTTAATGAAAACCTCTGGCAGATAAACTAATAAACAAACAAAAGCTTTTACAAAATTACTTTTTACCTTTGGACTCTTGTAATTCATCAACTGTAAATGTGCCGGTGCCATTTTTGTGTCCCTGTGACAGTTACTATATTTATATAGCACATTTCATGCAAAGATGCAGCCCAAAGTGCTTAACAAAACAAGATCAGGTTGGAAATAATAAAAACCATAGCAATAGTTGAACACAGATAAATAAAACAGTAATAAGTATAACATTTATTTCTGTAATATTTTGCAAAACAAAGTGACAAAGTGTGTTGTATTTGAAAAAGAAGAAATTGTAAGTACATAGATGCCATAACAAATAAAATAACTTGAACAATGCAAATATTTTGATCAATTAATCTGAATTAATCTCTTGCTGTATATTTCTGGTATTTTGGGGCATTCGTGTCCAGAGATGTGAAGTAACTAAGTACAAATAGCTGCTTGTTGGTTTTAACACGAAAACAACATAACAAGACAAAAATGGCGTAACAAGACCGATGTAAAAGACGTAACAAGACGAAAACGATGTAAAAGATGTAACAGGATGAATATGATGTAAGAAAAAAAAGATGACATAACAAACGCATGACAAGTAACAAGTCAAAAATAACATAAATGATGTAACAAGATGAAAACGATGTAACAATACATAACAGGACAAAAAAAGATGTAACAAGACAAAAATTATGTAACAAGGAGAAAACGAGGCAACAAGATGAAAATGTTGTTGGGAAATTACATAAAAGACAATAATAATTTGCAGAGTCTTTACATGAAATCAGAAATAAAGCAGCCTTGTGTTATTTTCAGGGTGTCTGGAGGTGAACTGTTTGACCGCATCGTAGAGAAAGGCTTCTACACAGAGATGGACGCCAGTCGGCTCATTCGACAGGTGCTGGATGCGGTCAACTACCTGCACACCATGGGAATAGTGCACAGGGACCTGAAGGTACAGCAGTATTTACTATTCACAGTCAAACATGCAGCACCTCCTTACAAAATCCTCTGCAGTTGTTTTTGTTGAAGAGTCTTACCGAGAGGGGAAATCCCTGACGCTTAACCTGTGCGAGTGATGTTACGTGAGCGCTCGGTGAGGATCACCCACAGAGGTTAAATGTCAGGGATTTTCCTTCTCTGTAAAACTGATGAAGCGCTTGGATGAGCTGTAAAACCTCCCCCTGACTCTTGAATGACAAATCCAGGGGATTTTGTTTCATATTTTGTCTGTTATCGTACTGTCTGGATGGCAGAAATCAATCTACAGACAGTACACGAGGTCATGTGAACTCCTTCCTCTCGTTCCCAGCCTGAGAACCTGCTGTACTTCAGTCCCCACGACGAATCAAAGATCATGATCAGCGACTTTGGCCTGTCAAAGATGGAGGGAACGGGCGACGTGATGGCCACCGCCTGTGGGACTCCAGGATACGTGGGTGAGGAGGACGCCCTCTGAGCTCTGGCTGGTGGTGGAAACTTCCTCTGAGATAATTAGATCCACTAGTTGGCTAAACATGATCTAATCTAATCTGCCAGTAGCCACAGGATAACCTTAGCCATCTGCTGCAGGCTAACATTCACATTCTTCTCCAGCCTCTGTTTGTTTCATGGTGAAAATGGTGGAAAGCTGCTTGCATTATTTCACCAGATGAATATAGGTTTTCTAACCGTTTTTTTTTTAAATTTATTTAATTCTTCCAGCTCCTGAGGTTTTAGCTCAGAAGCCCTACAGTAAAGCTGTGGACTGCTGGTCTATCGGGGTCATCGCCTATATTCTGTAAGTGCTCAATTTTATGTATTAAAATGGTCATTAACTGAAGTTCATTTTGGTTATCAGTGTGTTCAGAAACCACCAGGAAAACCTCAGTGAGATTAAAATCTCTTTTAGTGTTCCAGACCAACAGAAGGATCACAATTAGAGTTACAGACATCCTAAAACCATTAATAAGATTAGAATGGAAAAATAAATGACTGGCTTTGAAGCCAATTTGACATAGTGGCCAAACCGTGTAATTACAACGTCATGTGACGCACAGTGGCCCAAAAAGACTTTCCTGTGAGCTCACATTGTGAAAGAAGCAGCTGTAAAACAGTGGATAAAAATTTTTTAGCATCACAAAATGACTCGTTACGTGTTCAGAATTTGATCTGTTTGCAGTGCAGGAGTGGAATGATTAAATCATTTTATCCCCATACTTATGATGTTTGTCTTTAAAAGATAAGTCAAGAAAGTCGCAATTTGTTGTGAACTTGTTTAAGAATCAGCCTGTGATATGTAAGGACACAGACTACACACCCAGAAGTGATATCAAGACTTTCTCCCTCCAAAAGCTAACGTTGGCTGCATGATACCTGCGTGTTTTCATGCTGGGATGTTGTCACACGACAGCAGGTCTTTCTCTTCACGGCTGATAAAAGTACCAGGACTTGCTGGATAAACTAAGATTTGTGGAGCCTAGTTTGTTTGTATCAAACCAGTTGATGGATATGCACAATTGGGATTTTTTTTTTCTTTTTTTGCAACATTTCAAAAGTTTGCATTATTAAAACCTGGAAGGACAGCGGTGAACCATCATCTTACAGGAAGAAATGTCATCAGTAAAAAATCTTGAATGTTTGGCGAAATCAAATGGTAAAACAATCAACAGTAGAACTCGCGGCTGTGTTTAACAGTGAAAGTAAGAGCATTTCCACACACAGTGTGAAGAGAACTCAAGGGATTGGGACTAAACAGCTGTGTAGCCTTAAGAAAACCACTTATCAGTGAAGATAATTGGGGAAAACAAGGCTTGAATTTGCTAGGGAGCATAAAGATTGGACTCTGGAGCAATGGAAAAAGGTCATGTGGTCTGATGAGTCAAGATTTACCCTGTTCCAGAGTGATGGGAGCATCAGGGTAAGAAGAGGGGTGGATGAAGTGATGCTCCCATCATGCCTAGTGCCTACAGTACAAGCCTGTGGGGGCAGTGTTATGATCTGGGGTTGCTTCAGTTGCTCAGGTCGAGATTCAGCAACGTTACGTACCCCCAAAAAAATGATGAGCAGGTTTTTTTCCCTGATGATGCAGACATATTCTAAGATGACAACGCCAGGATTCATCGGGCTCAGATTGTGAAAGAGTGGTTCAGGGAACATGAGATCATTTTCACACATCATCAGACCTTAACCCCAGTGAGAATCTTTGGGATGTGCTGGAGAAAACTTTACGCAGCGGTCCGACTCTCCCATCATCAGTACAAGATGTGGGCCAAAACTTAATGCAACTCTGGACAGAAATAAATGTTGTGACATTGCATGAGCTCATCGAAACGATGCCATGGAGAATGCATGCCGTAATCACAGCTAAAGACGGTCCAACAAAATATTAGACTTTATTTTGGCAGTGCATGTCTGGGGTTTTTTTGTATACTAACTGGTAAAACTCGTACATTATACTAATTAGTATGTAGTATATAGAAGTATTATGTAGTTTGGATTTGCAACACAGCTTTTGAGTGTGTTTAGAGCAGGAACAGTTGCTAATAAGCACTAAACACAAGTGAAGCTGTCATTAGTTTAGCTTAGTTAGCATCAATCATCATTACCAAATTTCAAAGTAACCCATCAAACAGTTTATATGAATCTCATATTGGTGCTAGATGAAAAATTAAATCATCACCAAAATCAGAGGGATTCGTCCTCTGAGGACCGTGAAGATCTGTGCAAAACTTCATCAGATCGTTGTCAAGATATTTCAGTCTGTATGGTCGTCTGTAGTCATATTATTGCACGGCTAAAAATACTAAAATATATAAAGACATCAGTTAGAATCATGCAGAAGACCACATACAAACAAAACAATGCAGCACATTAAATACAAATATAAGCTGTCAGCAGGTCAAGTTGTATACAGAGGGACGCCCACAGCTACTGTTTCCTTTTTTACGGAGCCTGTAAAGCTTTTGGTGGAAAGCTGCCAAACTAATTAAGTGGTGTCGCTCGTTAGCAAAGAGAAAATCCCTGGTGTTGCTATCCGTTTGTTAGGTGTGATGAATTTTAAGGTAATTAGATGAAAGAGTTTCTGATGCTCTCACAAATGAGGCTTCAGCCTGGTGGTTGTTATGAAATGGCTCGTACTGTTTTATAATCCAGATCATAATTTAAATGTCCAGCATGAATTCAAGTTGTGGACTTGCACGTCTGCACGTCTATTTTTTTTTCTCCATATCATATGAAAATGGGCTGTTTGCATTCCATTTTTTCCCCCTTAATATTCGTGTAGTGTCTATAATCCCTCTGAGCCGTCTCCTGTTGCATGCTATATGAAAAATCAAACTGCCAGTGAATGAGATTAGGCCGCAGCTAATCCTTTTAGATTTGGGTTAAAGTTTTTAACATCAGCTGCATGACGACACTCACAAAGACTGTTGTTGTGTAATCATCCATCTTCATCTTCTCAGGCTTTGCGGTTACCCTCCTTTCTACGACGAGAACGACTCGAAGCTCTTTGAGCAGATTCTCAAGGCCGACTACGAGTTTGACGCGCCGTACTGGGACGACATATCAGACTCTGGTGAGCTGTGACATACGAGTTTGTGTCTGTGTTTGTGTACACTGTGTTGTTGTCGGTGTCCCATTGTTTTCTATTGATTTTCAATAAAGGATTTGGTGCACAGAGCCTCAAAAACCATTAAAAGACAGTAGACGATTATTGGATGAATCAAAAATATGATATTTTTGTGTAATGTTTGTGCTAATAAACACCATGAAATATGTGGCTGGCCTGTGTGACATGACTGAGACATGAGAGCTGTCACTCACACTCCTACATCAACTTGTGAGAGAAGAAAGAAAGAAAACAGCGTGGTGCAGCTTTTCACCTGTAGATAAAAATACAGCAAGTGTCAAGACGGTTTCACACAGGAACACAAATAACCTCAAAAAAACAACAACACATCTTTAAAGTTGTAAGGACGCTGAACAAAAACAAGAATGTAATTATTTTATCTTAATAGTATTTCTGTAAAACAGACTATTTTTACACTCACTAGCAGAAACATTTTATTTAATTGTAGATGGCGCCCATTCGGTCTAATGACAGTTGCTCGCCCTGGCGCACAAGCCGAAAAAGTTTTCCATTTTCTGGGTTTACTTCACGGTTATATAAATATGCATAGTTGTGTCATAGTTATGACGTCCTCCGGCAGAGTTTTTCACAGACAATATGGCTGTTAATATTCCAGAAGTAACCAGTACTGTTGTGCAAAGTTCACAGTTAAAAAAGAGCTAGCTCAAAGGTTCAGTTCACACAGATTAAAATGAACTAGTTCATGGTTCCAGAAATGAACTAGTTCATTTTTATTTTTCAGTTTTTTTTAAATGATCTAATTTTAAATAGAACATCCTCCTACCAGGGACGCTGGACTCTTTATAATGATGTCATGTTATTCCATCTTGTTAAAGTACCTTCATATAGCTATCTGTGGGAAAAGTGCTGGTACAGCATTATTTTTAAAAATTACATCATAACTCTTCACTTAGATTTTTTTTTTTTAAACATATTTATATATGGTCTATTTGACATCTTTCCCTCTGGACTGCTGCTTATATTTTCATCAGCCAGACAACTACATGTGATTCCAGTAAAAGCTGGCATGTGCTGGCTGACGTAAACCCTGGTTTCTGGAGTCCGTAAAATTTTATACATCATCGAAAAGGAGTTTTATTATTGTAAAAAAGTCTCTGATTTCAGCTTCTTAAATGTGAATATTTTTTATTTATTTACTCCTCTATGACAGTAAACTGAATATCTTCCGTTGTAAAACAGGACGTTTGAGGACGTCATCTTAGGCTTTGGGAAACACTGACTGACATTTTTAACTATTTTCTGGCATTTTAAAACGAACACCTATTAACTGATTAATCAAGAAAATAATCAACTATGAAAATAATCATTAGCTGCAGCCTAATTATGGCCAAACGTAGAGAGTCTTTAAGTCAGCAGGTCAGCTCAATGCTAAAATGAGCGATTTCTAATATTACATTTGCATTTTCTTGAGTTTAGATGGATCTCTGTTATTTTTTCCAGCCATGACATTTTAATAGATTAATCTGCAAAACCAGCCAGTACTTTTAAACTTTACACAATTACTTTAACATTTTCTTGTTCCACCTTAAAACCTAAAATAATGGAACTGGTATTTAGGATGTGTGCTGCCCCAGAACATTGTCTCTATTTTCTCTATAATTACCAACAATTTACTTTGCTGTTTCAGGAGCTGTCTTAGATTTTCAAGAGATTGCAGGATCCGTAGACATCACAAAACAGATTAAAGTCCTCTCGTGTTCTTGACCTTTTCAATTTCCTCCACAGCCAAAGACTTCATCAGCTGCCTAATGGAGAAGGACCCCGAGAAGAGGTTCACATGTGACCAGGCTCTTCAGCACCCTTGGTGAGATACTAACCGCCGCCACACTGCGCCGCAACCAGACAATCACAGGGAACCACACATCTCGGTGCGATTAAACAGCAGTATGACGCAGATTGCCAGGCTTACGCATTTGTCATGGAGAGCATGTCCTCCCACTGTCATCTGTCGCCATGGCTCCGAGCCGCGAACCCACCTCTGCTCGGCACCGCCAGCCCTCGGAGAGAAATCTGCTGAATAAATGGTTGCCAATTAGTGGCTGGCGTCCTGAAGGATCCTTGAAGAATGTGGAAGCTTTAATGAACAATTAGGATGTCTTCCCAGGCCTGAGCCGGAGCTAACGAGAGCGAGCTGGCGTGGGCTGCAGTCTCCAGCTGAGGTGGCCAATATGAATAGGTCTGTTAGCCAGTAATGGGCCTTTCGGGTCCCGGGCAGGTGGTCGTCCAGATACAAATATGTGGTTTGTGACACCGGTAACAGGTATCATAACGGAGAGAAATGGCTTTCATTGACCGGAGAAATTATGATGAATGTGACAGAAAGTGATGCAGTGCGCGAGCTCCCGCAAAAACACATAGAGCCATCAATCAGAGAAGGTTTAGCAGAATGAGAATAAATGATCCGAGCAAACGGGAAAACAGCATGAGGATGATTCCCAGGGCATTACTCATACAAATATGTTGTGTTTGTACGTGTGGATCGTTATTTACATGAACTAAAAAGACTTGACTTCAATTTTTCAGGATTGCTGGGGACACGGCGCTCTGCAAGAACATTCATGAGTCAGTCAGCCGACAGATGCGGAAAAACTTTGCCAAAAGCAAGTGGAGGGTGAGCGCACGAGATTTCTTCTCTCTTGGTTCAAATATCACTGAAAACAATGGATGTAACAATATATTTAATGTTGCAATAAAAAATGTGACTTTGTCTTGCACTCCTGCAGCGTTTCTGCAGCCTGCCTGAGCTTCCTTGAGTCTTGGGAGGAGGGGGTGGGAGGGAAACAACTTACCTCAACCATAGATGGTATATTAAATAGGACTTCAGCCTATTTAATAAATCATCAGTGAGGATTTGATATTACATCCCTACTTAAAACACAAAAACAATCATTTCTTTTGTTTTGAGGAGCACAAACATACAACGATGTGTCTTCCTCCAGGTATCCGTCTTTGGTTTTTACCATTTGTCTCCCCGCATCCTGTCTTCACAGCAAGCCTTTAATGCGACGGCTGTGATCCGCCACATGAGGCGCCTGCAGCTGGGCACCAGCTTTGGCAGCAGCATTCACAACACCAACTCCGTGTCCAACCCTCAGAGCCGCGCTCCCGCCAAGAGCCAGTCTGTGGACTGCGCCCCGCTCTCCCTGAAGGACTGTGAGTGACACTTCAGATGCTCCCTGCAGACACAAACATGTCCAACTTTTAGTGCCGCACTCGGCTGAGCCCTGTTCCCTCTGCTGCTGTCCATATTCAGCTAATTGGCAACTGTTTAAAAAGCTCTTGAGGAGATTTTCAGTTAAATAAACTAAACAGAATGTGACACAAACCATATGGTCAAGATGCTCCGTTTGCCATTTCTTGTAACAGAAGATCTTTTAAAAATGAAAATCTAAATCCTATGAAAAGACCAAAACTAACAAATTAAAAATATATAAATTAGTCCCACTGTTGCATTGGGTGACATGCTGGATGGACATGGCCACTGTCGTTTATCCCACATGTGCCACTGCTGTAAATAATCACTAGAGCATCAAATGTGGCTGAAGAAAAAAAAATTCATGAAGTATTTAGAGACGGCTCAAGGGTTGGGTTACACTCAATTTAAGGCTGGCCGTCACAGAGAGTTGGGGGGGAGATGTGTTTAAGTATGGGGGATTTCCAGACACTTCTTTCCTGGAACACATTCATAGTGTTTTAGTTTTTCAAAAGAAAAATGACAGAAATAGTCGTGTAACACATTTAAAAAAAACTCAAACCCCGCCTCCTTTCTCACCTCTACACAGCCTGAATCAGGTGTGAATGTTGGTTCATCGGGTTCATGAAGTTACAGAACTGGTTGGACACAGACCTTCATAATTCCACGTCTGAACAACGTCTGTTCGACCATTTGACACGCAGACTGGCCCCCTTAAACTGGCCTGTTAACGCATGGCTGGGTGGTTTTTGGTCTTGTCATGGGATATGCTGACTGAGGTCCCGTTCCATTTAGTGTAGCAGAACCTTTACAGTGAACTAACACGCACAATAGTGGCTGGGGATGCATCAGAATCTGAATGCATTATTTGGGAAAGCACAAATAACATGATGGAAACAGATATTTCTTCTTTATCAGAATTTGCTTATTATTTGAGAAAATTTAATGCAGTAATAATATGGTTACTACTTCTTGCTTTTCTCTCAGTTCATTTTTGTACAAGTACTTAATGTTAATATAATATATTATAATATTGATATAAATGTATAATGTTCTAGAACTGTGAGCTTAAGTAAGATCAACATATCAGGAGATGTGAATGCAGCATTGTAATTTTAGATTAGAAAGATATTTTTATATCTTTATTGTTATTACTTCCAGTCCAAAACAGATTCTTCTGATTTATAAAACTTTCTTTTCAATTTCTTATTGCTCAGTATCCCTAGTTAAAGTGAGGAGGATCAATTAATAAAACTTAGTTTAGTTAAAAATAAAAATTAAAAGAGATGAAAAGTACAGTATGGGAATGTGAAAATATATTTCATAATAAACTTTATGAAGTCATGATGCTTTGAAGGCACAACATTTACATTGCCAGTGAATATTTGGTTAGAAAATATAACATTTGCCCGATTTAACATAACTTAACCCACTTCTGGTCTTCTATCCAAATACAGAGACGGATAGTTTTGTTGTTGAACAGACAGTTAAATAAAATCAACCCTGTGCACCTCTAATAGCAGCACCCTGACTCTGTTTGACCTGAATGGAACAGGACCTTAACTAGTACCACTGGTAACACAATCATCTGTCCTATTTTATGTCTAAATCGCTGCTGTGAAAAAGGTTTATGATTTAAAAATAGAACATTTCCTTACTGATCCTTTAATTTGTATTAAAGATCAACATATCAGGAGATGTGAATGCAGCATTGTAATTTTAGATTAGAAAGATATTTTTATATCTTTATTGTTATTACTTCCAGTCCAAAACAGATTCTTCTGATTTATAAAACTTTCTTTTCAATTTCTTATTGCTCAGTATCCCTAGTTAAAGTGAGGAGGATCAATTAATAAAACTTAGTTTAGTTAAAAATAAAAATTAAAAGAGATGAAAAGTACAGTATGGGAATGTGAAAATATATTTCATAATAAACTTTATGAAGTCATGATGCTTTGAAGGCACAACATTTACATTGCCAGTGAATATTTGGTTAGAAAATATAACATTTGCCCGATTTAACATAACTTAACCCACTTCTGGTCTTCTATCCAAATACAGAGACGGATAGTTTTGTTGTTGAACAGACAGTTAAATAAAATCAACCCTGTGCACCTCTAATAGCAGCACCCTGACTCTGTTTGACCTGAATGGAACAGGACCTTAACTAGTACCACTGGTAACACAATCATCTGTCCTATTTTATGTCTAAATCGCTGCTGTGAAAAAGGTTTATGATTTAAAAATAGAACATTTCCTTACTGATCCTTTAATTTGTATTTTTCCTAAACTCATTAATGGCATGCAGCTCCTCGCTGAAGCTCTAATCTCTCCCGCAGGTCCTCCAATAGCTCCGTTGCCCAGCAAAGTGTACAATCAGGACCCTGATGCCCCGTCTCCGGTACGAGAGGAACCACCGGTGGTGGCTGAGCCGCAGCGGCCACGACCCTCCACTGTTACGGTCATCCACACTGGGACTAAATGACGCCAGGTTCCGCGGGAGGTGAGCTGGGAGACCACAGAGCTCTGAGACGGGATCAAACCATCCCAGGCCTCGAGATTCAACGTCGGTACCCAGTTTGCCCATCCCGCAGCCTCCCACCTGTTTCTGCCAAAACCACGGGAGGAATTTGAGGAGCGTTGGCTCAGCTCCATTTACCACGGCTCAGCACGGCACCGCGCTGTTCCCACTGTCATACACACCTGGAAGTACAGAGGGGAAGGATGCTCACCAGAGGTTGAAGAAGAAGAACAGCCCGGATCGGGGGCTGTCTGGCAGACCAAACCAGCAGCTGGTCTGAGAAGTGCCACACTAAAGGGAACCCTTCACTGAAGCTGCTGCTATCATTTTTGGACTGAGAGCGTCTCGGGACGAGGACGCTCCGCTGTATGCCTTGTGTAAATATCCTGCCTGGAACTGTTGAGTGGAGTCATGTTATGCAAGTGAAATATAAGCTTCAAGCTATGGTGAATAATTGTGGCATCATCTGCACTCTGAACTTCTTGTCGTTTTGACAGCTCTTGTTAATTTGCTGTGGTATTTTGCAACAATGGCTTGCAGGGTAATAACTCCCTGCGGTGTGACAGTATGTGTTTTCTCTTTGCTTTAAAGTGTGTTAACATGAAAATCTGATCAGGACAGTGTGCTTCAATCACGAGAGGGCCGGTGCATTGCACTAATGTATTGGATTATTTATTTTCTTACAATATATTATGACTTTTTTTGTAAGAAATGTGTAAATGTGTCACTAGATTGTCGGACTGAAACGTTATTGAACCGAATGATAAAGACACAGTATCTAATAGACGTTATTGCTTTGTAATTGCTGTTTCATTTGATTAATTAATTTTGACGTGACTGTGAAGTCCTCCTCGACCACAGGAGGGCAACCACGTGTTGTTGCTGTGTGACCAGCTCTCAGGGATGATGTGCTCCAACATGAAGCTAACCAAACCCCCCTCTCACAGTGACGATCAGACACTGCTGATGAGGAGGATGGTGAAATAGTTGAAAACCTCCAAATACTGCATGTTATTCTAAAAATGTGCCATTGGGAGAGTTTGACAGATGTTTCTTTCTGTAAAGGAATAGTATGGATTATTTGTAGTGGGGCTGTATGAGTTGATAGTCAGTGTATTATGGCACGTTCCCAGTTTGGAGAACCAGAGAGGAGTAGCAGCATGGAAACTAAGTAATAAACTGTGATGACATTTTTTCAAAATTGTTCAGCCCTATTGCTATATTTAGAATATTTCCACCACTTAACTTTGCCATCAGACAGTCTTTTCCAGTGGGAAATGGCTTTACTATAAGCCAAATACCACCCTCTCCAAACCAACCAAACTCCATGGCAGTTATCAGTAATTTTACAGGGCAGAACACAGAAGTTGCTGGACTACCGCTGCCTCGATCTGTTAATTTGTTTGTGTTATTGTGTGACTTAAGTGTTTCAAAAGGCTCACTCAGATTCACCGAAGTCACACAATAACACAAACAAACTAACAGATCGAGGCAGCGGTGGACCAGCAACTCCTGCGTTTCCTCGAGGTAAAATTACTGTTTTTGCCAATGGAGTTTGGTTGGTTTGGAAAGAGTGATATTTGGTTTATTTAATGGTTGTTTCCCATCGGAACGGGCTGTCTGACAGCAAAGTAAAGCAGTGAAAATATACTAAATATAGCGTCAATTTAAACTGATATATGATATGAAGTACATAACTTAGCTTCTGTGCTGGTACTCCTCTTTGCTTCTCCAACCTGGGGCCATTTGAACTAGCATCTATGGTACATACAGTACATACGGTACATGCACAGACTATGGATTTGTACCTCATACAACCCCATTTCAAGCACTCCAAACTATCCATTTAAATCCATCATTATTTACTGTATGAGTGTGATGTAACTCGTACTGAATGGATTATTTTCCCTTTAAAAACCTTGAATTATTTGGATTTAAAGAAAGTGTTTATCAGTGAAGTGTGCATTCATGTCTGCATTAAAACCACGTAAAGTGACAAATGAATGCATCTCGATTGCTCCCATTTGCAGAATCGTCAAATCAGTAGCGTACAGTTCGGTAGTCGTATCCTCGTGCTCTGCTTCCGCTCATGAAGTGGCTGGTCTGAAAAACGGCTCACTCACTCTGTGTTTAATCACTGTGCTTTCATACCAGCCTGTTGAATTTAGCAGAAAGACTCTTTCTCCTTCTCCGTCCCACTCGCTCTCTGCAGACCTTCAAACTGAGAAGAGAAGGGATCTGTTTTGTATTTTCTCTGTGGTACCTCTCTATTTAATTTTCGATCACTCAACGTGAATGGAAGAAAAGAACAGTCCGCCAGAACATGACCGATATCGAGGGCTTTGCCGTCTTGAATTATCTAAACATGTTGTGGTGAATATTGACTTTACTGTAAATACAAAATCTCAACAACACAGCTAGCTTGGGTCTTGAGTGTTTATTTTTTGTCTTCCCTATATTTCCCCCCCCCCCCGAAAAACATTAACTGAAAGCAAAATATTAAGCATTGAAAGCCCCCTCAATTTGCATGTATTACATATTGTTGCAGAAATGTGCTTTGGAGTTGTAGATCCATGTATTAAAAAAGAAGATTGTTTGCATGTGTCGTTGCTTTTTTGACAGACAGTAAAGATAAAGTTAGTTTGTACACATTTCTTACAGTAAAACATGCTACAGAATATAGATTTTTAAATGTTAAAAGATTAAACTGTCATCACAAGAGAGTAAATATATAGTAAATACAGTATATATGTGAGTAAATACAGTATATTCACACTTATTCTGCCACTGAGCCCCTTTAACAGCTAAAAAACATACTTAACATTGTTTTACAACTTAGTAACTTTACCTATTTTATGAGAATTGCTTATTAATGTGATTTTGAACCAATGAACTGTTACAGAAAATGACACAACACTTCTGTTTGAGCTCTCAGAGACCTCCGCTGTTACACAGAATGGGTTTTCATCCTCTCCATACCTGTGATTGGTGTTGACAGAGCATTTTATGCAACACCACCCCCATAATTAGGAATTAGTCCATTTTGCTATTGGAGTTTTATAACAGTGTGTTCATAAGAGGTTTAACGGGAACCTTTACGGCCTATAATTGATCCCAAACATAAAGATACTGATCTTTTTTTTTTTGTCTCTGATTGACCTCTTAAAGTCCTCCTCCACTCTAAAATATGTTGTTCTCCTCGTTCCTACAGTTGAATGTTTGAAGGTGAAAAGTTGCACTGTGATAATTTAAAATCCCATTTTAAAGGGCGGGCCTACGAGCACGAGTTGTGACATCACAAATAGTTTGAAAGCCAATCGTATTCCAATATTCAATGAACACCAAGGTTAACTTTTGAAATAAAAATGTGCATATTCATAGACTGTGGATTTTTTAATGACATATAAGGAATAGATGCCTTTTTGAGGAGCAGAATATTAGTTACATCTTAATATATGTATTTTTTTTTTTAACAAAACTGCCAAAAATTCACTGGTTCCAACTTCTCAAATGTAAATATTGACTGGTTTTCTTCCTCTGTCCACTAAAACTGTAAATTGATGGCGTACGTTTGGTTTTTGGTTGCTGTTTGGACAAAGGAAGCACTTTAATTGAGTCAGCTTGCGTTTTTTGGAAATCGAGATAATGGCATTTTTCTCTGTTTTCCAGTATTTCATAGATAAAATGAATACTTGATTAATTGACAGTAATTGTTAGCTGCAGCTCTACAATAAAGGGATATATTTGTTCATTCGTAGCCCATAATAGAGGTGTCGCAATATGCCGGTATTGACAATAACTTTGATATACAGATAATCCAGCACCTCTTAAACATACTTTTTTGCCATTAAGTCCTCAGTCCCCTCCATCCTCCCTGAAATCTACGCCTGTGCATGATGGAGTCTGCGAGATCCCAAACAAGTAAGTTAACAACACAGAACAAGGGTTAACAACAAGTTAAAAAATATGTCTAACAATCTGATTCTGTAGCTGCTGTCTCTACTGTTTAAAAGTCAAGGCCTCATTGTGCAGTTGAAGATGTTTCATGCTGTCAGCATCACCTCCTCACTCTGTCTCCTCTCTGTCTCAGATGGTGTGACGGTTGTACTCTTGGGGAGGATGCATCCCATCGTAGTGAAACTCCCTCCACTGCTCGGTGCTCTCTCTGGTCCTCTCGTCTTGTTCTGGGAGATTTATGAGAATTTTTAGTGGATGAATGAGCTGGCGGAGTGAATGAACTCATCCCTCTCATCTTCATCAGATATCAGGGTTTGCATACCATCGTGCTCCTCTTCAGCGTAGCTCTCAAACTCGTTCCTCTTCTCCTCGTGAAACTCTCTCTTTCGTTCATCCGCGGCCAGAATCTGCCTCTGCTCAGCTGCAAACACATCAGGAGGAGGATAATTAACTGAGTGCAAAATTATAAATATTTTTGATCCAGTAGTTTATTATCCAGCTGCTGATGAAGCAGACATCAGAAACATGAACGGTACATGAGACAGCTGTTGAACAAAGTAACTGACTCTGAGACACCACAGCTGTACTAAGAAAACAAAACAAAACACAGATTATCCCTTTAATGGTCCAATCCACCAAAATACCATACGTTATTATATTTTCATTTCATATCTGAGTTCTTGTTGGCATCTTGACATGTCCATTTATAGTACAATAAAACAAAATGCACATATGTTTCTCCATTAAATTTAAATTGAATATAAATACTTTAATAACACCTCTTTTTATGGACAAGAGCCAGGTGTAAAATTTAAAAAAATAAAGCATTTTACACATAAACATTAAACATTTAAAAAAAAAAAAAAATGAATGCTGTTTTTTATTTTGGATGCTCTGTTTGTGGTTTTCTACAAATCAAGCAAGAAAACATCTACTCCAACTAAAAGATTATTAGAGATTCCTTACGACTCATAAACAGACACTGGTTCATTCTGCAAACGTTCAGCATTAATTTTAATTCTTATTAATGCGGAACAGGCAAACAAAAAGTTATTTCCTCCTTTGAAATAGTCATTTCAAAGGAGGACAATGCAGTTGCAACAAGCCTTGTTGTTAGAGAAGCGAGTTTTTCAGCATTTCTTTTTGATCTCGTTGATTCTCCTTTAAGCCCTTTGAAACTCTGAGACAATTACCAACGAAAACCATAAGAAGGTCAAGTGCCAGGAGGGAAACCACCTGAAAACCACAATGCACCATGGGGATTTTTTTTTTTTTTAGCACATGGGAGGAGTTAGCTGGCAGAAATCCTGCATTTTAACTCAAACAAACTCAAAACTCTTGATGGATAACTTCTCCCAACACCAGACTTTTAGAGCCTGGTACTTCGGCTTTTGGGAGAAATTAGCCTCTAAAACTTTACGCCCTTCTTTGAGTAGGTTTAGTGGGAAAAAATCATGGGTTGGATTAAAATAGATTTTTGTCAGAAAACCCATGTACCATACATCAGTGAACACAGTCAACACATTTTACACACAACTCTGAATATGCTCCACAAAGAAAACCATTAATATGGCACGAAAAAACAGGCTGGAAATAAACTGCAGCAACTAAAAGAAACCAAGGTATCATTTCAAAGCTAACCTACAAGTATAGACACACACACACACACACTCAACACGATGACTGTGAAACATCACAAAACTACAACCTCTAAAATACCACAGAACTGAATCACTGTCTGAACAAAAGCTGCTTTTCGTGACCTTCATGAAGCCGATATTTGTGTTAGTGAAACTGTGATTCACAAAAGCTGCTGCCTGTATCCACACAAAAACACAAAACCTGGACCCCCAAGTGATGGAGAGAAGTCTAATGAGTCATGTCTCACTGTTTTTTTGTTTTTTTTTTACCAGATCCAGAAAGTTATATGTGGGTACAATGGAAAGCAACATTAAAGGACAGGTTTACAGTTTTCGAGTCCATCTTCTTTACAAAAAAAAAAACCAAAAAAAAAACTTATATTTTTAGTTCTTGACTGAACATACAGCTGTAGAACAGATGAGGTCTGGGACATTACAGTACAATTACAGTTACACGCAAAGGTTCAGACAAAAACAATTAAGGATAGAATATTTACAATTCATGTTTTCAGTAATGTAGTAAGTTAACTGTGTTTATTTGCACTTAAAATGTGTGTGCATAATTTATTACATTAGTCATATCTAGGAGAAGGCAACTATATTTATTGCCTCCTAGTATCTGTGCACCTTTAATTTCCTTCTGATGCTCTCGTGAGGAGAGAGTTTGGAGGTAACCCAAGGTCATCAAGTGAAGACTGGAGCCACACATTTTTTTTTACTTCTCTCTCTCACTAACACTTTCACTTGGATTTAATGCAGTAATTTAATAACTTTGGAAATGGACAGTTATTTAGTACCAAGCCTTGAGTCAAAGTAAACAGTTGAACTTTACTGAGTGGTCCTGTACATTTTTTAAAATGTGGATTACACTTGTATAAAGCCAATAATTCCAATTTGGATCAGGTTCCATGTACTAGTACTAATATAAATACAGAGAAAAAGATTTCACTCAGCCTGCATGTGACCTCTGACCAGCAGTACTGGACATCTGAAGCAGACCAAAACACATTAAAGTACTCGTCCATCATGTGTGGGCATGTAGTGTCAGTGAAACTCTGAACCCTGCATACGCTGGCTGCAGTAACATTAGAAAGAGCCATTAGCTGAGGCAGCAGAGGTTTAGGATAGCCACGCTAACCTTTCCAAAGTCGGGTCACGACCTTTGACCTTTCACCAGGATTCCTGACACAAGTCTGTGCAGGCAGTGAAGATTTGGAACTCAGATCACTTGCCAGTCAGAATTTTTTTGACTTAAAGACATGAAAACATTCAACAGGATGAGTTTTGAATAGGATGAATAGGATGCACAGCAGAGTTAATCATCCATCATCCCCGAAAAACTCCAAACAGCGGCCGATGTCTATGTTTGGATGTCACCACCTACTCAGACAGCTAATACATGCATCAAATATTTTCCTTTGCAGATTTTCATCTACCTGCGAGCGAGATGTTTTGCTTTTCTGTCATTATATAGCAGGAGAGGCGCTTCAAAGTGAGCACAATTTGTTTGTCTCACTTTTTCTACTTGGTTTCTCTCTGACCTCTCTCTGCCTGTGTGTCGGCACATTCCTCATTCAACTCCCAACCGACGCTCACCCACTCACTCACTCACTCGTCCATCTCAGTCTTTTCACCGTGTTTTACTGCTTTGTGATCATTTCATCCCTGCTTTAACTGCACACACACACACACAGACCCACGGCATGTTACACAACTCCAATTCAGAGCTGCAGCAGTCTCGGTGTGTGTGCGCGCTCTCACCTTCCTGTTGGCAGAGCTGTGCTTAACAGTGCCGTTAAATCACTCAGGAATGTCAAACATCGTACAGTATGTGAATTTTCTCAACAGGATATTCACTGATACACTCTGTGGTGAGTGTGTGTGTGTGTGTGTGTGTGTTTGTGAGCTCCATGCTGCCCCGTGGCTCCTGCTGCAGCCTCCAGCGGAGGAGGCACACACCGCTCTGGTGTCGGGTCAAACCAGGTTCAGAAAACAGTTAACAGCTGCTGGCTGCGACGGTCATAAAAACATTCAGGCTGTCATTAGCATGTTTGCTCGCTGTCCATCCAAACTGCAAAAAGAACACTGCCAATGTCTATTACAATACAGTGTCTCTTTATGCTCAGGATCGGGAAAAACAAATTTTCATCCTTATTCTTGTCTTACTAAACTTTTCAAGGCCCTATAGTGCAAAAGAGTATCTCCTAAGGGGAATTAAATATCTGATTTGAATCAATTCAGTCAAATCTAATCAAATGTCATTTTGCTGAATGATACTAGTGCAGCAGTCTTTCTTGGGGAGAATTAAGTTGTAGTACTTTTGGTCCTTTAGGTACATTATCATGCCGATACCTGTGTGCTGTGGTATTACTACTTTTATAACAGTGCAAGATACATCTTCAATCTCTGCATATTTCTCGGAAATTCCTCAAGTATGTGACATGTTGCTAGATTTTAAGACATAAAGTTTTGGCACACTTCAGAGTTTTAAAGAACCAGTTGCTGAGAACAAAAACTCTCAACTGTGAGGAAACCATAGCTTGTGTTGATTACTTACACTCACTTTGCTTTAATGATAATCAACCACTAATAATAAACAAGTGATCAACAATGTATGGGATTTTTTTTTTTTTTTTTTGAAAATGAGAATGAGAAGTCAACTTTTCATAGACTCAAAATACAAACAAACAAAAAAATCAATTTGAAAAATAAGCTGCAAATGTAGAGGAGTAAAAAAAAGAGCAAAAAGTGCAGTGGAGTAGAAGTAAGAAGAAATTATTTCTAAAGAAAGAAAATAAATTGTAATTATTATTATTATTATTATTATTATTATTATTATTATTATTATTATCACCAATTTGGATGCAACATAATGAATTCCATGGTGGCATAACAGGATAGAAATTAGTGTGATTGTAATTATGCTGCCAATAAATATATAATAAGACACAGATGCCAACAATTACCACAAACAAACACCACCTTGGCTGACCAGACCTCAGGCCAAACTCAAACAAACCCGGAGTGAACTCACCGTTGATCTCATCCTGAGACTTCACACCCCGTCTTGTGCGTCTCCTGAAGAAGTTTGAGGCATCTTCCTCCTTCATGAAGATCTTCCTCAGCTGACCTGCGGTGAGAAGCAGCAGGAGGAGGTTCAGCTCATGACATAAAGGGGTAAAGAGAGAGGATGTGGAAGAGGTGCAGCTGATGCAGCTTCTCACCTTGTGGGTCTTTGGCGCCGCCCGTGCTGCTGCTGCTGCTGCTGCTGGGCACAGCTGCAGAGTCGGCCTCTGGAGACACTGGGTCAGAGGACAAAACATGAAGGCTCTGAATTAGAACACACAATCTGGGCTCCACATGCTTACCTCTCCATGAAAAACAAAGAAAACAAACAACTAAGACACTCCTGATGAGAATCCTCCTGCACCAGACTCACAGGAAAGTGCAAGAAGCACAGCGAGGAGAGACAGGAGGGTCGCACAAGTCCAGGACATCTTCAGCTGTGTGTGTCTGGACCGCTGGGAGATACGAGTATAGAGACTCAGACCAGCAGAGAGGTGAGTATGTGAGAGGTGGGGTGGGAGTCTGGAGGAATATTGACCGCTTGTCAGAGGAGGGGGAGGGAGTGACCATGCAGATCTGATAAGAGGCTGAACACTGTAAAAATAAACTATTTAAAAAAAAAAGTTAGTGGGCAGGTTACTGTATCATTTTAAGTTGGCTGAATTTGAAAAGACAAGTTTAGGTTATTTCACAAATATTCAAAACAAATAAACATTTCTAGTCAAATAAACTTGATATTAATTCAGTTGTTCTTCAGGAAAACGTGTTCAATAAACTTAAGATATTAAGTTGGATCAACAACTCCTCAGTCACACTGACAAACAAACATCTCACAACTAAATTAAACTATTTGTTTTAATTAAAAGAGTTAGTTGCCTTAAAAATTTAAGTTGATTGAGTTTGAAAAGACGAGTTGAAGTTGAAGAGCATAAACATGTTCAGTAAGCTTAAGATATCAAGTTGAACCAGCAATCACACTGACGAACAAATTACAACAAAATTAAACTTTGTTTTAAGTAAAAAGGTTAGCTGTCTTGAACTTGTAAGTTGACTCAATTTGGAAAGACAAGATTCAAAACAAACAAACTTTTTAAGTCAAATAAACTTGATATTGAGCACTTTATATGCAAATTCTGATGCTCAGGGTCTCTCTCACATTAAATAATAACAAAAGACGTCATTTGCTGACACTGTGAAGTAGTATGGGATCATGGGAGTTGTTACCTTCACTTTTAAACAACCACCACAGCTGATGAAAATCTGACATCGCTGCTGTTCAGTTTAATTAACTTGAGTAAATAAAAATTGTATATTTATGTTGATTCAACTAAATTACTGTATGATTTTTCACAGTGAGCCCAACAAACAGCAGAGAGTGACAGGAAGGTGGAGAGGTTTAAATTTAGATTTAATTTAACTTTTGCACCTTCAGTCGCTGCATTTCAGTGAGTGTCGTGGGGCCTGTGAGGGCCTGCCGCATCGGCCGCAGGAGGGAAAACCTATAGGGCTCACAAAATAAATTACTCTGCAGGCTGAATATGAACCACTTGTCTGGTTAATACCTGAGAAGAGATGGATGACTGACAACAAAAACACTGACGCTTCTGGAAAAAAAAAAAAAAAAAAAGTGACAGAAAACAACCGAGGCCCAGAGCTGGAGCTGGAGGTTTTTCTTGCCAAAATGTCTCCTCAGCAGATGCAGCTGAACGAGGCCCCTCAACAAGGCCGCTCTCTCTCTCTCTCTCTCTCTCTCTCTCTCTCTCTCTCTCTCTCTCTCTCTCTCTCTCTCTCTCTCTCTCTCTCTCTCTCTCTCTCTCTCTCTCTCTCTCTCTCTCTCTCTCTCTCTCTCTCTCTCTCTCTCTCTCTCTCTCTCTCTCTCTCTCTCTCTCTCTCTCTCTCTGCTACTGCTGCTGCATAAAGTCCTGCCGGAAAGTATGCGGCCTTCTGTTTGCTAGAGTTTTTTTTTTTTTTTCCCACCTGAATTCTGGCTGTGCCCCAGAAAAGAGTGAATGTTTAAATTGTTTTGTGGGGCAGTCCGAGGTGGAGCGATTGTTGCTCAGGGAAGTGAGAGGAAATTGGAGGGAGGGTTTCAGAATATAAGTTTTCTCGGGTGAGTGAGGAGGAGTATAATTCAAATTTGCGCCAACTGAATGTCACACTTGAAGCAAATTAGGACATTGAATTCAACAGAGAGTCTGTTAGTTTTTAATTCAGGAAAAATGGAAAAATAACAATAGTAAATATTTAAAAACTATAAAAGGTTGAGGGGGATTACTTTAAAAATGTACTCCAATACTTATTACTTTAAAAAACATATATGGTTGGTAACCTAACACATTTATAATCAGAAAATCCATTTCACGTTTTGCTGCAAACTAATGAATGTTTCCTCAAATTGATCTCCTCACTGGATTTGCTAAATTATTATTTTTTTATGTGTCTGAGGAAAATTTTGATTAGTTCTCTTGGTCTTGGTCAAAATCTGTTGTTGTGCAGAGTCTCAAAACAAACATGATGAACATTCACAAATGGCAGCCCGACACGGAGATATCAGCTTAATAAAGGTTTAATGAAATAATGACGTAGTATCCCAAAATAGTGACTCAGAATCTCCAAATAATGTGTTAGTATCTTAAAATAATGATTTAATACTTCAAAATACTGAGTTAGAATCTTAAAATCATGATAAACTTTCTCAAAATAATAATGTTGAAGTTTTCTCAAAATAATGACTCATGTCCAGGGTTACTTTAAAAATGTATTCCAACACAGTTACTAATTATCTATTTAAAAATGTCATCAGTAATGTAATCTAAGAATCACAATATTAAAGTAACTTGATTACCTTCTGTTACTTTTGGATTACTTTAGAACAAAAAAATTAATGAAATTGTTTAACCTAATGTTTTTATGGCCGCAACTAACAGTTATTTTCATTGTTGATTAAATGCTCAATCATTTTCTCAATTAGTCAGTTAGTTGTTTGGTCCATGAAACTTCAGAAAATTGTGAAAAATGTTGATCAAACTCCAAGATGATGTCCTCAAATGCCTGTTTTTTTTTAGCCACAACTCAAAAATATCCAGTTTATTGGAGAGGAGTAAAGACACCAGAAAATATTTACATTTAAGAAACTGAAATCAGAGAATTTTTTACTTTTGTTAAATTAAAAAAATGACTCGAAACAATTAGTCAGTTACCAGAATAGATGCTGATTAATAGTTGATTGATAATAAATTAATCAGTGCTGCTCTGTTTTGTGTTCATTGTTAGGCTTATTAGTTTGTCCAGCTGCTCCTTCCTTGTTTGGTTGATTTTAAGATAAAAAGGCCATGATGATGAATTAGCACCTGTGTGTGCACTATGCATGGTAGTACATTGGTCTTTATTTTAAAATTGTAATCCTACTAATAATCCCCATTTTTACTAAATGTATCTGTAATCTGATCACATCTCTTATCTGTAACTGTAAAAGAAAACTGCAACTGTAAAAAAAAACCCTGTATCATCTCAAAATAATGAGTTAATATCTCCAAATAAGGATGTATTTTCTCAAAACAATGACGACCTCAAATTTTAGGTGAAGATTTTTTTAAATTGTTCAAACAGGGAATATACAAACACTACAAAGGTAAATATCAAATACAGAGCACAAGAGACACAAAACACAGACAACAAAAACAAAACAAAAAAGGCACAAAATAAAATAAATTAAGCATAATAAAATGTAAAGTAACCATATGTTAAGCATCATTAAATGTAAAATAAACAAGAATTTAAGAAAAACATAAATAAGGATTGAATAAGCAGTGTCAAACATTAATTCATTATTAATTTATTAATTTAAGGGACTTAATGTAAAGTTGAATTTAATTTATAGCAGTCAATGAAGACGGGTGAGGTTTTAATAATAAAGTTTCTGTGAAGATGTATGGATAGAAATGTTTGTTGAACTGCAGCATTTCCTCCACTAGGGGCCGCTGTGGAGCCGCACTGCCAGCCTCGTTGTCGTTCCCAGCAGCGGCCGGTGGGTGTCGCTGTTTCCCCGCGGACACACTGATGACACGGCTGCTGTGTGGTGGCAGCAGGCAGGCAGGCAGGCAGCGTCAGCAGGCAGAGAGGACACACTCAGATCAACCAGTAATCACCACCATCATCTCTCTCACACTGCCATGGTCTCTCCGAGCGAACAAAACACCCACAGCGCTTCCTATTTTCTACCGTTGGTGAAACTTTAAAGCCTTCGACAAAAACAGAGCCATGCTGCTGGAGGCTACGACCCCGCGGATATAAGCGACGGCGAAGAGCAGAAAGTAGCTACCACCGCACGGGAACCACGAAGAAGAAGCTTTTTTTTTTTTTTTTTTCACGCTCGGAGGGAAAGACGGCATCCGGCCTGAGAAGAAGCTCCGAGGTCGGGGACTCCGGTCGGAGCAACGCTCATCGTTTCTGGTGAGAGTCTCTAATATATTTTCGTGTAGTTTCGGTGAATTTAACAACCGTAAGAGAAGTAACATTTCCAACAGGCTGCGTTGTCACAAACCGAGCTTAACAATGTTTACTTCACTGCCCTCTCACAGTGTGAATGCAGTCGTTTGTTGTGTGAGCTATTCAGTTTGTCCCATTCACCGCTGAATGCTCGCGTTTAACTAAAACAAACTGTCAGGTTAACAAAAGTTACACGCCGAATAAATGAACGATAAACTAAGTTCACTGTGGTTAATGTTTTATCATACCTGTCCTCATGGTTAAATATTTGTGTGAGCTTTGTTGTTAAATGCCAGCAAAACAAACAGACGCCTGGTTGGTTGTCACTCTGTGGTTTGGTTGTAGCTGCTCTCTCTGCATGTATCGTCTTGCATAGTTGCAACCAAAACATTCACTGACCCACATTTCAGAGTTGTCCTGTCTTACTGGTCCCAAATATTTCTACAACTACTTGAAGCACAAGTACCAGTGGTGGAAAAGTACTCAGAGTCCTTACTTATGGAAAAGTACCGCAGAAAAGAAATGTAAAAGTACTCCTTTGCAAGTAAAAGTCCTGCATTTAAAACCCTACTCTTTGAATACAGTGAGCATGTTTTATTTATAGTAACATCATTGAGAAAACCAGTTGAAAGTGCATACAGGATGTCACATTTCATTGGAGGAAAGGTTTAGAACAGAGCTGCAATGATTAATTGATTATTAAATTAATCACCAGCTATTTCGATAATCAATTAATCAGTCTGAGTAATTTTTCAAGCAAAAATTCTGATTCCAGCTTCTTAAATGTTAGTTGCAGCCCTAGTTTAGTTAGTAGTAATAGTTTAGCTTATTTTAGCTATGTGAATATATTCTAGTTTCCTTATTCTCCTTTGACAGTAAACTGAATATCTTTGGATTGTGGATCAAACAAAACAGTGATCAACATTTTTCACCATTATTTGACATTTTATGGGCCAAGCAACTAATAAATGAACTGAGAAAATGATCAACAGATTAATAGGTAATGAAGATAAACATTAGTTGCAGCCCTAATTTTTTCTACTTTCACCTTGAATTTTTCTATAATAATGTTTTTCAGTGATTATCACTAAAGGTTTGAACCTTTTAAAGGTGCATATTTGATTTTTCTTGTATTTTGTGTTCCTGGCAGCTTTATTCTTTGCTAAGTTGACAAAATAAGTCACACTTACAGCTGAGTTTGTGCTGAAAAAACAGATACTGTGCATTTGACGTAAGCACAAATTGAGCTTAGCAAAGACAAACATGAATGCATAGAAAGTTGGGAAAAAAAGCAAAATAAGCCTGTTCTTCAGAGGGTCTTTACGTAAACGTACAGAAGTATTTGCAACAAAATTAAACTGAATTTTTAAAATAAATGTATTGATAAAGTGTCTCAGACTGATACATACATGATGTACAGGCCATCATTAGATTATTAATGCTGAAGCATCAATGTTTTGGCAGCATGTTACTGTTGTTGCTGCTGTAGGTGGACCTACTTAACGCTCCTTATCAGGAAATCTGATATGTCTGAGGGGTTGTGAGATGATTAATGGGAGACGAACAAAAGAAAACAAAATTCTGACGCACATATATTCTCCAGTTTTTGTACTTTTTCTCTAATCCTTGATTTTTTTTTTATAAGTTTAGAGTGAAAAATCAATTAACAGACAAGTTAACAGACATCTGAATTGTGACCCTTACTATAAGATATCGGAAACCAAAAAGGTTTGATACCACTGGTTTTATAAAAGTTTGTTGTATTATCCATTGTGTAAAATCCTCATCTTAAAAGTAACTAGTGACTAAAGCTGTTGAATAAATGAAGTGAAGTATAAAGGATAATATTTCCCTCTCAGTCGTTGTGGAGTTGAAGAATAAAGCAGCAGAAAAAAAGAAATTATCAAGCATTTCTGTGCAGTACTTGAGTAAATGTACTTAGTTACTTTCCATCAACGGTTTTTTACAGCTTTAAGCCATTTCAGCTGTTGTAGGAAGGTCAGGGCAGCAGCAGCAGCAGCAGCAGCCTGCATGGGAAACAGTTTGAAGAAAGACTCCTAGAGGCAGCTCTCGTTGAATTCCTGTACTTAACCTGCATTGTGGTGTGTGTGTGTGTGTGTGTGTGTGTGTGTGTGTGTGTGTGTGTGTGTGTGGGGTGAGAGATGAGTGTGAAGTGAGCAGGATGTCCAAAAGGAAGACATCATTGTTCTGGAGGGGGGAGGGATGCTCATGGCAAACTGATGAGGAAGTTCATTTGGTGTGAGAAAACCCAGGAGCCAGATGTGGTTACATATTTATTACCACATTTATTGTTCTCGTGTATGAGTCATGTTGTTAACAGTGTTTGTCAAAGGTGACTGAGGACATGCTATATGATTACATTTACGTAAATTCCCATATAAAACAATCAAATTTGAAGTTTTCTGTACTCATGATACCAGAGGGTGAAACTTTGATATAATATTAGTGTAAAAAAAAAACATTATTCGATGCCTCTTTCAATACCTCGTCAAACAAAAAAAGTCTTAGACACCCAAAATAGGATCGCTGTCTTTCTTTTTTTAATTAACAACCTGCTCAGTGCTACTTACAGGGCTGCAACTAACTATTATTTTGCTTATCAATTAATCTGTCAACCATTTTTTCAATAAATAATTAGCTATTTGGTCCATAAAATGTCAGAAAATGACAATTAAGTGTTGATCAGTGTTTTCCGAATGTCTTGTTTTCTCCACAGCCCGAAGGTTTTTTTTTTTTTTTAGTTTTCTGTTGCAGAGAACCAACAACAGTCAAAAATATTCACCTTTAAGAAGCTGAAGTCAGAGAATTTTGACACTCTTTTTCATCTTTGTCTTTTTTTTTATTTAGTAGTGGACAACTAAACGATCAATCGACAAGTCGTTTCAGCAAAGGATATTGTATCATTCAATGCACGTGCGTCTTACATTTTCTTGCTTTGCCCAAAATATTCAGTTTACGATCACAGAAGACAAAGAATATCCAGCAAATGATCACAGTTAAGAAGTTAGGACCTAATTAAGTTAATTTCTGGCAAGATTACTTGAATGATTGATCAATTATCAGAGTGTCTGATTAATTTTTCGTTGACTGATGATGACTGATTTTTCACACTAGTTTCACACTCAAACAAGAACTTAGCTCAGATAACTGCAGTAAAAAAAATTATTTAGGGCCGTAATATGTAACATTTTGTCTAAAAACACTAGACATATGTTATATAATTTGATGAGTTGTGTACTTCCACTATCCCAAATGTTTCCCACAATCTTCAAATAAATTTATTCAAGGTAATGGTGTGTTTCCTTGTCGTAACTTCTGGTAAAACACAGGATACATCAGAGTGCGAGGAAGGAAGTCAGTGAATGTGACTAAATGTAGCGTGAATAAAACTTGAATATTACCTCGTCCATGAACATGAGTCACGTCAGATAGACTTTCATCAGCTGTGGTCCCTCATCACTTCACAATGCCCTCAAACTATGTATTTTTGGTACTATTTTCTTCAAAAAATAAGTAAAGAAGCAAGTATTAATTGCCGGTGACAGTTTCTGATGCTGTGCTATGGAAGCATTTTGGTCGGGACTTCATTACCCAGTAACACTTGTCACTATTTACAGTTGATATACTTTTGCTGATAGCTGAATGGAAGAGCTGTCGTAGCGCTTTCTCTCATTTCCTGTGAGCAGGTTTCAGTTTGACAGCCACAAGCTGTTGAGCTTCCTTGTGTGATGTGCATCTTCCAGGAGCTTCAGGCGGACGTGTGTTGTTCGGCTCTGGGCTGAAAATACCTGGTGCCGAATAGGGTACCTGCAGGAGGGCAGGGAGCTGTGTGCTCTGTGTGTGTGTGTGTTGGTTTGACGTGGGGGTCGTTCCCTTGGTGAGGGCCTTGGGGATGGTGGTGGCAGGGTAACCTGACCCGCTGTGAAACAGCTGTAGCCACGCGGTGCTGATCCCTCGAGTCCCAGTGCAGATCAGATGATGGTCCAGTATGTGTATGGGTGTGTGAGGACATACACATACATGGATGTGTTTTTGACAGGGATGAATTCTCTGCTTTTGAGCACAGAATGATTTCAAACCAAACTTAATTGAGTTTTTGTACAACTTTAATTCTGTTTCTAATAGTACAGGCATTATATGACATGACCCCACACTTCCAGTCTTATCAATATGTCATTTATAAAATATCAAACATCCTAAGAAATCCAAGTGGGTCAAAATGACCTGATCGCAACATCTTGAAGTTTATAAAGTTGACTGTCAAGATTTTTGTTGACTAGTGCAAATCTGTTAGTCAAAAATGTTTTGAAAGTGCTATTTTAAGTGATATTTATATAATTCTGTTTTAAATTTAATGCTGACATTTATATGGATTTGTGCCAGTTTATATTGCTTATTGCCACTTAAGTTTTTTTACATTTGTCATTTCAATTGGTCAGATTTTCTGTTGTAATTTGTGCGAGGTTTATCTCTTTTTTCCCCTCACAAAATGCCTGTTACTACAAAGTAGGGGTGCAACGATACATTGATCCGTATCGACATATTGATTCATTGTGCGACAATCCAATGTGGTCGATGCAAAGTGAAAGCATCGGCCTGTGTCATCATCTTTAAAATACGCCTTTATTTTGAAATTCCTGTGACATGTCTGTGTCACAGATTTCTGCGAACTTCAGTCATAAAAGTGTTGGACGTATGATATCATCTGATAAAGACTGCAGGCCCCTGAATTGAATCAAATCACAACAGACTTTGTGATATCAGCAAATATTGTGTCATAACTTGTAATTTACACCCCTACTGAAAAATGCATTTTTGATAAGATCACATTTAGGTGATTTTGAAGTTTTCTCTCATTCAGACCGTATCGTCTTCTCTTATCTGACCCACACTTTTAGGTGAAATGCCTTTAAGGTTTTGCAAACACAAGTGTGCGTCCTCTCGGAGTGTGTGAGCTCATGTTTAAGCAGCAGGCCAAGACAGCTGGCTGAAGGTTAATGTGTCACCTCTCTCTGGGGAGCAGCTGCCATGTCACAGGCACCACTCCTATCTATAGATAGCCGTGAATACAAACTCTTCCTCTTTTCTTTGCTGCATTAACACAAGAACTCCGGCTCCGGCATGCAGCGCAGGCTTCTCACATGCAGTTGCCGCACAAGACAAATGCTGCTGCTGCTTGCAAGTTTGGCCGCCTCCACTCCCTGATTCTCCGTCTGTGAATCTGGAGGTGTCTGGTGGCGGTAAAGACCCCACTGCGGCCGCTGAGCCAGCTGGCCCCAGAACCTGTTTGATTGAGTTATACAGTAATAACTTACACCACATATCTGGGTCGTCATCTGAGGTATTAATGTCTGAAACAGGTGAGGGACAAATATTGCCTTTTTTCCCGTCACTCTTGGCAGGATTTGCGGGAGCCGTCTGAACACTTGTCTGGTCTTTATTTGGAAGCAGACACACACACACACACACACACCCCTTCATCCAAACCAACGTTATTATAGCCAGCATAGCTTCACATATTTGAGATGTGCTGAGGTGTTCATAATTAAGTTCTCACTGGTTTAATGAAAAACCCTGTTAAATCCCTGTGTTTGGTTTTTTAATTAGCTGAATTTAGAAACCCCCAGGCCCAATCAGCCATGGCTCAGTAGGCTTTTTATAATCAGGGATTGACAAAGTAGACCACTGTTCGACGGCTAAAAATACATTTTGGTTTCATTCGTAATAACATGATCAATTTCAAACTTAATTCAGAGCTTAGTGAGTTTCTCACTAGTCAAAAGTCAGAAAGACAAAGTTTTCCCACAATGATTTCTTCTTTTTTTTTTAAGCATTTTTTTTTTTTATCTCACAGCAGACATTTTCCTTGTTTTTGCCTTTACAAGATAATATATTAGAAACAATCTATAGGAGATTATAAAGATGCCAAATTGAAAACAACAGTGGTCCCTGGGGAGGGCTATTCATGAACAATAAAAACTATAGATCCTGCCTAATTTTGCAGGAGAATCTTAAGTCTTTCAACATAAAGTACCAAAGGATGCCATGCAGTATGAAAATTTTGAGTTTACCCTCTGAGTATTTAATCTTTTCTAAAACGCACATCCGTTAAAGATAAGTTGACAAAAACTGACAAACATCTGCTGGTTTTAGCTTCTCAAATGTGATGATTTTCAGTCTTTCACGCTTTGTGTTTCTCAGTCAGAGAATGAAAGAAAAATGTTGGATCAGTGTTTTATATCTTATTAATTATTGATGATTAATCGTTTGTTAGTGTTTTAAACCAACAGTTAAAGAAAATGCACAAACTTTTGCAGCCGTACTCAAAAGGATTAATCGGTTATCAAAATAGTTGGTTATTTAATTTTGTAGTTAATAACTAATTGATTAATCATTGCAGCCCTAACAGACAAAAAGTCAGTTACAAACACGTTATCTCCTCCTTAACTTTCTGCAGAGTTTGCTGTAACACACAGCTGTGCCTCCCTGGCATGCCGGCTGTCTGAAATTACTACAAAAGCTACTGAGAGCTGTTTGTGTTTGCAGTTTGATATGGAGACTGATATTCTGATAACCCCATCCTGCCGTCTGCCCTTAGTTAGATAGCAGTGTGGCCTGTTGTTCTCTTTTAACAGCCATGAAAGGCTATCAGGACCTGCTGGTGCGATGAGCGCAGACGGGCAGGGAGGGGAGGCTAATTGCCGCTCTCTCTGATGCTAATGCTCGGCTCACAAACGGACGCCAGGTGACTTGACTCGGGCTCGGATCCAGTCCCTGCCTGGGCGATTATCTCCCTAATGAGCCAAACATAAGGAGCGATAATCATTCTGCCTTTTATCTAGAATAAATGAACGCTATCAATATATCTAAATATATGGTTTCACGGAGAGAAATAAATCATGTGAGCGTGAAAATTTCAAGATCCAGTCTGAATCATGTTTTATTTCTTCCTCATTTTACCTCTAGAGGATTCCAACCAGAAAAACATGGACGTTTTTCCAAAAAAAAATGAGATTGAATAACAAAGGAAAAAAGTATTACTTTGGAGTGACAGTAGTCTGCTGCCTGTCTGATCATATCAGGCCCTATCTGTTGATCTCAGCGCCCTGCTCTGAACTCAGCTGGGTCCACAAGGCTTATCTGTCACAATTCATGCTCGCCTTTCATCCCATTCACAAACTGTGTTATCATGAAGAGTAAGGGTGCTTTAGATATATTGTTTTCATTTAAATCGTGTGAAGTTAAAGTCGTGGTTTAGCTATGTCGATGAGAAGATTCTTATCTATTTTGCATTTTGATTTTTTTTTTAAACAACTTCTTTTTTTAGGATAATTCTTGGTATAATTGTATATTTCAGGCAAACCTCGGGAAAAGCCCGGTTATGTGAGCCTACATTTATCTAGAAAAATGATAGTGCTAGTAAAAGTATTATTTCTGTGACAGGACTTTTATAGAGTCATGCGGGGGAATGCCAAAAATAATAAAGCTGTTGGTTAGGCTGAAATAAAGAGTTGTTTGTCCCTACAATGATTTTGAGAACCGATTAATTAAGTTAGGGATCAGGCTAAAATGCCAAACTTCCTCTTGTTCCTGTTTCCTTTTATATCTTTTGAAATTGAATAGCTTTTTGTTTTGCACCCAATTTCCCCCAGGAAAGTTTTTAATCGGGGTGGTACTCGGCCACCCAGATCCTGGACCTTTTGTAGTTTCCTGTATGTGTCATATTTCGTGATCAATTTAAACAGTAGTCACACTAAACGCATTAAATATGTGGCATTCGCTGTGTGAAACAGTGCAAGTATTAATTTTACCTAAAGTGTAATGTTGCGTTTCATAAGAGTGTATAAATTTTTCCTGATGTTACAGGAGGTGGTCTTACAGTAAAACCCTGAACAGTTTGTCAGGTAAAACGAGCGATCATAAGATGTGACCTTCAGCTGTTGGAATTGTAAAAGGTATTTTTTTAGGGCTAACCTGACACGGCAGATGGTTTGTTACACAGAACCATCTGGGAAGTCGTCCATGGAAACTGTTTGGAAAAGCGCAGCGTGTTCAAAGAAATACTTGGAAGGTGATTGAATGAACCATCTGTTATTCGCCGTTTATCAACGGTTAAATTCGATCAAGGAAACATAAGACGGAGTCAAAGTCTTGTCGAGTGGAGAAAAGAGCGAAAACAGATTTTATATCGAGAAAAGCCATCATTGTCATCCTTTAGTCTTCCTACAATGTAGAAATACTCTCTAGGTCTGATATAAGCCTAACTGATGCTCTAGCGCTAATCTCTTGTTGTTGTTTTGTTTTGCTGTTGTCACACCTAAACCACGCCCCTAGCTGACAGTAGTTCTTCATAGGATGCTGAACCACTGCAGTTGGACAACAAGCACATTAAATTGATGCCTGGCAAGATGGATTCTTACAGTCTCTGGAATCCAGGTGCCCTGCAAGGACATTTAAGTTCTGCAGCTTTAAAATATCTTCATTACTGATTGATCAGCTTAATATTTTCTTTAATCATGTGGTCTGTAAAACAAATAAACAAACACTTCCAGATGTCTTGTTTTGTCCAACCAGAACCCCAAAATATTCAATTAGCTATAATGGAAGACCAAGAAAACACGGAAATTCTCACATTTGAGAAGCTTGAGCCAGATGTTTTTGTCTGGAACAATGACTTTAACGATCAGTCGATTATCAAACTATTTACTGATTAACTCACTCATTCTTGCAGCACTGGTGTTTTTCTGTCCTTTTACATTAATGAGACCATCTGCGGGAAGATTGGCTATTTCTGTTAAGTTGTTCTTAATACCTGACAGCGGGTCAGATTCTCCGTGAAATCAGATGAACGAGCCTGTGTTCACGTTTCCCAGGCAAAGTTACAGGGAGTGGTTCATTAGCCAGTTAAACAGAATCAGGAGGAGATTATTAGATTTATTTAGATAATCTTATTTTTGAAGTTATATCTTGTGGTTATTACGATGGAAACACTACTGCTTTTGTCCACAGGGGCCTCCAAAATCAACTCGGTGTTTAGGTTCCTTGTAGTAGCTTTAAGTAAGTAATCTAGGACTGTTTCGTATGACCAAAATTTCATATCCCAATGACCGTATTTGATAATGATAATGATAAATATCTTGCTATAATGATATATTTTCTGTTTAATCAGTTCTGTTGTGGGGCCTTGTCTGCTGCATAATTTGCAGAGTACGGCCCTCTTTTAGGTATGAGCTCCTTCAGATGCATTTTGTCTTGGCTGGTCTGAGTCTTCCTCCTTATCAGAATTTCCCAGTTGTGTGTCACGTTCACGCTCCTCCATGTTTGTTTATTTGTTGCCTTCATGCAAATTTCCTGCCTACCTCCGTGCCATGTGGAGCGTTCTCCAAATGATCAAAAATACTGGCGTAAAGAGTGTGATTTGTGACACAACAGAACAATACAGCTTAATAATATGAAACAACAGACATATTTCTACCATCACACGGCATATATTGTCATATCATGCAGCCCTGAATAGATCAATAATGAAAATACTAAGCCCTAAGTATGGGAACACAGCCTTATGACTTTGCAGGTTGCAAACTTTGCAACACCTGGAGTCTACAAAACCATATAACAGCTCAGCAAACTATTAAACTGCAGCTACGAACCTGCAGTGTTGAAGTGCCGGGGCACTTAGAGGGGAGCAGGCTTGTCACTCAAGCTGCTGTAACCATAGCAGCTGTGTTAATCAGCTAGTGTTGAATCTTATTGCCTGTGAGATCTGTGGCTGTGCGTCACCGGGCTGGCCTGGCCTCCTTCGGCCGCAGGCTCCGGCTGAGGTGTCTGTTGTAGCCTATTTCCCCCCCGACACACACACACAAACATACACACACCACCACGGTCTGTCTGTCAGCACCACTCAGCCCTGCAGAAACAGGTGACACGTGTGACAAGTGTGAAAGCAGGCTGCGGAGAGAGTGTGTGTCTGTGAGGATGGAAAATAGGCAAATATTATGAGAGTTTTTGTGGCTGTAGTTCAGATCAAAGCTGATCTCACTGTTGAAGTAACGCCTCACCTGCTGCAGTGTGTGTGGGGGAAGCATGCCTGGCTGTCATGCTCAGCACCACGCAGCACACCACTACCTACCTCCTGCGCTCCTGAAAAAGCCTACTTTTTTTTTTTTTACTGTGCACAATGCAGCCTTTATATAAGGCCTCCATAATGGAGCCAGCTCCTCACTCATGTCCTCATTGTCTTGGCCAGGATGAGAAAAGGCTGCTCTTTACAAAAGCAGAGCTGAGCTCACCCGTGATTCATGCCAACAGTCACGCTTGTTCTCTGTCTTCTGTAAGAGCCAGGGGAGGCGTTTTCTAGGACCCCCGTCCTCCTGAAGGCAGTGACGTTAGGTGGTTTACTGAACCTTGGAGGGGTCACACAGAGGTTGCGACCTTGCTTTTCCTGTTTCTGCGGGTGGCCCAGACAGCAGTCGCCCTGTGGCAGCGATGGTGGCTATGGTGTGATTAGTTCATCCGGCAGAAGTGGGACAATCGCGCCGACTTCTGCTGCAGTCATGGTGGCTTGTGGAGCTCTAGTCTGGCATCACAGGACTGCTGTGGGGGGTTTGCGGTTTCTCACAGCGGGAACTCTGGCCTTGCCCTTTTAGTAGCCCTCTGCTCATCATCATCAGCACAGTCGCTGTTCGCTGGCGGCTGCAACAGGAAAAGAACAGAATCCATATGAGGCATATGTCTATTGTCACCACTGCTGCAGCATCCATAATGCCTCCACCCCCCTCCTCTCTGCTGTTTCCCCTGCTGCATCCACCCCTCTACCTCCTGCAGACTGTACTGCCAAGAAAACAGAGGTGGAAAATGAAATTTAGCATACAGCTGGAGATGTCAGTCTGTGAGGAGAGAGTCGTCCTTATAGAGGGTATTGATTGTTGGTTTAGGGGATGAAAATGCAGACGTAGTCAGGGGGGTAGAGGGGGGTTGGGGTTGCTATACGGTGTGAGACGGAAAATCAGCATGCATGCAGTCTCCTGCCGTGCTCTGCATTTTCAACATGGAAAAAGCAGTGGGGTTGCCGTGGCAACAAATCCCGAATCAGCAGCGCAGCGCTCGGACCCCTCCGCTCAACCCCACATTTCCCTCCTCCTCCTCCTCCTCACTGGCCCCCTCCCAGCAGATCTGGAGCTCAGACCTCAGACCGGCCTACTTAGGGGAGCAGGGATAAGGCTCGGAGCACGGATCATGTCCAAAGCTCCGCGCTCTATCCCAGAGCAGGAACGTGGGCCAGCGGATACGGGTGCACGCAGTAGACAGCAGCCCCCCTCTCTGCTGCTGCAGCCATTAACTTTCCATGGAACATTCAGAAAGTGATTTGTATCCACAGAGTCTGCTGGAGAGTGGGTCATATCCCGGTTATTTATGAGACGTTAATGTGCCCCATCATATACATTCATAAATTAAGAGGGGATTCTGGATATTGCCATGGAAACTGAACAGAGATTGACTGCAAAAACCAACAGAGAATAAATGTCCTGTCAGTTTGTCCCAACCTGGTGCCAGATAATCCTGATTTGAGGTTATCCCAATGATGGTAAACACATTATGGTGGTTTTGGTTGTCCAGAGTAATATCAGAATAGACATCAAATGATGTAAAATTTTCATATCATTGTGACTAAGTGACCAAAATAACCACAGTTATCAGTATTATCATGGTTTCCTTATAATATGCTGAAAATGTTCAAACAGTGCTGATACAAACGGAAATGAGTCACCTTTATGATGTCAACGTTTTCAGTGATGCAAACAAACCCATGTTGCTGTTGTGCCTGCGTTGGGTTTACACTAGTATTTACTGTGAATTTTTCAAAACACAGTGAGCAAACACTCTGCATTTTTTTTCTGTAATTAATCTACAAGAAGTAGGGGTGCACAATAACGGATCCAATGTGGCAGTTGCACATATCGATATATGCATTTTCTTTCTACCTACTTGTAAATCAACATCAAGCATGTATTATAGTGGAATTATTGCATTATTATGCCTACTATCGATCGAGAAATCAGTTAAATTAGTTGCTACTGTCAGCTATTTTGATAATCAATAAATTGTTTCAGTCCATTTCCAAGCATTAATGTCAAACATTTGCTGGCCCTTGATTCTTAAAACTAAGGATTTGCTGCATTTCTTTGTCATTTTTGATAATAAATGAAGAGTCCCTGGGTTTTGGACTGTTGGTCTCCCAAAAGCTTTATTGGCCCATATTATTGTGCATCCATAACCAAAAGTCAGCAGAAAGTGAAAAATAGTCAGTAAGTTCCTAGAACTTAAAGTGACGTGATCAGATGTCTTGTTTTGTCCAACCTGCAGCTGTTTCAGGTCTAACCAGAATGTTACTTCACATCAAAATCCAAAACATGCTGGGAACTGTATATCAAATGTGTGTCTTGCTATGGGCGAAAAACACAGAAAACAGTCACCATGAACTCATAACTCTTTATGCAGAGCCTCTTAAATTACCCACGTTTTGATGGGTAAGTTGTCCCCTTCAGGGCACCCTTCAACCATGGTGAATAAATAATTTTCCATCTGAGTTATGAGTGTACTTTTTGTGTCTGGAGCACATGTTGCAGGCTGCAGCAGGAGAGTGGGTAACACAGTGAGCTGTTCAGGAGATGACAGACTGCTTGCCCATGCTGGAGTTGATGTGTCATGACTGATGTGAAGCTGTTATGACAGTCGAGTTGACGTTCTGCCTCATCTAGGCTCCTGGAATAATTAGATTGATTGTTGCTTCACTAAGGGCGCAAAAGTTGGACGAAAGCGGCGCAAGGCAAGGCAAGATTATTATGTAAAAATACATATTCTGACCAGTCTGATTTAAAAAAAAAAAAAAAAGTAAGTCTGTAGTGGAGAAGAGTGCTCCATCCTTTTTACTCGCTGATCCTGAAGATTTGCCAGAATGAAACTTTGATATTGGATATGTGCACTTTTCCTCTCACAGGAAATCCCAATTCAGAATAAAGGACCAAATTATAAAATGTATCCTCAAAAGTAGAGAACAAGAGAACAGCTGGACAACAAAAGTCCAGTTGTACCTCTTGAGTTGGACATCAAACTTTGATACTTTTATGGCACCGACCGAATTGCTTCAATGCTGCTGAGTACCAAAAAAAAGGGATTATTGGTTTATTTTTTACTACCAGGTCTTTAAACAGCTTACGTGAGGTGTAATATATTTGTCTTTTTGCTGAACAATTCAGTCTAAAAAAAAAAGGTTCAGAAACTGGTATCGAAACCATGATACTGATATCAGTATTGAAAAATGCAAAACAATACCCAGCACCAAGTACCTCTGTAGATTTTTTCTGTTTTTCTTCTCTTGCTGCTCTCTCAGCATTGTTTTTGCCTGCGGCAGGAAGCTGTTTTCAGCAAAAAAAAGCTCGATAAACCCACTGTACTTGCACCAGACAGCAGACAAACACAGTTAGCATCAAGCTGGTGAACACAGTAGAGCATTTAGCAGCTAAAGAGACGGAGATTTCCCTCAGGAGGTGGCGGAGAACAAAAGCAGAGCTAAAAGAAAGTGAATATGGGACTTTAATTCAGCACATACCCAGACACATGCATCAAAATGAATGCTAATGTTGCCCTGTAACAGCTGGAAGCATAAATAGGCCACTGTTTCTAACAAGTTTGTCAAACAGACTAAACAGGTCATGATATGTCACTGTTGTATTCACAGCTTGTTTCTGCTGCGCCCAGATTGCTCCAAAAATCAGTTATTGCATGTTTAAGCAGGTTTAGGTGACTTGGTAGCCATGAGCCCGCTGGATGTAATTTTTTAGATAGATTTAGAGAGAAGGGGGCGGCATGTGACAAAGATTACTGGCTAGAATCAAACCAGGAACTCATTCTAAATCTGTCAACCAACAGGACGTCCTTGGATGCATTTTACTGTCATGATACATGATTTTTTTTGGGTGTTTTGGTTAAGACTTTTTAGCTACCTCACTTCTATGTGAAGCTGTTAAAATATGAGGTTTCCTTGACCCTGTGCAGTTTAAGCTCTCATGATCTTCTGTTTAATATTTCGTCTTTGCGCTGTCCCAGTTTGCTTTGGCCTTCAGCCCAGTCCAGACAGACGGTTGCTGCTGTCCGCTGTGTGGAGGGAATGGGGACAGGCTCACTGCCTCTTGAAACTCAGAGTGCAAACTTTTTAAAACACAGTTGCTTCAGCTCTAAACTTACAGATGATTCAGCAGCTGCACGGCCTCTTTCTCACCCCAGATTCTGTATCTTCACAGACATATGTTTGTGAGCTGTCTGTGTGAAATTTAAGTTTTAAATCATAGCACCATGTTTAAAAAACAATCTTGTCCATTGATTTGCTGCTGCCGTTGTCTGTTGGACTTTTTTGTCCAAATCTCCACTGCAATTAACAACAGCAGTTTTGATTATCTTTTAATCATTTAAGTCATTTATCAAGCACAAATTTCCAGCTACTCGTGTGTGAGGATTTGCTGCTTTTCTGTTTCAGATTGTTGTAAATTGAGTGTGTTTGGGTTGGGGTTTGCTGGACTGACAGAACTAGCAATTTGGGGACATGTCCTCAGGCCCTCATAACTTTGAAGATAGATAGATTTTTTTTTTCTTCTCAATTTTGTGACATTTCAGACTAACAGTTAAAGCTGGGGTAGAGACTTTATTTTTGGCATCAGTGGGAAAATGTTCCATAATAACATTTAAGTGTAATCTAATGGTCTGAGAGAAAACAAGACTTCTGCTCCTCCTTTTGGCTCTGTTTTTTAGTCTTCTGAAAATCAAGCTTGTGACAGGAGACTTTGCCAGTCATAGGTTAGTAAGATAGTTGATTATGTCCCAAACAAAGTACTTGACGAACTGGTAATGAGACAGAATAATCAACTGTCTTTCCCCAGAATAGGTTACCAGTCCTTTAACAGAATAAACAATGACCAGATGAATTCATAATGTTGTTAGGTGCAGCCCCATTTTGAGTCAGGACAATGTTTAACTTCAAATCTGGGATTTTTAAAGGATTGGTTCACATGTTTTGAAGTCTGTCTTAAAACAATACTCAAATGCCTTCATTTACAATGAAACAGTTTATAAACACTTTCATTGTTTTTGTCTCTCCATACTGACCAAGATTGAGGAAGATATGAGGCTTCAGCACAAATCAAATGGGTATTTACCAAAATTATTGCCCTTTTATTTAGAAATTCTCTCTATGTGTTGCAATTTCTTTGCTGCAGTACGGCAAGAAAACACTGTCTGGGGAAGCACAAAAAAGGGAATTTCATTCTAAAAGACTTAAACTCCCACTTGATTTGTCATTTCTTAAACCTCATATTTCTTCTTTGCTTCAGTCCTCATTCTGTGAAAAAAATACATTTAAAATTCAGCAATCTCCGTGCAGCCAGTATGGACAGGAAGAAAAATTACAACAACCAACAACTTCAAAAGTGTGTGTGTCCACCACATGTATGAAAACAAAACAACACTTCAAAAGTGTTTAAGAAGAACTTCAAAATGTAAATACAGGGCATGAAACCAATAATCTGTTGATCTTTACAAATCAAGACTCTTCAGGGTTCAAGATTAATGTTATTTTCCAGAAATGTATGTGTCAAAAGTAAAATTTTCAGTACAAATTGTCTTGTTAGCAGGTATTAGTAAATAACAACAAAGACTAAAGTTAATTGTCATGTGTGTGTCTAGGGCTGCAGCATCTATAGAAAATAGTGAAAAATGTCCATCCCAGTTTTTCAAAGTCTAAGGTGATGTCTTTAAATTATGCATTTTGTCAGTCCAAAAAGCAAAAAATGTGCAGTTTAATTTGATAAGAAACAACAAAAAGTGGAAAATCTCCATATTCGAGGGAAGGAAGGAAGGAAGGAAGCAATTACTTTAACAATTAGCCTAATCTATTATCAAAAAATAAAATTTTTTTCACCTCTTGCCCAGATGGGTAGGTGACCTGCCAGATTTAATTGCCCGACTTGCCATGGGCAAGTGGGCAATCCTTACTGTTGAGCCGTGCTCTATAGTCTAAGGCCGGAGATATACTTGCTGTTTAACCATGCGTTTGCGTTCGTGTATGCGTAGTGCTAATTACTGAGGACGCGCGCAACCATCGCTCCAAATTGACGCAGGATACGCGAGGCAGCCATGAAGCGCAGGGGTGCGTATGCGAACGCGTAGTTAAAAGCAAGTACATCTCCGCCTTAACAATGGCATAGCCATCACTGTCATTGAATCGTGAACTTGGACAGTCGTGACGCCCCTAATAGCCATTTGAGTGTTGCCTTAAGAAAGATTTAATGTGAACCTCTCCCTTTACCTGATGAATGAAATCATCAGCATTTAGAGGGCAGCCTTTGTTTGAGCCGTACCCTATTCTGCTAACATGTTCCCCAAAGGCATTAAAGGAAAACTTTTCCACTATTTGACTGATGGCTCTGTCTGAGTGAGTAACTTGTTGTCGTCCCAGAATTCAGGTTATGAGTGATAGTTGGGAGACAAAAGGCTGTCACTGGGGAATAGTTGACAGGCGGCGAGCCCTGAGGAGCTGCGCTACTCATGTGTTTTCATGTCTGGCCTTACTCATCATCGCTGCAGACAGACACTTGTCCAGATCTGCAGTAGTAGTGGAGTCATGATCTCTACATTTAGGTCACAGGGAGAGGCTGCTTGTAATCTGCCCCTGACAAATACTCCCAGACATCTTCTTCTGTCTTGATTTGAAATCTTTTTTTTCTCCCCCCTCTGTCCTGACACAAACTCTCTCACACCGCACACATACTGTCTCCAGCTCTCACAATCAGTTACTCTCATGCACACAGTAAATGCGGCTGGAATGTGTGATGTGGACTCGATGTGGCCCAGGCTAGTCCTGCTCCATTCACCAGCAAATCCCCCTGGTTTAGGATTTGCTTTTACAGTCCGGTGTGCCAGGGACCGTACTCCAAACCCAGCCGTAAGAATCTCTCACCGACCTGTCATGTTTTCCCAGAGGGAAGAATGTGAAGTAATGTGCCTGAATGAGCTGAGTCATAATTAACGTCAGAGTGCTGATTTGTCTGTGTCATTGTTCGCCGAGTCATATACCTGCGTCTTTGATTTCAGTTTAACTCTTGATCTGTGATTGTGAAACACGGCTGCAGGCGGATGAGCCGTATTCTTCTGAAGATTGAGTTTGCAGATTTTATCAGTGAAATGTCAAGGCCCGCATCAAACACACTACAGTTTACAGATAGTGGCAGCGTTCCTCTGTAACTAAAACCAGCTGTATCGCTTCTTGTCATTATCTTACATGGCTTACGGAAACCACAACTCATATATGTGTTACTTGTCGTCCTCAGGCCTCCCCTTCCCGAGAGCTCTATGGAAAAGATGAAGCGGTTCAAGCGACGTCTCTCTCAGACGCTACGAGGTAGCCACACCATAGACGAGTCGCTTTCTGAGCTCGCCGAGCAGATGACCATCGAGGAGAACGGCCTGAAGGACAGCGGTGCGTTTTATATACCATTTGTAAATGTTAATTGCCAACTATTCATTAACTATTCTCTGATTTCAGCTTCTCAAATACAAGTATTTTCAGGTTTCTTTACTCTTCTATGAGAGTAAACTGAACATGTTTGGACAAAACTAGAAATTTGAGGGTGATATTTTGGGCTTTGGGAAACAGTAATCAACATTTTTCCCCATTTTCTGAAATTTTATGGCCCAAACAACTAATCGATTAATGGACAAATGATCAGTAGATCAGTTGATAATGAAAATAATCATTAGTTGCAGCCCTAATGTGCATGTAAGACGAGTTGTAAGTATGTTTCACCTCTGTAAATCCCGATTTGAATGTCTTAAAGTGGTATTCTCAATTTTCAGCATAATAACACAAAAATCTCCTGGATACTGTAACAGTTGTGTGGTCTATATCTTGCGGCTATTACTTTGAATTATTTCAGCTTTTCAGCATCGATTTGTCATGGCAGATGGCTCTAAATACTTCAACACCCATGAGTCACAGCTGACGTAGCAGTGGAGGAGAAGCCACTCAAGAGCGCAAGTTCAGAAAGCTGCAACCTATTCCTGTTTCAGACATGACATCTGTAATATTGCTGGCTTCATCTTTCTGCTAAAGTTGTTGTTTTTCGGCATTCATATAGGATTTAACGATGCTGATATGTAGTATGAGATGCTAAAACTGGTCAAGAGAGAGATTTTGCTGTACGGTTTGTCAGATCTGTCCCCTTAATATCTCTGGGCTGAGCTCAGTGAGCAGGACTGCTTGGTAATATTGGATTTTTAGATGATTTTTTCATGAATGTAATTTGTTTTGTCAGGTATTGAGAGTCAAGATAAAGTGAAAAATGCCTTTTTAACCCTTTTGGATCATCCTCAGCCATACCGTGTACCCATTTAACGATATATACCAAAAAATGACAAAGAAAACTTTTTTTTTGGTATTCTTATATCAAAATCCAATTATGTTTTCTTCCTGTAAAACAAAATACCTGTGCTTATGCAGGATTGAACTAGCCAATTATAGCCAATATCATGACAGCCACCCATCAGTCAATCTTCAGCTTTTAGCAGCACAGAGTTTAGATTCAATTTAGTTGTCTTGCAACAACATGACACGTCGTGTTAAGACATGTCCACTTTTCAATATTCAGTGTACTTCCTCTCAACTTTATGTCCTGCCTGTCTGTCCTGTTTCACTCTCAAATACCTCACAAGACGCTAGATAGTTTGGACTGTATATAGAATAGGGGTGTAAATATAATCAAAATTGCAACATGGTCAAGTGTAATATCCAGAGCACAGAAGCTGCCTTTTTTTTGATAAAGGAAAAATTTGTTACAGAGCAGCATTATAATGAAGTACTGAAGATCTGCAGAGATGCCCTGGCTTACAAATCTCTTTTCACCAGATGTAAGAAAACATTTCTTTGGTAGAGACCCCAACAAATGTTACATCATCATGATCAGCAGTATGTTCTGACAGGCTGTATCATTTATGGACGTTAAAGCTTACACTGCGGTTGAATTACATTTTATCTCCATCATTAGGTGAATTAGGAACACAGGAGTCTAACCATGACCATTGGCCACCAAGATTGCCATCATGACGGAGAAGGACATGAATGAAAAATGTGACTTTATTCAAATATCAGACTGACATGTAAAATTTCCAGCACGATTACGTAATGAAGTGCGTGTCTGAAATGGGATTTAGTTGCTGAATTTTAATGGACTGCATTTATAAGGCACTTTCATCCAAAGCCAAATCCAAATTTTACCTAACACTGACCCATAATCTGAAAGTTAAACTGCTAAATTTATTATCAGGCCTCTGCAAAGTGTAATCTTAAGCTTCAGCCCGCCATTAGCGGTACTCAAACAGAATTTTAAGCTTGTTTATTGGATATTTCTTTCTGAAATACACCTTGGGAGTCGTGATTTACATTCGTCTAAGATGTTACATACGCCCGAGCCTTGGAAATCCTTTAGCTATCAGTCACTTAACAGAAAAGCTATTCAGAAAAAGACTGCGACTTTTCCACTTGACAAATGTATATTGACAACAGTCAGCCTGTCTTTTATTTATGTTACTGTAGACACACTGTGTTCCACGCTCGCAGACGCTGTCATCGGTTACATCATTCATTTGGATCTGGCTGAAGGTTGCGGCCTTCAAGGCGTCAAAATAAAAGCAGAGTGACACAGCGGCTTATCTCTGCTGATATTCATAAAATCTGCAGGGAGCGAGGGAGGGAGCATGCCTCGGTGTGCTACCACATCGTTGCCATGGCGCTCAGGATCTGGAAACATTCTAGAGTTTCCATGACATTGCCACGGCAACTTGGATGACTTGGTGAAACCAGCCAGGCATCTTGATGCATTTTTCCCCCCTTTAAAAATCTTTCAGCTCTTCTTCTTCTCTTTTGGCCACCCCGATGTTTCCCCCCTCCTCCTCGCCCCCCAAGTTTCTTTCAGGCCTGTCCTCAGTTTTCCTCTCTTGTCTTTTGTCTAAATGAGAAGTTTTTTCCCCCCTTCTTCAGTCAATCAGATCGTCCAAGTCCGCCCCCTCCTCCCCACAGCCCTCTGAGAACTAACTGGGCTTTGTAAAGAGCTTTTTGTGTAGTGATTAACACCAGGTTTGGCCAGAGTGTTCTGTGCTTGGTGAGTGGGGACACAGAATCATGTTGTGTGTCTGTGTCTGTGTGTGTGTGTGAGAGAGAGAGCTGGCGTGAGGGGATTTTAGCAGCCTGTGTAACAGTAAGTAGGGTAGAGAGGAGACAGAATGGAGTAGCCAGATGAGATGTGATCTGAACTCTGTGATTGGGGAAAGCGTTCTGGTCCTGATCTGATTATGTAACATTTATAACTCAGGCCAGCAGCAGCAGCAGCTGCACAGAGATAAGGCAGAAGTGGCATAAGGACCTGGATATTACATGGGTTGGGGGGCTGTGGATTTTTCTGTTTTCATCGGAAATCTAGGAAATGCCTCATTGTTATGTGGGAACTAGGGCTGAGCGATTTTGAAAATGCTAAAGCTAATCTTTTCATCTGTTACTACTTTAGTGGTTTCATTTTTTCTTTTTCTTCTGGTATTACCTATCTGTGTGAGACTTATACTATAAAACCAGAACCTAAATGTTAAGACTCAAAATCGTAATTGTAATTAAATTTTATTTTGCTTCAGTTTAAAACTGAGGGAGACTCATGATAAGCTTTTTAGGCTTCTAGTCTCACTTGTACATTCTTGTTACTTTTTTATATACTTTTGTTTGTCTTCTTTTAGTATGTGCTAAATCAAATCAAAATCATTTTGACTGATAGTGCAATTGCGATATGATTTGCAAAATCGGAGAGAATGTTATTTTTTACGTTATATTATCATTTTAATTGAAATCATTCACTTTGATAAAATCTCCTCTATTTTGCAGGGATCTTTACCAAACAAAGATGTCGTCTTAAAGGGACAGTTTACCCCAAAATCAAGTAGCCAGTAGTGCAATCCATCCATATAGCTTGTTGTTGTAGTTGCAGAGATTTGGAGGATAACGGGAATGGCACCAAAAAATACATTTGAAAAATTCAAAACCAGTGTCTCTTTCCAAAAATCACAACCTGTTTACTCAAAGTAATCCAAAGATCTTGTTGCGAGCAGTTTCGTGTAGGAACTACTTTCTTTCTGCAGTAGAAGCTACAAGATTTACTTTAAAATCTACTGAATCTACTTTCTTTTCTTCTAAAAAGAAAGTAGTTCCTACATTAAACTGCTCACAACAAGATCTGTGGATTATCTTGAGTAGCCAGGTCATAATTTTTTGAAGCGACACTGGGTTTCAATTTTTCAAATGTATTTTTTGCAGCTTCAAGTACCACAACACAAATGCCATGTAGTTCCATTATATTAAAGAGAAGACAGACATCTCTACGGCCGATAAATAGCATTACAGGCCAGGCTAGACAACAGAGCAGAACATCACTGACACAGGACTTCATAAAAATATTGAAAAGGTCAGCCTCAAATCACGTGGGCTTAAATTTGTCAATAAGATATAAATGTACAAAAAGCACCGAGAATTGGTTGACCCTGGAAACTGGAAGCCAGTTAAATCAGAAAGCTACAGGGGGCGGTTTATTTAAATGGTGACGTGGCCCGCCCCCTCTCAAATCTCACAAAACTTGTCAATTCTTTATTAGTGGCACTGTAGATGTAATATGAAGCATGACACTGCAAGTATATGTCTTATTTCCTGTCTCGGATTGAGTCAAGTTTAAGATAAATTTGGTAGAACAGTTGCCATGGTTTTCCCAGCTTGACAGTGAAGGCCTGGGGTTGATGGCGGGGTTGGTAGCCATGGCTCAATCTAAATCAAGCCTCCGCACTCTGACTCCAGCCACTCCGCCTCTGTGTGCATGATTGGGTGGAGGGTTCGTCCCAAACTAGACAGCGATGAGTAGGGGTGAAATGTAAAAGAGAGCCTGCACATAATCAGCTCTCTCTTCTGTGATTGAGCCATCTTTTCTATGTAACTGCTTTCTTATGTCTCGTCCTGATCTTCACTGCCCTAAATGCACCGATGTCCTACAGTATTTCTCTGTCCTGTCTGAGCCCAAATTGCCTCCGAAACAGCTTCTCTGGGACTCCATTTTCTCCACACTGCCACAGTTGGTGTTTTTAGTTGGTGCTTCTCTGTACATAATAAATCTTTCACCTCTGGTCAGCTCCATTCTTGCTTTTGGACAAATGCTCCTCGGTCGGACACTTGTAGACCCTTTTCTCAAGCCAAATCACGCTGCTGAGACTACAAGACATTATCTTTAGACACCAGGATCTCTTGCGTCACTGTTTTTGATACTGGCTATTTAGGGTATAAGGGTTACGCTGAATGAGAGAACAGACCGCACTGTAGCTGCCACAGCTCTGTTAACAATTAGGGTAACCCTTGTTTCGGTGGGATGTTGCAGGAATGTGATATTCTAGAAAAATCAAAGCCGGTTAAAGATTAGATTTTACCAAATAACACTGGTTTTGGGAAAAAAAAAATGTTATATAAAATACGATAACTATTTTCATGTAGATTTAACACATTTCAGTACTCTAAACTGTTCATTTTACAGTGCAGTCTATTGTATAAGCTATTGTGTAATAATTCATCAGTTCCTTTCATGAGTCCTTTACTTTTATCATCTCCTTTTTTCTCTCTGTATTTTTTTTCATAGATGTTGTCACAGCTCTTTTGTTCTCACTCACACTGTTTTTTTTTTTCTTCCTGTTCGTCAGTCTCACTCTGTTTGACATTTAAACCTGTGATAAAGAAGATTCAGTGTTCTCGTTCCAGTCCGTGTATGGAAACATGCTTTATGTGGAGTCGTGTTTGTTTAGCATGCAATTGACTGTCTTACCAAGTAACAGCAGTTACATGATATTACATGCAAATCTATGCATCAGTAGATTACGAGTTTAAACCTCTTATGTAACGGTGTTTTCTGCAGTCTGGTGTTATGCTATGTAACAAGTAATATATAGTTAGTGCATTTGAAAGCTTTTAGACATTCAGTAAAAAGCATAAAATCCTCACCAACTTCCAATTATCATTATAAAGTTCATGAACTTTCAGTCAATGAGGTTTTTAATGAAGCCTCTTGAGATTTGACTCTTGTGAATGGTATGAAAATGGAACCATGTGTTTGTTATGAGACAATTTAGAACCTTATTTAAACAATTAAACCTCATACTTTAGAAAAACACAAGAATAGAACTGTGATATATACTGTTACTGTACATGCTTTTTTTCATAATTTGTTGTGTCTTTTTCCGCAGAGCCCATAGTGAGGAATGGCCGTCCTCCATCAGCCCACAGTGTCCACTCCTTCCTCCACCAGTACACAGGCTCCTTTAAAAAGCCGCCGCTTCGACGTCCTCAGAGCGTCATCGGAGGAGGCCTGGGCTCCCTCATGGTCATGCCTCGCAACGGCAGTCGGCTCGGTAAGAAACACACACGCAGGCTGTCTCTTCTGTGAAATTAAACAGTGATTTAGTAAGAAGATTTCTTTTGTGTCAGTTGGCAGAATCAGTTTAAGTGCTGCGGCAGTGGCTAGAGTTTAGTGCAGATTTTTATGTCGGTTAGAGCTGCAACAATTAGTGAATTAAAAAATACCAAACATTTGCTTGTTTCAGCTTCTTAAATGTGAGGAGTGTCTGCTTTTCTTTGTCATTTATGACAGTAAATGAAGAGACTTTGGGTTTTGGACTGTTGGTTGAACAAAAGAAGCAATTTAAAGACGTCACTGTCTTGTCTTACACATTTTTACTGAGTCAGCTGATCCTACACACACACACACACACACACACACACACACACACACACACAGCGACATTTTATGTGTGAAAACGTGTGCTCAGAAAGCCCACACACATACACATGAGTACAATCATTCCAGTGTTTCGTTCAGTCACACAATAGGCCATTTGTCAATAAATGAGACTGAAAATAATGACTTTGGACATTTCCAGCAAACTGGCAGTGACCCAGATACATTATTTAAACTCACAACATTTCCTAATATAAACAAAAAGCCTGGAGGAATTGGCGTTTATATGTATGAACCTTGAGTTTGTTTAGACATGGGAAAATTACGCTGTGATGTATGGATTCGTCTGTTAGCCCCTGCAGCAATGAGACAAATTAAATCTATCAGTCAAACTTATTAAACCTAATATACTTGTATCTGCTCGGTACAGCCGGGAGCTTGATAAGAACAGAGGGCCTCGTAAAAGTGTCCAAGTGAGTGTTTTTCTTTCCTGCTGCAGTCATCAGCCGGCGCTGAGCCCTGCCCTGTTTTCCACCGACCTGCTCCATCTGTCAGACTCAACCTCTCACCCTGCGGTTGTCTTTCTTTTTTGTCTTTCTGTCTCTGATCCAGATATCGTCCATGAGAACCTGAAGATGGGCTCGGACGGCGAGAGCGACCAGGCGTCGGGGACTTCCTCTGATGAGGTGCAGTCGCCCACGGGTGTTTGTCTGAGGAACAGAGGGAACAGACGCATCTCTGCAGAGGTGGGGTTTGTTTCTCTTGTGTTTTATTGTCCTTGCATTTCTTCTCTGCTTCATAAATCGAGGATATGTTATGTGATATGAGTCATTGGCTACTATTAACAAGCTTTGACAATATGTTAGAGTTATGAATCATGAGACATTTACTTTCAGCTGGATTAACGGTTCAGCCTACACTTTGTCCTTAAAGGATTTCATTAATTCACCGAGAAGCAAATGAATCTGAGCGTTTGACAATGGACCTTTTTTTCTGCAAAAAAAGCAATTTAATGATGTGTGCATTAAGGCTCCGCGCTGTAACTCTGTAGGCGTATCCTCGTAGTGTGTCATGAACACACAGAAGTCCTCAGCTGCCCACATAATCTCAGCAGGACACACACACACAGATATGCACACGGTGGCTCCACATTCTGTGCAGCTGAACATACGTTGGAAGTCTGTTTTACAAAAGCTTCACGGTCGCCGCCACCTCCACCCACCCAGCCCCCTTACTTCTTTTTCTTATCCTGGATTTCTAGCCCTGTTTTCCAACTTGCTGACAGTTTTTGGAGAGTAGCGTTGGGTCGGTTTCCTTTATTGATCTAATACGGTGTACCAATTTAAACTGATCTGATTTTACACTCAACAGCTTAACTGGTATTTGTCTTAATATGATTATTATTATTATTATGAATTCCAGCTGACCTTTAGTCATGGTAAAAACTATAATTCTGCACAAAAAGGACTATTATCAACAACATAAACCACAACATCCCTAACAGACACATCGCAAACAGACAACATGTAACATTTACTTTTTGGAAGCTAAAACAGCAAAATCTTTAAAAAAGGAGTTTAATTATGGACTATGACAGTACTGCGAAGCTAATAACCCTGTCCATGACTGTTGGCTATGTTAGCGAGGCAGCTAACCTGCTATAGTTTGTCAGAACAGTCAGTAATGTAGCCACTGGAAAAGTAAGTCCAGTCTTGTTTTGAGAGCTCAGAGATGCCTCACAGATGCCAGAAAGAAGTCAAGCAGGCTAAAAACCTGGTCACGTCGGGGATCCATGCAGTGAACCATAGCCAATGAGAGCAGACACAAGCTGCTTTCATCTGCAGTGGCTCACTGAAACCAGTTTCATCATGCATCTATTTGTATAGTGGTCCCATTAATAAAGTCCGAACAGAATACTTTGGCATACACACAAGCTTTTCAGTATTATTAACCTTGTCATCCTTGCTGAACCACAATACCAGCAGGCAGCTCTGCACTTTCAGTTTCTTTTTCCTAATTTTTGAGAAACTTTGAGACCAGACAGACTTGTTGCAGGTGGATATCTCAGGTAATACATCTTGTAACCTGTGACACCACACCCCACCCCCCCAACCCAGAGATCTCTTTGTCTCTGTGCAGCTCTCATGCATTACAGCACGTTTAGGTTGAACTGGGAAGAGTTTGCTGTCTCCTGTAGTGTGAAAAGTTCTGAAATTGTTGTTTAATTGTTAATTGTTTAATCCTGCCCATTCAAATGAATAGTGCAAGATCATTATGTAGACACCAGTAAAATTAAATTTAAAATAAATGGGAGACATGAATGTGAATTAGTTCATTTTAATCTCTTTGAACTTAACTGTGAGCTGGTCTCTGTGAAGTTTAAACTTGCACAACATTGACCACATTGACAATGACTTCAAGATTCCGGATTACAAAACTGAAAGTTGTGAAGTGTGAGCAGTACAGCAATCTGACGACTTTGAAAGTGATGTAGTGTGACCAAGGCATTACAAAGACACACACACACACACACACAGACAGATTTTGACATTCCTTTTGTGGTTGCATAATGTCAACACATTATGGAAAGACTTTGCCGCTGTCATTATTATTTTTTTGTTGTTGTCTAAGAGGGATTTCATTCGACCACAAGTATTTTTTTAATCCAGGGCGTGTAAAAAATACCCTGCTGCGTTATCATCCCAAATTCACGTTTTGAGAACGAGAGCATGACGCCACTGTAAATGATAAAGTTACCATGACTTGCACCACGCAGAGTTTTATTCAGCTGAGCATATGGAAAGACAGACGTGCACACACATACAGAACAAGATCAAGAGTAAAGCTTTTATCCAGCTGGCTCGTAGGGACACATGAAAGGCAGCGTGAGGTAAGAGGAGAAATCACACTGCTTTATCTTAAGGTAACAGATAAAGTGAGCAGCTCAGTGGGGGTTTCTTGAATTTAGCAGGTTTCTGACAGCGACTTACATCAGACTCTTTTGTTCCAGTGGTAGTTAAAGGGAACAAGGAGGACAAAATGACACTAGTGTTTGACACCTCTTTCATTTGTTTTGTGTTCAACAAAATCAAGAGTTACATATTAAGTCTCAAATGTTAAGTTGAGTAAAAATACTCCTACGATTTAAACAACATTAACAGGTAAAATGTTCTGACATGATGTTTGGATTCCACTTGAGGATTTTCAACAAAATCTGAAAGTGTTTGTTTTTCTCTCTCTTTATTTATGAGAAAGCCGAGGCTTGGTCCCTTCTATCCTCCTTAATGGACACTAATGGGATTTGAGGCTGTGCAGCTGACCTGAGTCAGAACAGCTGATCGTCCAGTTTGAGAGTGAAAGTGAACAAGAAAACGACAGTGAACGTCTTGTTTAATGTTATCAGACATTCAGAAGAAATGTACTTACGATTTGTTGGGGAAGAAAATTTGGAATCATTTATCATTTTGACTTTTTTTTTTATTTTAATCTTTGTTATTTCGTTCGTAATCTTATTCTCTCACCATCTACATGTTCACATGATGCAGGTTGAAGATGGATATCAAAAATGTCCAGGCATCACTCTCAAAGTACTGTTTGAGTAAATAATCCCATCAGATGCTATTGAAGTGATAGTTTGGATTATTTGAAGTGGGGTTGTGTGAGGTACTCGTCCATAGTCAGGGTATTACCTACAATAGATGGCGGTCGACGTGCCTCAGGTTTGGAGAGATAAACAATGTACCGCTGTGGTCAGGGTCAGCAGCAAAATGTTTTCTAGCCAGGTGAAGAATATTTTTGCTGCTTAATCTCGCCATCAGACAGCATTTTCTGCCTGGAAACTGCTGTTATATAATCCAAATATTGCTCTCCCCAAAGCAACCAGACTGCTTTGACAAAAACAGGTTTTTTTACCTCACAGAACACAGGAGTTGCCGGAATACTGCAGCCTTGGTCGGTTAGTTTGCATGTGTTGTTCTGTGACTTCTGTGAATTCGAACTAACCCTTTAAAACACCAAAGTCACACAATAACACGAACAAACTTACCGATCAAGGCAGTGGTAGACCAGAAACTCTTGAGTTCTGTGAGGTAAAATGACTGATTTTGCCAATGGAGTTTGGTTGGTTTGGAGAGAACAGTATTTGGCTTATTTAATGATGGTTTAAGACTTTCTGATGGCAAGGTAAAGTGGTCAAAACATTCTAAATGGCTAAAATACATTTTGTAACTAGCCCTGTCAATGGCAGTATGTTGCTTAGCTTCCTACACCAGTACCCCTGCTTTTTCTCCTATCTGGGCATACTGACCACCATCTACTGCAGGTAATACACTGAGTATGGATAAGTACCTCATGCAGCCCCACTTCACAAAATCCGAACTACCACACACTGTAAAATAAAATATAGTTTAAAACTCTTAAATACAATCAAAACATGACATCTGACCAATGTAAGATGTTTCCACAAAAGACAAATCCAAGCTAACTTAATGTAAAACTGTGCTATATGTGTATTTTGGCGTGTGCTTGATGTTGACATCTTGCCAGTGAACCACATGTTGCACAGTACCTTGCGGGCGATCATGCGAGGAAACGTCTTGTGATTGAAGAACACACACTTCCCTCCCCCTGACAGCGTTTATTGGTCGGTTTGATTGCAGGACCTCTGGGGATTTACAAGCAGTCACCAGTAGCTACACAGACAAACCAAACATGCAAGACTGCACAGAAGGAAAAAAAAAAAAATCCTTAAACGTGTACCTAAGCAGCTTACTCCGTTTGGGGCTACCCACACACAGAGACATGACACATCACCTCTTGCTGTGCACAGAGAGCGTTTGCATGCAGTGCACCCCACACTTCCTGTGTCTGTTTCACAACCAGAAAAAGTTTACTTGGACGGAGGCACGTACAGTACAGACACAGCTAGAGTCAGATTCTCTTTCACAGCAAACACTCTGTGCATTGTTTGTGCCGGTATGAGCAGCGTGATTGAGCGCACGCTTGTCGTTGATGAAGTGATCCAACAGCGAAATCACTGTGAGGCCTGATTCCGTGTCTTTGTGCTGTTGCGACAATCAGAGGGACATTAAATGAAGAAGAGCAGGAGAGGGGAGTGTAGGAGGAAGAGTGAGGAAATCCCTCCGCCTGTGGTCACTGGTCAGGTAGAGGATTGCGCGTCTCTCACTGGAGAGGAAGCAGTGTTTTGGGATTACATCACAAGGATTACTGTAATGCGGTCCAGATGGGCCCCTGTTGTAACAGATTAGGACGGGTTGATTGGACAACTGGAGGGGGCGGGGGGGGGGGGGGGCGGGTGCAAAGGTCAGGTGATGGATGGCATCTTCCTCTGGGGACAAACTGGCAATCCTGAGCCAACAAACAGAAAGTACAGAGCAGAAATGACAGAACTGGATATAATCTCATTCCAAACTGCAGGTTCACATCATATCAGCTGAGCAGTTTTTAATATGACTTTCATTTTAGTTTTTCGCCGTGATCGTAGAGCTGAAACTATTAGTCTTGTGTCAATGTTCATTTTCATTTATATGAAAGAATTATGTCTAAATTATATTCATGCACATTTGTAGATGTAAGTCAGATGATTTGAAGGTATGAAGATTGTATTTTTAGGCTGTAAAAGTATTTAAAAAAAAGAGCAAATAAAAAAAAAAGGAAAGAAGAATTTTCAAAATAAAGGAAATAAACAAAATTTAAAAATGATTTGAAAATATTTTTCTGACCCTCTTCTGTTTCCCTCCATAAAATGGTGAAAAAGTTGATCAGTGTCAGTGACCAATGTCTTATTAATGTCTTAATGTAATGTCTTATTTTGTCCTCAACCCAGTTTAAGGGTTTACTGTCTGGGATTAAGAAATCAGGAAATATTCACATTTAAGAAGCTGAAATGAGAGAATTTTGACTTTTTTTTCTTTAAAAAACTACTTGTAATTGATTGTCAAAGTTGAAAGTTGAAGTTGAAGTTGAAATGAATGATTAATTTGTCTGCATAAGACAAAATTAATTAAAAAATATTTAAAACACGAGTCCAAAACAATTCCACTGAAGAAAAGTGTGTCTCGTTACATTTTGCGCCAGAGCAGCACATCCACGTTCAACACACTTATCAACTTCCCTGTGCAATTTAATACGTCTTATTTCCTCAAGTTGTAATAAAAACATCACTTCCTGTTTGAACCCGTCAGCTGGGGGTGACCACAAAGGCAAAAAGCTGAGTCACTGTCGTGGTTTGAATAAAAGGTTGAAGGGTCAGTTCAGCCGTCCACAGGTCAGTTACCTCCAGTTAGAGAGAATTAATCAATGAGCCTGTTGTTGCCGAAATGTGGAAAGTTCGAAGTTGAATATTATTGTTGTGTGGTTGGTTGGCGAGAAGGGAGGGAGGGTGGGAGGGGAGGAGCGGCGGCGGGGTGTTACCAAGTGTCCAGTGTTACCTCAGAGGGAGAGGAAGTAGATTTAGAGAGAGGGGACGGATTAACAGTAATCTAACAAATAGAGGAAATGCATGATGGGAAGATTCCAGACGTTGTTTTGTGAGTGTGTGTTTTTATTTTATATAACAAGTCATTAGGATCATGCTTTAGGACTTTGTTGCTCTGGGAAAGACTTTACCCTGAACTCTTAAAGGGCTCCACAGGCTGCCTTTATTATGTACACAAGAGTGCTACACAACACTGTATAGACGCATGCTGCTCCACGTGTTATTATACACACACATATACACACACTGGCCTCTCTGTTGACCAGCGAGGCCTAAAGCTGGCTGCTTCTTACAGATTCTTCTTGTTTACCCTGGGTTTCTGCCATTTTGTTGTCAATCACTGGTATTTATTCAGAGCTCACGCTGTTTACTGAGGGTTTACTTGTGTTTTTTCAGGGTTTTACAACGTGTTGACACTGTTTTTAAATTGGGCGCTCTGTTGTTTTTTTTTATCTGTGTGTGTGTGCGCGCAGGACCTGAACAAACGTCTGTCCCTGCCGGCCGACATCCGAATACCTGACGGTTACCTGGAGAAGCTGCAGCTGAGCAGCCCGCCTTTCGACCAGCCGCTGAGCCGACGCTCCCGCAGAGCATCACTGGTGAGACAGAGAGAGAAACGGGGGAGAGGGAAAGGGAGAAAAGACTGTGATGATGAGACAGAGGAAGAAAATTAGAAATTACATCTCTGTCTTCCTGTTACTATGTCAGCAACTGTCCCTGCTGAAGTGTTCTTAAAGGAATAGTTTGGGTTTTTTGAAGTATGGTTGCACGAGTGCATATCCATAGTCAGTGTATTACCTACAGTATCCGGGAGGAGTACTGCAGTGGACGGAGTCAGCAGCAAAATGTATTTTAGCCACCTAAAAAAGGGCCCATCCAAAAAAATCCATTTCAGTTTAAGTGTACATTATATTTACAATATGTTCACTTTTGAGCCTTTTCCAACAGGAAACCATCGTTATGTAATCCAAATATCAGCCTCTCCAACACGTGTGACTTTGGTGAATCTGAACCAACCTTTTAAAACACAGAAGTCACACAATAGCACAAGCAAACTAACACGTGGAGGCAGCAGTAGACCAGCAACTCCTGTGTTCTGCGAAGTGAAATGACTAATTTCGCCTGGAGTTTGGTTGTTTTGGAGAGAAAGTGATATTTGGCTTTATATAACGGCGGCTTCCTGTCAGAAAAGACTGGCTGTCTTGTTTGTCAGTCTAAAACCCAAATATATTAAGTTTGATATGATGACAAATGGAGAAAAGGGGGAAAACAGCATTTTTGCATGGAATATTACTTAAACAATAAGTAATAGTTCAGTTCATTCTACTAATTCCATTGTTGGGCAAGTGTGTTGCTAGATTTACTGAGCTGACATGACATTTTACTTACCCTGAGCAAGGAGGCAAGCCTTAATGTTTAGGCCTGTCTAGCGTACTCTTAAACTGATGCTGATTTATTTATTTTTTTTAATTTTTAAATGGCTAAAATTTGTTTTGCTGCTGATCCTGTCCACAGTAGTCCATTGTTTAGCTTGTGTGTTGGTACTTCTCTTTTCTCCTCCAAACTGGGGGCGTGCTGATCGCCTTCTATTGTTGATGATATACTATCAATAAGCATCCTCATACAACCCCACTCCAAATAAACCAAACTATCCCTTTAATTGCCTCCATGAGCTGTGCGTCACAGCTGCTCTTGCCTGTAGTTATACACCTGACAAATCAAGGTCATCACAGTCCTGCATGTTGACTCTCAGCATTGCACACAGTGGTCTAATACACCCAGAGCTTCTTCAGTATAAACTGTATGGTGTTTAATCATCATATGACCCAACCTTCATCTTATCTAACAATTTGCATAAATTAAGTGGAATAGAATCTATAATATTTCCAAGTGAAATGTTGTGGAGAGAAAGTATTTAAAAAAACAAAAAAGTCAAGTGCTAATTCCTCCAAACTTGCTTATGTAAATGTACAGTACTTTGCAGCCCACGTGTGAGAGTGAGCAGCACAGATTTGAGAATCGAGCAGAAATGGTTGGAAATAGAAAGAGAGAGGCTGTCAGGCAGCGGCAGCAGAATATAAAGATAGCTGTGAGAGTTATGTTTTATTAAAAGGCACCAGGAAACAGGAGTGAGAGGATGAGAGCTCACACCTTGGCCTTCGACTGTCTAATCTCATCCTCTCAGCCTGTTGTCGTGTGTTTACACTGCACCTCAGCATTCACTCTGTCAGCAGCCTCAATAATTGGCTTGTGGTTTTACTGTAAATGTGCATCTGCCAGAAGCAGAACAGAGGAAACGTATGACACTGTCGCCTCACCGGGTCCACTGCATTTGCATAAGCGCTCCCCTGCAGAGTTGTTTAGAAAACACTGAATGTCTTTCCTCAGTAGGCACTCGACGTGTTGAGCCACTCAGACCTCGCAGCTCATCTGGCGCTGGCCTTCATGCTAGACAGGGGTCATTTTAACCTTTTTTTAGGGGGAGATAGCAGGACAACAGGATATGCTACATAGACGTGGAATACATTATTGGAAAGCTGGAAACCTGATGATTAACTCGAGATGCTTCAGGGCTTCGAGTGCATTAAGTGCAAATTTTAGTGCTCGATTGTGGACGCATGAAAAGCAGGGTTCAATGTCATCAGTTGTAAGGCTTATTCATGCTGCACAGCACTAGAAAGAGGTTGTGATAAAAAGGAAAAAGATGTGAAGAATTCAAGGTAACAAGGTCATTTGTAGTCATTACACAACATAGCGTTGCACAACAAAATAAGAGTTCCTATACTCAGAATAGGATAAAGTGAAAAGTAAAAGAGAAGCCACAGAGCCACAGAGAAGCTCACGTTAGCTAAGCTGAGAAGAAGTTTCAAAATGTTGAATTTTTCTGGAGCGAATGTACTGACAAGTATTTGTTTTGCAACAAGTAGTAAACCAGTGTGTGAACGTGAAAAGGCTCTACAAGTTAAGTCATGGCTCGTTTTCTGCCAGTGTTCTTGACAGCTCAGAGGAATATATCTATTAACATCAAACTTGACGAGTTATTTGCAGCCATTAATTGACAAAGTACTCTGTGTGGCCCACGAACCCCCAGTGATTTTCTTATTTGGCCCACGTGCTCTTGATGTTGAATAGCCCTGCCTCAGGTCATCCAGTTTAATTCGACATCAGTATCTTCACTCTTGCTTTAAGCATCTGAAAGACAGCGATGCCGGCTGCGGATGTGGGCGTCTGGAGTTGAAAAGGTTAAAGTCTGGTGAAGCTGCATTTGGTTTTTATGCTCCGAGTTGCTGCAAATCTTTCCTGAAGACACGGACTTTCACTTATTTGTAAATCTGCCGTTCATAATTGTTGGTGTGCTTTTTGTAACCGAGTTGTGCAGTGTAACAGCTTTCTTTTAACTCTGTTAACTGTATTACTGGCTGCCTCCTTTGTTGAAAATTTTGACAAAAATGCTAAAGATTTTTTTACATCAATAACTTTGTTTTGAATTGAAAATAGTGGAGTTTTTTCAATATCTCGTGTCGCAGTGACTCCAAATCAATGCCAAACGGTATCACCACACTGGTCAAATAAGACATTTATTGGATTTTAGTACTTATTTCTATTTTATGTTAATATTTTTTATGAAATATCAGCACCTGTTTACTGGTCACATTGGAAAGTTCTTTTCCGTCATCATTCTAAGTCTTAACTTTTCCATTGGGCTCTGTTTCTTTTTGTCTTCATCAAAAAAAAAATAAAGCCAGCAGAGTGAAATGTACACAGAAATACTGCACAATCTCTAACCGAGTGTTTTTATGTTAATTCCTGTGCTGAGATAAACAGTGTCATTTGTCACAGTAGTTTATTTTAATCTTATTTGTTCCATCTTGGTGTAAAATTCAAATCTTTATGGACTTTTTTGTCTGTCAAATTGCAATTTTCTCATTTAAGTGCACTGTGTACATGCCACGGTCTCCAGGCTTTGCCACCTTAAAAACATCTAAGGAAATCTAAGGAAAACTTAAGATGACTTCTTTTATTCAACTTAAAGCCCAGAACCTAAATATATTTGCTTTACTGTCAAAAATGGCAGAGAAAAGCAGAAAATCCTGACATTAGAGAGGCTGAAACCACTTATGCTTCAAGAATGAGTAAAAGTTGTTGGAGCTCTGAAGCACATTAAGTTTTTCCGTCATGTATTTATTAAACATCCTTTATAAAAAAAAAGTTTGCCTTCCCATCCCTGTAAACAAACACATTGTAAAAGCCAAAAGCCAGCGGTCCTTTGTCACAACAGATTAGCTCTGATGTTGGTTGGGGGTGTGTGACCTCCTTACATCCCCCCTCTGTTGCTGCGAGGCCGTCATAAGGATTTGCCGTAGTGTCTGTAAGCTTGTCAGTGCTAATAAAGACGCTGCCCTCATTAATGCTGTTTGTCCTTTTCTCTCCTCCAGTCAGAAATTGGATTTGGGAAGCTGGAGACCTACATCAAACTGGACAAACTGGGGGAGGTACGTGAAAGTGTGTGTGCGCCGTGTGTGTAACCTTGACTTCCTCACAGGTGCTCATGTTCTCATAGTGAGTGATGTAACACATACAGACCCAGTTAGAGAGTTTACTTTTAACCCCTCGACAGCCTGACTGAAACCTGTCCTCACCTCTGTCCCTGTCCTCCTGTCCTCCAGGGCACGTACGCTACGGTCTTCAAGGGGAGGAGTAAGCTGACAGACAACCTGGTGGCGCTGAAGGAGATCAGACTGGAGCACGAGGAGGGGGCGCCGTGCACAGCTATCAGAGAAGGTAAACACCGTGAACATCCGCCTCCAGTGAGATTTAATGTGGATTCTAGTGGTTTGTATTCAGCAGCTGTCTACTCCAGTTCAGTTATTTGTAGGGTTGGAAGATCTCCCTCGATTTTTAAAATGTGAACTTACCAGGAATATATCACTCTTGTCCTTATAATCATGGGATTTCTCACTTTTATTGTAGTTTTTTGATGGTACATGTGAACAATAATTCCTCTTGAAAGTATGCAGTCTTTAAGGTGAAAAGAAACTTAATTCCAACCATACAGAATGATCTGACCCACTGTTTCTTTTAGCGTATTAACTCTGAGTGTGTGTGACCATGTTTATAGCGCTGGTTTGAAGTTATAATTACATGCAGCGACAGGGGAGGAAAATGTGTGGCATGTGGCAGAGGTGTGGACTTGAGAGTCATGGGATTTGGACTCAAGTCAGGCTCGAGTCACACATTTGATGACTTTAGACCTGACCTGACAAAATCAAGACTTGCAATCAGTGACTTGTGACTTCGCTTGGACTCGAGCCTCTTGACTTGAAAATACTTGACACCTTCCCTCAAGCCCAGAGTTTTAAAAGTGTCCCACGAATCTATTCATTTCCCTTCACTTCCTGAATCAACAAACCTCAACACTATCCAGATCCACTTTGTTTGAGCCAGTCAGACGGCACGCAATCAAGCTGCAGAAGAGAACTATGAACAATAACTTTATGTTACTGAGCTCCAGTTCGAAAAAATGATGCCAAAGATAGTTTTGTTTGCGTTCAAAAACTAAGCAGTGTCTAAGCAGTATGCAAAACATGTGGGTTGAAAATTACAGACAGAGATACAAAAACTTGGACAACTTGGACAGAATGCAAAATGGCATCACAGCTGATGAAGAGTGCATTGTGACTTGTTAAGGGCTTGAAACCTAAAGTTTAAAGGCAGAATCAGTAGGATTTGTCAGTTGCTGTTTGTAGACGCACCAGAAAGACATACGATTGTCGAGTATCGTTCCCAGGACGTCAGATACCACCACACACTTCAGTGGGTGATGATTAAGAGACATTGCTTTTTGGGTAACTCCTGCATAGTTTGCCTTTAAGACTAAAAGTAGTGACAGTCTATTTGCCCTACCAAAAGTAGGGCAAATAGACTGAAAAGCCGTCTTTGTTCTCGGTTCATATGATATTCTTCAGTATATGAACACATAAATGAGCCATCAACAAAAATCCCTCAAACTCCGCAGGTATTTTCCCCAGAAAATGGGACCAGATTTTACCCTGTTCACTAGTTATGTTTGCTGCAAACAATGAAACCATTCTACACTTGATATGAAAAAAAAAAAATGATGACATGCTCATACAGTAAGTGAGTAAGTAAGCACCCTCCTCCTGGAGAAATGCATTGTGGTCAGTTTGGAGTGATACTGTTAAGAGCAGCTACAGGAAAGAACCCAGTCATGCACAGTTTTATGAGTCTTGTTTTTAACGTGGTACCTTCTGTTTGTTTAATTTTCTCTGAATGCTGTATTCTACCTTTTTATTTTATGACTTTGTTGATTAGTTAAACCTATGAGGCTGTCTTAATGTATAATGTAAGACTTTCTAAAATAAGCCCCGCTTGGCTCGATCAAAGTAATCCCAGAGACATCAGAGTCAGAAACTCATCAAAGTAAACTTTACAGTTCAGATCAAAGAATATAAACTGAATGTAACCACATCCTCACCGTCTCCTCTTTCTTCTCCTCCAGTGTCGTTACTGAAGGACCTGAAACACGCCAACATTGTGACGCTGCATGACATCGTCCACACAGACAAGTCGCTCACACTGGTCTTCGAATACCTGGTGAGATCAACAGAACCTCTGCCCTCACGTCTGGCGTGACTCACTGTTGTTCTGCGCGCAGATGCTAAAATAAATATATTTCACATCATTATTATTCATGAGCCTCTGCAGAGTTGAGGACGATTATACAGGAGCACAACAGTTCAACTGTTGCAGTTCGTGTGCCTGTAGCCTCACCACTCAAACCCCCTCCTCCTCCTCCTCCCCCTACTCTCCCCCTCCCTTCCTCTCCCTCTCGTCTAGGACAAAGACCTGAAGCAGTACATGGACGACTGCGGGAACATCCTGAGCATGCAGAATGTCAAGGTGAGCCTCCGCAGGCGGCCTGCTGGCCCAGCCAACTTCATCAACTGTCAGGGCTTTGTGGTTCCTGGTGTCCAAACAAGAAATGCTGTTAGTGTGCCCCCTGGTGGTGGAGTCAGTGTGCCGGGGAAAGTGAAAAGTTCTCTTGACCTCACTCTTCCACAAAAATCTGATGTTTGTGGTTTAATGTATCTTTTAATAACACTTGAACTGGATATTAAAACAGTAAAGGCTGAGCTGTTTGGAAGAAGCATTTAAATATTGTTCCTCTAAAAACATAACTCCAGAATTCAATATTTAAAGATTTGATTCTTTGCTTTGGCATGTAGGATAATATAATTGGATTAGAAGTCACGTCACTCCCTAAAATCTTCTATGTGGCTGAGGGTTTTAGTGTTCCCTCTGCAATCAAAGAAAATTATGTTTCCACTCACTTGAGAAATTCAAATCTACTTGAGGTCCGATCATACAATAATTTGATAAATTGAAGACTCTTTCTATTGATTCATTACTGTTTCTGTTAGATAAACAACTTGTAGGCTCAAAATGTAACCTAAGACTGTTTGTTTATTTATTTTCTTTATTATCCTCCTGCGTTTTATTTATCTATTTTGTGAATTACATGTGAGTGTATGACTGTGCAAAAATTAAAATTGTAAGGGGCTTTACATCATCAAAGCAGGTCTGAAATAATAATAATAATAATAATAGAAGAAAACAGAAAGAAAAAGAACTGTAATTTTTCTATTGATATGTATGTCTATATATACAGATATACAACGTAAAATAGTAAATTGTAGATTTGCTTCTCAAAAATAATAATACAGTGAAGTGAGTTTGATTAATTCCATGTAATGAAGCACCAGCATCTATAATTTATAAAAAATTTTTTTTTTTAAATTCAGCACCACTATTTGAAACTGAGGATCACTGCTGATCTAAAATATCTCTTCCCCCAGATTTTTCTGTTCCAGATCCTGCGAGGGTTAGCGTACTGTCACAGGCGGAAAGTTCTCCACAGAGACCTGAAGCCCCAGAATCTGCTCATCAACGACAGAGGAGAACTCAAACTGGCTGACTTTGGTAAAAAAAAAAAAAAAAAAAACACACACAACTTACATTAATTATTATTCTGCCTCAGGTTTTGTGACAGAGATTTTTCTTCAAATGAATTATCTGCCATTTGGATGAAAGGTGACACCTGTTTTCACATTTCTGAAGCTGCATTTATTTATTTTATACATTGATTGATTGATTTTATTTATTGAAGCTCACAAGACACGAAACAGCAGCAGCCAGGATGACCACATGCCAAATCATAATATACAATTCCACACCTTTAAAAAACATTTAATTTCCATGACAGAAACATTTTATTATCTTGGATACTGTGTTCTCTGTTTCACTTGTCATGCATTTTGTGTAAATCTTGTTGAGTCAAAAAAAATCTCCTCATTAAAGAGCAAACTCAACATATCACCTTCAGACAACCAAAACAAATCGAGGTTCTTCAACAGAACAGTTTTTTCCCTCAGGTCAATGCACGCAAAGCAGCGAAAATGAAATTAATCCTCAGCAACACAGAGATCATGGAGAACGCATATATGTTGCTCTTCAGGGTACCAGTTCTTAACTGATAGGGACCTCTGTCCTCTCTTTAAGTTAAATGTTTTATAAGCTTCTGTGTTGTAACCTTTGAACAGTTTCAGGAGTTTCTGAGCTTTGGCTAAGACCAAATTTCCTGTTTTCATTGTTCTTTACAGATCTTCAGTAGTTTTTGTTTGTTTCTTTTGGCCTTTAAGAAAGAAACCCTTCATACGAGCTTCTACCGAGTGTGTCCATTGGATCTGTTTTTATTCCTCATGTTTCTGCTCCACAGGCCTGGCGAGGGCCAAATCTGTGCCCACTAAAACATACTCTAACGAGGTGGTAACGCTTTGGTATCGGCCTCCCGACGTGCTGCTGGGCTCCTCCGAGTACTCCACGCAGATAGACATGTGGTGAGTGGGTCTCACTCAACAGGGGTGATCACAACTGTTAGAAAACACTGTGCCGACTCCTGGCCACGCTCTCTTTATGAGGCAAATATAATCCTCAAGCAGAAGGAATTCATGTCAGGAATTTCTCATTCCTCTAGCTGCTTCAGCTATGTGCGTTTTAAGCACAGATGTTTGGAGCTTATTTCGTTTAATTGATGCTCTTATGTTGAGCAGCAGACAGGTGTCTTAATCTACAGTGAGGAGACTTTGATGTGGCACGGGACTGTTAATGAACATCAAGCTGCTAGGGAATTTAACTGGAAATGGTTTCTCTTAAACTTCAAAGTGCCCTGCTGTTGCTTTCTTACAAGAATCTCTGCCTCTTCCTTTGATATTTCACTCACTGGACAGATTGAAACCTGCCACTTTAAAGGGATAGTTCGGATTATTTGATGTGGGGTTGTATGAGGTATTAATCGATTGCCTTCAGTAGACGGTGGACAGAACGCCGACAGTTTGGAGAAGCTGAGAAAAGAACTAGCACGGATGCTAAGCAATTAGCCACTCAAGGGACAGTTCACCCCAAAATCAGCAAACCATATCTTCCCTCTACTTGATGGATAAAAAGCATTACAGGTAATGGGAAAATATGTATTTAAAATATGAATTTTGGGCTGAACTGTCCACCTGTCAGAGAACCTTTTCTGACAGGAAACCATCATTATACAAGCCAACTATCTGCTTCTCAAAATCAGCCAAACTCCATGGGCGAAATCAGTAATGTTACCTCACAGAACACAGGAGCCGCTGCCTCAGTCTGTTAGTTTGGTCTTTTGAAAGGTAAGTTCAGGGTAACCAAAGTCACACAATAACACAAACAAAGTTACTCAATAACAGTAAAAGTAAAAGATTGAGGCAGCAGCAGACGAGGCGACTCCCATGTTCTGCTTGGTGAAATGACTGATTTCACATATGGAGTTTGGTTGGTTTGGAGAAAGAGATATTTGGCTTATATAACGGTGGTTTCCCATCAGAACAGGCTGCCCGGCAAAGTAAAGTAAAAATAATATAAATATAGTGCGCACAAACTGATATTGAATTTCTTCGGTGGACCTTTTTTTTTTTAAGTGTTTAAAATACATTTTGGTGTTGACCCTGCCCACAGCAGTTTATTGCTCAACTTTTCTCATATCTGCCTCTCACAACGAGGGGGCACGCAGACCAGCATCTACTGTAGTAATAATACACTTAATAAGTACCTCATACCCCCACTTCAAATAATCCGAACTATCCTTTTAAACTTCAAAGTTTCTTATAGGAATTCCTCCCTCTTTCTTTGATATTTCACTCAGTGGACAGATTGAAACCAGACAGTTTAATGCACGATTCAGGGAGTTGAAGTTTACTGTTTGCATAAACACAGAGGACCTGTTGAGTTAATTTGGTGTTAAAGCTTCAGTCTGTGTCTTCTTCTCAGGGGTGTGGGCTGTATATTCTATGAGATGGCTGCCGGCAGGCCCCTGTTCCCAGGCTCCACAGTGGAGGACGAGCTGCACCTCATCTTCAGGCTGCTAGGTCAGTGCTGCCCCCTGCTGACAGGGACACGCTCAAACTTTTTCTTTTTTTAAATATGATCCTTTAATCGCATTAACCCTGGCATGTAGCCCCCGTGGCAGCGTGAAAAGCCCCTCCAGCTGCCGTGCTGAAGCCTGACTCTAACAGGGTCGATTGAATGTCCCTCCACAGGCACTCCCACAGAGGACAGCTGGCCTGGAATATCCTCTATCGACGAGTTCAAGTCCTACAAGTTCCCCAAGTACAAGGCCCAGCCCCTCATTAACCATGCACCCAGGTGAGACAGATAAACTTCTGCTTTTTCTTTTACTATATAAGGACTTTCTTTTTATATTTCATCAGATATGATGTAATGTAGCTTATCAAATGTTACATGCAGGTATTTGACATGTGAATATGATAATTATACACCTTTGCAGTTTCTTAACACTGCCCCCTCCCCTCTCTTGTTAGCCCTCTAATCATTGGAGATGGAAATGAGCAAATGTATCAGATCAGACCCAGGTATCAGAGCTGCTGCTGCTGCTGCATGTAGAGCTTTTTAGATTTTAGCGACGTTAGTATTATTGGTTTGTTTAGTTAGGAGTGTGTGCTCTGTGTCACTTCCTGTAAGGAAATCCTGTGGAATAGTTGACTCGGTTTCCTTCCTTACACTCGCCAGCATCTGTGCGTCACCCCCCCACCTCTACTGACCCCCTCCTCTCTCTCTTGCTCTCCCTCCGCCCCCCCTCAGGTTGGACACTGATGGCATCGACCTGCTGATGTCATTCCTAAAAGTGAGTCTCATTCTATCTGCCAGGCATGAATGTGATGTTAAAAGCGGTGTGACACATTTTGCAGCTATGTTAGGACTGTATTTTTGGCATCAAGGAGCGGCAACACATTCAGAAGCGATCACACAATCCTGACCCCATTTTTTATTTTTTTTTGGTGGTTGTTCTTTAATGACTTTGTTTCTTGTACTTCCCCCAAAATTCAGTACGAGTCGAAAAAGAGGATCTCTGCTGATGAAGCAATGAGACAGCCGTACTTCAGGAGCCTGGGGCCACGTGTGCACACACTGCCAGAGAGTGAGTAATGAAATGGCAACACAGTAATGCAGACTTGGCAGCTCCGCTAGGTACAACTTGAAGGATATTGCAGCGTACAGTGAGGATCAGTTACAGCCTCATAACAAAGACGCTATTCTCCTGGCAACATGTGATTTGTGTTGCACTGACTGACTCTTCATGTCTGGCAGACATATCCATATTCACACTGAAGGAGGTCCAGCTGCAGAGGGATCCCGGCTACCGGAACTCATCCTACCCTGAGTCAGGTGAGGAACAATGACAGAATTAAGACTAAAAGAACTGAGGAGGTTTTATCGATATCAATGCCATTATTGATTCAGTATCAATTCCTGATTGACTGCAGTCGAGCTGGCTGTAGCTACGCTCTGTCTGTCATCAAGTAAAATGGATGAAATGAGAGAATATTTGTACAGCATTCATTTTCATTTAGGTTTTCTTAGTCTTATAAGAAAGAATCTTCTCAGCCTGCCTGGTGTTAATGTCATTATAACAGGATATTTACACTCGATGACAGACAGACGCTGCTCAGTTGAGAAGCAGTGACATTCGTGAGTAGAGTGTCAAATACATGGCATTCCTGCAATTAAAATCCCTGTTGCACAGAAAGACGTTCCAGTGTATTGCTGGTCTCTCCACTCTGACTTGAAATTACCATTTTCTTGACATTACAGCGTACATGCATGAGTTTGACATCATTTTGCGAGGCACAGCTGTGAGGAAAACATGCCAGCATCGATGTAAGGATCAGGCGTATGATTCCCATGGGTCAAAAAATTTGGAACCGGTTCTGGTTCTCCATGGTTCTGTTCCCATCTCTACTTTTTACCACCAGAACCAGAGCTTTTCAAACTATGTGGTGCGCCTCTCCAGGGGGCCACAGGAGATTTTAAGGACGGGGTGTGGAGGGAGAGACGTGAAGCAAAGATACTGCATGAGATGAAAGGGACAGACTGTATGCTAGTGTTCTAAAAACAACAGGAAGTTAAGTATTGTATTTTGTCCCGTTCACTGCTGTGGTCAACAGCAGCAGCAGCAGCAGTATCTGTGACAAAGAGGAGGCAGTTAAGGCACTCAAACTGTATTACTGCAAATTTGCATCTTATTTTCCTTCTGAGTATTAACAAGTGATAGACCGATACATCTGTCTGTCAATTAATTGGGCTGACATTTTGAGAGAATTTGCATCAACTGATGCCTGCGCTCATGAAGCTGATAGACAAAAACTGTCTGCAGGCAGCCTCGACAGTTTGGCTGCTGTGAAATGATGATGACGCTCCCCCTGTGAGTTTTGTGAAGGTGGTGAAAAATCATGCATCCTGCTGTAAAAAGTTTACTTAAAGTTACCATCTTCTTTTCCAAATGTTGACATGTTTCTCCCGTTCTAGATAAAAGCAAACCTAATCAAAGATTATTACTGTCTACAGCATAACTTTGGTCTTGATATCAGCGTTATCTATCAGCCATTCTCTCAAAAACAACCCATATCTATCGATTATATTAACTCAGTGTGACTTTCACTTGAGGATTTAATCATCTCTGACGTCTGTCGTGAATAAACGGCAATGAAGACATCTGAAAACATCTGCACGCTGTAGCTGCAATTTATTATCACATCCACAGCTGGATGGGCCTTTTCTTATGTCTTCATTTCTGTCTTCTCATGGTCCAACGCCTGCCTTAGATATTTGGATGTGCGTGATGTGGTGCCCATAAATTTGCCTGGAAATAATAAAAATATATCTTAAGAATCATCATTTTATGTACATCTTCTGTATCAAAGTAATGGGTACACTAAAACTAAAACTAAAACCAGTTTCTGCTGATGGATGATTCAGCATTATGCAAATATGTGAACAAATAGACTAAAAACGGGTCTCAACTTGAAGCCTGTACTTCCTGTTTACAGCCCTGAAAGCATTGTCCAAAATTTACCCTGATCATCCCTCTATCTTGATGTTGTTTTGAACAGAATCATTTATACTTATTCTTTGTTTCCCTCCAGGCAACGGAAAGAGCAGAAGACAAAGCATGCTGTTTTAGATTCTCTGGACTGTAATTTTTTTTATTTGGGAAGGAACTCCGAGCTGTACAGTCTCGCCGATGGATCAGTAACCTGAGATGGATGTTGGCGTGGAGCAGCATCATCATCATCATCATCACTCCTCCCCCAAACTACTTGGGAAACTTGTGTCCACAGTGCGACCGACCGACCGACCCCCTTTTCCAGGTTTGGCCTGAGCCTGGCCCAAAAGAGACATTTATATACTGTACATCTATATTTATTGAGAAGAGAATTTGCTGCTAAATACAACTACTGTCTAGAATTCTAACTGGCTCAGTCACTTTAATGAGTACATGCAATGTGTATAGATTTTTAATTTTTTTTTTTTTTTTTTTTTGAAGTGGTGGTATTTTTAGTGATATTTTTGTCATTATTTCCATTTTCATACACACAAAACTCCACCTCAAAGCTCCTCAGTGTGTGTGTGTGTGTGTGTGTGCGCGCGCGGGTGTGTAAGGCACACAGAGGGATGTTTCTGTAGCAACTCAGAGGGGTTTGATTTTTCTGTCTCTGTTGCCACGGTGCCGCTCTCAGCTGCGCCCGTCATTTGTGACCAGTTACTCCGAAGGTTCTCGAGGCCAGCTTTGATAGAACTGATAATTTAATCCTAACACGACCGCTGCGCTGCCGAGCTCTGCGCTAAAAAGATCACATTCTTGTCAGATGCTGGCGTATCATTCCAGGATGCTGTGGTCTCTGTCGTGACCAATAAACAAATGCAGGGGAGGAAAAAGGCAACGTAGAATTATTATTATTGACAAGGGCATTACGGGATTAATTACGCCTCCTTAAAGGGATAGTTCGGAGTATTTGAAGTGGGTTTGTACGAGGCACTTGTTGATCGTCGGTGTATTACTTATAGCAGATGGAGGTCAACACACCCCCAGTTTGAAGAAGCGGAGAGAGGCACCAACACAGAAGCTAAGCATCCTGTGGACAGGATCAGCAGCAAAATGAATTTTAGCAACCTAAAAAAATAAATATCAGCTGCTTCACCTTGCCATCAGAAAGCCTTCTCCTTATGGTTGCTTTGGACAGAGCGTGATTTGGCTAATAGAACAGTGATTTTCCAGACTCTTGTGGCAAAAACAGAACCTCACAGAACACAGGAGCAGCTGGTTTACCGCTGCCTCGATCAGTTAGTTTGTGTTACTGCGTGGCCTCTAGTTTTCAAAGGTTAGTTCAGATTCATCAAAGTCACAAAACACATATTAATAGATTGAGGCAGCAGCTGTTGCAGGGACGGAGCTAGAAACAATTTCATGTGGTGGCAAGAGGGTGGCATGCAGAAACATTATATATGCCAATTTAATCAGAAACAATCAAACGTATAAATATTTGCTTGGAACCCAAGAACAGTTTTGAGGCACAGGTAAAACACTGAATAGAAATATCTAAAAGTAGCAGCAGAAATAAACGTTTTTTCACTGAACATGATGAGTTAATTTACGCTTTTTAATGTGCCGTTTTTTTAAAATTTATCGACATTAATGCTGTAAATATGACAGAATGGTAGATAAGATGTTGCATGTGCAGCTAGGGGAGCTGGGTGAAACTGAAACTGAGGAGTCAACTCTTGCTGCATTCACTTGCAATCAGACGTTTGAATTTCAGTCTTGTAAATTTGCAGCCAGCCACAACTGAGCTTTTTTTTTTTCCTTTCAAATTAGATTATCTAAGACTGAGGTGACAGGGCATCTTATAATGTTCCACCCCTCTAGATCCACTCCTGGGTAGTTGCACAACTTCTGTGTTCTGTGAGGTAAAATTACTGTTTTTCTTTAAGGAGTCAAGTTGCTCCTCTCTGATTCTCTAAACTGGATGTGCGCCGACCTTGATCTGCTGCAGGCGGTACACTTGACTATTGATAAGTACCTCAACAACAACCCCACTTCAAATAATCTGAACTATCCCTTTAAATCTTCCGAGTATTTACCTACAGTGAACAGCCTTCTCATCCTGACACCCGTCTGTTACAAAGAGGAGGTGCAGAAGTGAATTCCCAGTGTTGAAAGCTGCCTTTGTGCGTTACAGACGTGTTCTCCTTTCTGCCATTCCCATCTCCATCAACTGTAAAAAGAAAAAAAAAGGGTCCTTTTTTTCTGGATTGCCTCCATCATTGTGTTGCATGCCTGCTCTGTTGTATGAGGAAGCACACAGCCACTGAACTCCTAATTCAGGGAGCACTAGCTATAGTCCTGCCCCTCCTAGTGAATACGATACTGAGTCGCAGTCTATTTAACAGTGTTACAAGAGATGTTTTGTATGATATTCTATAACTTTATTTGTGGATAATTGTTATTGGTGTGGGATTTCGTTGCAGATGCCCTCCCATATTTGAGCTTTTTTTTTTTCCAGAGTAAAAATAAAATCTAAAGTTTAAACAGAAAATCATATGAACTGGTATTTTTTTCACTTGTCCTCTTTTACATGTAATATGTTTACTGTATTAAATCATAAAATGATCATAAGGTGAAATACTGGCTTCTCTGACAACGCTACAGCCAGCATGTTGACAAAAGTTTGTATTTTTGGAGCAGTGGGCTTTTGTTTTCAGGATAACGGGCTTAGCTTTACACTGAAAGACAACTGACCAGTGTACGACTTGTTATAGTCTATATATATATATAATGTGGTGTTCGGCTTACACTCCTGCAGGGTTCCTGCTGCCTACCTGAGCTTCCCGGAGGAGGAGAGGACGAGGAAAAACAACTCGTTTCAACAATAGATTGTATATTAAATAGGATTTTAACCTATTTAATATACGGTCTGTAGCTCCAACTCGCTATTTAAAACTCATTTTTGCAAATGTTACATATTGCTCCTTCATCGACTGTAAAATGTTCAAATTAAAGGAGAAATATGTAATATATGTACTGTAATAAATCAGAAAATGACTGTATGTCTTCAGAGATTAAGGAAACATGCTAAGGAGAAATACTGGCTTCTCCAACAGCAGCTACAGCTGCAGTGTCCTCTTTTAAAATGTCCAGATTGTCTGTTTCTGTTTGCCCATTTAACACTCATTAGCATTAAAAATTAATTCAGAATGAGTTTATGGCTGTTTGAGTCATGAAGAATCAGCGTGGGGAAAAAACTTCAAGTATAGAGCCAAAATCAAATAGGGAATCAACCTATTTAATATACGTCTATGACTCCATGTCACCATTTTGTACTAATTTTTGAATGCTAGGACGTCACAGATGACTCCTTTAAGGCACTGTGTTCAAGCATTCAATGCTTTGTTTATTGAAAATGACAAAAAGACAATCTTCACAATACAAAATTATACAGAATACAAACTGTATACCAAGTCCAGTATAAAAAAAAAAGAACATTACAAGTGTTACAAAGGTTTTTCATTGATTTGAAATCTCGTCTTCATTAAAAGATTTTTTGGGGAAAAAAAGGCAACAAGGCACAGCCGGTACTATCTGAGAAGCATAGTGCATACAATACATACAATACCACACAAGTGAAACAACCAGTTTCACACTGTGATCAACATTTAAAGGAAAAAAAAAAAGATTTTTTTTTTTAAACAGGATTAAAACAAAGCTCTCTGCGCAGAGTGAGTGGCTAGCTAGTCTTTTGCAGCTAGCTACACGTCACTACTGTCCATCGCGGACAGGGTCATGTGGAAATGTGCTGTACTTTAACCACAAAGAGCCAGACGTCTCACAGACATCGTGGTGTATGGCTTTAACCAAGTGCTTTCAACCACTGGAATCTGAAGCAACGCAAGTGCAAAAAAAAGTGAGGTCACATACTGTCTCGTAGGACTTTTCTGAAGCAAAATTTTAACAAGACGGACTAGAGATCGAAGCTGCTGCTGCAGATGATGACGATGATGATGAGAAACTTTCAACAAGAGATGGATGAAGATGGAGGTTTTTTTCACAGACCCCTGGATCAGGATTTGTGGGTGGTGGGGGACAGGAGCAGAGAGGAGGGTGTTCCTTCCAGGTTTGGCAGGGGGACAGGCATGTGTCCGTTGATTAGGCTGGGGAACTGTGGAGGAAGAGAAAGGGGCCGAGAGTTAGCGAGGAGGGGACGGAGGCTCTATGAAAGCTGCTTTCCGGTGAGGAACTGCAGCATTGTCACTGCTCTGGTTTCCTGTTTTCTTATTCATTGTGCCTCTTCCTTTTCGTCGCTGTCCCCTCTACCTCCACTACAGAAGGAGAAGTCAACATTATTTGTGCACAGAGGATCCGGTTTGGTGTGTGTTTGCCTGTGCCTGTGGAGGGGGTGTGGTGTATAGATGTGTGTGTTTCACAAATGAGGAGCAGCTCTCAAACCAGTCCACCCTGTTCAAACCGGCTCCCCTGGGCTCAAACAGGAAGTATTCACAGGATTTCCTCTCCCTCTCACAAGCGCTGAAACAGGACACCTCTGCTGGACCTGCTTACTGAGTCTTGACTAGTTTCACAACCGCTGCTGTCTGCTGTTTAGCAGACCTCTAAAGCACTTTGTTTTTAAGTTTTATATATCCTTTTGTTTGGTAAATACCTGCATGAAAATGCAAAATTTAGAAGGTGAAGTCCACTTTTGCTTTTGACTGGCAATGTTGTTGCACAGCGCAGTCATATTGTGTACGAGGAACAAATGATTCCATTGAAGTGAGGCTGTAAAAACTGGAGCCAATCTTTTTACTACCTGTTGTAAATGTTTGGAAATTAATTCATCTTAATCTCTCCAAAAGATTTCCAGTCTTTACTTACCTGATTTTATTGAAGCACATTTCTGCCAGTTAAAGAAAAAAAAAATATATACACCCATGGCAAGTCATAATTATGAGATGAAAAGCCACAATTATAAGATAAACAGTCAAAAAAATCTGAGTTAAAGACTTTTATCTTAGAATTATAAGTCAACCCAAATTAAAAAAAAAAATTGGGATGTTGTCTAAAGTAAACAGAATGCAACAATTTGCACATTTTTATCGACCTATATTAAGTAGAATATAGTACAAGACATTTAATGTTTTTTGTAACTATACATTCATTCTGAATTTTTTGCGTGCAACAGGGAACAGGGGAAGGTTGACCACAGTGTTACATCACTCTCTCTTTTAACACCAAGTTTGGAAACTGACGACACCAACTGTTGAAGTTTTCTTTCTCACTCTCACTTGACTTCAGTTGCTCAACAGTCGGGGGTCTCTGTTGTCATACTTTGCGCCTCATAATGCGCCATAATGCACAGGTGTCTGCAGGCAGGTCAGTCTAGCACCTGAACTCTTATTTAAGAGTCACACTCTTTTAACTCGTGCAGAATCTGTCTCTGCGTCTTCTTGCTGAAATAATTAGAGATGTTACTGAAAAAAAGCTGCATCTGGATGGCAGCATATGTTGCTCTGAAACCTGTATGTAGCTTTCATCATTAATGGAGTCTTCACAGGACTTTTGAGGACGCCCTTTTAATAACCAATCATGATACTGTCACCTGTTACCAATTAACCTGTTTACCTGTTTGAGCATTACACAGCTTTCCCAGTCTTTTGTCGCCCCTGCTCCAACTTTTTTGAAACATGCTACAGGCATCAAATTCAGAATGAACGTATGTTTGCAAAAAACAATAAAGTTTATCGTTTTGAACATCTTGTCTTTTGCATTGTGTTTAATTGAATACAAGTTGAAAATGATTTTGAAGTCACTACATTCTGTTTTTATTTATGTTTTAAACAAGGTCACAACTTTTTTTGAATTGGGGTTATGTGAGAAAAAGTAAAAATTATAAAATTAAAAGAAAAAATTACGAGGTAAGTCAAAATTATGACTAATTTCCACCTTAATTTTGACTTTTACCTCAGTTTTGGTGTTTTACCTCATACTTATGACTTTCTGATTCATAATTTTAACTTTAAACTATGAATTTTGATCTCATAACGATGCCGTTTTTCTCATTTACTGGCAGAAATGGACTTCCATACGATTTTAACAACTGCTGGGAAGAACGGGGCTTTTGTAGCGGTGCTCATTTCACCTGCACAGCTTCACAACTTCCTGCTTGGCTTTCAAACAAACACTGCCAGTAAACAATAATCCTTTGAGCACCACCTTCTGTTCTCCTCTTGCGCTATTTTTGTCTCTTTCTTTTCCTCAACTCGTCTGCACCTGTGTGTTTTTCTTACCTGGAAGAGGGAGCTGTGGCCCTGCAGCCGGGCGGGGCTGAGCGGGGCGACGGGGCTCAAGCTGCTCCAGAAGTGGATGCCTGACAACAGCGGACTGTGAGCCAGCAGCAAAGCAGAGGGAGTCTGTGAGGAGAAGGGAGGGGGGGGGGGCACAGACCGAGAGAGGCTTTGTGTAAATAAGAGCAACGGGTGAAGACAACATTTTTTTAAAATAAAAACACGGGTTGGAGAGTATCGCTCAGAGGGCTTCGGTAATGCGAAACATGCTGAAATGGTAAATGGACGTGTATTGGCGTTTGGAAAAACAAACTGACGGAGCAGGAAGGAAGTCTGTGGTTTCTCCCCCAGAATACAGGGGTGACGTGGGGAGGAGAGGAGGAGGAGGGGGAGGAGGAGGAGGAGGTGGACAGTGCGGGTTGTTGTTGATTGGGGAGGGGGGAGAAACGGGGAAGGAGAGGGGGGTCCTCTAGCAGTTGGAACGCCAACTTGAGAAAAAACATATGAAATCAATTTCTGCCTCTCTCCCCTGGTCTTCTCTCCCCCTCCCCCTCCTCCCCCCGACTCTCCCCTGTGTCACCTCAGAGAAGTGAGCCAGTGTTGCGGAGGGACCCAGCCCTGCTCCCATTATTAATGGAATTATTGGAGCATATGGCATCACTTAGGGCCTCTTCCCCCCTCTCATCGGTCGGACTCGCAGAAGATTTCTGTAAATCGCTTGTTTTCCTCTGATCTCACTTTTTTGCGCCCTTATAAACGGACAGTGTGAGCGCAGCATTAATGCCTTTCTCAGCGTGTGGATCCGCCTCTGATGTGGCACGGCGATTCTGCTTTGCAACAACTCCAATGTAAACACATTATCAACTGAAATAGATGATTAAATACCAGTTGATGCTTATAGCAGAGCTTCTGGGGTTATGGCAAAGATCAAAACAAACCAGAATGTCATGGCTCGATGAATTTGGCCCTAAATTTATGGCAGAAAACACTCTAAAAATTGTACTGTAAAACTTACTTAAATTTACTCTAGCTGTACCAAGTTTTTTTTTTTTTTTTTTTTACATTTAAAGCTTTTGCTGAAGTTTTTGAATGAAGCTACGAAGTCTGTTGTCATGTTTTATGACATCATCTTGAACAAAATCCTAAATAAAGTGAATTATTGGATTAAAAAAAATCAACTTTCTTTAATGAATATAACTCATCAGTTTCATCAGCATACGTTCTCCAAATCCAATTTGACTTTTGATTTTAAAGTAATGATTTTATTTTATTTTAACATTTTTGACAGCTTTGCCTTTGTTAAACTTTCAAGTCTCGATTTGTGAAGATCAGCAGATCATTGGTTTTATGTCTTGACAACTGTCTTTACTTTCTTCTTCAGACACACGCCAGACACCACAAGTAGGCACGAGTGGTTGGAGAGAAAAAAAATACTGGTAGAACTGCAGATTCTGCCTTTGACTTCAGTTATTGAAACAGAAAGCTTATTTCGATCAATTTTCAATCTAATATTGAGATTGTTGCTGTTAGATGGCTGCTGCACCGCCCCGTAAATACAGCCACAGTTGGTGTGCGGCGTTTTATTTTATTCACAGCAGTGAAAATGCTGCTTTAGAAAGGTTAAATACCAAAAAATATGGGTTCAAGCAGAATATTTCGTGGGACAGAAATGTTGTGAATTTTGGAAATGATTACATCCATCTTTTTTCAATAAGTTCAGATTTTTAGACTCAACAACACTGTGGAGTTATTCAAAATGTCTGGATCACACAAGTCGGAAACAATCCTATGCAGCCAAAACCAGAATCTAATTCTGCAAATAGAATAACACTAATAAGGCTGGGTACTGGTGCTTGATACCTTTAAGGCACCAACCAAAATAACCCAGTACCAAGTAGTGAAGAAACTTCCTCTGTGAAACAATACCTGCATTTGGTCATTTTGTACCCAGAACTATTTGTATGGTTTTGCTTGCAGCTAATCGCAGCAAACATTCCTATACTTGATGCAACGTGTGACTGGCTAAGCTGCTGCAGTCACCTATACATGCATTCTGTGGTGAGGTGAAGTCAAGCGCGGTGTATTTGACAGAGTTTCAATTCAGCGAGCCGAGATTCCACCGAAACGTTCAAAAGTTACGGCTGTACCCTGCATGCCTTTACTGTCTGATGAAGACTAATGCATGAAATGCGGGAGGATTATTTCAGGATAAAACTGGTAATATGAGTAACATGGTAAAGCTCCTCATCAAGCATTAAAACTTGCACTGCTTGTACTGAATTAGTTACTCTATTGGTATTGCTTTAAGGGTACTGGTATTGTATTGTATTATTATATTAATGTTGCCTAATCTTTATCTGCAACTGTGCAGAAATACTGGGTTTAAGCAGAATGAACAGGCACGTAAAAACACTTAAAGAAAAGCTGCACAGCATTCAAATGTTGATTTAGAATTTAAATGTCAATGTTAAAAACAAAGCTTCAAACTACACGGTGCAGCCGTAGGATTTACCACACTTTACATGAGCAAATTTACATTTTACAAGCACTTTTGTTTCTCAAACTTTATCTTGAGTATAGACATATTTTTACAAGGCCTGTTATTTGCAACACATAAACATTCTGGAGGTAATTTTGGCTTTTAACCCACAAAACAGTTTACTGAAACAATTTGAAAGGTTCAAAACCAAACCAAACACAGACAATGACTCATTAGTCTAAATTTGCATTTTGTTCAAAACGATGTAAAATTCCTTTATGGCATGAAAGAGCCTCTGGAGTAAAATCATAACAATTTACCTTTTTTTCATACCTTTTCTCTGTCTGCTTCTTGAGGAAATTTTGGCTCAAGTGACTACTGAAATAAATATAGCGGTAGTCTTTCCACCAACACATGCCAGCCTGTGTCAGATGTCTCTCACTGCTTTAGGGACACTGACATCATACTCTGGACAGATCCCATCATCATCTCCCTGTGGCCGGCCAGGCCACCACACAGAGGGGATGGAAACAGATAGCATCACAGAATTATTCCCTTTCTTTCTGAGATTTGATTATTATTGGGCTTCAGCTCTGGCTGCCACACAGTGACGTGATCTCTGAGTCCTACCTTAAATTATTGAGAACAGAAATAAGAGAACTTGTAAAAATGTGTCAAAGCCAAGGGCAGAGTTGAGGTGTGTCAACATGCCTCAACCGGATAGAGGAGCAGGTTTTACAGCAGCCTCAGGAGTGTGCAGAATAATCAGAAATAAACAGTGTTTATTTTATTTGAGCACACATTTGGTAAAATACTTGGGAAAACCTTAAATGGGTCACCAAATGGGTCCGCCAAAGTGCGAAAAGTCAGAATCCAGAGCAGGGATACTCAACTTCCTTTGCTCAAGAGCCACTTTTGCAAAATGACAGAAGGTCAGGAGCCACTTCAACACTAATCATAATTTATTTATTTATTTATTTTTCAGATAAAATAAGTGAAGTTTCCTTGCGATGCGATCAGGCTGGAACACTTCACAGAAGCTGGCATGTTCTGTTTTGATATTAGCAATTGTCATTTGGTAAATTAGGCACAAAGATTTAAGATTGGTATGAGGTGACAAACTTAAAAAAATTCAAATTAATCTGTCAATTTTTCACTTAATTGCCTGTTTTCATTTTCTTTCCCTGTTTACCGTCTTCACTCAGTTTGCCAAATCACAAATTTGGCTGCAGCAGCCTCGTGCAGAAATCAAGTGTCGCTATGGGCAGATGTTATTTCGGACAGCGGGAAGGGCCCCCCTTTCTACAGTGTCAATCAATTACTTTTAATTGAAAATGAGATGGTCAGAGGGCCACCTGGCATCCTACTAGGGGCCAGATTTGGCCTGTGGCTTTAAACCACCTGAATAATTCGTCTCTAAAAATGGTAGAAACCCATTTGAAACACAAGTCATTGTCTGTACTGGTTGTGATTAAGGTTGGGCATCAAGAGCTCATTCCAAATAAGAAAAGACTCAAATATTCCATTATGAAATTTTAATTTAGATTCTGCTTATCGATTCCTACACAAACTTCACTCACGCAAGTTTAAAATTAAACAGTGTTCTGCAAACGCCTACCGCATATCGACCTGGCTGTCTGTCTGCGCCTGTAGACAGTTGAATGTGTGTGAGTTGAATGCACATCTTCCTAACAGATTTGTCTGATTAAATCAAGAGTCTAACATAGTTAACATACTCAGCTGTTGGTAAGTCGCTGGCAGGTGAGCAGAACAAATTGTGTGAGGCTTTTAACAATTATCCCAATTTACCTCTACAAGGACGGGATACTCTCTATTGCTACATTAAAGTACCTTAAGTAAACACCAAAATATTGAAGAAACCAGAAAAGAGACAACTGTCATTACAGTTATCTAAGCTAACGTTAGCTTAGCATTTCTGCTGGTAACGTTTATCTTCTGTCAAAGAATTTGAATCGAGAACTGTTGAGAACCAAAATCAATAAGCAGAATCTGAATTGTTGATATCCAAACAATACCCAACCCTCGTTGTGCTGCTGATAGGAAATCACAGTTGTGCATCATCTCACCTGTGCAGTGAAGAAGGCCGGAGTGAGGGAACCAGACGGCAGTGCTGGACTGTTGAGGGCAATGGAGCCGATGTCGCTCCCTGCAGCGAGCAGCAGGGACGGGGCGGAGATCTCCAGAGCTTTGGGCTTTTTGCTTTTTGGTGGGAGTCCATCTCCTTGGTTACTACTACTACTAGTGGAGCTACTCCTGCCACTGCCGCTGCTGCTGCTCCTCTTCTCAGGAGGCTGCAGGGCTCGCTCCCTGTGCCCAGAGGAGAGGTTGAGGGGCTGAGCGCTCTGGTCAGAGTCCTCCTCCTCCTCCTCCTTGACTGCGGGGCTCCAGCTGTGGCCGGGCTGGGAGGGCTGGGTGTGCGGAGAGGACGGGGAGTGGAGTTTGGATAGCCGGGGGGTGACGTAGGACTCGGGCTTGGCGGAAGGAGGTGAGCTCCTTTCGCTGGCGTTGGTGCCAAAGCGGATGACGGAGCGCGGCTCCTCCTGGCGCTCCCGCAGGGCGCGCAGCAGCTCAGGCTGGTTCTGCAGGGAGCTGATGCTGAAGGAGGAGTAGAGACCTGAGCGGAGGTAGTCGTTCCGACACTGCTGCGCCCCCAGGGCTGCCAGGGTCCTCCTCTGGGCCTCCTCTTCCCCTTCTTCCTCCTCCTCCTCCTCTACCTCCAGCTCAGAGGCCTCTCCCTCCTGGAGGGGAAACCTGCCAGAAGCCAGGCCCATCTCCACGGCCTGGGGGTCCATCTTCAGGATCTCAGGGAAGGATACAAACTTATAGACAAACTTCTGGCCAATCACCTTCTTGATGATGTTCTGTAAAACAAACAAATGCCATTAAACATAGAGATTTATACAGTATGTGTTTTTGCTCTCTTTTTCACTTCTTTCTGTGTTTTTTATATTACTGCAAAGTTTCAAACACAAATCCATTCTCTTGATCTTCATCTGTCATTCATTACAGAAAATGACTCACAGTGAACGTGATCGCATTTGTTGTTTCAGGTTTTACAGCAGTCGACAGTATTCAAAATAGGAACTATTTTGCATTCAAAAAAGGAATGTTGAAAATAAAATGTGGTGTACTTGAACTTACATTTTTATTGAACTTATTATAGTATACTTATTTTAGTAATTATGCATGACTGATTAGGAGGCTTGTGTCCACATCCCCTTTGCTGAGCACCAATGTCTTTTGTCAATTGTTCTCAATGAGGAGACGGCATCTGCAGCAGCATGCAGCTGTCCAGAGAAAGACTCTGCACCCCATGTCTTTTCTCTGAGCACTTCACCTTTTCTGTGCGGCCACTTCGAGCGCTGAAAACCTCTGAACTGTTCAGAGAGGCACTGATGTCTTAATTGAACTGTCATCGCTGTTGGCATTTTTCAGGCAACCAATCATATATTAGCTTGAGACTTGTCACCTTGTTAACCGAGAACGTGAAGGAGAACCTTGTTCTTTCCATGTCAAACATAAAATATCATACCAGAGACAGAAAAGCCCATTTGTGGGGGCAGATCAGTCCAGCACTGAATATTGCTGATGAATGTGTTTTATCACCATACTTGTAAATGTGTTGTTTGCCGCGTAGTCAGCTCTCTTTTAGTGTAGCATTAAGTTAAGTTAGCTTTGTTGCTAATGTCAATCAGACTGTCAAAACCGTGCACAGTGTTCTCTTCTCTCGCCGCACTACGATTCATCCCCAGCGCTCCCCTGCACCCTGCCAGCAACTTTCTCCTAGAAAAAAATGGAAGCTATGTGGACATGGACCCTGGGGGAAGTATTTGCCAAACACTGAGTTAGTCAACTGTAAGAAAATTAATCACCAACTACTTTAATAATCAATTGTTTCAGTCATTTTTCAAGCACAAATAACAAACATCTGCTGGTTCCAGCTTCTTAAATGTGAGGATTTTCTGCTTTGCTTTGTCATTTATGATAGTAAATGAAGAGTCTTGAGATTAATTGTGAAAATAATAAGCAGATTAATCATTAATAAGAATAATTGTTAGTTCCAGCCCTATATTAACCTAGAGAATAATAAAAGGACGCATGTCGATTATCACGGGGATGATGACAAATGCCAAACTGAAACAACTGTGAGTTAGAGTGCTGCATCATGGGCAGATCTCTACTGTGCGTTTGATGAGAAAGAGGAAGTGGAAGTGTCTATCGGGGGAGATTGTGGGTTTAAATAGAAGAACAACTCAAAATCTGTCATAGTAATACTCCCACTCCTTTCAGTAACATGACCAGTTTTGGACTCTTACACGGAGGCAGCTCCTGTAAATTAACCACGATTAATTTAATTCACCTTGTCGTAGTAGTAGCGCAGGGCTCTGCTCAGCTTGTCGTAGTTCATGTTGGTCTTGTTCTTGCGCAGCCCCCACAGCTTGGCCACTTCCTCTGACTTCAGCAGCTTGAACTCTCCGTCCGTGGACGTCCAGCATATCAGGTGCTTGTGACTTTGGTCCAGCAGCAGCTGCAGCAGGAACTGCCACAGGGTGATGGCGCTGTCCATACCTGCAGAGAGACACGATCAAAGATCAGACGCCGGAAAGATTTTCAAAGTTATTTTTAAAATCATCACATGATTTCTATCGAAGGTCTTCCTGCTGTGGACAGAGGCGTCACCTGACACACAGAAAAAGCACAAAAACTACCTACTGCTGCACTACCTGCCAGATGCTACTACGGCAGAATAAGCACAAAACTCAAACCTCAAATGGAGACAAGCTGGGTATCTCTTTACACTCTACTGAGCTCATCACTTTCTATATTTTCCATCTGTGTAAACTCACTGTTAATTTAAAAAAAAAAAAAGCATACATTGTGCATTTAAAGAGACCGAGCTACGTTTCATCTTAATTAAATGCCTGATTTCTGTCTTGCCGGCGTACTTTACCGCATACAGACTAAATTGGGTTACTGTCTGAGGAGGGAACGGCCTGTTTGAGCCCTAACATGTGGTGTAAGGGAGACTAGACCGGTGATGAATAGAACAGTGTGTGTTCGAGAGTGTAGTGTAATGTAGCAGCGGCAGCAGAAGAGAAAAAAAACATATAAGGAGGAACAACAGCTCAAGCCAGAAATATGCTGCGGTTCAACCTGGCCCTCTCTCCACAGGAAGTATGACGGGCCCAGGGTGGGTTATTCCTTTAATAGAGGAATGTGCAGCCTCCAAGCTCCTGTCTGCCTGCTCGGGCTCATATATTAATACTGTGGGGAGGGGGCTGCTTCTGTCACCACACAGACTAACACCAGAATGGTGCTGAAAGGATTAATTGATTAGTCGAAGGATGGATAATAAATTGGCAAAATTTTACGAGCTTAAATGCCAAAACGTTGCCGTTTCCAGCATCTCAAATGTGAGAATTTCCTTCTCAGTTTTTTTTGTCATTGTATCTTGAATACGTGTGAGTTTCAGACTTTTAAATTCAAAGACATCACCTGGAGCTCTGAGAAACTTTAACTACTTCCTGATATTTTAGAGGTAGATTTTTTTAAGAGATTAATCAATGATAAAAAAAATTGTTGACAGGGCTCAATTTCAAACTGGTACTGACTGTAATGAATCTCTAATACCAAGTATCAAAAACTGTCAGGTACCAAAATACCTTATCAGGTTCGTAGTTGATTTGTAGTCTTACCATTTTAAATTAGAGTTTGCCCAATTTTAGACTTTTTTTCTCCGGTTGCTTGTGTGAGAAGTTTGGCTTCTTTTGCTAAATTTTTTTTTTTTTTTTAGAAAGTGCAGTAAGCAACTCTGGAGATAGATAGTTGATTGTTGCCAATTCAAGTGGGCGCAGTGAGGAAAAACAGGGCACCGACCTCTGGGAATCTATGGGAGAGCCTGACAACAGCTAACCAAAGTTTAACATAAGTCGGACACATGAGAAATTCATCTGAATGTCCGACAGCCTTTTGAAAGCAGATTGGTCCTCGTTACCCCCTGTGTACTACCCGATGACCAACACCCGACAAAAACAAACATTTGGCCAAACTCTTAGCCGAGTCCTGCGGCTCAAAAAACTGGGTCAGAAACTGGCTCATATCCTACAGTGTATGCCCAGCTTTACTGATCTGTGATGGCCAAAGTCTCTTGACACGGGCTACAAAATGAATTACATTATCCCTCGAGGTTATTATGGAACGTTTGCCCAATGACACCAAAAGTAAAAAATGTATTTAGTAAGGAATTGCTCAGGTGAGGTTTCGGCACTAGAAAAGACCAACTTGATACTTCACACAGCTCCTAATATGGATGGATCTGACTGTGTCCTCATTCTTTTCGGTCTTATCTGATGTGGGGACTGATTAGTGACTGATGCTAAAAGACAATAACAGACCGGCCTCTCAAACACTACATATCTCTGTCCAGAGAGGGGAGAGACAGAGGAGACAGAGGGAGGGCTGAACTCATTTCCGACACTCGCTATCCCCTGAGTTTTCTATCTGCCATGTGAAACTACAAACCTGTCAAAGTCAGGACTTCCTCCTATTCTACTTCCAAGGACAAATGGCGAGGAGAGGGGATCCCACAGCAGGGGAGCATTTCCCCAGTCCTGCCACACTTCCCTCGAAAATCCCAAAGGGAGAGGGTCAAAAGATCGGATCATTGTCCCCTTTCCACAGCTCCACCCTTTAACCCGCTCTGAACCCAGACTTCGGTGTGGTTTTTTAAACACTTTGAAGCAAAAGCAAAGCTTGCCAATACAGAGCCGCCGAGCAGAGAGGGCTGCAATTAGGCCAGTGAGACTTATAAACATTCACCTTTGCGAGATGCTGCAAATAGCACAGACTAGGAACTTTAAAGGTGCAGTTCAGCTCAAAATCAGAAGTGTATATCTTCCTCTTACCTGTAGTGCTATTTATCCATCTAGATTGTTTTGGTGTGAGTCGCAGAGGTTTGAAAATATCAGCTGTAGAGATGTCTGCCTTCTAATGGAACCAGATGGCGTCCAGCGTGTGGTGCTCAATGCGCAAAGTCTCTTTCCAGAAGTCATGACCCAGCTACTCAAGAACCACGAATGGACGAGAGGCTTGTGGCTAGAACTGTGATAATTAGTCAACTAATCAATTAGTTGATTGAAAAAGAATTAGTTGCCACTGAGCTAGCTAACACGCTGATGTGGTTGGCAGGTGTTGTTCTCTTAATAAATATAGTTTATACATGAAACTGTTCCCAACGAAGTCTGTGGATTATCTTGAGTAACCAAAACATTACTGTCGAGTTTTTCAAGTTTTCTTTTTTGTTGCTTTGAGCACCACAATGTGAGTGACGTCTATTTGTATTATATGAGAAATAAGGCGGACATCTCTAAGGCCGATATCTCCAAAACCATCTAGATGGATAAAAGGCAGTTCAGGTAAGAGGAAAAAAATTGTATTTTTGATTTTGTGGTTCCTTTAAATATCCAGTATCGGTTGGACCCTATCTGGAACGACAAGGGAAGAAATACAGTTGGCCAGTTTGATTACTGTAATTTATAGTGATCCTGTAGTTTGATTATTGTCTATGAAATGTAGAAATTACAAAATAGTCAGGAGATTCCTTGTGACAATCTGTGGTGCATCTACGGTGGGTTCTTGATATGAAATAGTTTGGGATTCCCTCTCATAAAGTACAAGAAAGTGATAATGACATCACTGCTGATACCTTACATGGATATCGGAGCTAAAAGCCAACCACACAAAGATAAAATCACACACACTATCCCTACAATGATAACTACGGTCGCTGTGGGCACCGCCGGGATGCTATCAGTCTTTCTAGGAATATTACAGGAGCATTGTGGTGGTTTTGGTCGGGGATCAGGAGCCCTGCTGTTGGATGCTCGGACCGAGAAGTCTCGCTGCGCGCACAAAGCCATCCAGTGTGTTGGCTGAACGGAAACTCCTAATGAGATTAGATGGTGTGTGCAGACATTACTTAGCCATGACTAAATCTGCTCTCTTCCTGTTCGCAGACGGTGGAAAATTCAACAGGGGCCCATAAGAAAAGCATCTCTAAACAGCGGCCCCAAGACTCTTTGAGCCTGTTTGTTTAATGCTCGCCTTTTGTTTGTCTCTGTTCTTCTTCTTTCAGTTGTATCCGGGAATTAAAAAAGTTGCGGTGGCTGTTGCGCACAGAGGTCTGGATCACTTTTCTGCCCCACTGACTCATTTTCAAGATGTGGCTCGGACCGGAAGACGGCACAATTATGTCCGAGTCTAAATCTGTAACTTTTCTGACTTAAAACTCAAAAATAAACTCGATCCAAAGAGTTTAACACAAGGCAGAAACTTCACGGCAAGGACAATCATGTAAAGTGTGAATACGGTCGCTAATACTAGCTATTAATCGTGCATTATTTCACCAATGAGCCGACAAAGCTCTGCTCATAGAAAAGATGTGAGTGTATTTCACTTACCTGCAGTCTGTGTCTTGGTCTTTTCCGTCCGTGAAACTTTACGGTGCAGCTTGTGTGATTCCTTGTTTTTCCATGCTTACTTCTGGTCTACACAGTTGTGCTGGACTGAAATAGGATCCTGGGCTTTTTCTCTTTCTGAGCAGGAAGTTGGAGCAGGCAGACACAGAGCCGGCTGACTTCCTCTCCCCGACGATTCCCCAGGCAGTTTGCCGTCTGTGTAAACACACTTTTCCTCCCCTCCTCTCCTCCTCTGCCTGCCTGCTGCTGACGGCCAGCAGTAGGCCTTACTCTACTGTGTGTCGGCTGCACACATGGTGATACAGAAACTCCTACAGACCATAAACTGACATCATCAGTCCGCAGCAGCGGCAGCGGCAGCAGCGGCAGCCTACTGTGAGGCTTTCAGGTACGCCTCGGTACTTTCAGTCACAGACCAAAAGTCACGTGGTTTCGAGGTCTGATCATATTTCGGTTTTTATGATCGGTGTGTTTGATGCTTCACACAAGGAAGTGAATTTGATTAAATAAGCGTAAGGGTATGAGGACATTTGAACTTAAATTTCCCACCTAATTCTGCATAAAGAAATGCAGTTTTTGTATGACATAAAATTATTCACATTTTAAAGCATCACAAGATGCGAAACAATTAAAGAAATAAATCAAAAATAAAATACAAGAAATGGAATATAGTCTAATTATATCACTTATTATTGAGAATTAGGACAAAACTGTATTTTCAGAATCAGAAATACTACTGATCTGTGAGGGGTAATAGTTGATGTTACAGGTGCTCCTGTTCAAGAATATATATTAGCATAGAAAATCATAAGAATAGAAAAGAGAATGTATGTAAAAATATATATATTCTACTACAATATGTAAAAAAGATTATATAATAATAATAACAGATCTATACAATAAGAAGTGTGTAAAGGTACATGTGATTTATCTACAATATATGACATCAACATATAAGTCTAAAACTGCAATATATGGAAAATATATAAGGAATAGAAATATGAGCATTATGCTGGGAAAATATATTTTAAATAATGAAACTCTTGGCTGTTTAACATAACATCCCGACCTTCTAGTGATTCAATCTTTTATTAAATGTGGATGTAAACTCTGATAGCAATATATTGTCATGAATTTGTTGAAAAATAAAAACTTTATCAGCGCTTGAGCAGCGTTCCCACCTTTTTAAACCAGGAAGTGAGAAAGAGGAGCTTAGGGTATAAATAAACCTTTTCATGCCTGATAAAATCATGTTTTTGTAAAAATCTCACTGAGTTGGCAGAAATCTGGGATATGACTTTAAAAGGACCGACATTTCCCAAGAAAATATATTTTAAAACAAAGATGAATATAATAGCACAATTTTACGCCTCGGTAGGTACTGTTAGTTTTAGATTTTTAAGGCTTTTAACACGTATTCAGATTGTTTTGAATTCTTGGTCTGGAGCAAGGTTGTTTCCTGGCACAGAGCAACTTTAGAGATGAAAAAAAAAAGCAAACCAAAACATTTAATTACATATACATATTCCATGTATATAAAGAATAAGTTTTCACAAAAAATGGAATTACTGTTGGTATTAATCATCTTAATTTTTTTTGTAGGACATTATTTGTCCCAATTTTCAGGAATGGGTGATATACAACCATATATAATATACTGTACATTACATTACCTATGTATGCCTATGTAAATAAACTGTGAAAATAGGTGCAAAAATGAACCGAGTGTTGGACACTCCTTGGCATGTAATATATTATATGGCTGCTAATTTAATTTTCTGTGATTGTGTCAAACCTAACATGTTATCGCTTGGATTGTTGGTCTTTTATATACATATGTAAACCCAATCAATCAAAAGTATGTTTTCATTACTGTACGATCACCTGAAAATGACAATTATTGTGTTTTTGTTACCTTGGAATGAGGTCTTTGCATCTACAGAGGGCGCAGGTCCTCTTCCACAGGTCCTCGTCTACAGTAGCCCAGGATGGACGGACCAAACCGAAAGCTGAAAATGAATAAATTTATTTAATTTTTAAAAAGTTCAGGAATTGCATTTACAGATGAAAACAATATTATTAGACCCCCCTATGAAGAATTCAGTTTTTTAAAAAAGTATTTCCCAAGTGCTGTTAAACAGAGCAAGGATTTTTTAACACAGCTTTCCCAAACATCCTAGTTTTATTTTGAATGCTTACATTATTTTACTTTGCACACAGAAACTAAATAATTTCACAAAAACCAAAAACTACCAGGGTCAAAATTATTAGCCCCCCTGATGCTAATAGTCAATTGTGTATCCTTTTTGCTGGATAAGAGCCTGCAGTCATTTGCTGTGGTTTTCAACAAGTCTCAGACACGTCTCCTGAGGAATCCCGGCCCGTTCTTCTTTGGTGAATCTCTGAAGCTCCTCCAGATCTGATGGTCTTCTCGTATGGACCTTGGTCTTCAGTTCACCCCACAGATTTTCAATGGGATTCAAGTCAGAGCTTTGTGCAGGCCAATCAATAACGTTCACTTTGTTCTTCTGGAGGTAGTTCTTCACCAGGAGCGACGTATGTTTTGGGTCATTGTTGTGTTGGAAAACAAAGTGACGACCCAGACCCAGTTTTGCTGCTGACTACTTGAGGTTTTCTTTCAAAATCTTCACATATCCTTCTTTTTTCATGATTCCTTCCACCTTAACAAGATTCCCAGTTCCAGACACACTGAAGCGTCCCCACAACATAATACTCCCACCACCGTGTTTCACTGTGGGGACGGTGTTCTTTGGGTTACACACCTCTCCCTTTTTTCTCCAAACATAAGCAACGTCTCTGTGGCCAAAGAGCTCTAGTTCTGTCTCATCTGACCAAAGGACACGCTTCCAGTGTGCATAATCTTTCTCCAGGTTGTCCTTAGCATACTTCAGTCTGACTTGAAGGTGTCTTTCTTTTCTTGGTCTGCAACCTCGCAGTCCATTCCTGTGAAGGGCTCTAGTGATTGTCTTCTTTGAGACTACAATTCCCGACTTGGCTCAGTCACTCACTAGTGTCTTGGCATTTGTTCTGGGGTCTCTCTCACACATCTCTCACTGCTTTTCTTTCCAGAGTCTTTGAAATCTTTCTCTTCCTACCTCTGCCAGGCTTGTTCTGTGCTGTGTGGCTCTCTTTGAATTTCTTGATGATACTTCTCACTCCAGTTCTTGACACCTGGAAACGCTGTGATAACTTTGTATATCTTTCTCCTGCTTTGTGACCATCATCAATTCTTTTTCTCAAGTCTAAACTGATTTCTTTTGTTTTTGGCACGATGTTTTCTCAAGTGACAGCTCAAACCCTTCCTGAGGTTTTTATACTGCGTGTAAATTGGAAGATAACCCTCAGTTTTAACTTGATTTTAAAAGCTTTGAGCATTACAAGTTAAAGCACATCATTGTGCAACAGTGGTTTGTTATGGCTCAATAAAAAGGTCAGTTCTTGAGGGGACTAATAATACTGACCCTGGTAAAAAAAAAAAAAAAAAAAAAAAAAAAAAGAAATTCTGAAATAACTCTGTTATTGTGTGTAAACTAGTGTGTTTAGAAATGCTATACTGAAAATTCCTTGTTCTGTTAAAAAGCACTTGGGAAAATTTTGAAAAAAAAAATTAAATTTCATAGGGGGGCTAATAATTTTGTCCTCAACTACAACAATCAACACTATGATTAGACCATCAAAACTGGATGTTCAGCGTAAGATGTTAAGCTGTTTGGTTGTGTACTTTGAGCTGGTTAAAAGTTTATTTATTTAGGAAGAGCAAAGGGGGATGACATTCACATTGAACTGGTGATGAAGCAAATACATGGTGCACACATGTTTCTCGTCTTAGACCACTTGGCCCAAAGGGACACCAAAAAATGGTTACATTTAGGCAGTAATGTTTGCATCACGTCCCTTTTTTATTTGATAAATGTAAACAAAATATTGTTGAGTCACAGTCTAGACTGAACAGATTATGAAATCTTTTGTTCCTCACTTTGATATATCAGAGTATGAGCTCTATAGGGCAGAGGTTATGTTACACTGAGAATCTGATGTAATGCAACCAGCTAGTGTGTTTCAGGACCTGTGTACCAGTCAAACATGGGTGCGGAAGCAAATGATGACACCGGTTACACTGCAGTTGTGTGTGTGTGTGTGTGTGTGTGTGTGTGTGTGTGTGTGTGTGTGTGTGTGTGTGTGTGTGTGTGTGTGTCTGTGTGTGTAATATCTGACTATAGTACAAATATTTGTTTGCAATAATCTTCTGCTGACTGGCCGAATGTTTGTTTTGTAACGTCTGTTTTGTTGAGTTATGAAGCAGTGTTTGCTCTGTGATGCAAGACAATGTTCACAGAAATCTGACAAAGCAAATCTAAAAAAGTAATTTCAGATTAGTTTAAGGTTTGGTAAAGGAGAAATCTGTCAAATATTTACTGTAATGAATCCTAAAATGACCGTGATGTGTCATCAGACATCAAGAAAACATGTTAAATTGAAATACTCGCTTCTCTGACTTTAATCCTGCTGCCATGGTGTCGTCCTTTTAAATTTCTCTTCTAGAATATAATTTGAGTTATTGTTTGCCCGTTTCACTTGTAGTAGAGTTAAAATTAATGCCAAATGTTTAGCGAACGCGTAAGTGTCAGTTTTTATGAGTTGTAAGAAATCATTAATCTTTTAGAGGGAGTAGATGTTTACAACAGTTAAATAGAGCAAAATATTAATGGAGTCTAGCGGCAGTGATACAGACAGGTTCAGGTCCAAAGTGTGTATTTTCAGAGCAGTGGGCCTTTTTTTCAGGATAACTGGCTGAGCTTTACGTTGACAGATAACTGACAATTATAAACAGCTGATCAACTTGCAGGTGTATCACGGTATCAAAAGATGTATGGAGTATAATTTTTTTATATTAGTGTTGCATTTAAGTTTAAAATTCTGGTATCATGACAACTCTGCACACACTTGAAATGTCTGACTGCAAGTGAAGGCATCAGCAGTAGGTTAATAGTACCTCTCATTTCTTTTCCAATTAATTTGTGATTAAATTTATTATTCAGTCATTTTTGCACAGCAGATTCACTCAACATGACTCCTTCAGCATTTTTTTCTGCGGTTCAATCACGTGAACGCATCTGGGTCAATACGTCCGAACATCTGTATGACCAACATGTGGAGGTCAGTGGTCCCCAGAGGTGCGACACCGGAGAGGCGTGGCTCTGAGCGGTGCGTCCGATTGGTGGCCGGACTTCAGGCGGCTGAAGGTGGTACCTTGGAAAGCGTCGAGCAGCGCTCACTGCAGCAGAGTCCCGCTTGAAGCGCGATGCCTCGTTTTACCGTCCACATCCGAGATGAGTGGCTGACGGTGCCCTGCCGGGACTCCACCAACACCATCAAGTGGCTCGGACTTGAAGCTCTCAAACGTTACGTCAAGAACAAACCAGACAACGGCGGCATCAAGGCGGTGAAGGACGCGCGTTTTGTTGTGCGCAGGTGCCAGAGTTTGGGTTTGTTGGATGCAGATGACACCATCGAAGATGTGCTGGAGGATAATGACTTTGTCGAGCTTGGTAATGACCGAATGCATTTAAAACATAAGAAATGTATGCATGACATTTGGGGGTAACACTGGGGGATGCTGTGCGTAATTGTGCGTGGTTAGTGTTGTGCCAACGGTCGACACAATAAATGCAATTAGATTACATCTACGGTGGTAGTACTAATACCACACAGTGAACATACTCTACTGCAAATGTGCAGTTAAATGGTCTGTCAGTATTTTACTATTATATAAGTTTTAATATTCCTGCTGCATTAATGCGTATGTTGCATTTTATTGCTGTAGATGTTGAAGTATGAGTTCATTTTAATTATTTTAAACTACAGTGAAGACAATGCAACTTAATCTACAAGATCATTATGTTTGTGGTGTTGCTGTCACGTGACAACCAAGTCTCACTATCAGTCAACTATTCATGACAAAAAAAAACAAAAAAAAAAAACTACCTGTCTTCAGCTAATCATATAGGCTTTAAAAATGACTTATTTATCAACACTTAATACTTAAATCTCCATTTAAAAAAACAACATTTTTGTAGATAGATTCACTGGGCAGGAAGGGTTTGAAAAATTGTAATCTGAAAAGTAAATAGTAACTAAAGCTGTTAGACAAGTGTAATCGAGTAGAAGTACAATATTTTCCCTCTAAGATGTAGTGGAGCAGGAGTATAAAGTTGCATGAAATGGAAAAACAATAACTTGAATTTGTACTTGAGTTACAGTACTTGAGTAAATGTATTTAGTTACATTTCACCACTGATTATTTACCAAAAAGAGTTCACGTGTACAGTGTGTATCATAATCTTTTTCTTACAGCCATTGAAGGCGACACCATGTCCCCTGACTTCATCCCATGTGAGCCTGGAGGCGTTTCTCACCTGTATCCTTACACTATATGTGCCATATTAATTACAGTGGGCACTTGGGTACTGAAGTTGGCACTAAATACTATTAAATCAGTTTTTCATTTTGTTCAAGCCAAGACTGTCAAAGGTACTGATACTTAAATATTTTCTCAATAGCACATGATTGAAAACAAAACCATAGAAACATTTAATAGTATCCAAGGCACACGTGCTATAAGAAGAAAGATCTAAGTACCGGTCCTGTGTGCAGGTTTTCTCTGTTTTGTGTTCTTGGGACTCCCCCCCCCCCCCCATTTTGCTGTGGTATCAAAAGAGGCATCAAGTATTTTTCTTTAATACTAGTACTGCATTAAACTTTGAAATTATGGTATTGTGACAACCCTAGTTCAAGCGATAACATTGTTTTGAACTGTGGATAACACTGACTTTTGAAAGCATAAAATAAAAAAAGTAATATATAATAAAATATCACAGGTTTCATCATTTCTATAATAAAATAACACATCATACAACACTGTTTTTGCTCAATGTTCCTTAATTTAACTATGTGAAACAGTACAGCAGCATACAAAGAACCAGGAGAAGTAAGTGTTTATCTATTCTCTGTTAAAGTTTTAAACATATGACTGTATAAGGACTGATTCTGTGTAACACGGGCCTGTCTGTGTAGTATATCTCCCTGGATGGCAACAGCCTGACATCGACACATCTGGTCAACTTAGGAAGAGGACTCTACAAGATAAAGGTAATGATCAACGAATTGCTATTTGTTGTCATGGCTGGACTGTGCTAATGTTTGACTTAACGTAATCACTCCCTTTACCAACATTTTCAGCTGACTCTGGAGGCAGAGAGAAAGGTTGTGCAATCCAGAGAGCTTCTGGACACCATTGTCAAAGAAAACAAAGGTTAAGATTAATTTTGGAATAAAGCCAGGACCATTTTTACTCGCAGCATTTCATCTCATGTATATATAACATCTCATGTATTCACATCTCTAAATGTTTCCCTCTGTTCCTCCAGTTGTCTACGGAATCACAACCGGTTTTGGCAAATTTGCCCGAACAGTCATTCCAGTCAGCAAGCTCAAGTAAAGACAATGTTTTACTATCCGTTAATCTGTTATCTTTGTCAGCATTGGATCTTTTGTTGGAGAATGAGCCATTTTTATGTGCAGACTGATGGCCATGCACTTCTTGTTCCACAGGGAGCTGCAGGAGAACTTGGTGCGGTCACACTCTGCAGGTAAAGCTAAATTATTAATCAAATCACAGAGCATTTTAGGTTCAGCTTAATCAGTGTTATGTCAATGCCGTGTAGGTGTGGGAAACCCACTGAGTCCAGAAAGGACGCGCATGCTGCTCGCTCTGAGGATCAATGTTCTGGCCAAAGGGCACAGTGGAATTTCTCTGGAGACCCTTCATGCCATGATAGAAGCCTTCAATGGTAAACCAGCAGCCTCACTTTACCTTATCTGACCTGACATATCAGCCTCGGTCAACTGCTGATAAATCTGTCAATACTGATCCCTAAAATTTGACTGTCATGTGACGGATCCTCATCTCTAACACACTTTGCCCCTGCAGCCTCCTGCCTCTCCTTTGTCCCGGAGAAGGGAACAGTGGGTGCTAGTGGAGACCTGGCACCCCTTTCTCACCTGGCCCTGGGGCTGATGGGAGAGGGTAAAATGTGGTCTCCCAAAAGCGGATGGGCAGATGCCAAATATGTAAGAGCGACTTTTCCGTGGTTAGGATTAGAGTTGGCTATAACAATAGCTTGCTTAATGCTGCAGGAAATGTGCATTTTGTTGGAAGAGTGAAAGGTTGCAAGGTCCAGTAGGACAACATGTTTGCTTTTTGATTATCCCTCGACCTTTTACATGTTTTTTCTCCTTTCATCTCCGGTCAGGTCCTGGAGGCCCATGGCCTGAAGCCAATATCACTAAAGCCTAAAGAGGTAATGTTTTAAACCAATCATGCTCCCTCATATTTACCTGCACTAATGACCCAGGGTTCACTGGGGACACATTGTGGTTTCTCAGACACAGAACTTAAAAGAACAAGAACAGTGTTTACGTTTAGAATTGATGCTTTCTAAGTCCCGTCCCTTTCTGCTCTGTGCAAGCTTCGTACCTCAGTCAAGTTTCTCCTTTCCTGTTTCCTGTATTTATACGCTATGTGTGATGCTTATCTATGTTGGAAAGAAAACAACATTTTGAAGATGGTTATAAGATTTTGCTGGGGGGCCCTTCAAAGTGGCTAGGGCTCACAACAATCATTTTCATTATTTATTAAACTGTCAATCTTTTTCTCAATAAATGCATTAGTTGTCCAATTTATAAAATGTCAGAATATGGTGAAAGATGCTAGTTACCTAGTTAAATCTGATAGGTAATTTTAGCAAAGTGCTAACAAGCTAACTAATCTACATCAACCGTTGGATATCTAGTTGCATCAGATAGCTAATGTTAGCAACATACTAGCTAACTCAATCCTTAGCTAACGAGTTGACAAGCAATTTGCTAACATTAGCTAAATGTTACATATACTGTATGTTGCTTTTACAGGTCTCCCAGCAACATCTTTTAACATCTTCAAAATTTGGTTTTATTTTCAATTTAGACACGCCAAGCACATAACATATCTAAGTGCAGGAAGCAAAACAAAAAAAATTCATGACCCACCCTGCTCTGACTGGCTAGTACTTGTTACCTTTGTTTGTTTGGACTGTTTAGTTTGGAAAGGTTTAGGCATGTGGAGTGAGATTAAGTATGATTAAGGTAAGAATATCAGGGTAAACCAATCAGAGGAACAGTATGACAGGTCATGCCTTCACCATCCTGGGAGAAAAAATATTGCATCCAGGAAACACAAAAAAGGGTTGTAGAGGTTTCCACAATTCATTATACAGGACCATTCAGAGCACGATGGATTGCATTCTCCAAGTGGCTTCTTTAAGAGGAAAATACGTCCATCTCAGTCTCTGTCTTTCCTTTTTAAAGGGTCTTGCTCTGATCAACGGGACCCAGATGATCACCTCTCTGGGGGCAGAGGCCGTGGAGCGAGCCCAGGCAATTGCTCGACAGGCAGACATTATAGCTGCTCTGACCCTGGAGGTGCTAAAGGGAACCACCAAGGCCTTCGACAGCGGTGAGCAGCAGTGAAGAAAATCATAAAACTAGATCACACTATTTACCTCAAACTTCGAGATGCCTCATTTTCTGGTCTCATCCTGCAGACATCCACTCGCTGCGTCCCCACCCAGGACAGATAGAGGTGGCTCAACGCTTCCGCTCGCTGCTGGACTCAGATCACCATCCGTCCCAAATTGCAGGTCAGTGGACAGTCCCACTTCCTAAAACAGACAAGTAAAACGTTCACAAATGCACATCTATAAGCAATATTTCTACCACTTCCCTTGATCAGAGAACTGGTTCTAGAGCTGAAGCACTGCGCTGTGGCTCCCCACAGACCATAAATTGTTAAAATAGGTCAAATTCAGAGGGTATCTCCCCAGTGGGATTAATAAAGTAGGGCTTTTGGTAATATTACGCCCACATTGCACTCTTAAACATGTACATAATGTGTGTCATCTGGTGTTGGTGTGTTTCTCCAGAGAGCCACCGGTTCTGTGACAGAGTCCAGGATGCCTACACCATGAGATGTTGTCCTCAGGTAACCCCAAGTCAAGTCGAGTTTATTTCTTTATCCCAAAATCACAAGTTTCTCCTTCAGGACTTCACCATCTGTACGCCCTCAATTCTTACACTCACAGTTTGGAAAAGGCAGAGCTCTGCGGTGGATTCTTTTGTGATAGATCCCATATGAGTGATAGTCCTGAAGCAGAACATTTGGATTGTTGCAACTGGAGTCGGACAATGGTTAGGTGTTTTTCAGTTGTTTCTGAGCACACCCTTCCGTTTCCTCACGCAGGTTCATGGAATCACCAATGACACAATAACATTTGTCCAGAACATCATCAATACAGAAATCAACAGTGCCACTGACAACCCTGTATCCTTCCCTGGTTTAAAGATGAGACAACCTGACTGTTGCTTTAATCTAAACGTGCCACTTTTACTCTCTGCACTCAATCTGAAATTGGTTCAACCACAAATTCTAGGTTCCGCTGCAAATTGTCAGACTTGATTTATCTTTAACGGTTGTACAAGATGGTATTTGCGGAAAGAGGCGAGACCATTTCAGGTGGGAATTTCCATGGTGAATACCCGGCTAAGGTGTGTATGTTTATGAGTCATTAGACAGCTTTTCATTTGTTGTAGATTTTGTTCTCCTCTCTTTCATGGCCCTCTCTTTTTTCCCCTCAGGCTCTTGACTTCTTAGCCATAGCAGTCCACGAGCTGGCCTCTATCAGCGAGAGGAGGATCGAAAGGTTATGCAACCCGTCTCTGAGTGAGCTGCCCGCCTTCCTCGTCAACGAGGGAGGACTCAACTCAGGCTTCATGATTGCTCATTGCACCGCTGCTGCTTTGGGTTAGTGTGCAACAAACAAAATAAAATCTACTGTGAACATCAACAAAGCTAATGATGTGTTACCATTTATGAATTTCAGGTGTAATATTTTAAAACAAAAAATATAGATTTAAACAGCATTTTATCATATTTATTTGTATTTTTGCACCCTTTTACTCAATATTTAGCATGAACCTTAACTATGATCTCCATTTTCTTTACTCTCCAGTTTCAGAGAATAAAGTTTTGTGTCATCCATCATCTGTGGACTCCTTGTCCACCAGTGCTGCCACAGAGGATCATGTGTCTATGGGAGGGTGGGCTGCTAGGAAAGCCCTGAGGGTCATCGAGCACGTGGAGCAAGGTGAGGCTTTTTTTTTTTTTTAAATCTGGGCAAAATTGGGTTATTGCTGCTGTTAATTATGATATAAAGAGACTGCATTAAAAACTGCAATATATTCTAATACTTTGATGTTGTTTCAATGGCTGAAACACAAAATGAAAGAGGTCTAACTTGCAGTAAAGTTCAACGGTCATTAGCACTAGGAGTTCTAAAAAAGATCTGATAACCACCTAATTGTAAATAAGCTTCAAAAGCAAAAAAAAAAAAAAAATAGCAGCGTCCAGTTCCACATGTCTCCGCCACAAAAAAGTGCAAAGGTAACAGTGTTGAAAGGTTTGCACCAACTGCGGATAAAACTGCATCAGCAAACATTTGGGGGTGAATCAAAGCTCACTGAGTGGATACAGTGGTTAACCATAAAACTACAGGCTGAAAAAAGTAGATATCTCGATCAGTGCCTCTGTTGCTACACTTCTCAAACTTCACAAGATATAATAATAATTGGAATAATTGTGTTATAGTGAAAAGGTACAACAGCTGTACTGTTTTTGCAGTGGATCTACTGGGAATCAACTGGCTGCTCTTGTGGACATACTATATTTAATTTTTGTGAAATATCCCGATTTAAAAAAAATATATGAACTATAATGCATTAGCACATGTTGCAGAGCTGAAATTAGTCTTTCTCATTCACAATTCTTGATTTGATAATCCTCTCAGTGTCATGTCTACCTATAATCCATTCTACCATTCCTGCAAGCACAGGATTGTCATTTAACATGCCAGAAAAAGAGACATCAGATGTTGTGACTGTAATAATTACCACTAAAAAGAGGACTTAAAATATTGCTTATCAAGCACACTCAAAGGTGAACTATTTAGTAACATTTTGCCAAATCTAACTGATGTTGTCTGTGATTAGTTCTCGCTATAGAGCTGCTGGCGGCCTGTCAGGGTATCGAGTTCCTACGCCCACTCCGCACCACCACTCCATTGGAGAAGGTCTATGAACTTGTGCGCGGTGTGGTCAAGTAAGTCAAACACATGTGGCCAAGGTACACAACTTTCGGTCTGCTGAAATTATGTGCAGGATAGTTAATATGTATCCACTGTTCCACTTCTGACCCTCCAATTCTCTGCTTGTCTGTTCTTCTATTGACAGACCGTGGATCAAAGACAGATTCATGTCTCCAGACATCGAGGCTGTTCACCGTCTTCTACTTGACCAGAGGGCAAGTGTCAAATCCTGTGGAGGAAGTGATGTGAACTCTTAACTGTGGCTGTAGGGATGTAAATTTTAAGTGATTTTTTTTAAGTGGCATGTTTATGTTTTCTACTCAGGTGTGGAACGTGGCCAAACCTTACATCGACAAGTATCAGACAGAGTACATCCCAGAGTCCCGCCCCATCTCTCCTACTGCCTTCTCCCTGGAGTCTCCGCCGTCACCGAGGAAGCGCGTTCGTCATGAGTGACGGCGTGTCCCAATTTTTATTACTTTGCAATAACTAAAACGAAAAACATCTTGTCTTGAGACTGTTGTGGATTTGAAGATAATGTTATTTTGACTCTTGCAGGCTAAATGAATAATTTAATTTTTGATATAAATGTTTGTAATCCTTGAGGATATTTTGGTAATTTAAGAATTAGTACTATATGTATAATATATATTTCTCAAATAATCGTTGGGTGTCAAACATGCACTACATTGTTGTGCATTCAGTTGTATTTATCTAAACTTTGTTGTCCCTTTAAAATGTGCCTAATTTAGTCTTTATTGCCACATGACTACCTCAGCCATTGTACCATTTCCATATCAAATATTTTCTAATGATGTAGCACTAACATTTCTATGATAAAATATTTTTCTGATGTAATTATAGTAAATTTTAAATGATTGTCATCTATACATTTCCAACTTAGACAACAATAAACGTTCTTAAAGCTGCATTCTTTAACAGTTTGCATGTTTACGTAAGCTGTGCTTTCTGCTCACTGTTCCTGTTAATATGTGTGTATGTTTACAGCGTGTTCATGGTTGATGATGATACACCAAGTTATTTCTGGTTTGTTATTACAGTGGTTTTATAGATAGACCATTTATCTCCAGGGGGGAAGTCACATACCACAGCAGCAGTACACAGAGAAGCCACATGGTACGAGGAACAGAGCTGCAACAATTGGTCAATTAATCAAATGCAGTTGTCAGCTACTGGGCTACATTAATCGCCTACTATTTTGATAATCAATTAATCACTTTGAGTCATTCTTTGAGAAAAAAAAATCCAAATTCTCTTATTTCAGCTACTCAAATGTGAATATTTACTGGTTTCTTCAGTTGTCTATAACAGCAAACTGAATATTGACAAAACAAGACATTTGAGGACATAATTTTGGGCTTTGGGGAACCATAGCCAACATTTTTAACCATTTTCTGGACAAAACTACTAATCACTTAATTGAGAAATAGATAAGAATATGTAATTGTAAAGTTCAATAGTAGTAGTTCCAATGGCAGTAGTGATATGATATCCTATCCATTTTTTGCAACTAAGAATAATTGTTTAACTCTTTAAAATACTTCAAAAAAGTAGAACAAAGTAGAGTGTAAAATGCCATGCAGCTACAACATGACATTCCCATGACAGCAATGAAAACCCTTTAATACAGGAATCAAGAGCACAGCAAGTGATTTTAAAATCTCTTATCTAATATAAGTGAGCAACTGTATGTCAGCAGGTTTATCTACCGGCCACCTGATTTGACCTGAAGCTCCTGATTGTGTCTGGCCGAAGGGAGACCAGGGGTCCTCAACAATTTGAGTTAGGAGATAAGCTTAAGTTTATGATTATGAATCATAACACCACTGAAATTGGTGTATATTATATGTTTGATAAATATCTCTGCAGCACTACTGCACGTCATTATTATGTTGTTTTCTCACACATTTTTCCTTTTTCAAAAAATTGCAGTTTGCAGTATGGCCAAGTGCATTATCCAAATTGCAGAAACCAGAACCAGTTTCAGTAATATTGCAATTAATTGTGCAGCCTTAATACACACTCGAGTGAAAGCGTAGGGGGATGTGTTTACATTCGTACTGCTTTTGTTCTGTGTGTGTGCTGAACCTTAGGGAAGTTCAGTTTAACAGAAGCTTCCTCCTCGTCCAGTTAAACAGCACCCACCTGTCCTGTCCTGTCCTGTCCTGTCCAGGCTGAGGATCCACGCTGCCACCTTCAGGTGCGGTGCGGAAAAACCTGAGGAAGATAAAAAAGATATGTCACAGACCTGCAAAGGCAGCTTTGGTCAACAAATTCAAAGGTTACACAAACAAACCACAACAGACAGGAGCACAAGGGGCAGAAGTCTGTTGTGCACAGAAACTAAAAATTATCATTCTGTGTTTAGCCAAACTGAATTTGGTGGAACCACATATTAACTGATGAATTCAGTCTTCTGCATTGATAATTTGACTTAAACAATTTGAATTTGCTTCCATGGGTCACAAACTATACATGCACACAAACATAGACTAAAGTATAGTATACTTCCTGAATAAACACAGAGTCGTCTTTTAAAGGTAAAACCAGTACAAAAACATTGCCAACATAATTATCTACAGATTAGGTCCATGTTAGAAGTGTTTATAAGCAAACGTTTTTTTAAGTCTTCAATCTAGTTTTTGAACATATTTTGGGGGAAAATATTGGTCACAATGCACCAAAGGCAAAACAAAACCAACACTGAACCAGTGATCACTTACGCAAACTGTGCATGTAGTTTTTTGTCAGTATCAAAGTGGAAAATAGGTCTTAAATTGCGCTGCCAATGATCTTAAAAAGTCTTAAATTCAATTGAAAACCCGCAGAAACCATGAATACGATAATCATCCTTTACAGCACCATGAATGTTTGGAAGCAAACTTTACAAATGTTATAATAATGGAAAATTATCGTTTAGTTATTTCGTTAACAATTCATATTCAGTGTTTCCTATACAGGTCAAACATATTTGTCAGTTAGCTAGCTAGCCCTCTAACGTAAGTAACGATACTAGAAAAAAAAATCACTTGCTAACGCTCTAAACTTTATTGCTAGCAGGATGTGAAACAACAGAAGCTAACGAAGTGCTAAAGGTAATAGGAGGAGCTGATGTCGTGTTGCTGTTAAGGTTAAAAAAAAAAAAACAAATGTCTCCTTCGAGCCGGATTCGAACCAGCGACCTAAGGATTTCAGCTGTAATGCCACTACAGTCCTCCGCTCTACCAACTGAGCTATCGAAGGGACGTTGTATGGTAGGGTGACATTATGGTATTCAAATTATATCATAACAGAAGTTATTGTATTACTATAACGGTTGCACAGTATGGCTCCTGAAACAGCGAGCTAATTCACACGACGAAAGCGTGGCTGCACGCTAGCTAGCGTCAATTATTTAATGTTCACTAGCAGCTAAATGCTAACTACCGTCATAGCGTTAGCTTTACATGGGTCCTGTCTAGAAGAGAACCCCATACCCGCGAAATATCTCGCGAGAGTGACAATTTTTTAACCCAAACTGTGATCTTCAACGAACCATAATCAAGTGTTTTCTGTCCCTAAATCTACCCAGATTTCAACCACAGTGTTGTCACATTATAAAGCATTGTAAGGATTACATACTCTTAGGAAGTGCTCAGAAAAAAAAATGCTTACAAATCTCGCGAGAGTTTCGCAAATCAAGGGTTTCCTTCTAGACGCGACTCTATCAATGAGAGTAAAGTTACTACTACTAGCTCCTAAAACTTTGTTGGAACAAATTAACTGCCCGTCCGTTGCGAAGGTTTCGAGCAAAACATTTGTACACAGATAGAAAAAGTTATTGTGAAAAGGTAACGCTACCGTCTGTGCTAATGTTAACGCTAAAGCTACCTGCTAGCCAAGTTACCTGCAGCTGGTTCCTGTAATGGTCAAAAAAAAGAAAAAGGATGGGGGAAAGATGATTAAAAATATACAGCTTTTGCAAAACAGCGCACTAGTGACCCATCCTGATTTTATAAGAAGATTCGGATAGTCTAAATATGGATAAACTAACGATTTAGTAATATAAAACATACCTCAGTCCCCTTAGGTGCAGACACATACAGGTGTGATAGATCTCAGGCTGATTAAAATGAGATGGATCAGTGTTACTTGTTGCACCACTCTCCAAGGCGCACATCATCTGTAATCAGGGATGGGCTGCCCTCTTTCTTACGCCAGGCCGGGGATCAAACTACAACCATTCAGTTATACTTATGAGCTGTCTTTGCTCACCTGGTGCTACAATACAAAACAAACACTGACAGACAGCAGCAGCCAGGGGCCTACATCCTGCTCAGATACATGAAGAGTTTATGCAAGTTTGCAGCTACATGGATGGAGTTCAAATGTTATGTCTGAGGCCTGAACAAAGAGACTCTGACTCTCCTTTCAACAGTTCACAAGTGTTACTGATTATCAGCCTGCATCACTATTGATGCCTAACAGCACCATTTAGGAGTTACTGTAACTGTAATCAACAAAAATAACTGCCATCAATCTGTCCTAAAAGGAGTCATTACAGAAGTTGTTTCCAGGGTCCACATGTTACCATTAGGCATCAGTTAAACACCTTGTAGACATTTGAACCGTGGCTATGCCACTGAACGACAGGCCATTTTGCTCCTCTTATCATCACTGCCATCTCTTATGGTGCCTGACATAACAGGAAATGGTACTTTTGATGTGTTTGTGGAGGGTTTATCTTTGTAGAACAGAAAACATGTTGTTATCTGCCGTGATCATGCTGCTGTGGTCAAGATATTGTTGACGGTAAACTGTGAGGTGTGAAGTAAACATATTTTACTAGTTACCGAATGTGGCTTAAAGTGATCCATGAGTATAATGCGTATCAAGATATCTGCATTTTACTGTAAATAGTCATGTAAATTGTTACCAGGAGTAGAAAATCTCTGTCTTTTCTCTGTATTTTTCACACATGAAAATCTGGTAAACATTTCATATGTGAACATGGAAGGGAAATACAGATGAATCTTAGCTGCTCAGTGTGGGATGAGCATTGAGGGGCTGAATATAATTTATATTTCTTTTATTTGTCTAAAACACATTTGTAAACAAAATTGGTGCATTGTTCTCACAGAGAATTGTTTTTTTTTATTAAAACACTCTCCTGTCAAACTAAATCAAATTTTAACCACTAGGTGGCAATAATCCCTCATTTATAGAACTGAAAAAGGTCCTTTAGCATCAACAAACCCTCTGTGTGCTAGTATAATTCAGCTTTAGTAGAAATTAATTTAAATGGATATAAGAAAATGTTGCATACAAATTAAAGCCAACCCTCATTTTGACTACAGTCTGTTCATAAATAACACATACGAGTCTCACTTTGATGAAAACTGACCGAACATGTTGTTAATGCAAAGAAATCTGCTTAATTGTAAATATAAAATATGTGCTTCAGTACAGGAGCTTGTCTGGGATTTGAGTATCACATTAGGGGGTTTTACCAGCTGGTTGCGTGTCATGAGGATTTTTCAGGTGCTTTATCTCTGACAGATCAGCCTCCAGCCTGCCAGTAATGTGATCAATGTCAGCTGGGTCGCGACTCTCTCATAAACTCAAACTGAAACTGCAGTTCTACACACTGTGACGCGCCAGCTCAAAGCAAGAGGATACGCCACCTGCAGAATTAGCCCTTAGCCAGGCTTAGTAACCCTATTGTATATTCACAAGTGGGAAAGTACAATCTAAGATGATACTGGTATCAGATACAGAAAAATACCAGTGCTGGAAAAACACCAGTGTCCTCTGACAGCACATCCCCAAACTGCACAAATCACACAAAGGTCTATTTAAATACAACTTTAAGGTACAGTGCTTAAATATTTCTACTTTATATTACTTATTACTTCTACTTAACTATATTTCAGAGGGAAATATACTTTTTAGACTGCAATATTTATTTGAGAGCGTGTTACTTTCAAATTAAAATTTGTACATAACTACCCATCAGTGTCTGAAATAGTTAAATATATGCATGCACCAATTTAACATCCCAAAAAGGACCAACAACTTGATAAAACCCCCCCAATAAATAGTCTACCATATAATAAACAAAGAAAAATGATTGCAAGATAAAAATATCCTTTATTAAATAGAAAATGATCGTTGTGCATTATGATGATAGCTTATATTTTCCTGATAACACTTGTGTATTTATGTACTTGCGGGAGAATATTTTTACATTTTGGTATCTCCACTTTTATTTCCGTAAAAGATCAGAGCTTTTCTTCTACCACTGCGAACGTGGTGAAAATAAATGAGTCTGTTGGGCAGAAAAATGGCGACAATAATTGCTTTCAGCTTGGTTTATTAAAGGCTTGTAATGATAAATGTGACTTTGCTGTCGGGCTGCTCTCTGTACATCTCCACTCATCCTAAATGAAGATGTATTTATCATGTCCTGACCTGTCAGACAGCAGGGTAATATGTAACATATGTAGTGGCTCCTACATACAGTACATTACAACAACATGAGGACAGACGTGGAGCCTGGAGCAGAGTCCTTCTGGTGAGGCAGCGGACAAATTCCTCTCAAACCACATGTAGACAAAGTTTGAAGGGTGGATCTTCAAGACGTGTCGGCATCGATCATGATCTCTAATAGACAGCTTTACAACACAAACCTTATAATTATCCTCAATCAGCCAAATGGTTTATGGCTTTTTGCGCTATTTTCTTCATTAAAGTGTCTTTAAATCCTGCAATCAAGGCACAGTAGGTGCAAATTTATATTAGTAATGGACCTATTTTCTGTCAGCGAAGCCAAAAGGTGTCCTTGTGATTAACAGCTGCCAGAAGCCTTCAATCTGCTCTCCAAGGTCACCGTGTCCGTCACATCCTCATCGGCCATCCCTTGTGACCTTGGCTTTTTGAAGGAGGTGTTTTCTCGTCTCAGGGTTGTCTTATATGGGTATTTCCTAATGAGTCTTACACAATGAAGATCAAACTCTCATAACACTCTGACACTGTGCCAGCCTCACCTCTCACATTACCATACTGCATGCCAATGCTATAAAGCATACACTCAGTAGTTGTAATCTTTATAGTGCACTGTTTTGGAGGTTCCTCTAACTCTCTCTCCTCTAATAGTGTTAGTGATGATTCGATTGATAGGAAGCAAATGCAAATAACTAAACAAATAAATGAATAAAAAACCCAACAGAAAACCTCCCAGAAAAATTGCACAAACTGCATTCAGAATGAAAGATGTATTTCTATTGTATGAGACAAACCTTAAATGTTTAGCTAACACTTTTTTTTAAGGGGGTGTGCATAAGACTGACGCGACGCCGTCTAAACATGAAACATGAAATAGTCTTTATGAATGACTGTTGTTATAAACATTCATAAAGGGTCATTCAGTCAAATATGTCATTTTTAATAATGAATTGACTTTGTTTGAGATGTATTTGTTGAGACAGTTCAACATTAACCAAGACAACCTGTCATAAACATGCCATACCAGGCCCAATTTATTAAATTCAAAGAAACTAACTAACTAATGTCAGCTACAGTCAACAGCAGATAGTTGTTAGCCTACCTTAGCAACAAAATCTATCCATCAGGCAGCGTTTGCAGATTGGGCAGTTTTCTGGGTTGCATTGTGTGGATTAAAATGAGCTTGACAGAGTCTGGGCTGGTTTTTAATACTTTTTTGGAGTCTTAAGGAGGGCACGCCAGATGTGTAATGTAACATTAAAACAGCTTTATACGCCTACTATGACATGTTAATGATAGATTATGTTGTCTTGGTTAGAGGGATAGATCACCCAAAAATAAAAAATCAGTCGTTATCTTATCTTGAGTTTCACAGGAAAGCAGCGTAACAGAATCTCCCAAACAACTGAAGTGAATGGTGACCAGATTTAGGAGACTTGGATTACATCAGATGAGCAGTATGGAGGCATTTTATGTTTTTTTTGGCACGGGGCAGTGGTTTTTAACATTTTAAAACTGGTCATTATTCACTGATATTGTTTAGGAGATTCCTGTGAAACTCCAGCAGTGTTTTGTGAACTAAAAAACTAAACCCACCCTTCAATCAGCATGAGGGTGAGTCGATAATGACTAAATTTTCACTTTTGGGTGAACAGTCCCTTTAATGTCAAGTGGTCTTGGTTAAGACATCTTAAATAACATCAACGTTGCATTAGAAATGACAAAATACACTTGATGACAAAAGTTATAAATATTCATAACGACATGGTTTTCCCAGTGTGATGTAATGTTATGTATAATAAAGAGTCAAGCCTCAATTTATTTTCAGTTGTGTCATTTTTCATGTAAAGTGTTTGATGTGTGTGTTTCATGTCACTTTTTGTTCATAAAATGTTACCTAAATGTTTTGCAATTAGTATATCATATGCAACCTCCCTGACATCATATAAATATCATCTTTAATATTAGTTATTCCTCCTGTTTGGCCGCTGGTCTGTGTTTTTCAGCGATCACCTATAAGATACACAAAAGGATTTAAACCTGTGGTTTGTACAATATTAAAAAGCGTCTCTTCCTGCTTTTATTCACACCCTGTGGCAGGTGACATGACACAGACACTTCAGTCCTCTGTAGGCTTTCCGTTCCTCCTCCCGTATAACACTAAAAACTAAAAATGGGACACATCCGCTTGCCTTTCTTTTGTGAAGGTGAAACTCCCACAGACAGTTCCCCCGGTCTCTGTGTCCACTCCTGAAATCAGGCTTGTGCTCAGTCATCTGTTGAGTCCTTCCTGTGCAGCAAGAGAAGGAGTCAAAAGGTGATATAAAACACAGACTATGAACTTCCACAAGTCTCTGGATGAGGAGTCAAGAATCTTACTACTGTCATAATATAATATTTATAACTAACAGCATTAATGCCACATGAGTTACATCATGGGAAGAGTTGCATTCCAGGACAAATATTTACCTAACGCAGAACCTGTTTCTTTTTTTTTTGTCATTACAGATTAAACCATCTGATGAAATGTGGATGCGGGCAGTGTTATGGCTAGGAGCAAGCAGACAGATAGCAGCGATAAACGTCATAAAACTGGGAGCAAGGAAACTAGTAAGGAGCCTTCTGTTTAATGCCTGGCCTGTAGGCAAGGCACCTTCCCTCCCTGCCTGGAGCACGTCTGGCTTTTCGTCTGGCTTTTACAGGAGAGTAGACAGATTACTTGCGAGGGTTGAGACGGTTCAGTGAGCTGAAGGTACTAGGTGACATGGCAGCATGAGGGGCGGGAGGGAACCATATCCTTTTACAGTCTGGAAATAAAGCAGGCCAGCGGCGGTGGAACGGCCCCACGTCTGGCATCTTATTGGGCCATTAGAGGAAGAGGCCCCAGCAGCAGCGCTGGCTGTGGAGGTCCGGCACCGGACTGAAGCAGGCAGGGAGGTCATTTGACAAGAGAGGAGTATTTCATGTGTTATCTGACTGTACTGTTACACCTGACAGTACATTCATGACTGCATTTATCTGCAATGTTCTCAGTTAGATACATAAGTCTTTGCCTGTGAAATTATACCAGCCAGTTTTTTTTAACAGAATCAGAGGATAAAATATTTAAACTAAAGATTTGACATTTTATGAACACACTCTGCATGTTATCTGATATTCAAGTATATGTGTTTTTTTCATAGGTTATGTAATGATATCAAAGAAGATGCAATATATTGCTGCTGAAATAAAGCTTTAATTAAGGGGGGAAATGCATTTGGTATTGTTTTGGTGTGTATAGTACGTTTTTCTTTTAGGGTTGCACAATATTATTTTTTAAAAAAAGGCAAATTGCAATTATTTTGACTGAAATTGCAATTGCAGTATGCCATACAATTGGTGGGAATGATAATTTTTGCTTTTCAATTTTAGTTTTTAGTGGGAAAAAAGCTCATTAATCAACACATTTTGTCATGTTTGTTTTATCCATACAAAAGTGAAGACTAAAAATTACAAATTGGTGTTTTAAAAGGGGTTATGTACTGAACTACTAGCCGGTTGTAGACGACCTGGAGTCTCAGCTGGTTGTATACTTTGCTTTTAGTACAGACTAAATAAACAGGGTACAATATGTTAATTTACCCTCCCCAGGTCCTGCCCCAGGACTTAGAAAGAGTCAATTAGACAGTCTTAGAGGCGTTGGTAGGCAGATTTTTGTCACCAGGCTTGCTATTTTCCTCTGTTTCCGGTCTTTGTGCTAAGCTAAGCTAACCGGCTGCTGGCTGTAGCTTCACATTTACCACACAGACATGAGAGTGTTATCGATCTGTTGATCTGCTTCTCTGGAAGAAAGCAAATAAGCGTATTTTCTAACCAAAATGTGACACTGTTCCTTTAATGATGTGGCTCAGTAGAATTCCAGTTGTGTAACAAAGAAGAACAACAAACAGCTGGAGTTTAAGAGAGCAGAGGAATTTGTTTGTGATGTGCGTTGCTTTCATCCTGCCAGGGGAATACACCACAGACTGGCCAAGATTAGACATCCTTCCTGCAGCATTTTTCACGGTGACTCCTGGGATTTGAGGCCCGAAAAACACGCAAGTGATGTACAAAGGGAACAAGCTCAAGGTGCATCACCCCGTGCCCCGGCGGATCATCTGGAGACAACCGAAATAACCCATGCAAATCTAAAAACACACAGACACAAACCCTGTTCCCTTTAAACAGGAGAGGCCGTCACTGTGACGAGAGTCGCAGTATTCCAGGAATGTCCTGATCCGTCCTGATGCCTTAGGGAAGAGACAGAGAATGCTCCTCTCCTTTAACGTACACACGCACACACATGAGAATATGATTCATATGACAGGTCGTATTCACAGTGAGAACAGATTACTCCTGACCTCATGCATTCACAGGTATGATGTATATTCTCAACGACACTGGTCCCTTTTCATCTTCACTCATCAGCCTGTCCTGTCTTGGCTCATCTTGTCCATTTTTTCTCAGACTGTCCACACTTTAAAGCCTTTATATGGTATCAAATGATTACTGGCAAAGCTATTCGCAGTATCATATACCCTCTTTTTTTTCTTCTATTGTGGTGATGTCACTGTTAAAAAAAAATGTTTGTGCAACTGGATGATTATTGGGGTCAAGGGTCGTGCGACCCCTCAGGCCCAGGGGCTGTTGTCTGTCTGACGAGGCAGGTAAAGCGCGGTTAATGAGTGGCAGTTAGAAACAAGTGGTGATATGTGGCAGGAATGCAACACAATGACACACTTGTCGGTCAGCGCTCGAGTGCCTGGGTGGCGCGTGGAGGCTTTCTCAATGTCTGAGTTATTGTTTTAGACCGGTGCTCTTCTGCCCTCAATCTGATGACAACTAACTTCTTTCATTATGTGTGTCTTACTGAGGAATGCAGAGAAAAGTGTTAACGCTACTGTCGGGTAAAATATACAGTTGTTAGTCTGTGGCAATAAAGAATTGTCTTGCGTGTGAGGCAGTTGATTATTCATTAATTGCGAACATGTGCAAGGATGCTGAAAAAGTCGTGTCATTATTGGCTGGGTTCCATCAATAAGGATACGTTTTTAAGCCCGCTTAAATCATGATTTCACTTTCAATTCTGTTGCAACCAAAACCTTAAAGGAGGTTTAACTTTTATGGCTGCCTTTTTAGATGACTTGTGCCAAAGGATGAAGTTCCCTGATAAGTTATGGAACAGACTCGATCCAGTTGAGTTTTATGATGTGCCTATTCTTTCTTTCACTCTCTTAAAAACAGTCAGTGAGAGTTTTTTTTAAGGACGAGAAATGAAAATTTTATGAGGAGACTAACTTTTTTGCTAGCTAGCAAACAATATAACTTTTTGTTAATTTTTAGCCACCTAGTAATGTTCTAACTTTTCAGCCAACTAATAATGTTTTGTTAACTTTTTGCAAGCTTGTTTTGTTGACCTTTTAACGATCTAGCAAACAATTTAACTTTTTGTTAAGTGTTTAGCTGACTAGTAATGCAACTTTTCAGCCAGCTAATAATGTTTTGTTAACTTTTTAACTAGCTAGCAAAAATGTAATATTTTGTTAAGAAATACAAAGCAGCCAAAACAGTTTAGCAGCACTGAATTTATTTCTTATTTTTTAAATTCAGGTAAGCAAGCATGATTGAACTCTTATTTATTTTTCGGTTTGTCTGCATCAATAAATTTAGATTCTCTAAGCAGAGATTGTTTTTTAATTGTGCAACAGGTTTGCTTGATTTTAAATCTGGATTGACTAATTTTAAAAAAGTTTTATTAAACACTGATTAGAACTAAAATTAAATTACGTTGATCTTTGATGGACAACCCAGTCAGTATGCCAAAGAGATGTTCTTCATCAACAAATGAGCATAGTACAGATTCAGTTTATTGGGAACAGTATTTAAATAGAACAACAGACAAAAACATCATAAAACTTTTTTTTTTTTTGTCAGTCAGATTATAAAGTAGTTTCACATATTGCAGTACTGAACATCCATCGGGAAAACAACATTTTTTTTTTTATTGCTAAGTTTACATTTATGAATGAAAAGTGTTGCCTATATCATAGATCTATTATGAAAAATATAATGTATCTCCTCTTGTTGGATTTTTAACAAAACCATACACCAATTTTCCCATAATAAAATCTTTTAAAATAGGATCAATGATGAATCTGCAAACGTCTTGCCAGAATTTCTTGGTATGAGAACGGAGCCAAAAATAGGATATTCACCACAGAAAGAACAGTTCCTGTTTACGTTTCTTTTAAATTTCTGCATGTAGCGAGTGATCTGCCAGAGATGGTCTGATGGGGAAAGTCTGATTTTAGGAATCGGAGGGAGGGGTCTGGGAAGAGACAAGAAGAGGGCGGTGCGAACCTCTTCATATTCCCAAATGTCAATGAAGTCTCCACAACAAGTTGAACCCTGAAGTGCGTGAGATGAAATCATTTAAGGCTAATGATACTGGAGCTCACAGATAATAAATCTACTGGAGCATTTCTACACCACGACAGACAGAAAATAAGCGTCTTGTTGTGTTTCTTAATTTGTGCGTCGTAACAGTTTTTAAGTAAGTATTTTATATCGGAAAGGAGTTTGTTGGATTATTAACGACTGGATATCCTCGGATCAAGCTGTTGAGGGAATATATACGGATTATACGACAGGTGACTTTGTGTAGAAGTGCAACAACTCCTTCAGGATGAGACTGTGGACTCTACTTGTCTTTATCCCGGTGTGCGCATCCTCTCCTCTGTCAGCCGGTGAGTTTGAACTTGTGCGTCTGAAACTTTTACGCACGCACTTTATGGAAATGTGAATTAATTAAACGAGCGCGCTGTTTGGAAAGCGGTGTATCCACGTGCCTCACAGCATCATAAGTGCACACATTTACACATTTCAAGAAAGGCGAGTTGGGGGAAGCGGGAGTCGAACACACAACATTGGAAGTAGGGGAGACCAGGCGCAATTGCAACTTTTTTGTCTGTGGTTTGGAGTCGGTTGTAACACAGGATTATAACCGACCCTTCCTAAGTCCCTCCCCTTTTTTGGCTCTGTGCACCAGTAACCGTTGAGGAGGCCCTCGGCCAACTTTCTGCTTTTCTTGTTTTTTTGTACTTAAACATGACAGGCTTATCTATGTTGAAAAGAAACCATGTTTTGAAGGTGGTCAAAAGACCTTCCAGGGGGACCTGTAAAAGCAGCATATAGTCACATCTTAATTTAGCTAATGCTAATGCTAATGCTAATGCATTCACTGGCTAGTTAGCTTGTGTCTTCTTAAGATTAGCTAATTTAAGATGTGACTCCATATGTCGCTTTTACGAGAAAAGGAGAAAGGGACCAAGTTTGTTCAACTGTTATTGGAGCAAAAAGGGGCGGGACCTAGGAAGGGTCGATTACCCACGATCCTGAAAGTCACGATAAAACCTCATATGCCAGTTAGCAACACCTACAGTACATTAGCATAGTTTGTTAATGTTAATTTTTAACTAAAGAGTTTAAATTTACTCTACATCCACAAAGTAGAGAGAATCATACTGAGCATGTGCAGAAGAAGAGTCCTTACACAAACAGGAACTGAGTGTGTTACATTAGCCTGGCCAGGTGGCTTGACATACCCTGTGAGAAAAAAAAACTCCATTTAACACTGCAACTTGTCTTTCACTTTGACTAAAACTGAACTAAAATTAACATTTTATTTTTATTTTCTCTTACCAGAACCATCTAAGCCCAAAGTTCCAGCAGCGGAGAGCCGCTGCTCCGGCCGAGCCTGCAACCCCCGCATGGGCAACTTGGCCCAGGGCCGAGTGCTGAGCACCCAGTCCGTCTGCGGCTCCAACTCCTCTGAGTCCTTCTGCTTCTACAGACAGACTGCTGCCCCTTATAAAAGGGAGTCCTGCTCGGCTGCAAAATGCAGCAAATGTAACTCTGCCATCCCCAGCCAGGCGCACCCTCCCTCTGCCATGAGCGACTCCTCTTTCCGCTACCCTGACACCTGGTGGCAGTCTGCAGAGGGGGTGCAGGAGGAGATGCTCCAGCTCGATCTGGAGACAGAGTTCCTCCTCACCCACCTCATCCTGGTCTTCCGCTCACCCCGCCCCGCTGCCATGGTGCTGGAGCGCTCCCAGGATCACGGGCACACCTGGAAGGCCCTCAGGTATTTTGCCCGGGACTGTGAGGAGATGTTTGGCATGGTGGAGGGGCCGCCAGTCAGAGAGAGTGACGCAACCTGCACCTCCAAGTATTCAGGAGCTTTCCCTTGTGCCAGAGGAGAGGTGAGTATAGTGACTGGTCCAGAAAGTTTTACATGGGCAAGTGATTCTGACAAAGTGGCATGAGAGAGTTTGGCTCGGTGAGAACTGAGTACTGTAGGTGTTCATTAAAGGTTCAGTAGGTAACTTAGTAAACATCAGTAGTAGATATGACAGATCATAGGTGAAAAAGTCAGGTTCTTCTGGTTTCTAATTGTATGACATCTGAACGAAAACACAGAATCAGAGCTGGGAGGAGTCTCTAACACAGGTGCACTGGACTGAGCTTTCAACCCAAAATGTCAGTATTTTATTACCTGGAGATGAGACTCAACTGCTGTCTGTCTTCCTCCAGAACTGCTCACCCCAGCTTCAACCCAAAAGAAAAAAAAAAATTATGAAACATAACACCTTTTTTATATAAATGCGCCCCTGGCACTATAAAATCCTACCTGTGCAGAATGCAGAGTTATTAAACATCAAAGAGTTGATATGCCAGTACACACGTCTGAAACGTACGTTAAAGGTCCAGTGTGCAAGATTTACAATGATCTATTGAAAAATGAATATTATATTCATAATTATGTCTTCATTAGTGTATAATCATCTTAAAGTAAGAATTGTTGCGTTTTTGTTACCTTAGAATGAGCTGTTTACATCTACAGAGGGTGCAGATCCTTTTCCACGGAGGCTGCATGTTGCACTGCCACATGTTTCTACCAAAACAGACACACCAAACATTAGCGGTAGATATGGACTTTTGCAAGTTTTTGCAGCCTACAGGCTTAAAATTTAAACAGAGACTGATAACATGATATGATCTTATTGCCTCAATACAACTCCACTGTAAGTTTGTGGTCTAAAATACAGAATTATCACGCAGCTCTAATCTTCACTGGATTAAAACTGTATTATAAATTCACTTGACTGCTGCAGTTTAGGGAAAAGCTTTGAAGGTCAAAGAAAGAAACTTTCATTAGTGGACCGTGATTTCTGAGATCTGAGACTGACCAAATGAAAACCAGACATTCCCAGCACTTCACAGCGATAACATTCACCATCTGCTCTGCTCTTGTTGTCCATTTATTGGCACCAGGATGCACGGCAAGCTGATATCACACAAACCACCGAACAAACAGTTGACCAGGCTTTGTAAACTGATCTCCTGTGATGAGCTGTGGGAGACCTTTTTCGTTAGGCCAGCCCTCTAAGCCCACAAACTGCTTCGACACGCACGGCTAGAATATCAATGTTCACTTTTTACCTCTGATGTTCCCTCAAAGCAGTTTTTTCGGAGCTGCTGTATCATCGCGGGGAGGTCTGAGCCTGATAAGCAGCGATGGTTAATTCATGAGCGGAGCGTTCATTCATGCTGATGGTGTAAAACAGAGACTCTCACTGGCCGGTAGAGGTTTGTTTTGCTCCAGAGGGGCCTCAGACCATGCTGGGAGGTTCTGGTTGAACGTCTGAATGAATATATGGCTTTGACTGATCTCATAATTGCAGTGTTTTAGCAACAAGTATGTGTCTTGCTACAGTATGTCAGCTCTCTTGTGTAAGCCCCTCACCCTTTATAATTAGTGCCTCTGCTGCTCAACATGCAAAGACATCCCCAAAATGTTGTGTGAAAATGTAAAGAGCTTCAGTCATTAAGTTACACTGCAAACAAACATCATATACTTAGTGTAAACTCTGCCTGCAGTAATTAGCTAAAATATACACGTGGTCACCACAAAGTGAACATTTTCTCATTGTTAAACAGAATTAGCTTATTTGTGCAATTATTATACAGTCAATCCTGCTGTTTACATCTGTTCTGTATCACTAACCGCATGATATCGTTCAAAATATTCATTATGATGCAATTAAATCTCTTGTTTACAGTAGAAATAGACAATGAAAGGTGTATTAAATGTGCAACGTGTAAGATTATGTCCAGAGTTTGAATTTACGTTTATAAAATGAAATAATATTATCAACAGGATGTGAGGAAGTTATAATGTTGACCTTTTTTTTTAACAGCAGCCATATTGATATGAAATAGCTTAAACAGAGTTGGGAGGCTTACTTTACAAAAGAAATGTAGTCAATAATGTAACCTAAGTATCACAATACTCAAGCTATGTAACTTCATTACTTTCTTTTACTTTTAGATTACCTCAGTACAAAATGTAGTGAAGTTGTTTAGCCTCATATAATGTTTTTAGGGCTGTAACTGACAATCGATTAATTGGTCGGTTATTTTTTTTACAATCAATCGATTAGTTGTCTGGTCTATAAAATGTCAGAAAATTGATCAAAGTCCAAAATGACGTCCTCAAATGTCTTGTTTTGTCCAAAGCTCAAAAATATTCAGTTTACTATATTCAGTTTATATATATATATATATATATATATATATATATATATATATATATATATATATATATATATATATATATTATATATATATATATATATATATATATATATGTACAGAAAAAAATCACATTTAAGAAGATGAAATAAAAGAATTTTGATGCTTATTTAAAAAAACACCCAAATCCAGATTATGTAATCCTGTTACATTTAGTCTGTTACTCCCCAAACCTGGTTACTAATGATGCTGCTTAAGGTCCTGTTCCATTTAGTGTAGCAGAGCCTCTTCAGTGAATCAGCATGCACAGCAGCAGCACCCTGACTCTGTTTGACTTCTGTTTGCTCTATGATTTCATGTCAAAATAGCTGCTGTGAAACAGGGTTATTATGTTGGGGAGATATCTATTGATGTTAGGGGGGATCCTTACACCTACTGTCCGTCACAAGACGAGCTTGGTCGTAAAACCCACTTCAAACTCAACAGAAACAAAATAAAACTCGCCAAAGCTCGTGTTTCCACCGTTCGACAATCACCAGCTCTGGTTTGGTTAAAAATAAATCCATAATCCGCCGTGTTTTATGTAAAAATATTCAGGCTCCCTGCCGCCTGTCTGATGCCTGACCTGCGACTTGTTCCTCTCTGCTTAACATCATTCCTGTCTCCGCCTGCTGTCCTCGTCTCTCCCGGAGTCACAGTCCTGGTCGGGAGCCGCTGTAAATCACCTCAGCGCTGAATCCCCTCGTCGTCAAACCAGCCTCCGTCGGTCTCAGAGGCTGCGTTCGGTCCTGGCCCAGCTGTGTTCATTAAGGGGCTGCTGAGCCTGGTTCTGTCACCCGCGGTGTGGACATAAATACTCCGCTGGTGCTTTGAGCTGAAGGTCTGGTCAGACTCAAGTCATAATAGGGCCTCTTGGAGTTACCTTCAGCAGGTGGCCATATTTTACACATTGCCCCTTTGGCACATGAAAACTTTTATTTCAGTACATGTGGGCTCTTGGAGGAAATGACTTCAATTTAATGATGCCACAGTTCAATTCAATTTAATTCAATTCAAGATCTAAAAAAAAACATCAAAAGTAGTTGTGAAAAAATGAGATTTTACAGAGTTTTTACCCCCAAGTGACACATAGAACTGATACAGTATTTGATCATGGTTGAAAAAGAAAAAAAAACCAATGTATTGTGGATAATGTTTGTCCTGATTAATACATTTTTAGGTCTAGGACTTTTATCTCCTAACACATCGTTATTGCGTGTCCCAGTTTTCATCCCTGATGTTATGATGAAGAGTAATGACCTCCTAAGTGCATCTTTTATATATATCTGTGCACATTTTCCTATACAGGCAGAGAGGATGTATCTTAAAGATCAACCTTCAACAAAACCTAATGAGGGAGAACAAGAACCATTTGTCTGTGTTTACACTGGAACTGGTCTGATTTTCCGAGGATAGCAGCTATTTGAGGAGCATGAAAGGCAAACCAGACTGATGCCTGGTTTTTATTTGGCAGACTGAGAAAAAAGAGAAACTGACATAATTTATGTTTTCGTCATGGTCTGTCAGAGTCTCTAAGATCAGTTTTTACACTTGTTAGAGAGGCTTTTACAAGTGGAATAAAGCTGATTTTGAGAGATTTCCTTGTAAGATTGCTTTTATACCTTAAATTGCTTATATTTTGCGCTGCTTGGATATTTATGACAAATATTTTATCTCATTCCTGTATTATTTGTTCCTTGTAAATATGATTGATGCAGCTGCAATTCCGTTGTGCTTGCATGATGACAATAAAATTCTTGAAAACAGCATGTCTCGTCTACTTCAATCTCCAGGTGATCTATCGAGCCTTGTCGCCTTGGCACTCAGTGGATCCCTACGGACCGGCCGCCCAGGACCAGCTCATGATCACCAACCTGAGAGTCCGTCTGCTGCAGCGCCAGCCGTGTCCCTGCCAGGCCAAACACCCTGGTGCTTCTGTCCTCCCCACGGAGCATTACGCCATCTATGATTTTATTGTCAAAGGCAGCTGCCTCTGCAATGGACATGCTGACCAATGTGTACCAGCCAGAGGCTACAAACCCAGCCAGCAGAAGAGCAGTAACATGGTGAGCAGCATTTTGAGCTGGATTTTGTGAAAATACACAGCTTGCAGGTCCATGATACTCAAGGTTTGTTCTGTTGTGAGATGTCGTGTCACGCTGAATCTTCATTTTGTCTCCGTTTTTATTTGTTTTACACGGTGAGATTGGGAGTGGAGGGTTTGGGGTTTTGTTCCCACCACTCCCTCGTTACTCAGCTGTGCGCTGGTATGTGCCTCTGAATCCGAAGGCTGCAGTAAAGACTGGATATTAGACCACAGCTTTACCTACCATTACAGGGATTTAAGGATGTGGAAAACCTTAATTATAGTATTCATCCTAATGCTTTAACAACCCACAGCCTCTGTCATGTTATTCTCTTTACTGTAAATGGTGAATAGAAGCACTTGTTTGATTCAGACATGGTCTGAGGGGGTGTAGACATGTTACACAGGCAGTAATAAGCTGCAGAGTGTGTAACCACTGTGATTGCGCATGCAGATGTTGGCATGTTACAATACTTGGAAAGCTGCTGGAAATCGGCATCAATGAAAAGAGTTAACGCCCGCACACTGACTAAAAACCGCAAATTCATTTAAGTGGATGATGTTCTGATCCCAGCCGGATCTTAATCACGCTAAAATGTTTTAAAATGGTCACCACACCCTTTATATACACCTTTCATACAGGTGTGGTTAACCATCCAACCCGTCCAGGGTAATAAACACCTCAAAACAATTAACAGTTCAAGAGGAACACAATGAAAACTGTATTTTGCACTTCATAATGCACCAATGTTTTCTGCAGGCTGGTCAGTGCAGTAACCATACTTTTTTACTATAAAACTACACATGCAGAAGTTGTCTTGGCATTGTCTTGTTGAAAGAAGCAGGGACGCCTGTGAAAAAGACACATGCTCCCAAACCTCTCAGCATTAATAGATCCTTCACAGATGTGACAGGGCTATTAACAGTCTGGAAGGTCATTTTCCTCTTTAGCAGGGAGGTCACGACGGTCACGATTGCCCAAAACAATCTCAAACGTGGGCTCGCCAGGCCCCAACCCACTTTCCCACTTTGCGTCAGTCCATCTCTAGAGAAGTCTGCAGCATTTCTGGATGTTGTTGATATATGTCTTTCTCTTTGCACGGTAGAGGCTTAACATGCATTTGTAGATGCAGCGATAAACTGTGTTTACCACCGATGGTCTTCCAAAGTGTTCCTGAGCCCCTGTGTTATCCTTAATACAATTATGTGGGTTTTTAATGCAGCTTTTAATGCAGTGCTGCCAGAGGGGTCAAAGGTCACAGGCATTCAATGTTTGCGTTTGGCCTCGCCCCTTACATGCAGAGATTTCTCTGGATTCTCTGAATCTTTTAATGATAATATTGTTTGTGTGTGTGTGAGTATGTGTGTTGAGAAACATTGTTCTTAAACTGTTGGACTATTTGCCCACACAGTTTTTCAAGTGGTGACTGAGCCTTTTGAGGATGTCCTGCCTAATCATGATAATATCAATTAACCTGTGTTACCTGTGGAATGTTCCAAACAGTTCATTACACAACATTTCCAGTATTTTGTTGCCAAGCTTTTTGGAATTGGGGTTTGTACAATAAGCTAAAATAGATCTGGAGTGCAGTGCAGTGTAATGCAACATGCATTATGCTGCAGTGCCTGCTACTTGCTCATTTTTCTTTAAGCAATGTTCCTGAAGCCCTTAAGTCAACAAATTTATCAATTCATTCAACCTTTACTTGTACTAGAGAGCTCATTGAGGGCTAACCCTCATTTACAGGAACATCAACTAAATTACAAACACAAAGAAAAGAAAAACAATAAGACAACAAAAAAGATATTCTAACTGAGAAAGGACAATACCACAATAAGCTAGTAGACATTAAAATAAATAAAATGTAAAATACAGTTATGCAAAACAGTAACAAGTAGAGTTTGGGTTTTCCAAGTTAAGACTGGAAGCCAAAAAGCCAGTCCATACAGCAGGTCTGATAAAGCCCATCTGATACAATAAATTTCCAAAAGACTGTAATTTTCTGTCTGTGCTGTTTGCCTGGCAGGTCCACGGTAAGTGCGTGTGCAGACACAACACGGCCGGTGACCACTGCGAGCGCTGTGCACCTCTCTACAACGACCAGCCCTGGCAGGCTGCCAATGGCATCACGGGGACACCGCACGAGTGCCAGAGTGAGTGATGGGGCAAGAGAGTCAAATGCAGTAGTAGGACACACAGCATGTAGACTTATCTCGAAAATGGATTTAGTCTCATAAATCACATGTGACCTTTTGGACGCTCGTGCATGATTAATAAAAGAGCAGCTCCTCTTTTCCTTTCAGCTGCAGTAAGAGTTGTCACTATTGTCACCAGGGCTTTAAAAGAAAAACCTCTCTGTCTGTTTTATTGCACGTGTCCATCTAAACCCAGAGTGCAAGTGCAATGGTCATGCCAAGAGCTGTCACTTCAGTCGTGGACTGTGGCTGGCGACAGGACGGCGGAGCGGCGGTGTGTGTGACGACTGCCGCCACAACACAGAGGGCCGACACTGCCAGAACTGTAAAAGGGGCTTCTTCAGAGACCCCAGCCGACCAAAAACTGCCCCTGACTCCTGCAAACGTAAGACCCTTAAACTCCTCAGAGTCTATCCTCTTTTTCCTTTAAAGGGATGGTTTGGATTATTTGAAGTGGGGTTGTGTGACGTATTTAGCCAAGCCAAGTCCATTGGCAAAAACAGTAATATTATTGGAGTCACTGGTCTACTGCTGCCTCAATCAGTTGTTTTTGTGTGTGTGTCTGTGACTTCAGGGTTTGTTTGGGTTCACGAAAGTCACACAATAACACACAAACACAAACTAACTGATCGAAGCAGTGGTAGTTGAGCAACTCCCCTATTCTACATGGTAAAATCACTGTCTTGTCAATGGAGTCTGGTTGTTTTGGAGAGAGTGATATTTAGCTTATATAATGGCAGTTTCCCATTGGAAAAGGCTCACTGACAGCAAGGTAAAGCAGTGAAAATATTCTCTATATACTTACACTTAAAATGATATTGCTTTTATAAAATGGGAGTTTTTTTAGTTGGCTGAAATCAACCTTGTGCAAGTTCACACTTCACACAAGCTAGCTCACTGTCACAGACACTCCAGTCTGCAGTGTAACGCAGGTCAAACACTTCATGCCGCATGATCAAGGAAAGTTTTTATATCATGTTGACACTCTGGTCCATAAATGTGCACTCCATCTGCTGCGAGACTGCATCACACTTTTTCTTATCAGCTGAGAATCATTTTCTCTCTCAGGAGTGAATGACGTTCATAAGTTACAAACCGACCCGTTCAGTCCAAAAAAAAAATTCTTCAATGCTCCTTCAATGAACGCCACTTGTTCATGAACAAGACAGGCTAAAATGTGTTTTGTTGCTGACCACTGCTCCTGCTGCTTCTCCAAATCGGGGACATGCCAACTCCCATGTGCTGTAGGTAATACTCCGACTATGGATCAGTACTTCATACAACCCCGCTTTTAATACTCCGAACTATCCCTTTAAACCACAACTCTGTCTGGATGAAAGCCAGCGGAGAATTCCAATTAAGAGCTGTAGCCTTTGATATTTTGAGGACAGTAATGGAGATTTGATTTTTCCTTTGGCCCTCCAGATTAAAGTAGATTGATCTCTTTGATAAGGGTATTTTCCCGCAGCACCTCTCTGACTCGCCGCCCTGCCAGTGATGAGATAGTAAGATGACTCTCCTCCCGCTCCTTAGTAGGAGTGACGGAGACCGCACTGTTTTGGAATGTGACTGTAATTGCAAACAATGGAGGAATTTCCCATGGACCATGCAAGCACATTTTTCCCATTCTTGCCCTTTCCCCCTCGACAGGCATGCTGCAGCATTTTTTTAAGAGCAAACAAACCGTTTTTGGAAACAAATGAAGCAAGACTGTAAGAAAAATCAATCTGTCATCACCAGCGACCATCAGGCAGTGGGTATGACAGCGCGGAGAGGGAGTGATTTACTGTTTGTTTTTGCTGCAGCTGCTTTAAAGCATGTTGGGTACACACTCTCAGCTTGTCGCTTGTTACAGGAGGATGATAAAATACATTTAACTTCTATATCGCCTTGGGAATTCACTGTGTGCACTCTAAATATGTTTGTGCTTATATAAATGTGTTTGTCCTCTGAATAATGTACACTGAGTGCTTCGAGGTCCCTGCCAGAAGAGGAGACACGTCCTTTTACTAAAGGTGGAAAAAGTATGCACATTATTCCCTGAAGCACAAGAACAGATACTTGTTTAAAAAAAGAAGAAGTACTAATTCAGCTTCTTTACTCAAGTAAAAGTAAAAAAGTACAGGCTCTGAAAGGTATTCAAAGTATGAAAGTAAAAAATAGCCCTCTGATGGACACTTCTGTGCAAAGACATCTCAACGTCACTGTCTCCCTGCGGTTGAGTCTCCCTCTCTGTCCATTTCGTCATTTACGTTGCTTTTGTCTTGATATGTCTTTTATGTCTTTTTTTCTTCTTGTGCGTCTTTTTCATTTTGTTGCATCTTTTGTGTTGTTTTTGTCTTTTTTTTTTATCTTTTGTTGTCTTCCATTCATGACTTTTATGTCTTGTTTTGTCTTGTTAGATCTTACATCTTGTGTCTTTTTCATCTTGTTGCGTCTTGTTAAGTCTTTTACGTCTTTTCTCTGCTTGTTATGTCTTTCACATCGTTTTGTCTTGTTACATCTTTTTCACCTCGTTCCATCTTTCATGCCACTTTTGTCTTGGCACGTTTTTTTCATTTTGTCATGTCTTTTTTGTCTTGTTACATCTTTTACATTGTTTTCATCTTGTTACACCTGTCATGCATGATATGCTCTGCTGGATAGACAAAGGAATCGTTGTTTTTGTTTTTTCCATCCATTATGGCGGAAGGCAGCACACAATACTCAAAATAAAAATACTCAATTTAAATGCATTAAAACTACAGTCTGTTGTTGAAATGTAGAGAGTAAAAGTAAAAAGTTGTCAGAAAAATAAATACTCTAGTGAAGTGAAGATACCTGAAAAACCTACGGAAGTACAGTGACAAAGTATTTGTACTTAGTTACTTCCCACTGCTGCTTTTTCCTCACGAGCAGAAATATTAACATGTGGTCCTCTTGTTCTGTCTCCTTTGCAGCCTGTTCCTGCCACCCTGTAGGCTCCGTCCTCTCAGGAGGTAGCCCTCTGTGTAACCCTAGCAGTGGGGAGTGCACTTGTAAGCCCGGTGTCGGAGGTCCCCGCTGTGACAGCTGCATGCTGGGATACTGGGGGCTTCATGAATACGGCTGCCGTCCATGTGACTGCACAGGGGACTGTGACCCCTACACCGGCGACTGCATTTCTGGGTGAGAGCCAAGACTTAATCCATATGTATTGGTACTTGGGTGTAGTGATGTATGGTGTAGAGGCAGAGTGCATTCTGGATGATTAACACTGAGCGGAGCCCTGCCTGCCTCTGACTGGTTTTTTACCTCTGCGGCACAGCTCAGATGTGGAGGTCTTCTATACAGCCACTGGCCACATGGGACACAGCAGCAGCAATAATAGTGAGACGGCACTCTTTAGGGTAGAGGAGCTTTTCTCTGCACTGCACCACTCTGGTGAGTCACAGGTCATAATCACACTTAACTCTCTGCACACTCATCAACGCACACAGATAAAATGCGGCTGTTTTGATCTTCAAATCTACACATCAGAAGGAAGTGATTAATGTGAGTCATGTTTCATTTTTCCAGAGAAATGTGAGTGTGTGGAGGTAACCCTGGGCAGCCCTAAACTCTTCTGTGCTGCAGAGTATGACTATGGTAAGTGCTTTCTGAAAGAGGGAATTGATTTAGTATTGGGTGACAGTGAGACCGTTCAGCAACATAATGGAGTCTGTGGCTGTTTAAAACCCATCAGACCTGTCCATAATAGAATTCTGAATGTTGAAAAATGAAAAATTCACCTGGGTCTTCCACTTTATATCCAGTGTAGTGATCCCTTAAAAGTCCCTGTATTTTATTATAAACAAATTTTTTGTTTACTTCCCATGTTACTCACCAAAACACATTATAGTCCTGGAAAAAAAAACACTACACCAACATCTTTTGTCCTCAGTGGGAAAGGGTACAATTTGCAGGTCAAACAGCTCTCCAGGTCAATGACTCTTGTATCACTGAAGCCAATCAAATGTGTTTAATGCATTTTCTTCCACATTAAAATTTTGCAGTTTGCAAAGTTTTGAAACCTGCATTATTTCCATTCATGTTTACTTGCTAGCACTCTTCTTCCTCTCTGTCTTAACCGGCGCATTGCTGTATTTCTTGGTGCATAAGAAACTTGTGCAACTATCGGCAGTGATCTCATCACCTGCATCCTTGTGCACATGCACCAGAATAAACAAAACAAGGACCCACTCACAAAATCGCTGCATAATGCTACTAGTGTTTAAGACCCAGAGAGTGTCTTTAAAGAGGTTCTACTGAAATTCCCTGCCTAAACTTGCAAGAAAAAAAGGTCAAAATTAATGCAGCAGAGGCCAAAATATCTGACTTTTACTCCATAGCATGAATTAACACTGGGTCACTTGATTCCCATGTTGCAGCACAATAGCATCTTTTTAGACTCTCACTGCCGAGCCCACATCTTTCAAATTCCATGCCCCCGGTTTATAATGAAGGCTGTCTGTCAAACATTTTCGGTTTCCAAAATCATTATCAGTCTGGGTATTTTCCAGGACTTGAACATCTCCTCCAGTTGTTTTCAGATCCTTGGTGGTTCGAGTTTTACTAGTAAACTGATTTAGATGTGCAAAATTAAATAATTTAACCTCAGAAATGTATTAAATGTATTAAGGATTTTTGTAGTTGGTAGGCTGCTGCTTGCTGCTTTGATTATTGACTTTGTGTTGCATTGACAGTGCTGGTGGTGAGGGTGATGTCAGCTCACGATAAAGGCTCCCATGCAGAGGTGGAGGTCAAGGTCAAGAAGGTTTTGCACCAGAACCCTCAGATGAAGATCCAAAGGGGGACGGTCACTCTTTACCCAGAGTCCTGGACCATCCAAGGCTGCACCTGTCCCATCCTCAACCCAGGTCAGCTGCAGCCACTTCCAATGAGTCACTTTATTGCTCACAGTGCAGAAGCTTATTAATTAGTCGACTCTTGAGTGGACAACCTGCCAGCTTTGTGCTGAATAGAGAATCTTTGTCGCTGCTCGAGGAGGCTTTGAGCGGGTGCCAATGTCCCAGCATCACTCATTTAGAGTGGACATTTACAGCTTAAAGATTAGAGCCACCTCACTGTTACGAGACTATTGCACTTCTACAACTTTCACAATAATCATTTCTGGCAACATTCATCTGAGCCAGTCATAGCAGCTCAGTGTTTAACTGGTTGATTATAGTTATATAATGATTTTACATAAGGTGATTTCGCTCCTGTTCTGTGTAGTTTAGTGACATTCACAGTTTATGTTCCGCTCTCTCGTCCCCAGGATCTGAGTATGTGGTGGCCGGTCACGAGGACTGGAAGACCGGCCGGCTGATGGTCAACACAAAGAGCCTGGTTAAACCATGGAAACCGAGCCTGGGACGCAAATTCCTCCACATCCTCAGAAAAGACTGTGGCCACTGGTAGGGATTTACGGAGCCCCTAAGGAGACATGAGGGAGGAAAAATGTAGATATGTGGGAAAAAAATGAGTGGAGGAAAAAATAAATGAATGGGTGAAAAAATATTATGGGTGGGAAAAATAATTCCTGCCTAGAGCAGGTTGTATAAATGAGAATTAAGTAACGTTAAAGCTAAAAATACAGACATAAATGTTACTAAGCTAATGTTCGATAGTTCACATGTCCATGCCCCATAATAAAATAAACTTTGAAAAGCGTATGGTATAGGTAAAAGTAGAGAGAGAGAGAGAATGCAAAAAAGTTTGTGAGAGAACGCAAGAGCTTGGGGAAGAATGCAAAAGTTTTATGAGGGAACCCAAAACTTTTGTGAGAGAGCGTAAAAGTTTTGCCGCAAAAGTTTACAAGTAAATGTAAAAGTTTTATGAGAGAACGCAAAGGTTTTGTGAGGGAACACTAAACGCAGAAGTTTTGCAAGAGAACACTGAAGTAGATTATAATGTAGTAATATTTTTTCACCCATTTGTTCATTTTTTCCCAACTATCAATTTTTCTCTCTCCTCCATGTCCCCTTAGGGGCTCCACAGGGAATCGCCAAGAACTGCAAAGGACAGACGGATGGAGAGGCGAAGGATCGTCTGTGATGTACAGATGATTTGTTGGATGACTGGAGGAGGGAACAGAGGGACTGTTTGAATCAGGCATTTTGCTTGGACGCTGAAATGAAAGCAAAAACCCCGTGCCTGCTGCAGGGATTTCACTGTTTCTCCTGATTCCAAAGACGAGTCCACTGCCCCGAGAAACAGCTGCAACGCTACAAATGCTGCGGTTGTTGTTAAGCTAAGCACATAGTGTAAGCAGATACCTCGCCAGAACTACAGTCACCAAAGAATCAAAGAGGAGAAAGCAAGCCATAAAGACTTTGAATGAATTCCTGTGCTACTGTATGATATGCCTCAACTCATAATTCTTCCCAGGTTGTAAAACAACAAGGAATCCATGTTAAATACTCAGTTATACTTTATTTTCCGGCCAAAGATGCTCAGAGTTGATGAGCCAAAACACAGTCACGTCCTACTGTATCAATTTCATTGAGAGCTGTTTACTTTGAAATCTTGCAGAGGCGCAGACTGAATTATCTTTGTCGTCTCACAGATATTGGCGATAAATCATGAATGAGTCAACAACAGAATGCGTGTGAGCGTGTGTGTGTGTGTGTGTGTGTGAGGGCGTAGATGTGTGTGTGCATATGCTTGATGTCCTTGGCGGAGAGGCGGCAGGTCAGAACAAGTAACTCCTGGATGAGAGGAGTGGATGAAAAAAACATTAAAGGAATCAGACGGACTAATCTGAACAGCTCTGCTCTGCTCAGGCACACTCACCCGCCTGCCCGCCTGCTGTCTGACAAGAGCAAAACACACTCGGCTCCTCCACCCTCTCTCTCTCTCTCTGCTCTGGAGTACATGCAAACGGCTGAAACACTGAGGATTGAGTTACAAGAGTGGATCATTGTCGGGTTGATTCTGTGAGGATTTTCTGGCTGTCCTCGTACGGCCTGCTTCCATATGAGGAGGATTCACTTGAGAAGGCCTCTCTGAACCCGACCCAGTGGGAGCCAGGGTGTGTGTGTTTGAGTGTGTGTGTGTGTGTGTGAGAAAGTGAGGCACACACTCTTTAACATATGCTTCTCTTTTTTGGCCTGTGACTCCTGCTGCCCCAAAATAAATACGTATTATTATTCATTGACATCACAGCGTATCACAACACAGAGTCCACAGGCCATTTTTGAGCCAGGCCCGGTTAAGAATAGTCCTGGTCCACTGTCTCCGAGGAGAAGGACAAACTCTGTGAGGAGACATGATGCATTCCTCAAACATGACATCACCGCGCGTGCCCTTGTCCCAAAGACTTTACCAAAATAAGAGAAAATGGGGCTGGATTTTCTTGTAAAGGACAAAGTGGTGATTTAGGGTGCATGATTGCACTCTTCCATCATTGTGATATTTGTAATGCTATTTCTGTGTGCCCTATATGTTCTCTTTTTTTCCATCTAAACTGCATAAACTACACGTCAGTGTGCTCCTTCTTAATGCTTCTGGGAAAAGTCTCTTTCATTACACGGTGACATTATGCTGAAGCATGAGGCTATGAATAGCCTGATGTAACATCTTCACTTGTGGAGGTCTCTGACTGATGTCTGACCCATGTTTTAGTGCCGCCCTCCGTTGGTTAAAAGAGAGAAATACACCTTTAAATCATCAGTTATTGGTAATGTAAGTGAGTGTGCTGAACTGTTAAGCCTTTAGAAATATGTACACATTAATCAATGCAAGATTTATAACAATTTATTTCTTATAAAACTGCCTCAAATTAAAATAGAGCAAAGAAATATAGAAATATAAATATTTCTTAGCAGTTTTTTCCTCACAAGGTCTTAAAGGGACAGTTCACCCCAAAATGAAAAATACATCTTTTTCCTCATTCTTGTAGTGCTATTTATTCATCTAGAAGGTTTTTGTGTGCAGAGCTGTACAGATAATCTGCCTTCTCTTCGATATAAAGGAACTAAATAGTTGGTGGTGCCAAAAGTGCTAAAAGAAAAGCAATACATTTGAAAAACTCAACAGCAGTGTCTCTTTCCAGAAATCATGACCCAAGAAATTTAAAGTTTTATGAAGGAACTATATTATTTCTACCATCCGCTAAACATTTCACGTGTCAGCTAGCTCAGAGCTTTGCTGAGGATGACGACATTATGTTTACATGTCACGCTGTCACAATCACCAGCCTCTGCTGCATGAGCAGATGCACGCTTCATTATTTTCTGCACCACGACAGGGTTGTCAGGTGTAGTTCGGTAGAAATAAAATAGTTCCGTGAGTTTGACAGGGTTTCTTCTTGTTTCATAAAGTTAAATTTAAGACATTTTTAAGAAAAATATGAATGCAAATTAAGGCCTATTTCTCATTTTTACTAGTCCAGACTTGAGTGGATTGTGATCGAGCTGGACTTCAGTGATGCTCCTGATGTGAATACAGAACAATATTGGGTGATATTATGTGGAAAGTTCTTAATTTGAAGCATTTTCTTGCAGAAGGTGCAGCGGGCTTCACATCTGTCGTTTTCAAAAAGCTTCAACCAAACACTAAAAGCCCTGTTCTTGAGCCAGGTCTCGTAGAACCTGCACTTATCCATATTAGACGAAAGCAACGTTAAGGGAAACATTGTTTCTTATTACCTTTAAGCGCTATTTTTTTCAGACTTTGTGCAACATACAACTGTAGTTAAATTATATTTGAGAGAAGGCAGACATCTCCGTGGCCGATAACTCCAAAACTCACACCAAAATATTGTAGATGTGGATTAATTCACACAACATGCTGGAGAAAAAATAATGTATTTCTGATTTTTTTGGGTGAATTATCCCTTTAACAAGGCAATGAAGCATAGCATTGTTAGACGGACATGGTTAGTCCGCCAAAACCTTTTTTGCATGATTCTTTTGCATATATTTCTTTTGCATATTTCCTAAAAGCAGCACATCAAAAATATGACTAAAATGACAACACTACGTTTGTTAAAGGTACGCCCTTTGTCTATTGGCTCAATCCTTTGGAGAAAGAAAATGAAATACTAGTAAGCTACTGCCATGACACAAGTCTTTTGCTTTTGCTAGAATAATTACCTAAAGGTGCTAAAGCAGTGGAAACTTAGGTGAGAGAAATATTGCATAATTGCTATCAGTCTGCAGAGGTTTGTTGTCTCAGAGCTGTCATGCTCCTCCTGCCTCGCCTTGAGTTTTTGGCGCATGCTCAGTAGTCGTCTCCCCGGCTCACTACCTCCTTGCAGGTGGGCCTGAGTAGGATGGTGTGCTCGTACTGGGCGGTGTAGCTGCCCTTGATGTCGCAGAGAGGTGGGTACGGGTCTATGATGCCAAGGTCGCACAGATTCTTCAACGCCATCAGGTACTTGCTCTCGCCCAGGCGGTCCAGCCAGCGGCGGCAGAATGCCAAGGTCCCAAAGTTCTCATTGATCACATTCAGCAGATGTTTAGCCCTTGGAAGTCTGAAGCACAGAGTCAACAAAGAGTCAACAGTGAGACAAACTGGAGACGGACTCTGTGGGTGTAAACGAACATGAAGATATCATTCTCTATTCACACTTTCTTTTAAACATGAGAACCAAATCAACCTATAAATAATTTGCAGCAATACCTTATTGCAACCACTTCATCTTCTATAGTCTGAAAGCTTTAAAATCATGGAAAAGAAACCTAAACCTCATCCAGATAATCTAGCTACATTAATTGTTAGATAGTTAGTTAGCTAGCAATTTAACTTAAGATGTGACTTGTGGTTTTTCAGGTCCCCCAGCAACATATTTTAACCATCTTCAATATTTGGCTTTCTTTTCATCACAGATGAGCCTTGCACATGGCATATCAGGAAACAGTAAAGAGGAAAGTTAACATGTCTGAAATGAAACCCTAGATTTGCAAATTTCAGATGCAAACTTTATTCAGCACTGTAGTGCTTGATTCTGTAATGATGGACATTCTGGGAGACGCTCTCAGACCCTCTTGTCTCGCAGAGTTTGAAGCGTATCTGCAGTCATACAAGGATAACACTAATTTTATTGTCTCTGTCTGAAGTACTTTAAAGTACTTTATGTGCTCTAAACACTTAACATCTTCTTAGACTATACATAAAGACAAAAATAAGCAATGGAGGGTATATGGCTAGAAAACAAACAAATAGAGCATTGATAATAACAGACATCAGTGCACCATTCACAGTAAGTCCAAAAGTGACAAATCATGCTGTTGTAGGTGACTTGGCTATTTTACAAGGTACAAGATTCATTTATTTATTTTACAACACTGGGTTGTATAACGAGATGCTAGTTGTATACAACCTTTATGCTGTTCATAAAAGAAAAATTATATACCTGAACAAATAAGTCATAAAAATAAACTTTTTTATTGTGGAGTGCAATAAGAGACTTGGGATGCTGTTACAGCCTGAGGAAAGGCACAATGAAGAAACAGCATGTACAAATCTTGCAAGAGTTTCGCTAATCTCGTAAATCTAGGGTTCCCTTCCATCACAGAGGTTCCTCCGGGTACAAAGTTTGCTCAGTTGTTAGAGGAACACAGAGTGAAAAGAAGTGGGTCTTAGGAAAGGTGTGTTTATATCTGTAACTCATGCATCAGCCCAGGGATTATAACTATATAACTGTAACTTTATCTGGTACAATACATGTGTTGTTTGTTGAATTGAAATGAATAACTAAATATTTTCAACACAGGGATGAGATGAAAACAGCAGATCTGACCTTATTGGTACGTGTCCAACATTGAAGTTTTTCATGTAATGTGAGCACTCCATGTCATCGTGGACTGCACCTCTTCCTGTGCTGCCAAATGTCTCAATGGCGTAAGCTTCACCTTCCTGAGAGCCAAAAAAAAAAAAAAAAAGATAAAAACACTTTATTTGGTTGTTGATGTAAAATGTACAATTTCAATGACAAAGTCACAGGATCAGACTGTATCTGTGCACCTGTCCTGCAGGGCTGAGTGGGTGTGATGTTACTGAAAGGACAAAAACACTCCAGGGGGACTGAGAGAGTAAATTTAACAAAAACCTCTGGATGCCAGTGGCTGACATATTCACGTGCAGTCTATTAAGGACAGTGCTGTCCTTTCTGCGAGTTGATTGGCTGGGTTTCATTGGCGTTTTGTGTCTCTATCAGCGCGGTGGCTGTTGTTGGAGTCCCTGTGGTATTAGCTGATAACACTGCGACACCCTCCCTCGCTGCACCGATAATCAGTCAAAGTGCTAGCAGCCCCGTGGCACGCCCAGCTGCCACTCCAGCCGTGCACTCTGATGATCACAAAAGAGGGTAATGGCCTTGTTACACCAACACACTTCAGCTAAAAATAAAGCACATAAAGCTGCCACATCAGCAGCAGCCCTCCCCCCCCCCCCCCCCCCCCCTCCTGGAACCATCAGGTAAAAAGCCTGACGCAGCAACTTGCCAATTAAAACGCTCAGTTCTGTCCAAGTACATGCATGTGCTGCAGCTGTACAAGCGTGTGTGGGGCAGGCGTGGATCTCTGCGTCAGTCTTGGGAAATGTAAGATAGTGCAAAGCCGTGTTTCTCCTTGGTGAAGCGGCGGCCTGTTAATGAACTTCTGGACGCCCACGACTCAGAGATCCTGCGGTGAAATGAGGGGCTGGAGTTTGAACACGTGTTGCCACTCGATGCGGCTGGTAATTCCATTAAAGGTGTAATTAAAGTGCTGACGAGGGTGACTAAGAAGCTGTTAGAGCGGTGAATTGGAACACTTCTCCACACCCTGTCGTAACCCTAACCAGCCACATGTTCTTCCAATTACACTTAAGAATTAAAAAGGGTTTATTTATACGCAAGGTCAAGCAGCTAATAAAGGTTTAATTTCAGATGCTCCAGTGAAAAAAAAAAAGAGGCTGCGGTGTTGTTTCGTGCTCCAGAATCTGGTCGCATCCACATTTGGCTCAGATGAAGTGATATTCGAAGCTGCACAAACCTCCATCCTCGTGGCCTCTCCGCCTTTAACAATAGGGACTGTCTTCCCTGAGTGTATCCTGTACGGTCCAATGGAGTGGCCATTGAGGTTCCTGATTGGCTTCACTGTGGAGAGAAAACACCACACAGAGGCTTAACAGACAGGAAGCAACACATGAAGAAAAGATGATCAACGACCTCACGTTACCTTGATATGTTTTCCCATCGATCTCCACCTCGTAAGACTCCATGACCTCCTGAATGGTCTCGCCGACGTCGCACAGGCGCACATCAATCCCTGCAAACTGGGACAGAGGGGTGTTTACTCTCGCATCAGTACACAGCATCACTCGTCACACACAGACAGTCTGGACAGTAAAAGAATATTTGGCAGCGGGTAGAGTACTGAAAATCTATACTCAAATAAAAGTACAATAACTCCCATAAAGAATGACTCAAGTAAAAGGAAATTTTAGGGTGCTGCAATCCTGAAAGTAACTTAAACACTGAATTTGGTACATTAACTGCTTACTAAAGCACACCAATTAAAAAAAACAACAACAAACCACTGGCTATAAGATAAACTGATGTCAATTTCAGTTGCACCATTAATCTAAATATTACTGAAATCACAATATGGCACGAAAGCTGCAATTTTTCGATAAGAGAAAAAGTGTGACAACAAAGCATTGTAATAAAGTATTTTAGTGCTGCAGAGATGCACTGGCTTACAAATTAAATTAAATTGTGATGCAAAAATGTTCATTCACACCAACCGGTAATCATATCACAGTCACAATATCTGTCATAATCATCAAAATATAATGTCAATAACAGGTTACAAAGGACAAATGAACATATCTGACGTTAGCTGGCTGACTGCTTTTTAACCTGCAGACTAGATGCAACAAAGGTATAAATGGCAAAAGTAAAAAGAAGATTTCAGACTCAAAAATCTACTTGAGTAAAGAGTAAGAGGCACAGTCAAAAAAAGAAACATGAAAAGTACTTAGTACATGTAGTTCCTTTACTTGTTTCGTCCCTGAGGCGCAAATAAGGAACAAATCAGGAACTAACTGCTCATCAATAAACAGTAGTTTCTGAAAAACTCTCAATATTTTATGATAGTTTCCTTAACAGGTAGCTACTATGTTAATTAAACCTAATTAAGTGTTTGCATTTCATTGTTTATTGCAACTTCCTGTGCTCCTGATTATTTGAGTCTCGATACACTTTAGATATTAATCATATGAAGTGTATATTGTACCTCTTACACTTGCTTTTTATGCCCAATATTGTATAAAGTACATGCTCAAATCCTGTATAAATATTTTAGGTTTTTAAGGTTTTGTATCAGTTCTAGGGAATCTGCAAACTTGCAAATTTGCCTTTGACAGCTACCTTCTGTTTTTAGAGCCGTTAGCTATTAGTATGCATCTGCTCTTGTGCTGACCTTTGATATTTTTTGGTTTTGCAGTTTTTCTCATCTTAATCATTACATCCTCATTATGTACACATTAGTAACTATTTATGTGTCACATCAAGTCACATTTAGCCACCAAGTGTCCAACATTACAGCTGGACAGAACTAATTTCTCAATAACTGCATTGTTTGTGAGGATTTAATTGTAATAAATTGCAATCTGGATGTGAATATTAATGTGATCTGATTATGTTGATTCGTGCTGCTTGATGAATAGTCATGATTTCTTAACAAGAAGTGCATGCATGAGCATGACATTAGGGGTAAAAGCTGTTTACCTTGATGCCGGTGTTAGTTGCATCTCTCACAGCCTCCAGCAGCCTGTCAAACTTTGGATTGAAAGTGACGGTGAAGGCACAATCTATGATTCGTCCTGAAAGACCAAAACATTTACGTTATGCATAACAGTTTCTGTGAGGTGATCATTTTGCAGAAATCCTCGGCATGTGTTAATCTAAAAAAAGAAGTGGAAGTTAATTAAGTCGTGAGAGCAGTTTATTTCTGGCAGTAAGAATTATAATGCAATCATCATTTTACCGTGTCGTAATAAATGCCAAGTGTGAAATGGCACAGCATTACTCCAAAAGCACTTAAAAAGTTATTAGTGAGCTCTTACCGTTGATGTGCGTTCCAAAGTCAATTTTGCAGACGTCGTCGTAGCGCAGCACGGTGGGGTCTCCTGCGTTGGGGGTGTAGTGGGCAGCACAGTGGTTGATGGAGCAGCCGGTGGGGAAGGCTAGGCCGGCCTTTAGCCCGTTTTCTTTGATGAGCCTCCGGGAGCAGTCCTCCAGCTTCTCACTGCCAGAGAGAGTGCAGCACAAAGGGACAAAGGATGACAGGAACAATGAGACCGTTGTCAGGACAGATAATGCATCCCGAAGCATCCTGCTCTCTCTAAACATTTTTAAAACAGGCTGGGTCAAAGGAGTGCTGAAATCATATGAGTAGCCAAGATTTAAGTCCATTAAAGGGATCTCAAGGACAATTTTTCAGTGTCTGTCTCACCAGATGTCAATCATGGTCATCCCTGGTTTGATCCAGCTCCTGACATACGAGCGGACCTGCCGATGTGCCTCGGCCGCCTGCCTGAAATCACTCCACATCTCCTCGTTGGCCCTGTCCAGCGCCCGCTTCTCTTCGCTGGTGGTCCGCCACGCTGCACTGCGCCTGGCGGGAGGCAGACAGGCACGCCGCAGAGAGGAGGCACTCATTAGTTTCTCATTATACACATATTGGTAATGAGGATACGACGCTGGTGTGAAACTCTGCACAGTTGAAAGTGGTGTAGAGCTGCAACGATCAATGGATTTATCAATCAAAAGAATGGATCGCCAACTATTTTGATTAGGAATTAAATGTTTAAGTCATTTTTCAAGCAAAAATGTCAAACACCTGCTGGTTCCAGCTTCTTAACTGTAAGGATTTGCTGCTTTTCTTTGTCAATTATGATAAATGAAGAGTCTTTGGGTTTTGGACCCTTCATTCAACAAAAGAAGCAATTTGAAGACATTTTTATGCTGACATGATGGCTAAAATTTCTTTAAACTGGCACAAATGTCCACTTGGATCCAAGGATGAACTGCTTAGATTTTGGTGGTCAAAGGTCATAGGTCACTGTAAGCTAAAAAAAACAACAACAAGGTTTTGGCCATAATTCAAGAATGCATGTGCTAATTTCACAAAAAAGTCACACAAATGTCTAATAGGATACTTGCAAAGCTGGAGAGCAACTAAATGTAATTGTAATCTCTCACACTTACTGAGAAAAAAGTACGTATCCGTATAAAGATCTGCACTCCATTGAGTGTCGTTTTCTAACTGATTGGTTGATCAAAAGAAAATTAGAAGCCAATCATTTTGTTAATTTATTACTGTCATGTTTTCAAGCAAACATGCCACACATTTGCTGGTTCCAGCTTCTTAAATTTGAGTATTTTCTGCTTTTCTTTGTCATTTATGATAGTAAATAAAGAGTCTTTGAGATTTGGACTGTCAGTTGGACAAAAGAAAAAAAAAAGTTGGGATCTGCTTGAGGTTTCTCCCTGCTAGAAGTTTTTCCTCACCACAGTTGCCTAGTGCTTCCTCTTAGCCACAGCTATTGGGTCTCTATATCCTAAAGAATATAATGAAATATATGTGAAGACTGAATGATTAATTGTGAAAATAATCAACAGATTAATCCCTGATGAAAATAATCGTTACTTGCAACCCTACTTGATACTTTTCAACTGAGGCCAAGTCTTGAGAAAATTGATTTATTTGCTCCTGAAGAGGAAATTAAACCGCACACACCAAACGCTGCACCTCATTATGTTCTCCGATGTGAATAAAGAGCAGAGCAGAGAGACCCAAATAAAAAACTAGGCATGCCACACAGTTTAAGACTACTGCTGAGTGTGAGGGACGATGTGGAGGTCACACACCCGTCTTTCGATGGTGGATATTCGCACTCCTCTCCCTTTGGAAAGTCTCCGCTGGGATAAAGCTCACAAATAGGGACTGAGGGAGGGTCAGTCTGTCCCTTCACTGTGGCCCAGATAGAGAGAAGGAGAAGCAGAGGTAAAAAGAAAACACAAGTTATCCTCCCCACGTTCACGACATTCATATTTTACCTTAAGAACACAGTGCAGTTCCTGACTTACAGATCTAATTAAGTAAGACACCCTTGAGTAAAAGAAACCCACTGAATTATATTGCTAGAAAAATCTGAGACAATATAAAAGCACTTTCAGTATAATATAATGGGTTATATTGCACTGTATTTCAGCGCAACACCGGCATTGTGTGTTTATGTTGTCATTAATTTTGTCCCGTCCGCTTGACATGTAAGGTCCTGTCGCATTTTGTCCTACAACTCCGGCGTCAGTGCTGCATTATGTAACTCTCATCACACTAATTAACCAAGTCAAACAGCTTCTGTGCACCTGTTGTATTTACCCAATGATTCAAAGTGATTCTGATGTAGCCGATTCGGGATGTAGATCTCTGCCGAGGTGCACAGAGACGATGCTATCTGTACCTGTTCAATCAACATAATTATCTGTCTCTGTATCTGTATCCGGCTAGGTGAAAGTGGTGTTCATACTAGAGCTGCAAAAACAATAGCTGATTAATTGATTAGTCACTAGAAAGAAAATTAATTTGCAACTATTCTGATAATTGCTAAATTATTTCAGTCATTTTTCAAGCAAAAAATGTCAAGCATTTTCTGGTTCCACCTTCTTAAATGTGATTTGCTGATTGTCTTTGTTATTTATGACACTAAATGAAGTCTTTAGGTTTTGGACTGTTCTCATCTGTATCTGTATCTGTTCAATCAACAAAATAATCCGTCTCTATATCAGTATTCAGAGAGAAGACCAAACATGCTTGCGGTCTATACCGGCAGTCACATTAAATTGGGTTTTATTTTTAAACCTCACATTCATTGGCAATGCATTTGTTGTGCCTACAGCATCAAAATGAATTAATTATGGCATATAATTAATTATGAAATATATTTTCCCATCCTCATACAGTACTTTTCATCTCTCTTTAGTTTTAGCTAAACTAAGCCTGTGCTTAAAATCCTTCACTTCTCACTCTATGGTGAGTTTGTCGTTTTGCAGTTCTCTCTGAATTATTATACCCCATACAGGGAACTCAGAGAATCCAATAACACATTGTGAAAAGTAGATGGTCACTAACCGAGCTCTCTACACCACCATGTATCGCGCTGAAAGAAAAGCGACAGCGATGACGTAATCAACAGAGCAGTGAGTGGTGTCCGAAAGTCTTTTTTTCTGCTCTTTATAGTGAGCTCACTATCCTCTGCATAGAAATCCCTAGATAGTGAGTAGGGAGAAGTGAATGAGTGTATGATTTTGGACAGGTTTTATGAACTTTCTGAAGCCCACGACTACCACCCCTTTAACTGAGGGATATTGAGAGATCAGAGACTTAAAAAATAAGATTTACAAGTGTATAAAAGTAAAATATCCTTTAGTTGAAGGTAAGAATCTTTTGCATTCTTTTTCTGCATTAAGTCAGTGATTGATTAGGGTAGATGTGACCCTTTTTAACTATGCCAGGTCACCCCTGTAGCTCAGTTGGTAGACTGTGCTGCCCATGTACTGAAGCTATCAGTCCTCTGCAGCGGCACTAGTTCAGTTCCAGCCTGCAGCTCTGTGCCGCGTGTTGTCCCCTCTCACTGACCCCTTTACCGTCATGTCTTCAGCCGTCTCTATATAATAGAGATGATCTTTTACAAAAAAAAACCCTAAGCCGAGGTTATCGTGGAGTTCACTTTTTCTGAATAATAAAGTTACTTCAGGTAGAAGAAATATCTGTTTCTATTGCATTATTTGAGCTTTCCTGAAGATCACATTCAGATCCCTTTCTTACACTTCTATCTAATCTGTCTTTAAATACTGATGCGCTTCTGTGGCAATAAATATTCTGTCACTGTGATGTGTTTCAATTTAAAGTCTGAATTGAGTAAATGTAAATCTAAAGGTAGAATCAGTGGGATTTGTTTAGTAAATGCACCAGAAAGACGACTGTTCTGTCTCATTCTCTAGGTGTCACAGTTTGGGTTAGTAAAGCATCCTGACCACAGCAAAAAAAAAAATAGAAATAAGGCAGGGTCTTTGCAGATACAGCCACAACCATACACTTCTAGTGAGTCATAAGTGATGATTTAAAATGATTATATTTATATGAGTCTATACTTTGTTTTGTTGTAATAGAAAATATTGCATATTATGCCTTTAATTCAAACAGACACAGAGATGTGTTTGCTGCACTGAGAAAAAAAAAATTCTTACATCCTTTCTTCTTTTTCTTTTTCTTCTTCTTTTTTCCAGCTGAGTTCTCGCCCTCATCCCCATCTGTTGAAAGCATCATTAGTTTCAATACAGTTTTGTAAAGTGAGAAATATCGACAGGAGGCTCGGGCACGAGTCCCAGTGTGCTACTGAAAATCAGATATCACATTGCAGATATGACCAGCTGAATTTCAGCGCGCACTTTCAGGGGACTTAAAACTTCAACACAATCCCCCACTGCAGATGATGGTGGTGATGATGATGATGATGGTAGTGGTGGTGGTGAGGAGTTACCTTCTTCTCCGTCCTCCTCCCTGTCTTTATCCTCCAGTGTTTGCTGCTCCAACTGTTTTGTCACATCACCAACACCTCCGGCTTCTCCATCCCCCTCAGCCTCATTTGTCCCTGCTGCAAAGTCACACATCCCCGTGCATGCATGTGCATGTGCAGGTGAACACGCACGTGGACACACACACACAGACATGCATGCACACAAGCACACACACGCACAAACACAGAGGGAGTGAGTGAGTAAATTATTTGTGCTTCAGAGTCATCTCAAGAAAGTGCATCCACTACAACTTGGCAGGGTCTGTGCATAAATTCTTTCTATACCTCTGGAGTCAATACCTCAAGGGCATATGTACCATGCAGCATTATGACATTTAGCCCTTCAAACACACAGCTGTGTGGACCACTCTTCACTTATGGCAGGTCAAATAACTCAAATTTTATTTTCCCACATTATGAACCAGAAATGCTGCAATTATCATCTCGCTCTTTTTGCATAAGAGTGCATCTTACTGCACTAAAACTGTGGTTACTTCTATTACATAATTTCATGCAGCTTAGGGGGGGGGGGGGATTTATAGGATAGAGAACATATTTAATCTGGAGTAAAATTACATTTTATTGCACACATATCTTCAAATGACAGCTTTCATTCAGTTTTAATGTGAATTTTCTCAGAGATTTTCCAGATGAGCGCCCTCCTCAGCTCCAGTTGTTGGGACATCTGGACAGGAATATCCTCTGACAGGTTGAAAAGTCTCCTGTCCCGCATATCTGACGCTCCTGCTCCACATCGAGTGGGCACCAGAGGAGACAATTTTGCGCTATTTTTCCCTCCACGAGCCCCTGACCGCAAAGTGATGCCTCTTACCTGCCGCGGAGGTCTTATTCCTCTTCTTCTTTCTTCTCTTCTTCTTCACTGATTCCGAGGCGTCCGCGTCCTCTTTTTCCTCGTTCAAGTCGTCCCCGTTGAGAAGTTGAGGCTCCACTTCGTGCTGTAGCTGTGGCTCCGCCATGATCAGCGACTGAGAGATGAAGTGACGCATAAGCTGCTGGGAGCCTCCAGTGGTCAGAGCAGAAAAGTGTGCAGCTGCTGGAGGAGGAAGCTGAGCCAATAATGAGCTATTAGACCATCTCTGTGCAACAACTTGACCCGAGCCGGGGAGAGGAAGACGATCCTGCTCTGCAAAAAACTTTAATTTACCCGCAGAAAAAAAAACACATTCTGGGACAAAGTGTAACACAATCCCGCAGTGTGCAAAATGCTTTGCTTATGTGACCATCATGTCCTCATACATGCCCTGTAAAAGCTGCACCGCGCGCCACAATCATCACTTTCTCTGAACATCCCAGTCGCTGCAGAGTTTCAGGTTACCTGTGTGTCTGTGCGCACCTGTGACTGCTGCGGCTCCTCTGTGAGACCCGTGTGTCACTTCTCCGCTCGACACCTTATCTGTTATTGTGAGTAATGTTTTGTTGTTTGTATTCTCACAGATAGCGTTTCAATTTGATGCCGGAGTCGATCATTAATGGTGCGCAACACGAGTATATCTGGAGACGTTTTGTATCCAGGCAACAAGCCCGGCAGCAGCACGCTGGCAGAAGTGAAGGTGGATTTTAAACCACTACAGTTTGGTTTTGTTGGTGTTTTGTTGCAGGGACGTGTCCTGCGTGGCGAATTTTCAGAGCAAAGTCGATTCGTTTCAAGGAAATAATGACTTCTTCTTCTGCGCTGACAGACTTCAGGACTGGGCCTTTGTATTTCTTTGACCAGGTGGGCTAATGATTCATTACGCTGACTGTGGTTTAAAGGAACAGAAAGACATTAACTTTGTAATTTACCTCTCTGCAGCCAAGAAGGCGGAACAGAATTAAAGGGACACGAAGCCACATTTTGTATTTGGCAAATGAAGCAGCCCGGTTAGAAGAAACAGCACAGAGGTAATATAATTAAATTCACTTACAAATTGTTTCACTTTTTTTACACCGTAAAACTGAATGTTCAGTTTAATCAGCTGTAATAAGAAATGGAAACTGACTTAAAAATTCCATCCTTTTCTGTTTTCTAAACTTTTTCATTAATATGAACTTTACTGAACATAGAATAATGGGTTTTTATACTCGATATTATTTAATTCTGTTAACTGAAAATATTTAAGTTACCTTAACCAATTACTTTTATTTAACTGTAATCAAAGAGTATGTATGTATGTAACACTCCAAATATTTAAGCTCTGATAACCTCCAGCTTTTAGTTAATGAACTCTAAAGAACTGATTGCCTCATTTTTTTGAGTTCTGCTAATTAATTTAGGTTTTTCAGTGAGAGGAGCAATTAGTAGTGAGAGTACATGAATTGTCATGTGTTCATACATGTATTAATGCATAAAAGAGCATGAATTAATTCATGTTGTACCTCATGAACAATCAGGAAGAATGAACAGAGGCCTATCTCATGCATGACTTCATGGGTGTTCAACAGGAGGTCAGTGACCCCTAGGGGGTCCTTTGAGTGACTGCAGGTGGGGGGCAGATTATTATTTGATTAAGATACTCAGTAAAATGAATCCAACATATCATTAACAAAAACAAATTGGCCTATTTGTTAAACAATCAAACAAACCCCATGCAGTCATGTGATTCAGTTTAGGGTTCACAACGTTGGGTATCTTGAGGCCCATTTCAGTCAGACAGCTCACGTTTTGGAAGGTTTATTTCAGCAGCAGGATGTAGTTAGAGTTTGGCGTCTAGGTGAATGATGAGCAAATTCCTGAGCCCCCTCTCGGAGCCTGCAGGTGGATGCAGGGGTGGTGGTGGGGCTAAAAGAGGAGGCAGCAACACAGCAATGCCCCTGGCAGGCAGAGGGAGAGATGGGAGGTTTTAGAGGTTTAAATAGACTGCCAGATTGGAAGGGTGTGTTCGATATGTACTATGACAGAAAAGGAGAACAAATAAAGTGGGCTGTGCCATTATGAGTCCCAACTTAATATTCAAGGTCATATTTCTTAACCACACACTTTGGAGCTTTTAGAGAGACGACGCCACAGCTCCCTTCCTTCCCTCTGAACAAAACTGAAGCCAAAATATCCTGGATAGGAGCACTGTGCTGGAACCACACTCTCGAGTTCATGCTCATACAGCTGGCTGACTCAATCACGAGCAGAGCTCAGCTGTTTATCATCCACTTTTTATAGCATCAAATAAGTAATTAAAACTAAATTTATCAGGGAAATGAACACTTGAGCAAACATCAGTGTGATAAGAACGACCTTACGTGACTGAATCATCTTTGGGAAAAATTTATTTAGTTTGTACTTTGATGTTTATTTTGGCTCATGTCCCATCTGCTAACACGGAGGAGGCAGGATATATGACCTATACTGCAGCCAGCCACCAGGGGGCGATCAATCTCCCCTACTTAAGGAACAACCAGGAATGTACAAGGATTAACAGAACCTCATGCATGAGGTTAAACCTTGTACGTTCCTGATAGTACCACATGAATTAATTCAGGCTTTTTCATGCTTGAAGTCATGTATGGATTAATTATAATTCATCTACCCTTACCATAAAAAATCACCCATTTTTGTTTCCTGTGTCTAATAAAGTCTTTAATTTTTCTCACTGTAGTGGAGAGAATGACATCAAAGAAGGTAAAGGGGATGAGCTCACCCAGAGGCTGTCAGGTGAAACATGTGCGGACGGTAAACCTGATACCTCTCCACCTCCACTGAACATAAAGGACCATGACCCGGTGAAGGCGTACAAGCGAGCGGCCCCTCAGTTATTAAATGACTTGGCTTGCCTGCTTTCACAACACAAGTGGACTGAGAGGGGCTGTATTCCCCACGGGATTGTAAATATTCTGAATTACTCCTGGCAGGATCTGACCGCAGGGGTCGTGCACTTGGAAAGTCCTGAACAGGCCAACAAACGAGGAGAGTCCAAAGGCTCCTTGAAGTTTCTGGACGACGCTCAGTCCTGTCAGGCGTCCGCCAACGACAAGAGGGAGGCCAGAGAGAGAAACTCATGTGCTGTGGAGAGCGTTGGTGCCTCAGCGAGAAAACTGCAAGTTAGCTCAAATCCGCGTCTGAAAAAACGCAAACAAAATTACAGCAGAGGTAAATGAAGCTTCTGGGGAGGCCCTCAGAATCACCACAAATGTTCAGGATGTTCAAAATGACATGAAACCTGTAGGTTCACTTGACACAAATAATCATCCCTTGTGAGACTGACATATTTTTCATGTGAAGTTAACAAGTTTTCATTATTTGGTTCATTTGACTAAAAATTATAAAGCAAATAAGTCTAATTGCTTTACTTTGTCATGTTCAGCTTGGTTCAACTTAATATCTTAAACTTAGTGAACATGTTTTCTCAGGGTTAGTCAGATTGACTCAGTTGATTTTTACAAAACTGAAATAAGACTTTAAACTGATTACTCAACCTAAATTCAGTTAACTGGCATTATCAAGTTGAACCAGATTAAAATTATTAACTGTGCACATCAAAAGTTTTGTGTACAAACCTGTTTACAAGAATCTTTTTAAGTTGAGTGAGCAAATTGGCATTTACAGTCGCTTTGACTGACTAATTTTGTCACTAAATCAGAAAGAAAAAATTACTTAGTGGGCTATCTCATAACCTGGACCAGTTGAGCGTTTGATTTTAATCAACAAATGACAACAACAAATGTTGTCATCTACATCTATTTTGTTATTTTATTGGTAGGAAAGGGCTTACATGGCTGATCCCATACGGTCTGCAGTACATCTGGATCAAAATCAACATATTAATTTATTAACAACTGAAGTCTTAATGGGTATAAGTAAATAAGTCATTAATAAAGAGCATGCGTCTTTCACTTTAAAAGTCCTCAGATCTGCAGATAAAGATTTTAGTAAGTCAATAATAAAAGATTCTTCCACTGCAATAATCCATCAAGTTGTAAATGTTAACAATGACAAAGCAAATTATGTTAGTATTAATACGTCAGCCAAAGGGCTTGTTTTTTTACAACCTGGCAACCCAAAAACAGGTACCTTATTATTTATAAATTAAGCCCCGGGCTAAAAATCCATAAAAGATGTATTTTTTATGATGCTAGTTTTATCTGGGTACAAATATGTGAAACTGAAAATAATGAAGGATGAACAGAGCTTTCACATTATACCATTTTAACGTATATGTCATTGTTAGTGTAGGTAAGAGAAAATAATAAGAGATACTGTAAAGGGGAGAACCTGTAAAGTAATTTCTTGTGACCTTTTAAGACTGAACTTGAGGACAGCTTTGGTTGCAGGCTTGTGGAAGTGAGAGGATTAGTTTACCAGGTAGGACATGTCAGCTGGTGGCTGGGCACAGATGTACTGCTGTCTGTTAATCAGTTACACCGCTATTGAGTTACATCAAGTTCCCTGATGTCACTGGTAGAGACGTATATATGGCCAGTTTTGTCTCCATATAGATTCAGTTAAAAGGTGAACGTATTGACTGATACTCTCACTCCCCAACAGCTCACAACTCCACGACCGTCAGTTTGTCCATCTCGTCCAGCAGCTGTAAACATCCAGGTAAGACACGGAGCTGTAGCGTTGTGTAAGTGATGACGGCCACTGTGTCTGTGGTCGACCGTCTCACTGCTGCATGTGATTGGTGCGCAGGTTGGATCGTCCAGCCGCAGCAGCCCTCCTGTGATGAGCCTCAGTGGATCAGTCTGTGTCAGTGGGTGGTGGAGCAACTCCAGACGGCGAGAAATCCTGAGTGTGTTGTTGACTTTTTCCTGCTGAATTTATTCGAAAGCAAATGTGTGTCAAATGAGGGGTTACACTCCAAAATGTCTTAAATCTGATGACCAGATTTTTGTCAGCAACTTTTTGTCAAAACAGCAACTAAAAACAGCTCCTGGCTACCTGAACTCCTTTATTTAGGTCTATGCTCTTTCCCACAATGCTCTGCCAATTAAAGGCGCCTGATTGATCCACCACAACAGGGCTCTAAGTCGCTAGCAAGACTCTTTGCATTTACAGTTCCCCATGGTGGAACAAGTTACCTAACTCTGTTTGATCTGCAGAGTCCCTCTCAGTCTTAAAGAAAAAACTGACAGCAGCATTTAGTTCCAGGAAGTAGCATGCAAATTCCTAGGCTTGATTCATTTGACTTAATTAATCTCTCTGTTTTGAGGAATTTAGTTTTTTGGTATACATGAGAAGTACAGTACAGTAGTGTAGCATAGATACCCAGGCCTAAAAATCTGGTTCTCCAGATGAAAGAAAACATCAACAAATGTCACATAATTACAATGAAAATGATCATCCCCACTAATTGTATTGCATTTTACAACTGCAATTTCAGTTAAAATAATTCAAATAATTGCAATATGACTTTTTACCATATTGCATAGCCCTAAAAAAACAACCCTAAAATGTTGCTTATACCATATCAAATACTTTTTCCCCCTAAATTGAAGCTTTATTTCCACTGAACATCCTACATATTAAACACATATACTTGTATAACCGATACCGTGGAGTTTGCTCATAAAAATTATCTGTTGTATTTCAAATCTTTATTTGATATTAGACTGATAAAATTTTAGTCGATTGATCAAATTCCCAATGACCAATCCTTACTGAATTTTACATTTGGTCATCGGTCATTAAAAACTGTGTTTCATTTTGCAGTGTAACCCCAAAACTCCAGTTGTGTAGCTTGTGAGGTCAGTTATTTAAGCATAAAAAAATACTTTATCCTCCCACAGAAAACTGCAACAGGAACAGGAGCTGAACAAGCCCCTCATACTCCGTCACTATGGTGACGCAAAGGCTAAACTGAATGTCAGGAGAACGAAGACAAAGTCCCAACCTGTGACTCTCATCAATGGGCTGCCTCAGATACCAGAAGTGAAGCAGCAGGATTCAGCACAGCATAAACTTCACTACAGGATCAACGATGGCTCCTCGTTCATATAGTATCCTTCTTTTTTCATGTTTATTCATAACTATTTTAATTCTAGTGGTTGTCCAGGAAGCAGAGGCATATGGGAAATGTGTCAGTGCAGCTGACCTGTTGACCTTTGACCCTGCCCTCTCAGCTACCCGTCTGGGTGTGTGGCGGTGTGCCAGAGCCACTCAGGTCTCCCCTGCGGAGGCTTCTACACCAACGTGTTCAGTGACAGCAAGCGTCCCGTTATCCTGGCGACTATCACGGCGTCTTTGCATGGGGCTGTTAACCACCCCCTGAGGTGAGTTCGGGGCTAATGAGGATGTCTGAATAAATTAAAGGATCACTCCACTGATTTTACACATGATGTTCAGTTTACTCAGTCTGTGAGATGCAGAGTTTCCTCTGTGGCTCTGGAGGGAGCTTTCCAAAATTTGATAAAATAAGACAGGGGATTGTGGGAAATGTAGGATCCTGTGTTGTTGCAGCTTTCACAAATTTAGGTACACAAATTCATGATATCTCTGCCTCTGCTGCTTTGATTGGGACCATTTAAACAAACAAGCGTGAATCTGTGAAGCTGCAGCAAACTAGTGTGACGTATGTAGGTGCGGGAATCCATGTGCGCATGCACTCACACACACAACCATGCACGTGACCTCTGTGGCTAAAGTATAGGAAGTGGGACTAACTCATATGAGTGAAAAGGGAAGTCTCTGCCAAGTCCAGTGACGTCTCCCGCAAGGCCCTATGACAAACGGTTCATGAGATATGAAAAGGCGCATGACTGAAGTGAAGGCTAACTTTAACCAATGAAAAAGGAACTCTGGTGAATCCAGTGTTTATGATAAAGGGCTCATGAGTTTGGCATGTAACAGGAATCAGTTTAGAAGTCATTCGCCTTTTTGTTATAGGCTTCTCCCCCTGCTGCCAACTGGCATGAACAGTTAATCAGCTGTCCATGAAAAACATTAGGATTGTTTGAGAAGAACTGTGCCTCGCCTGGAAAGTAGACGAGATCAGGCAGCTGCAGCAGGAGGTGGAGATAAAAAGCAGCAGTTAAATTGTAATTGTAATTCAGTAATTGTACTTGAGAACAAAATTTCAGTACTGTGTGTCCACCACTGCAAATAACTGGGGTACCTCTTTTTGACTGACTGCCTTTAAACCGTCTGTCTATGTTCATATATGTGCGGCAGCTTTAATGATGTGTAAAACATCGTTATTCTTCATCTGTTCCTCCAGCTCTGTCGTTACAGCCGTGTGGGACCAGGTCGGTGGATTCATTTGTGACCATCATGGGAACGTAACAAAGGAGTGGAGCTGGCAGTCAGGACGAACGCCGAGGGAGAAGATCGTTATACAGGTGCAGCACAGTGCAAGAATATAACTTTATATGCCTATAAAATGTTATGTCCACTTTCTTTATGCAATAAACAAACAGTCGCAAAGTGACAGAAGTTTCTCTCTGCAAAATCAAATCTTTTCCTCCTGTCTTTTAACTTCATTTCACAGTGTATCAGTGTCTAAACTCTTATGCGTCAGCTCAGCAGCATGTTGCACAGAGAACAGGCCAGAGGTAATCTCCAGACGAGAAATATATTCAGTGACAAGGCTCGTCAGAGAGCGACTAAGAACCCGGACTGAGCCTGTCATGTGAGATAATTGTGAGATGTACATATGGGAAATGTCACATTTAGGGGAAACAAAGCAGGGCATGTGAGGTATGACGCATGACCCACTGATGAACGAACACTAACTGTCTCTGACAGGGCTGAGAGAGGTTTTATAACAGGTCTATATACCGTGCAGATTAGATGGCCATGGATGAATTCACTACAGTTTATGAGCGCTCACAAGACTGATAGCTCGATAGATGGATAGACTGATAGATAGATTGTTTCCCTGTTAAAGAAACGTGTGAATGTGTTTTTTTCGTCTCCTACAGTTGTCAGATCTGATCTCTGTGACGCTCCTCAGTGGTACTTCTGCCACGCTCAGCTTCAGGTGTAACAACGAAAGCGTTCAACTTCCTCTTTCTGCCCTGTCTGACATTAACCGATCAAAAGAAACGGTAAGATTGAAGATTAAGAAGTAGATGACAATAAAAAGTATTAGATTATGATTAACAATTCTAATTATAATGTTTATTCTGCACCGACAGCCATGTTTGCGGACTGAAGGGAAGTTGACCTCTGATGCTGCTCAAGACCTCCTGCTGACGAGGAATACAAAATCCCCTGCTGTGGTTCTTGAGAGCAGGAGAAACCTGACGCCTGTAACACCTGTAAGAGACTTTTTATCACCGTGTCACAGTGACTCAGTGAAGGCAAACTGGTCAAAACAATCTAAAATAGGCTGGGTTGCACCAACTAGGATTAACTTTTTCAAAAGTTAATATATTTACAAGATCCCTACAACACCTGATTTAAAAAAAAAAAAAAAAAAAGCATCTCCATATTGATTAAACTCCCAAACTCTTTAAAGTTTTTATTTTATTTTATTTTATTTAATCTTCCAATATTTGGCCATATTGCTCTATTAATTCAGCCAACAAAATTTTCTCAAAGAAGAAATTAAAGCATCTCTGTTGGGCCGTTATGAGGATGCAAACTAGGCTAACTAACTAGGAAACACTGTAAATTTCTGTTAACCTTTTAGCTAGCCAGCAAACAATGTAACGTTCTGGGTTTTTTTTGACATGATGCAACAATGTAACATTTTGTAAGTGTATGTAACAATTAGTTTCTAACAAATCTCTGCTTAATTTTAAATCTGCATTTATTCATTTTAAACCTATTCTTCCTAAACTCTAAATAAATTAATTTTTGTTGGTACAACTTGCTCTCAAAGTTCTGAAGATGCCTTTACTGTATAAAACTGCTTGCTAAATGCATTACGTTGTTCCATATCATGTAATCTACCATGCGGGTAATGCTGTATGGCAGGTGTCTGTGTGCCCGCAGGAGGTCCTCCAGATGGTCAGAGATGTGGAGAGGCTGGAGGAGCCGTCAGCACAGTGGAGAAGAGGAGGGCCTGCTGGCAGGGAGCTGAGGAGGCTCCAGCAGAGAGTCCGAAACACCCTGGAAGACTGGCTGGATTATTATCGTGTGGCCATCGGTACCTACCTGTGAACACTGGCATGTGTAATGTGTGCTCAGACGGCAACCAGTGGGTGTGATGTGCTGTACATTATGAGTTATTAAAGTATGAGCATAAAAGTAACACTGACCCGTTAAGGTTGTTTAGAGTGTTTCAATGAAGCAAAAAGTTACAGTATCACCTCATCTTGCAAACTCAACATTATTGAATAGTTCCATGAGGATCTTGTTCACGGTCACTCGTGTCACTCGTTGTCTGTGTGCATTTCTGAGCGACCTCTTCCTCTCCTTCAGGGATCGAGTGTCCTGACATGGAGCGGATGCCAGATGCCCCACTGAGGACCAGGCTGAGGAGGGAGGTACAGTCAGCCGCTCTGCCCTCTCTGAACCCACCTGAGTGGGCCGATGCTAAACCCGACCGGCCTGAGGGGGGCAGAAAGGAGCTCCAGGAGCTGCGCGGACGTCTGTCAGCGTCAGCTGAAACACCTCTGGAGTCCTACGTCAAGCTGCCCAGGTGCACACTTTACACCAGTGCACAGGACCAGAACGTTTGACTAAAGTCCAGTAGGCCCCTCCAACAACTTCACATGTTAGAATATTAGAATTATTAATCATGCGAGCTACACGGCCAGTGAAAAGAGTTGTATACTGTCTTTTAAGACTATTATGGAGCTTTAACATGAAAATTACCCGTGCAATGTCAGCCAGGTTGACTTGGTGATTTGAACTATAACTTGCATAAATAACAGTATCTTTGCAAACTGTAGGGTTGAAAAGTTTAAGTGAATAAATTAATTAATAAAAATCTATCTATCTATCTATCTATCTATCTATCTATCTATCTATCTATCTATCTATCTATCTATCTATCTATCTATCTATCTATCTATCTATCAATAGAGGCAGGTGATTGATTTTGTAGTAGAAACACACTGCTTATTGATCAGTTTCAAGTGTTTGAACTCTGCTACACTTTCAACAGATGTTTGCTGCATTATGTAAGCCCTAGAACAGTAAAGGGCTGTTTCACTGTTTTGACCTTCATGTTTCCAGAAAATCAAAAAAGCGAACAAAGGAGGAGCCCAGTGTCACACAGATTGGACCCCTTCAGATTCATGGAAACATCAAACCCGAGTACGACCCTCTTGCATTACTGACAGACGTGTAGAAAATGAAATTTACTGTAGTTTTATAAGTGCTACTGTATATTTACTCTGACAGCTTCACTATCGTCTCCTCCCTGCCAGGTCCGTGATTATTCCAAACAGTCCAACAGATTTGCAGCCCTGTGCTGTCACCCGCTGTCCAGCCCCGCCGTCGTTCAGCTCCTCCGCCCCCCTCGCAGCTTGCCCTGCTCTGCTGAGAGCTGCCCTGCTGGGGGAGGGGGGACGGAGGCGGTGCTGCTGCAGCGCCACGCTGATGCCAGCGGTGACGGACCTGGAGTATGATGCCTTCGTTACAGGCCAGCCCCCACACAGTCAACAGATCCTGGTGGTGTGTGTCAACACACGCACAGTGGCGCCCGGCCAGGACGAGCTGGAGCAGCTTTACAGGAGGAGGAACAAACACAGAACCACGCCGTGTTCTCAGGTGTGAGTGCTGCAGAGAAAATAACAGAAACACAACAATCATAAAACGACAATTTTGTCATCTGTTACATTCATCATCACAGTCTGTAATTCACAGTGTGTGCATCAATCTTTGTTGTATTGCAGTAGTTAAAGGGATAGTTCAGATTTTTTAAAAAGTTATCCAGTCAGTATTAACTACAGTAGATGAAGAAGTAGCAGAAGTACCCATGTAGAAAGCTGAGCAATGTACTGTCGTGGACAGGGTCAGCAACAAAATGCACTTGAGCCACTAATTTTGAGTATATGATATGTTTGGATCAGTGAGGTTCTCTGACTGTTTTGGATAGAGCTGAACGATGGCTCAGTCTCATCGTTTGCCATCCTCTGATGGAATCATAACATGGTGATAAGAAGATTTTTTATTTGTTTATGTTCTTAACATCATGACACATACTTATGCTGTTTGGATTGATAACGATAGGCAACTTTTACTCAGCAGTAAAGTGAGCTATGGTAGGAATATTATCTGATTGTTTCGGTTTTGTTTGCTCCGAGCATTTTCAAGTGGTTCAATGAGATGAACATAAAATGAGATGCAGGGTGGGTAATACACTGATTATTGACAAGTATTCCATACAACCCCAGTCAGGGCTGTAGCCATGATTTTAGAAATACTGAGATCCTGAGTCCAGATCCACTATCCGACAGGAAAATTGAACCAAAAACCATAAATCAAGTCTCACTTCTTTTCAATTCTCTTGCCATTTGGATTTTTAAAAACTCAGATTTTATTTTTTTTAACTACTTTCTATACATTTTTTTTTTTGCCAACATGTATCTGCCCTGCAAAAGCAATGCATTTTTAGATAATCCAGTGGGTTTTTCAGTTGATTATTCAGACACTTTTCTCAACCCATCGATAATCATGGTGGACAGTGACTCTGCACATGCTAGGAATAAAAAAGAAATAAACGGTCTATTTACTGGGCCCAAATTAGCCTGTAAAATGTCCATCCCAGGTTCCTAAAAAACAAAAAATCCTGGAACTACAGAGGACATGACCTCAGTGTCTTCAGTGGTAGCTACAGCCCTGACCCCACTTCAGATAATCCGAACTGTCCCTTTAAATTAACTACAGTAGTTTACATCATCAGCAAGAACACGAAATGTGCAGAAATTCTTCTTGATGCTGATTCACATTCTACAAAGTCAACACAGTTTTGCATAGACCATAAAACAAAGGGTCAGAGACAGACTGCAGTCAGCAGCCTATTGTACAGTGTGTATTTGTTCAGTAACAGGTTTTTGTTTTAATTCAGTGCCAGATGGATTCATTTCGCCTGGTGAGGTACGAGATGTCGACAGGGAGGCCCGGCTGTGGAGTGGAGAACACCTTGCTGCAGCAGAGACACGACGCTGCTCCCGGGATGGTCCTGGTCAGTAAACCCACTGCAGGCTCGGCCAAAGGCTGCAGGCTCTGCTCAGCGCAGGTTTTCGCTGCTCCCACTGGGTGGCAGCAGCAGCGCTCGCCTGAAGCACAGAGGTGATAATGGCACGAGGGGGATGGGGTGAGGACGACCGTGGTGAGGTGCTGTCCTCTCCAAGACACCCAGACATTTATTATAAAAGTACTGTAGTCTGACAAGCAGTGAGGGATGACACTTCTTAATTAGAAAAGGGAGCTCTAATTTTTAGCCCAGAGTCACTGATCTTTGCTGTGAGATGAAAAGTCTCTCAGTCAGACCATAAATCAAACAGAAATTACTTGAATCATAATGACATGAAACAGTGTTTGCACTCGAATACTTTAAGCCAAGAGGTCCAGAAACCCAGAAAAAAGCAGCTGCTATGATGGACAGGATAATGCCGTCACACACCGAAGGTTCCTGTATTGTGAAATCTAAAAATAACCCTGTGACTGATATGACACACGCAACGTGGTTGTGAGAACCAGTTCTCTGTAATCTACGTAAAAATACACTGACTAATTAGTTTTAAATATCACACTTTATTATTTAAAGCCACACAAAATACAATAAATCATAGTACCACTTACATACCACAGCACAGGTTTGGCTGGTAATGGTTACATTATACTACCCAGTACAAGTTATTGAGTTTTAAGAATTTTAAATATTTATATATTGATTTTTTTTTTAATACATTTACAGTGTTGACTGGCTCTAATGTATTGATGTAATTTATGTAAATTAACGCCATTACATTCATGTGGACCCCAGGAGGAATAGAAAATTGCTGTAGCATCAGCTAATAGGATCCTTCAAATAAAAAAACCCAAAAAAAAAATAAACAGATATAGTTGGATAAACACAAAACAATCATATGTGTTAATGACTTGAATGTGACAAAAATCATAGCTGAGATACAAAAAATAAAATACAATACAATTCAAATAAATAATAACAAATGAGTTGCAATACAAACACATGGAGAAGAAATTACAGTATTACAACACCATTTTTTTAACTGCAAAATGAGAGAAGTACAAAGCAATGTGGTTTTAGCTCCACTTCCTACAGGACTTTACGCTGTTTCCAAGGTTCATTATTACCTAGAAGGCAGGCCAACACAATTTATGTGAATTATTAACAACAAAACACCCTCTGCCCTCAGCGGTCCTTCGAGTGGGACCAAACCCCATTCAGAAACCAGGTGTTTTATGACAGGTTCATATTTTATAACAGTAAAAACTTTAGTTACACCATCACCAAGACTCCTTAATGATTTACCTCGATCTGAAGACACAATCAGCACGCATGTCGTTTACTCAGTAACATCAGTGACTAACCTGTGACGAAGCCACAGACATACATGACAAGTATTATGACAGGAAAGTGACGAATGTGATTTGTACCACTGAGCAGGATAGATACTGTAGAGGGGACATAAACAAAACTTTAAAAAAGCTTTTATGTGTGAATAATTTAAGAAGTGCAGTCAGCCTCTATTAAATATATACTTTCAGTAACATAATTTATTTCACATTAATGCCATCGTATATAAAGTCTTTAATCCGCAGCTTAGAGCCGTATTTATTTAAGCAACATAAGTCATCTCGCTAAAAGAGATGCAAAGCTATCATAATTTTTACATGGCGACTAAGATGTATATCCTCTGGAGCGGCTCCAGACACTGCAGCAGGAGGTTCCAAAACATCTGCAAGGTTTTAAATATTGATCGCCACAAACTGTTACCAAAGATGTTTTCGCACATGTAACGTAAACTCTCCTTGTTATCGTGGCAGATGTACCTCAGAGGGACGCTGCTGTTTGTGGGCTACAGCTGCTCAGTCAGAGACCTTCAGAAGCAAATCTGCAGAACCAGGGGAGACTACAGATTAGGTCTGAGCCTCCCTCCGGACTACAAGTTCAGGTACTACTGCGCCACGTTCACCATGTGAATATCATTTACTGTAATACAGTGATAGACCTTATTCACAGCAGCCGTTCTGACATGAAACAGTGGGACAAACAGGTGTTTCCAGTGATACTCATTAAAGTTCTTCTATATTCAGGTCAAACAGAGACTTGTGTGCATGTTGGCTCACTGCTACATGAAGTAGAACAGGACGCCTGTGTTAAATTAATATGTCTGCTGTGAAAAAGGTCTTTTCACTCTCATTACTGCTCATCACATTGTGTGATTCAGTGTGAGTGTAAATGTAACTTCAAAAGCATCAATGATCATCATGAAAGTTGTAACCACAAACAAACTAAATAAAGAAGTTTTTAAAGCACAGGCTGATTGCTTTAGTAACGCACAAAATTGATTCTGTTAATAGTTTTCTGTCTTGTCCCAGCAGTGGTGCAGTGAAAACCCCCGCAGCCACAGATGCGCACAACTTGCAAGATGCAACATTAAAAGGAGGAGATGACACAACACTGTGTGCTTCAGTGGAAAAGGAAACGGCCACTGAGAGGTGACTGACTTATTCTTATCTCAAAAATCACAAAAAAAACCCTCCAAGGCACCTCTTTTTTTTTTTAAACAATTAAAATAACTTTCATGTCACAGCAGGTCACACTGGGCCTTAAAGTGTTCAGAGTTTGTCACACCACAGAAAGTTGTGTTGTTAACCACTCAGTCAGTGATGATCAAATGATTAAAACAATTGTTAAATATATAAAATTAAAACAAAACATTGATATGCAGTCTAGCAGCTTTACTGGACATGTACAGACGTGTTTGAGCCACCAGAGCCGGAGGACGGTGACAGGATGGTACTTTCTTTTGTTTCGTGTCTGATTGTTGGAACTTGGGGTGAGGTGAACTGCTGGGCTGATTTGGACTGAGAGAGTCGCTGACGTACGTTTGTAACTGATCGTCAGGGAGGGTGAGGGGAGGCGTGTGTTGGTTCGTGGGGCTCATATAGTGTTAGTGGACCGTAGCTCTGGCATGTCACCCAGCCATTTTTCAGGTCCGCCCAAAACATTGTGAACATGGAAGTTGAGAACAACAGTTTACTGATCTAACCTCAGAATAGTTGGAGTTTTTTTTGTGATTTTTGAGCACACATGTATCCCCGTCCAAGAAGTGCTCCAACCCAGTAGTAACTCCCTATGTTCTCATGTCTTAACCACCTTTGATTTTTACCCTGCCTTTGTTAAAGATATGTGACTGAATGACCTGTCTCTAATGTCTAATGTCTCTCCTGAACAGAAGAAACAATCATGTTCCTGATGTATCGCATCGTCTGCAGAGAGACTTTTGTATCGAACCAAAAAAACCTTCAGTCCTTCCTGTTGTTGCTGTTATCACACACTGACTCCAGCTGCTCCACTGACGGCATCATATCTGCATCTGTGCACTTGTAATCTTTTAAAAAAAAGTAAAGTAAAGTAATAAATCTTATTCTCCAGATGTAAGAAAATATGTTTGTTTGCTATAGACCCCAAAATGTCACAGTATGATGATTTTATATCAGTGAAAATGAGTGAAAATTATTATAATTGCAATATGATTTTTTATTTTATTTTTTATTTTATTTTATTTTTACTGTTTTGTGCAGCAGGGATGTGCGCAGACATTTTGAGGGGATCAAGGTTTCAAGCAAAGAACAGGCACTAATCCCACCCACAAATTCTTGCACCCTGATGCTGCAGAACTATTCATAATTTTAAAAAAAACACTATAATGTGCCATGTTCAATCACTTTATATCTCTCTAAAAAAACAAAACACAACACAGATTCCCAGTGTGGACCAGAACCTGGACAGTTTTTTTTTTTGTTTTTTTTTGAAAAGAATTTGACAGGAAGATGTATACACTTATTTAATTCCACCCCTTCTCCACTATTTCATTATTTACAAAAAATATTAACATTAATATTAATATTAATTCTCCATCTACTTCTGCGTACTACAAAGGTAACTCAGTCATTTACAGCAACTATTATGACTGAAAAAGGCCGTAGAGGCATCAAGATTAAAGATTTATCATAATAGATAATCTGATGTTTCTGTGCTCTCAGAATAAATAACCATCACTGGGAAATATCTGTACTGATTGTGATGTTTTTTTCCAGTATGTATGAGCAGATTTAATAAAAACTCCAAACCAGTGTTGTGGTTTTATTTTCATGTCCCTTGGTTTTTGTTTTATTTAATAAAAATGAGAAGAATGACTGGTTAACACTGGTGGTGACGTAGTTACAGGATGATGATGAAAGCACCACCGATAAATGATGCCTCTTTGAGTTTTACTTCCTCTTCAGCAGCTTACAAAGTATCAGCTGGCTTCCACACATATTCATATTAGTCATAACAGTGGTGTTAATATTAGCGGTGATGATGATGATGTGTGTGGAAAGATATGCTGCTTGTGGAACTGGAAAATTCCTGCACAATGATGAGCAATCAAAAAGTCTCAGAAATGTTAGAAATGTTGATCTGACGGGAGTAAAACTAGTTTACAACAACCTGCCATCAGAGCGCTCAGGATTTCCTCTCACAGACTTCAGATTTAGTTAATGTTACACTTAATTATACTTTTCCAGTTCCCAGACTTTTGTTTTGATAGATCCTGTCGGTTTGTGGCCCCTGAGGACCCCTAGTGGAGTCTTGATAGAAACAAAAAGGAAGCTGAGTGGTTCATTCAGCTGGCAGGCGGCCACTGCAGCAGCAGCACCGGGCGTCTCCGCAGGATCACACGCCGACAGAAGAGGACAAAATGTGGATTTATTGACAGAAAACTTACTTTCGATCGCCTCCTTTTTTTTTTTTGTTGCGATGTGTCCGGACGCAGAGGCTGGCTTGTTTCCTCTCCAGTGATTTATAAGACTTGACAGAAGAGAAACGACGTGATTGAAGCGATGATGAACTCAGGTAAGAGGCTGCAAACTTGTTGATTTATCGAGTTAAAGATTTGTCAGCGACTGAGCGCTCACTACCGAGCGAACCAGGGGATTTAATTACCATATAAACGTGTTTTTAATTATTTATCAAGATGGTAAACAGTGTTAAACAGGGGGAAGCAGTGTAACAGATGTAGTGTTTACACTGAAGCGTCTGGCTGAAGCTTGTTTGCAGCTCCGAGTCTGTTTTTTATCTTAAATGTATGAGTTTAAACAACAAAACAATCAAGTTTATTAACAGATTTAAGATACAAACAACGGAATAGATTAAACAGACGTGTGTATATGATGTTTGTGCAGGTAAATGTGATTTTTTTAGAAATGTTGTATAGTATTTTGGGGCATACAGGTAGACTATCTCCTGGCACGGACTTCTGTGACAGGCAACACCATATCTCATTCATTTCCCTGTCTGATAGTCATGGTTGATAGTACAAAAAAGGCTCTTTTTGTATTTTCATCATCAATTAATCTTTTTCTTAATTAATTGATTTGTTATTTGATCCATAAAATATCAGAAATTTGAGAAAAATATCTTGTTTTGTCCACAACCAAAAGATATTCAGTATACTGTCACAGAGAACTAAAGAAACTGGAAAATATTCACATTTGAGAAGCTCAAATCAAAGAATGTGGACACAATCGATAATAAAAATAAGATTAATTTAATTGTTGACAACTAATCGATTAATCGTTGCAGCTCTACTTTACAGCAGTGGAGAAGTGTCAAAGCGTGGCTTGTTGAATAAGACATAAGACACTTTATCTGCCATTTTAGTCTTTGATGGTGTAAAGCAATAGAAATCAATATATAATAAAGATAAAACAACTGGTTAAGATAAAACGAGATGAATAAATGAGAAAAATAAGCAACATGAATACGATTAGGTAGCATCCTCTACATGTATATAAACACACACACTTGTATGAGGCAGTAAAAGGTCACAGTACAACCAGGGCAGTATAAAAAGTATTGCACAACAATTAAATAGTATAAAAAAGTATTGCACAACAATTGAATACTTAAAAACAGTACTCAGAATAAGGAAATACGTGATTTGCTGAGGGGGTAAAACCCATCCCTTCTTGTCAGCATGTGGGTTTTGTTTTTTTGTCCACCACAGAAGATTTTAGGGCACCAGTTCAGCCAGATGCACCGCTTTGCGTGACTCTTTTCCAGTCCCTGTGCCCCCTCCTCCATTTCTCTCCCCCTCTTCATCTCCCATCTGCTCCTCCTCCTCCTCCTCCTCCTCCTCCTCCTCCTCCTCCTGTGCCTGTTGACATGGGCCATTAGCCGGATTACTGTGCTGTTGTGTGCAGTGACAAACAAACGGCATGTGATATTTGAACCCCCTGCAGGGGTTTAGTGCTTTACAGCAGTTTAACACTAAGCTGTCACTAGGTTAGGATCAGTGCTACAGAGTTACAGAGTGGACTCTCATTAGGGCAACATCTGTCAGACTGCTGAAAATGCATCAAATGTAACATCTGGATATTCAGAATGTGCTTTTTTCATTGTGTCAGATTAGATTCATAATCTTTTTGCTAAGTTTCAGATAGAGTTGTCACGATGCCAACATTTTAAACTACTTAATACCACTTTTGATACTATGGCACACAAAATAGGATCATTTTCTTTTTTTATTAACAATCTGCACACAGTGTCAGTACAGAACAAGTCTAGTTTTGCTGCAGAAAAACAATCAACACCAACAGTTAAAACATGACAATAGGGGTGCAACTAACAATTAGTTTCCTAGTCGATTAAACTGTTGATTATTTTGTCGATGAATCGATAAGTTGTTTGGTCTATAAAATGGTGTCAAAATATCTATACTTTTGTCTGTGTATTTTCAAGAATACAATATGTTATGACAATCTTATTTAAAGCTGTTTTCTAGTCTGTACAAGAGGCTCTAAAAAAAACTAAAGTGCACATCTTTTGTTTTCCTCTCCTCAGGCATGCAGAAGCCACCAGTGGCCCCCAAACCAAAGCTGGTCCAGCCCCACAGGCCAGGGCTGTCTCCCTCAACCCCCAGAAGAGACGTCCTCTCGCTCCCGTCTCCTGGCACCCAGAGGAGGGTTAAACCAGTGCTGGCCCCCAAACCCTGCCTCTCCAAACTCACCACGGCTGTGGAATCCAAACCGTTGGCTTCAAAGAGCCTGCACCAAACATCTGTGACAGACACACCACGGACAGAGGGCCTTCTTAACTCCCAAAATGGAATACAGCAAGAGAACAAAAAGCCAGACTGGGATTATATTATTCCTATTTGTCTGTGCAGCCATGAAAACTGCATGTGCATCAAGAACACATCAACAAACAAAACAGAGAGAGACTTGAAAACGTTGCACAAAGACAGAAAGCTTCCCCCTATATCTCGCGCTTCCACCAATGCCAACCTCACAAACCATAAACCTCTTCAAGAAACTTTCACTTTGGACAAAAATCTCAACACAGACATCAACACGGTGACTGTCAGGCCGTCTCTTCCTCACAGAACATGGAGTGATGAGGCAAACGGTAACATAACACCTCAGAGTTCACCTGGGCGAGGACCAGAGGATGATTCTCTTGGCTCGGAGAAAATACCTTCAGCGCCCCAACCCAAACCAGTCCCAGCAACCCCTAGGAAGCCCGTCCCTGTCCCTGTACCACGGAAACCCAGGATGGCTGTGCTGACCCGCCAGGAAAAGGTGGAGGAGGAGGGGGAAGAGATTATAAACCAGGAAGGGAGGGACACGGACGTCAAAGAGGTGAAGGTGTCATCGGAGGGGAAGTGCAGCTCATCACCTGCTGAAAAGCAACCGATTATTCTGTCTGCGAGAAAGGTCTGCGCCATGCCAGCCCCTCCGCCCAGGAAGAAGCCCTTTCTGTCCGCACCTGAGAAAGCACCAACCTCTGCTGCTCAGACGCTCCCAACGGATGTGGAGGAGGAAGCCTTGGGCTGGGACAGCAGCAGCCATGAGATGGAGGTGTCGGTTGACAAGGAGGACGAAGAGGTGGAGGAGGAAGCAGTTTACACAGACCTCACACCACCTTCTAGTAGTTCGGAGCTCCGCCAGCCTCCTGCCATCACGGACACAGCAGCAGAGGTGGTGAAGGTACCTCCGAAGAAGCCGCAGAGACACAGCAGCCCAATGGCGTGGACGCAGAGGAACGATTCCTCTGAGGAGAAAGAAAATAAAGAGAGAAGTCGGACACTTCCTTTAGACGATAGTGTTTTAAAGGAGAGAGTGATGAGGGACTTGCCTTCACCTCCAGGAGAGAAAACGAGCAGAAACCTCATCACCAAGCCTTCTCGGTCCAGCCTGGGCAAACAGAGGGCAAAGTCGTTCTCCGGTGCTGACCTCGTCCACTCTGATGGACAGAAGAGGAACTCTTTCCGGAAGCTGCTGGAGCTGAAGCTCTCAGTGAAGATGCTTCCAAAGCTGATAGTGAAAGGAGGCCAGAGCCTGGACAGCGCTGCAGAGGATAATGAACAAAGCGTGGACGGGGATGAGCATTTCAGGACTGAACGTAAATTCTCCTGCCCGCTCATTGGAGTGGAACAAAGCGTGGACGGTGACGAGTTTTCTCCCGGAGGAGATCGAGAGATTTACTATGAGAACATCTCTCACTATGAGGAGATACCAGACTACATGAATGTGAACATGGGGACCGCTGCGACATCTCCTCAAACCTCGTTCTCTCAGCCAACGGCCTGGCAACAAGACTCGATGTATAATGACGAGGGCATTTATGAGGAGCAGGAGCCGTACATGTCCGTAGGACAACAGCAGGGTCAGACACGGACAAACTGTGAGAGGTAGATTATTCTGTCTGTGTCTTGTTTCTTTTAATATCTCGAAACCTAACCTTATCTGTTAATGTTTTACACACATCTAGATAGTTTTGGTGTGAGTTTTGGCTCATGATGCTCCAAGTTCCAAAAAATACATTTTAAAAACACTGTGCAGAAATGAAGTGTGCATCTATTCAAGAATGAGAGGCTTGCGCTTTTGACAGAGGACGCAGGATGTTCACGTTAAAGAGTCACTTATGCTAAACTTTAGTTACGCATGTGGATCAAACGGAGCCTTCTGTCTGCACCCTGCGCTCATTTCGTCTCTATTTCTGCGTGTTTTCTGAAAACTCACGGATACAGATATAATGGAGCAGTACCTCTGGCAGTCGTGAGGGCAATGCAGCAGTGTGGCCATATTTGTTGTTGTCAGACCTAGTTCATTACAGAGGGCGATTCTATCGATTGTAAAAGGTGAAAAACAAACACACGTAGCTCACGTGTCTTTTGTTGCACTTTCCTGTCAGGGGAGTTTGACAACTTTGATGGCACACTTGCTTACACAGCCAGGAGTTCAGGTGTTGACGGATTGATTGGCGGACATGATTATTTAGATTACTCATAAGATTTTTAAATGCTTCATACCATACGCTTTTGTCAGAGGCAGCACCAACACCAGACAACCTTTGGCCTAGAAGGAAACAGCGTGGGTGTGTTTACTTCACCAGTGCAGCGAAGCTTAACAGCACTCTGGGCCTCAAACTAATGATTATTCTCATCATCGAGTGATCTGTTGATCACTCATCGATTAGCTGTTTGATCCATAAAATGTCAGAAAATGGTGAAAAATGATCAGTGTTTCCCAAAGACCAAGGTGATGTCCTTAAATGTCTTGTTTTGTCTACAACCAAATAATTAGCCTCTACATTTTTAAAGGATCAGTTCATCCAAAATCACACTTTTTTAAAAATCTGTAGTGTTATCTAGTTGTGCAGATCGTGTTTGTTGTATTTACTGTTGCATCTGTCACTGCAATTTTCGCCTACACTTAAACACAATGGAGGTGTTAGGACTCCATTTGTGCAGCCCAAAGCAATGAAAATTCATTATTAGAAAGCAGCGTGTCCGTCCAGAAACCATGTTCCTGTTACTCTGACTAATCCACAGAGTCTGCTGGCAACAGTTTTAATTAGATGTCTTTCTTTTTAATTTAATCAAATCTGGCTCTATAAAAAAATGAGGTTTGCAAATAAAGCATTGGTTCTGGAACAAAGCAGAGCCGTTCTTTTCCTAATTTAATTTTTAAATGCTCAAAACCTGTGATAATATATATATATATATATATATATATATATATATATATATATATATATATATATATATACATGCACCTGCAAATATACAGTAGTTCTCATAGAGGTGTAAACATATTAGAGGTAGACATATGTTTTTTCAGGGCTGATATGGATATGATTATTAGCAATCACAGAAACTAATAACCAATATTTTGAACTGATACACATTTGTAGTAAAAATTAAAATCTTGGTGTCAACATTTAGAATAACACAAACTTTGTTGAAATGCCTCTAAACACATGTTGTGTGTGTTGTGAGCACAGCACTGAGTGATACCATAGAATTGTACCTGCAGACAGAGTGAGGTGGCTGCATCAGAGCCAAAGAAACACATTGTTGAATTAATTTATCTCATTGGCAACTGCATTAAAAAACTGACTCTGATAATCATAAAAATGCTGAAGATTTTTGAAATGTATGGTTCACTTGAAAACAGAGTCAAATCTGAGTACAGCAAACAACATGAAAGCACAGATTTCAAGACAACACAATTTAAAACTAGACACGATTTGTTGCTGAACTTTCTTTAAAACGGTTTGCAGCAGATTTCAAGGGATCAGACGGTGACTTCCAGCAGTCTGAGCAAAAGATGCATGACAGAGTGGAACATTACAGTTACCACTTGAAGCTGCTTGGGTGGATCTGCCCTGCAGTTTAGTTTAGTATTCACAGAGACACTGAAGAGTAAGTCAATAAAGTTTGCAAAACTTGAAATCTTGTATATTGATATCGGATCCAGTAATTAGTTGACCCATGAAGAATATGGTTTTGGTTGAACTGATCCTTTTAAAAGTTTGGCTAAAACATGTATCTTGGTGCTTAATTAGCTCAGTTAAACTTCTAGTGTGTTAATGTATTGTTTGCAATGATCCTTTTGTGCAGAGGACTGGTGTGTTGTGTCAGTGAGCAGAAGTCAGTTGGAGAAACAGGATTAAAGAGTTTGTGTAACTGTACACTCGCACAGCTTAGTGTGTCAGTCCTCTTTAGATCAAACTGTGCGGACTGTGTCACATGTTTTAAAACCACGTTGAGCAGATCACAAACAGTCACAGTTGAATGCAGCGGTTATTGTAAACCTGCTGCCTCAGTGAACCGCTCAGTCTTGGCCTATTTCTTTTTCTGCATTTTTGCTCAGGGAGGTGCCGCTGTTTCACATGTAGCGCTCCCTCTGGGAGTTGTGGCATTTTAGATATGTAGTTTCTGCTGTTTTCTTTTAGCCGTTCACATGAAGTCACGTTAGAGCTGCACGGTTCTATCAGCACAGTGTGAAGATGATTAGAGGTTTGTTTCTGGTTTGGCTACATTTAGCCAAACCGCTGCTCCCTGACCCGAAGCAGGCAGCTGGACTCAAGGCTAGTGTTCTGTGACAGTGTTGCTGATAATCACCAAATGTTTATTCCGGTTGTGTCAAGTGCTCCCTTTCCTGTGTGTTCTTTTTAATGACTCCCACATGATCTGAGCAGGAAATGTCCTGATACTGCGGGTCCGACTCCCTCAAATTAGGTGCTGACCCAGGTGTTTTTATTTCAGACCTCATCTCTTTCCCCTTTTATATAAACAACATCCTCCCCGTTTTGGACGTTTTACACAAATCATGCAGCGTGTGAATGACTAAATGTGTGTCATTGTGTTCTACATTCACGGGGTTTTTGATAAATGCCTGCAGCTGCTTCTGTGTATAAAACACCTGTTCAGTGCGTTCATGCTCTGGTATCTGCCTCTGTCCTCCTCTGACCCTAACAAACATCCTGCCCCTTTGACAGAAGCTCCGTCGATGAGGACGTGGCACCCCTGGACGATGGTCACTCAGATGATGATGTCTTGGACAACACCTCAGACGAAGAGGACGACAGCAGCTCCATCTCAAGTAAAGGAGACACTGAGCAAACAGAGGAGACTCAGGTGAGGAGCAGACATTGTTTGATTTAACTTTAGTCCCTTAAAGTGTTCAGAAAAACTTCCTGAAATCATCTCAGTTTGCTCTCGGTGTAGAGATAATGTTTTTTTTCTAGGTCATATGGGGAAGAACTTTTCTTCCTTTTGATTTATTGACCTCTTGTATATCAGCTGCATGCTGTTGCCAAGAAAAATTCTATCTGAATGCATTATGATGCACAGCGTGTATCTGCTGTGGGTTGTTTTTGACCTACACGGTGATTTATTGTAGTGCATTCATTGTAATTCTGAGTCTGTGTTTTTGCACCTGTTAGACGCAGAGTGGACAGAAGAAGAGCAAGATTCAGCACATCGCCACAGAAATTATGACCTCTGAGAGTGTGTAAGAGTCTTCACTTGTTATTCATTCAAATTATAAAAACATTTTACTGCTACCCTGGGGATGTTTAGCCATTGATATAGTTTGGGCTTTATTTCAAAGGTCTAGAGATATCTGTCTCCACTGGAAGAAACATTCATAACACTGAAAATTCAACATCAGCATCTCTAGATACAATACGATACGATACGATACGATACGATACGATACGATCAAAGATCGGTCGGTTTGTGGACCAACAAGATCTTGTTACCAACAAGATTGTGGAGCTGTAACACCCAAACAGCACACTCAAACATGTTTCTGAAATACACAATGTAGTATCATAATCTTGATTCTTATTTGATCAGCACTGCCTTTTAAAGGAATGAGTCATACCCAGCAACGGGGTCAGCCACACCTCCTCGCTAAGATAACAGGTTCCGTCTCTTCCTTGCACAGAGTTGCTCTGAGACGTTTTCTAAATCACTCCTGAGCTTGGACTCTTTGCTAAGTATTTTTAGGCTAAGTCAGAGAGTTTTCTCAGAATATTTGTGAATACAGGCCCTGATCATTACTGTCATCATTAACAGTGACAGCACCTGGGCCACTAAAAAACATAGTACAGTGTTCCCAGCACTCTGGATAATAAATTCACAGACTGTTTCTCTGGAACATTTTGCTCTAAACACTGCAGACAAAATTCCATTCAACTCCATTGTATTAAGTTGAGGCAGATATCTAAAAAAAAAATAAAACCAAAATTATCACCATGGCTACCATTAGAGGTAAATAAGAAAATATTTTGTTGGAAAGTATGTGTCTAACTTTTCCTTGTTTCCTAGGTTTGTTGATGTCCTGAAGTTGCTTCACGTTGTAAGTCCTCACACGCATCACCACCCTCTGCTGCACACAAAAACGAGCCCCGTGTTTGCTGTGATAAGCTGGTGTTATTCTGTGTATGTGTATCTGCTCTACTGTCTGAGCCCACATTCTCCATATGTGTTTGATTATGCGAGTCACTGGGGCACACCCCGCGCGTCGACCCGACTCCCCACAGTCTCGCCCGCACGGCTCACATTCCTCACGGTTTTCCCCCAGATTTTCATTAATAATGTGGTCTGACGGTAACACTACACCGGTCAGGACTTAAACATTGTCTCCTTTTGCTGTTCTGAGAAATTTAATCGGTAATGGATCAAAGCTGGCCAAGTGATACGAGGGATCTGGTTTCTTTGCTGTACTTCCCTCAAAATATGTTTGAGAAACAATGTCAGAAAAACAGAAGTATTTGTATCTATTGTCAGACCCATTCAACTCTATCTGACTCTCAGTCATCCAAGACAGCTGATGAAAATAACAACTACTAACACAGCTTTAATGGTGGGTCATGCTGACTTGAAGAAGAGTTAAAAAATAGGATGTATGACTAATCTGTGATAAACTGAATATCAAACAGAGGAAAGCTGCAAGAGGAACACAAGTCACAAGTTTTAAGTAACCGGCAGAGATATTATTGGACATATACAGAATGATACATAGGAAGCTGATGAAGATTATTGTTAAATGTTTCAGTTCACACAGCGTGTATCAGCATGTTTACAGTTGTTCCAAATGGCCAGACTGACATGCAGGGAAAATAATCATTTAAATATGGGGATAACAACACACACTTTTATGTAATCTTTATGGATGGCATCCGTAGTGCTACACCTCCTCACATCTGGTCAGTCACTGTGTGAAGTGATGGACTTGTCAGATATTCAGTTTTGGAAAGTTAAAGTCAGAATTATGGGTCTGCGTCCAACAATTTCTGTAACTTTCCAAAACCAACAATGCAGCAGGTGAAAAAGTAAGATTTTAACTTCATTCTCAGTCTCTCTCTCTCTTTTTTTTAGTCTTTACACAACTTTTCTTGCACTTTTTGTGTGTACAACTGAGGGCAACAATAAAAATGTGTTAACTTTCTGTTATCTCCATATTCCTGATATGGCAGCAAGCTTTTTAGTCCACCTTCATGTGTGACCATTCAAAACAGCAGATGGCAGGTTGCACAAACTAGTTCTTTCCAAGTGTATAGTTCATCTTTACAGACATTTGCAAATGTAGTTCCCCATTTTGTGAGTCAGAAAACTTTCAGATGTTATTCAACTAATCAACAAGTACTTTGTTTGGAGCATTCTGATTCCTTAAAGGGAAAATTCCCCAGTTTTCATGCGGTTGTCCAGTCATTTTTGATGGTAAATGTTGTCAGCTGAAGTGATAAATACCTCAGTGTTTGCTATATTGACCAAGAGAGCCGAGTTCTCTTGTTCACAGATCCATACTGGCCTGTAACAGCATGCATGTTGCCGTATATCACCACCCTAGCCTAAAGCTATAACTTTGTTGGTCAGAACATAACGTTAGGTTACAAAAACACTGATCTGGCAAACCCCCTGGCTGCCTAGGTAGCTGTTTCTTCCTTAGAAGAACAATGGAGCAGGAGAACTCATCTTTCACGGTCAGGTTATTGCCTCGGTTGACTACACTTACCATGAGCACTGACTGGATATTCACATGAATAATTTTCCCTTTAACTGTCATTGAGTCCTGTGCGAACCTGTGTTTGCACTGCTGGTTGAAACTCAAGTCCGCAACTTGAAAGTTAAAGTTATTTTGCATGAACTGTTATTTTTTCTGCTTCTTTATTTCCACACACACAAAAAAAACAGTATGGTCCTATGAGCAGATGTTCGGAAAAACAAAGGTCACGAAACAAGATTGTAGTAGTACTGAGTCATAAACAATGACTCCTCAATGCAGCACAGACAGGATGTGTTTGGGTCTCTGTAGACTGTGGAGGAATGGGCTCCAGTAATGAGAAACAGTCATCATACCAAGTTCAAAGGAATGTTGAGGTGACTTAGTATTTGTTCTTTATCCATCTCTGCCAGGCACTCAGCCAGCTTTCCACCAAGTGATAGATGATAACAAAACATGACATTTGTTGTGTATATTTTATGAGTTATCAGTTCAGTCATATTAATAGCAAAACCTGTGTGTCAACTTTCCAGCAATATATATATCTGCAGTATATATATCTGTCGGATCATAAACAATAGAGTTCAAATTACATGCTTTATTATATGTAATCTTTTAGTGAAAACATGAAAATCGATTAAACTGAAGTCTGCACTGTCTTGTTGCTGACTGACCCTTCATAAGTCCCGCCCATTTTTTTGAACCTCAGTCAGTTTTCTCATTTCCTGCTTTCTGTACTTTAACATGCTATGACCAAGGCTTGTCTATATTGAAAATAAAACCAAATTTTGAAGATGCCTCAGCGATGTTGCTGGTTGCAACATATAGTTAGTTAATGTCAGCAAAACCCTAGCTAAAAGCTAGCAAACCTACATCAGTTGTTAAGCTAGCTGTATCTGCTAATGTCAGGCTAACTAACTAGTGTATATCAATCGGTAGCTAGCTAGTTACGGTTAGTTAGTTAGTTTTTTTGGTTTTATTTCTGTGTTATGCCACACTTCTGGCTCATCCCACATGGGGATTAAACCACCATATTGCAAAACTTAGATCTTCTGGTAATTATATTGCATCCCCAGCTCGCAGTAGAAAGGGGACTAGAGAACAAAGTGAAGCTCATCTTCAATATCGGCCACACAGCACATTGCACAAATCTGCTTGTCTTCATTCAAATAAGAATATTGTCCAGTTTCAGCCATTAGTGCTAAAAAACAGATCTCATCTGAGCACATGAGGATCTTTGGTACAGTTACAACTGATGGCTAACTTAGCAAAACAGTAGCTAATTAGCTAACTTAAGATGTGACTATATGTCACTTTAATGGGTCCCACCAGTACCTTGAATGGGCTCAGCACACAGCATGTCTTACTACAGGAAACAGGAAACGAGAACAGTCAATTATGCCTGATTCACTCTGGACACTAAACTCACTGCTGATTCAGTCACGCCTTCAGTGTTATCTCTTCTTATCTCATGATACATCCATATTTCATTCACATAACACTCCCCCCTTCACCATCAGCTGCTGCGGTAGGAAGAGATCACGCATGTTAACCACAGGAGCTCTCGGTCTGTAAGCAGTTTTGTTTGCCATGTGTCCTCATAAACCTCCAAAAAAACTCTGCATCATCGGAAAGAAAAGCAGAAACAGCACCCTTGGGCACTTTGCTCTCTGTTTTTTTTAGTCCTGATTCACCGTATCCTGGAAATTTAAGAATGCTTAATGCATGTCAGGTGTGTGTAGGTCATGGGTCAGCAGTATTTTTCTTTCTTTATCTTTTATACTTAAGATTCCTGGAGCTTTACTAATATGTAGGGTTGTTTTTGGGACCATGTTACATGATTTGCAGGACAGACCATTATTGAACCTTTTTTATGCATTATGGGGTCACTATTGTAGTCCTCATTTATCGGACTGCACTGCACTCTCAAGAGAGACATTTCAAAAAATGTCAGATTAGTAAATATTACAGGTTTTCCCCTGTGTGCATGAGTTCCTGTCTGACTCTTTATCTGTCTGACTCTCTGCCCTGCAGGACTTCCGTGATGCAGTGTCCAAAGCGTCTCGGCAGAGTGGAAAGCCTGTGATTGAGGAGCGGCTCCTCAACCAGATCCTGTACTACCTGCCACAGCTCTATGAACTCAACCAGGACCTGCTCAGAGAGCTGAAGCAGAGAGTCGCTAAATGGTACAATTACCTTTTACCATATGGCTAAATATATACAGGACCTCTTCTCACAATATGTTGCATACTTTTGGTTTGAGGCTGTTTCTTGTGGTGTTGGCTAGATGCCTTGTAACAGAAATCTTAATGCCATGGCATATTTCAGGCAACAGTATACTTTCAACCCTGTGGTGTTTGGAGAAGGCGTGCTCCTGTTCCAGCATTAGAAAGCAAAGTCTGTAAATAGGTGTTTTTTTGTTGTGGAAAAACATGACTGGCCTGCACAGAACTCTGACTTCAACTCTGTCCGAAACTTTCGGCACGAACTGGGTCAAAAGCTGTGTGCCAGGCCTTAATGCCCAGCTTCACTAATGCTCCTGTGCCTGAGTTGGAGAGAGTCCCTGCAGCCAGGTTCCAAAATCTTGTTCAAAGTCTTTCTAGATGGATGGAGGGTATTATAGTAGTATATTAAAGCTGGGGTAGGCAGCTTATTTTTGGCATCTTCGGGCTAAAATTCCATAATGACTTTGAAGCATAAAATAATTCAGGTGGCTTTAGAAAAGTGATCACCATGATGGGAAACACTGGCCAATCACAGGTCAGTAAGATATTTCATTGAGTCCTTCAGCCTGTTGTTGTCTGTGTTTCAACCGCAGTCTAAGGACCTGCGAGGACTGGAAAAATTAGTCAGCTGTCATATTTAAATGCAGCAGCTGTTATTATACATAATTTTTGCGTGCAACTATACAACAACCAGGATGCAATATAAAGCGTCAGACAGGCAAAGTACGATGAACAACAACAACAACAACAACAACACAAAAAACTGGTTTGCAGCTGCAAATCTTTATAAATTGAAGCTAAAATAAAATGCTGAATGTTCAGTGATGGAAACCCCACCCCTGCAGTTCCTGTACTTTTGGACAGTTCTGTCCTCCGAACAGGGACTTTTTTGGGGGGGGTAAAATAATGTCTTCGGAGCTTAATTTAGACCCTGGTCCCTGCAGTGGTTCCTTGTCCTTGAGGAAAGTTCCTACAGTGGAAAAGCAACTTCTGTTGTGTTTCACCATTGTGTATTGTACAGTTAAGTTATGCAAACATTCTGAAGGAGGTGACACACCATTTAGTTTATCTTATTCTGCTTGATTCTGTGTGCAGGGATGAGAATGCCCAGCTAGCAGACATTTTCCTGAAGAAAGGGCCCTACTTGAAGATGTACTCCACTTACATCCGAGAGTTCGACAAGAATGTGGCTCTACTGGAAGAGCAGAGTAAGAGGAACCAAGCATTTGGCGCAGTGGTACGGGAATTTGAGGTAAGGAGGCCTGTTTGACCTGTTTTCTCTGTCTGAGTGGAGGGGGGCGGGGCCGGTGGGTCAGTGAGGTCTCATTGTTCATTCATGTGCCGAGCAGGATGTCTTTGTGAGTTTGTTCCTGAAAATGTTGTCACCTGTAGCTAATATGTGTCATGTTTTTTGCGTTCAAGGCCAGTCCACGCTGTGCCAACTTGGCTCTGAAGCATTACCTCCTTAAGCCTGTTCAGAGGATTCCTCAGTATCAGCTGCTGCTCACAGGTACATCTGCAAAAGAGACATTTTGACAGAATTATACTCATCGTGTTCACATTGAATTTAATTCCTTTACCAATTATCTGTCAGTGAAAGCCAAGCTTCACTTCAGCTCTTAAACTTGGCGTGTTTGTCCAGCCTGTGATATCTCATCCTAGGCGTCATGCTGCCCTCTGGTGTTTAGAAAAATAAAACTAGTCTGGAATTTCTGTCTTGCCTCTTCAATCCTCATATAATAAGATTTTTGAAGTGCTGCCCAAATCAGATTTGGTGACATAACACAAGCTTTAACATGAGTGAGCTTAGTGTTTCATGAGTCTAATGGATCAGGGTCGATCCCTCAGTGCCGAAATGTGAAGAATGTTCCTGGCGTCACTCTTGTATAATTATATTATGTAAGCACCTGTAGACCTTTTCATCCGGGATTTTAATTTCAGATTACATTCCAGGAATTTACCGCACAACACTGAGCACTTGTAACCTCTGTGTGCAGAGTAGTTCACTGATCCTGGCTCTTAAACGTTTGTAATTGTGTTTCAGACTATCTAAAAAACCTGTCTGAAGACTCAGATGATTACAAGGACACACAAGGTAAACCAACAGCTGTTTAACGTCTGTATACCGTCTGCTCACCTGTGGACTGAAAGCACTCTCCGTCATATATGTAACTTCACCTTTTTATCCGCTCAGCTGCCCTCGCAACAGTGAAAGAAGTGGCCAATCATGCCAACGACATCATGAAACAAGGGGTGAGAGCCGACAAGAAATCAGCATCTACTGTGTCTTCTTTTAATTCTATTGTTGTTTCTAAAATGATCCCTGCATGTTGCTGACGTCTGCTTATTTTACTGTCAGGATAACTTCCAGAAGCTGATCCAGGTGCAGTGCAGTCTGACCGGCCACCATGAGATAGTCCAACCCGGGCGGGTAAGTCTGTTTTAAGATTTTATTCCTTTTTATTCTGTTTCTTCATTTAAATTTTGTTACATTAATAAGACGTTAAACTGCAGTTAATTTACATTGATCATCCTTTTCCATAAACATTACTACATTGTTCAGATAAAGCAGCATATTATAGTTGAGAAGACAATATAACTGATGTATTTTTGCAGGCCAGCCCTGAAGTTAGCATCATCCTGGCTCCCTCCTCAAAAAGCCAGTGGGATTTTTCCACTGGAGTTTGAATTATTGCAGAAAATAAGCTGTTATAAGATAATCTTCACAAATGAACACCACTTTAAGGATGCAATCGGCAGAAGTAAAAAGCTAAAGAGACAACCTCAGTCTCATTTAGCCTCAAAAGCTTCAAAATTCCCAAATGGGTTATTTACTGATGTATTTTATGATGTAGAACAAAGTAATAGACCTTAATTCAGGCATCCAAACAAAAACCCATTGATTTCCAGATGAGGGAACCAGGAATGCACCACAATTGTTGCTGAATAGTAGTAAATTTCCACTATATTTGTACTCGAAGGGCCTCTAGTCTGTGTTGGCTGAAAAGCTTTATGTAAGAGTCCAGGTTTGAGCTTGAAAGTAGCAGCTGAAAAAAGAAACTCACCTCAATGTTCTCTCAAGATCCTGTTTTCAAGGAAACTTGAACCTTGAAAGTCATCAGTTACACCAATTAATAAGATATATTTGCAATTATCTGGATCATGCAAGTGTTTTTTTTAACCTAAAGTTTAATATACTGTAGTGTTTCATCTTCAGATGGCAGTTTGAATAGCCACCATGCTCATTAAATCAATCAAGTAAAATAACAAACATGACATAATGTGTTCTTGTGACATTTTTGTGCTCCAGATCTTCCTGAAAGAGGGCATCTTGAAGAAGGTGTCCAGGAAGGCCATGCAGCCCAGAATGTTCTTCCTGGTACGGTACCACCTGTATCTCCCTTCTCGTATTTCGTTCTTATCTCATTTTCTGTCTTTTATCTTCTGCACACTTTGCCACCTTCACTTAGTTCGAAGCACGTTCTGTGAAGATTTGATTGTGATCAGATGCAGGTCCCGATAGAGGCTCATTCTGGCTTCCTTTTTTAAGTGAAGCATTTTATAGCCATGCATACATCTAACAGAATTGCTTCGCTCTTATGCTGCAAAGATCCTAATGATGTTGTAGCTCGGAGACTCTTGAGATGAAGGCGATCGATTCATAACTGCATTATGGAGGCAAATGAAACAAAAAATATATATTTATATCAATTTTACCAGCATTTTCTTAATATTCCTCCGAGCTTATCTGTAGTGGATCAGAATCGACAAAAATTAAATTATGTTTCTTAATCATTTCTCCTTTAGTTTAACGACACGCTGCTGTACACCACTCCTGTTCAGTCAGGCCAGTACAAGGTCAACAACATGCTGTCTCTGGCTGGGATGAAGGTGAGAACGTCACTGCACTCCTCATCTTTTCATGTATATACTGTGTGTTATCACGAGACGTGTTATAATATTTAAAAATCAAAATAATCGCAGGTCAAACCGAGCCAGGAGGCCTATCAGAACGAGCTGAACATTGAGAGCGTGGAGCGCTCCTTCACCGTCTCAGCGAGGTAAAGACCAGAAACAAAAGATTTCTCCTGGTAATTTAAGGACACGTGCTGTTTCATAGGTCATTTTTCGTAACAGCTCACCCTGTATTTTTCCTCGTAGTTCTCAGGTCTGTGAATACTGTGTAGGTGTGCGTGTGTGTAGTCACACTTTGTTTTATCTCCGCAGTTCAGCCGCAGAGCGAGATGAATGGCTCGAGGCCATTTCTACAGCGATCGCTGACTACACCAAGAAGAAGATCAGTTTTATATCTGGCAAACCTCTAGAAGAGGTAAGATAACAACTTAATAAAGTCAGCCTCGCACACTTCCTGTTGCTGTGTTATAACAAGCCTATTTTACAGTGTATGTATGAGCAACAAGAGGCAACTCCTGTTGTTTTCTATATATTCAGGTGGAGCTGAGGGATTGTGGTGACGGTGCTCCTTTGGGATCCAAAGCCCCCATCTGGATCCCCGACCCCCGGACCACCATGTGTATGATCTGCACCTGCGAGTTCACCCTCACGTGGAGGAGACACCACTGCCGAGCATGTGGGAAGGTAAAGTGACCAAAAACAAGTGATCAGATGCAGCTTTTTCCCCCTCTTTTTATTAAGTAAACAGGACATCATCATGTTCATAACATCATCAAGAATAATAATTTATTAGCAAAATTGTGTTGTGCTTGATGTAAATAGGCACATCAATTTTTTTTGTAAAAATGTCTTTGTAATTTTGTTTTGTTTATTTGTGTTGTTGTTGATGTGTAAAGGCCTTTTGACTGAAACATTTTTCATGATAATAAGGGACCGAAATGAAGGGTAATAATGGGGAAACACATTTAAAGATGGCAACGAGGAAAAACTGTTTTAGCATAGTAATATTTTGGTCACAATATAGTAACCTGCTAACAATAAAGTGGTTATATCTATGCAATATGTAGGTTGAAATATGATTATCTGGTGATAATGAGGCTTATTGCCTGGTTAGTATTTGGTAATTGCATGGTATTACATATTAGCTTATTATAGTGACACTATTATCCATTTGTTACTATTATTTTTATAACTAAACTGTAATATAAAGTGCTGCCAAAAAGGACAGCAGAATGTTATTAAAATAATTAGTGTAGGACAGAAATAACATTTTATAATTTATTATCCCATTAGGTGGTGTGCCAGTCCTGTTCCTCCAACAAATACTGTCTTGAATACTTAAAGAACCAGTTAGCACGAGTGTGTGACCAGTGTTTCCTTGTTCTTCAGCAGCAGAAAAGTAAGTCTGGCTTCCTTCCAACATTGTCTGCCCTCTGATCCAAACACACTGGCATCCTCCTGTTTTCATTCTACGTATTTTCTCTGCATTTAAGAACCGCATGTTCCACGTTTCTGTTCATCAGGTGAACAAGCCCAGTCAGCAGCTGTATCTCCTGGAAGCAGATCTACCTTTGCTTTTTCGAGGAAGCAGAAGAAGATACCTGCAGCACTCAAAGAGGTGACTGATTAGTCCTCATTAAGATGCACTGGGGTACAGTGATAGAAATCACCTGAAATCTCATCATCGGATGGTTTTTACTTGTTTCAGGTGTCAGCGAACACAGACTCCTCCATGAGCGGGTATCTGCAGAGGTCAAAGGGCAACAAGAGGCAAGGGAAGAGGCTGTGGTTCGTCATCAAAGACAAGGTCCTGTACACGTACGCTGCAAGTGAGGTAAGATCTGCTTTCATCAATGAAAGCTTGGTGTCATGTTATCAAAGAACCAAAGGAAAGTGATCTAACGTCAGTCTTTTAATGTGTCTTCCTGCAGGATGTTGCAGCTTTAGAGAGTCAGCCCTTGTTAGGGTTCATGTTGAAGGTCGATTCATCGCAGAAATTACAGTTCAAGCTTTACCACAAAAACACACTTTACTACATTTTTAAAGCAGATGACGTCCAAACAGCACAAAGGTACAGTATAACGATGAGAGACACTTATTATTGTATATTATGACAACAATAATTATACTAATAATATTTTTGTTTGTTTGTTTCTAAACAGATGGATCGACTCATTCAAAGAAGCCACGGTGCTTTAATGTCAGCTGCTCGACATACTTTTTCGCTCTTGCCTGACAATGTTTTACCTCAGTGCTCTCTGAATTCTGCACACAAAGTATCTGGAGACACCATGTTAGTTGCACTGAATTAAAATCCAAATATTTTATCGCTTTCATCAGACATTTTACATTGTTTTTAGAGCACTCATTTTGTGGCAAAATAGTGGCAATCATCTGTAGCTATTTTAGACTGTTAGGCTTTGATTTAGTCACATTTTAATTTAATTTTTTCCAGTAACCTGCTTGTATCTCTGTAGCACAGATTTGTTATTGTTGTCAATAAAGTTTTAACACTTTGATCCACATTTAACACATATTTTTTTAGAGGCCAAAACAAATCATAAAAGATGTTTCTTGTTTGGGAATAATTATTTTATTTCACACTTGCGAAGACGGCTGTGGGACACACAATGTGCACAAACTCTCACTGTATATTATTATTAAGACTTTCTGTATCTTTGAAACTAACTTAGTCTTAAATGTGTATCAGGGGAATATTCACTGTTTGAACATAACTGTACCATAATGTTTATTGTACTTAAGTGACTCAAATGGCTGTACATAGATTATATCCCCACACACATGCATTCTCTGTAAATATAATGTGTACAGTCTCAAATTTCCATGAATCTCACTTTTACTGTTTAAATTCTGTCATTGGAATAAATTTTTGTTTTACTGAGCTTTTTGTTGTGGTCACCTGTATAAAGTCGGGGGGGAAATGGCTTTGCAAGTTTTTCACAAAGTGGTGAATGTCACCCCATCCGTGCCTGTGAATAACTGAGCCTTTCGAGGCTTTCCTCTTAGAATTAACCCGTTTACCTGCTGAATCTTCCAAACAGGTGTTTTTTGAGCATCCCACAACTTTCCCATCCTTTAGTTGCCCTGTCCCAACTTTTTTAAAATGTGTTGTAGGCATCAGATTCAGAATGAGTATGTACTGTATAGATTACAAAAAAAAACAGTAACATGTTCATTGATTGCTCACTATATCATCTATTTTAGAACTTAAAACATTAAAACCGGCACTCTGTCTTTGCCGTCTTTTTCTTTTTTAATTTAATTCAACAAAAACCATATATACATATTACATCAAGTTCATACCAAAGTATACTACAAATAAAAAATGAAAAAAGGATGAAAACAAACAATTAAATGAGACATAAACATTTTAAATGAGATGGAAATGAGATAAAACAAAATGAAATAGAGATCTTTAAATAATGACATACATTACAAAAGAACAATTCATCTGATTTCAAGGGGTTCATACAATTAAATTCACATTACATCCATTGATGTAGCCTATACTCCCTAAAAAGTACTGTTCTGAGCAAGTTTTAATTAGGCCTAGTGTTAATTAAACTATTATGATACCATACTGATTGCCAATGATATGTTATCACTACTTTGACAGAAAAACTAAAGCTAATTAAGAAGAATATTTTGTTTTGACAGGTTGACACTCACACCAGCGAAAGCTATGAAGCGTGGCTACCAAACTGCGCATGTGCATAAGTCGTTTATTGATGGAAAAAAGGTCACGAACTCTGACCCTCCCACCAACTGCAGCAAACAGTTAAAATATTAATTTATTGAGGACTAACACCATCTGACCTAACGGCTCCTGGGCAGGTAAAAACTATTTACTAATGTGGCGGCATGAGGGGTCCGTGAAAGAGGCGAGGGGCCAGTAAGACAGGAAGGGAGGGAGCGTTCAGCAGCTCTACAGCAGGGAGGCAGCCATTAGCTACCAGTTAGCAAACAGCTAACCTAGCTCGTTAGCACTGTCGTCCGGAGCTCAACGCATAAAGATACAAAATCGCAAGTATGTACTAATGCTGTAATGTATGTGTGCTTGCATAGTTGGTTAATTAACCAACGTTTACAACTACGTCTAGCTGTTCGGCTTCAGTAATAATGTTAACAGGCATGCTAGTTAGCATCAAGCGTAGCTGTGTCAGCTAACCGGTTACTGTTAGCCGGCGTTAGCTAGCTGTTGTGCTAGCGTTGCTAACTAGTCTCCGTAAACTAAGCGGATACATCACTGATTCAATTCTGAATGTGACAACGGTATGTTAGGGTGTTAAATCAACAGATGTCTTGTTAAATTGCCGACTGATGTTGACGTCCCGTGTGAGAATTCATGTTAAAATCGTCCTAGTTGTCAAAACCGAAGTCCCGCCGTTGACTCTGCGATTCGGCATCCTGGGCCTTGAACCCTAGCATGCTTTAACCCTTCAATGTTGACCTTTCACCCACAGGAAAAGAAATACCTTTATCTTCCGTATCGATTTTAAATAGCTTGCTGTCAACAGCTTGTTTGTGTTATTACTACAGCTTTACCGCTCATTCGGTGTCACTTTACAGTGATTTTAAGCTGTATTTTATAAGAAGGCCACCATTAGTACAGTTTCAAGCTAGCGCCGGCTAACGCTAGACTTGTTAGCCCAGGCCACAATAATAAGTTACTGACATACTATGTGATAAATCAGTTGTTTGCAGTTTACCCGTTGGTTCATTACAGATAATTTCAAGTCAGTCTTGATTTGGTTAGTTCTTCATAGTATTTAGAAACCTCGATCAAGCTTTGGTTAGAGACATCTTTAGCTAAAGGGTGAGGAAAACATCGGTTTAACGTTTGCAAAGTGTTTCTCAGACTTGTTTGCTGTTAGTGGACGTCTGAATAAAAGCTTTGAGCTATTATACAGTGATTCATACTGGTAATGATTTGAGTCACACACCAGTAGAGTACCTTCATTGTCACTGCACATGGTACAACGAAATTTGCTGTGCGTCTCTTAAAACGGGCTCTTTACCTTCCGCACATACACACAAGCATTCATCATACAGATAAATTATAATATGAAGAGAAAAGATAACAAGAAGTAATAAAAAGAGGTGCATATTAACAAAAAGTAATGAAAAACAAGTGCATAGTGGTGAGGTGCGTTATTTGACGCTACTGTTTGTACACTGTGTCACATATATTTCACCATAGAGATGTTATTGCACGTTGTAAACAGTTTGCAATTTTAGACAGCTATTGCTCAATTTTAGACAGTTTTCCACACTTGTTAACAGTCATTGCATGATTGTAGATGGCTTTGCACTGTTGTAAACAGTTATTGTACAGTATTAAACAATTTCCAAACGCTATCTTAAAAGTAACTTTTATGAAATGTTTTACAGGATCTTTATTCAACATAGACCTTTCAAACACATATTAACAGATAAGGCAGATGATATTCTATATTTTTCTTATTGTAAACAAATTCCTATGTAAAGACCAAAAACAGTGACTTGATCCTGTCAACAAGTATTGTTAGTGTAGCCTTAGACATGGGCACTATGTTTCATTTTGTGTTTATTCAACATACATCTCCAGCTTTAAATACCTACCAGCAGAGTACAAAATTAACATTTTTGTCCACCGGTGAAATGACTAGTGCTCACTGTTCAAATTTTACCAGCCATTGAGGAAAGTCAAATAAGAAAATTATTGTTAGTTGCTGCCCTAATACTGTGCAATATTACTCCCAGGGAGAAATTTTCTATTGAGCAGACAAACCTCAAAATTTCTCAGTAACCTCATGACCAGCATGCAGTGCAGCCACAGATTGCATCTTGGCAGATCACCAGTGCCATAAAAATATGGACAGTAATCAAGCAAGGATTATCATGACACTACCTTCTGTCTGTCTCTTTCTTCACTTTTTTTTAACCAAAAAATAACTCTAAACTTGTGAAAAATACAAAGAAATACAAAAAAGTAATTTACTTGAAACATTACATTTGTATTTTGGTGGGTGAGAGAGGAAAATGTATAAGCCATTTTCATATTTTACCAGCAGTTGGCTGGTGGCTGGTGCTCTGCCTACCACTGTCCCTAATGTGCTCAAATCTGCATAAAAATAGTCCCCAACAAAGTCACTATTTACTGCAGCTTGGCTGTTAGGAAGCTACTTGGCCTTTAAAAATTAATCTATATATTTATGAACTGTTTTTAAGATTCAGTAGGAAATAATGGACAGACAGAGTAGGGAAGTTGTTAAGTACTTAGAACTATTATACATGGGATTTGATGATGGTAAGAAAATTGGTGTTTTATTTTTTAAGGTTTGCTTTAAGAAAACATAAAGTAAAACATATGCTCTCTCTCTACAGGTGCACATGCCTCATGGGGCACTGATGTGAAGAGCAGTGGAAGAAGGTGTGTGCAGTATCAGAATGGATGGACAGACCCAAAGGATTCAGCTTGTCTCAGCAGACAACAGCATGGCATTAGGACACAGAATCCAGGTGTGTGATGGCCTGTCCACTACTAGAGACTGTTATCTGTTTCAGTTATGTGAGAATAAATAAATATATACAATTTGCGCATAATTTTGGTGAAATTAAATTCACAACACAATTAAAGAAAAGTCAACAGTATAATTCAGTCTTTTATTTGTTAAATTTCTTCTTTTTACTCCACTGTACAGTCAGCAAACCCTCATGTTGTGATTTTTTTCCCCCACATTTCTGATAGATTGTAACTGATCAGCAAACTGGGCAGAAAATCCAGATCGTCACAGCACTTGAGCCATCTTCCCCTGGAAAGCAGCAGTTCATCTTAGCGAATGCTGACTATTCCCCTGGCGGGAAGGTGATCTTGGCCAAGCAGGAGGGCTCACCCAACAAGGTCATCCTCGCCACTCCAGACGGCTCTGGGGTTAACCAGCTGTTGTTTGCCTCCCCTGAGCTGGCTGGGCAGCAGATTCAGGTATCGCCAGAGGATGTTAGTGACCTAGTTTTGATAAGGAAGTTAGTGAAAGGTCTTATGACTGAAGCATGAACACATTTAGTCAATTTAAACTTATTGCACTGTTTTCTGAATTAAATTACTCCATTGTCTCTGGTTGTTTGTCAGTTTGTGACTGAAGGCTCAGACCAGTCTATTGTGAAGCCGGTTGTGGAATACTGTGTCGTCTGTGGGGACAAGGCCTCAGGTAGGAGTTTAATTCGCTTTAACATTATTATTTAGCAGTGACACACATGAGGAAGCAGTCACCAACTACCAATTCTTTCCTGTCTTAGGGCGTCATTACGGAGCTGTCAGCTGTGAGGGCTGTAAGGGCTTCTTCAAACGCAGCATCAGAAAGAACCTTGTGTACACATGCAGAGGCTCTGGGGAGTGTGCCATCAACAAACTCCACCGAAACCGCTGCCAGTACTGTCGACTGCAGCGCTGCATCGCTCTGGGCATGAAACAAGATTGTAAGAGACTGTTATATTCTTTAAAAACAGCTGTGGATTTGTTATTTAGGACTCACATTAATAAGATCGGGTGCCTTTGTTTTGTCTCCAGCTGTGCAGTGTGAGAGGAAGCCTGTTGAAGTGACCACCCGAGAGAAATCTGTCAACTGTGCGGCCTCGACTGAGAAAATCTACATCCGCAAGAACCTGTGCAGCCCTCTGGCTGCCACACCCACTTTTGTATCCGACAAGGAAACTGCACGGTACAACCTCTTAAATCAGTATATAATACACTAATTTAACAGTTTATTAGATACACCTGTACAGTCTAATTCACCACAGTAAATAGCCCAGTTGCAAACAGTATCTTTGTATGATATATTTATTACATTTCTAATGACTGTATTAGAAACTAGAGACATTACTCAAATATGGCTGGGTACTTCTCAAAAAAGTGGAATAAAATGAAAACACTGAAGTATCTGTACCGAATTGTACTACGCAAAATATAAATAACATTTAAAAGGTACATTAATAACAAATAGTATGGAAGCATTATGCCATTGTAATGTCTAGTCTCCCTAATCTATAGGAGATGAAGAAGGGAGTGACTGATATGGTGATGTTTGTGGTACTTGGAAATAGTGGCAGAGTGAGACCTCTTACAGTCTTTGTGCGAGAGAGCAGCTAGCCCAGGTCTGACACCATCAACCATGTCAACTTAAGGTGTATTTCTCTGACCTGTTGGTCTGTAAGTAACAGCCTAACTGCCATCATAAACCATCTCCGCCTTCACTCCAGGTTCTCTATCCCTGCTTTGGTGAGGATGAGATGCACCGAAGCTTGATGTGATGAACAGCTCACTGATAGAGGTTAGCTGTAGTGGCTAGCTAACCAGCAGCACAAAGTTTACTATCTAGTGGCCAAAAAACGCAACAATCCCTGTCACTGGGTGTAACATGCTGCTTTTCCTGATGCTACGATTTGTGATGTTAGACAGCCAATCTTGGTACAAACATGCTCCATGCTTACTGGCTCACTGACACTGGTGAGATTTACTCCTTTGGTACTGAAATTTGGTACTGGCTGACATGGCATTCTTTGAAACTCATTAGTACTGAAGCAGTTTGGTTGGTGCCATAAATGTATTGAATTTTGGTACCCAGCCCTACTCTCAGTATAATGTAGTCCAGCATAACACGGCTGCTATTGACGGCCTCAAACATGACTAGAGTTGAATTTGCACTTCTCTGACACATTTCTTTGGATTGGATTGAGTTAAATTGGATTGTACATGTGGACCTGATAAACTGACAAAAGTTTGAGTAATGACTTTATTATATTGCATGGTTCCATATTACATGATTCAATGTGAAATATTAAATCTCTAACTTCAGGTCTACAAGTTTGCTTGAGTCAAGCATGTTGCTCAACATCCAGCAGCCTTTCTCCAAGCTGGAAAACACCATCTTGATCCCAGCATCCCCTGAAAAGGTAACACAGACATAGTTTATTTACATTTAACATTACCTTTAACTACACTTACTGCACTACATTTAATTGACCCTTCAAATTTTGAGAATATCGGGGTTTAAAATGCTTTACATTGATACTTGATCAATATTTGCTTGGTGCATGTGGCTAAATATCTGCGTGATGTGAACTGCTCTGTTCCTCTGTTGTTCATTCTGCACGTAGTTCAGTGATAACCACAAACATTTAGCTAATCAGAGACAGTGCAGTGCAACATGTTCAGATTTTGTCTTTATGAAATATGCTTAATCATGACTGACTTCAGCAGGACGACCCATCACAAGGTGACCTTGGCACGCTGGCAAATGTAGTGACGTCCCTCGGCCACCTCAACAAGACCAGGGAGCCGAGTGACAGCGGCAATGATCTGATGGGAGTTGAAACGCTTAGCAACGGGGACAGCTCCATCACAGACATCCAAGGAGACGAGCAAACTGCAAGTGACATCACTCGGTGAGGGAGATGTCATAAAGCATCAAAAGGCTTTGATACTGACCAGTGGTTGTTTCACAATAAGATGATAGATACACTGGAGATCTACAGGAGCATTAGATAGAAACCTGGGGGATGTTTCTGCCTGCTTGTCACAGAGCTGTAATAGAATTTCCTGTAGGGCCATGTGGTTTGTGACTCAGCTCTTAAGGACTTAATTAGATTCACTGCCAGTCAATCAAAACGTGCCATATGTCAAGGGTGAGCTGCAGTGCTTTGGGTTGTCTGCTATCTTTCCCACGCACTGTGGAAAAGTATGGAATTTGATTTTAGTAGTTTCCAGGTCTGGAGAGGGATGGAAACAAGGAAACATAATATGAGAAATATGCCTGTTCCCAGACTATTGCTCCTATTCTGTTTTCTAAAATAGAAAATTCAGATTTTATATGAATAAAATTATCATACAAGACAGTATAATAATGATTTTTTTTTTTTCAACAGATTTTCAGTTCTTATTTATAAAAGACAAAAAATATGAGCAGAACAGCAATATAATATTATTTATTCAATATGTAAAACAAAAATATCATGAGTATAGGTAGCGCAGGTTAGTTTACTTTTTCTTGGGCAGAGATGTCATCTAACTTTTTGTATAGGAGTGTGGACTGAACAGCCAGGATGGCTAAATGCAAATTTTCCGAGGGCTGGCTTGACAATCCCAAATATAAATCCTGGCTGGCTAAGGATGTTTTACAGCAGTATTTTAAAGGCATTTATATACATAATAAATATCTGTAATAAATAGTCTAGCTATTCGTACTTAGAAGGGGTATAAAAAGTCTTAAGTCTGGAAATTAGAGTCTGGAAAAATATGGAATTTTGAAAAGAAAATGTGTTGAAACCCTGTATATTAGATGTCCAAATCAAAATGTGTATGAATGTAAACTTTTTGTGTTGTCACTGGGTTTCATGTTCATATTTTGTGTATCATTAGAGCTTTTGACAACCTGGCCAAAGTCCTGCACCCCGGTGATGGCACAGGAGAGTCCCTGGAGGCCACAATGCAGCTGATGTCAGGGGACCAATCAGGTCCTGTGGTGGAGCTGGAGGGCCCTCTACTCTCTGACAGCCATATCCCTTTCAAGGTAACAGTGACCACTGACCTCAGCTCTGAGGATGAGAACCAAAAGTCCTGCTTATGTTTGACTGAGTCACACATTTTCCTCAACTCTACAATGTGTTCTTCCAGCTCATGATGCCTTTGCCTGTGCCAGAGTACCTCAATGTCAACTACATCTGTGAGTCAGCTTCTCGGCTCCTTTTTCTCTCTATGCACTGGGCACGCTCTATTCCTGCCTTTCAAACTCTTGGGTAAGACGTTGTCACAAAGTTTTTTATTGTTTCATAAATACACCTTTTGGTCTGTGTCCTTACTTGTCAGTTAAGTGATGTTTCCTTTGTGTGTCCATGCTTATCTGTTGTAAATTTAAATTAATCTCATTTTACTTACAGTGGCCAAGACAATGACATCAACTTGATGAAAGCTTGCTGGAATGAGCTGTTTGCCCTGGGTCTGGCACAGTGCTCCAACGTTATGAATGTTGGTACCATCTTAAGTGCCATTATCAACCATCTGCAGACCAGCTTACAGGAAGGTAGGAGGGCTCTGCTGTTGTTTGCCTGGAAGGTTCAACACTTTGATACAAACAATGAGCATCATGCATGAATGTTTTCTTATTCTTTTCTTAGAAGCAATGAGAGAAAAATACAAAAAAATTATGTGGGATTCATGAAATGTGCGCTGACAGACAAATCTGACCTATTTAACTATGTGGATAAATGGTGTTTGATCTTAAATTGGATGCACATGCCAGGAAGTTTGCCATTGGTATATAGAAACACTCTGATAAATCCATATAAGGGCAACAGACTTCAGTGGTTTGTGCAAACCACAAACCAGCAAGCCACTGATATTTGACAGGTAAAGTTAAATTATAAAGATTCCACCTAAGGGCAGTGAAAAACAAACAAAATAAGAAATGCTTTTTTACCTGACATGAATTAGTGCTGTGGAGCCAACATTTAGGTTTTTCTGAAGGGGGAGCTGCAGGTACAGCAAGGTTGTGAGCTGTACAAGAAATTAAGTCCAAATTTATTAACATTTATTTTTTATTAACATTTCACAGCACAAAACTAAGTTGGCTTTTGTGTTCACTGACTTACATGGGCACTCTAAAAGTTTGGTCTTACCTAAGAACAAATGGGAAGCAGGCAAGGATTGATGAATGCAGCCAAAGTTCTTCAGTTGTTTGCACACATGGAAGGTTAAAATCTCTGTGTGAAAGATTTATGCATGAGGCACAATGTTTTTCTGTTTGATGCAAAGCAGGAAAACATTTTATGCCCTGCTGAACTGTCATGTTTACTTTTTGACACAGCATGTGTTGAATTTGCTGCAAATTGCACTGGTGCTCGGCCAAATGCATCCTTCGCTCGTCTTAATTTGTTTTTTGTGTTTTTTCTCCCCTGCAGACAAGCTGTCCCCAGAGCGAGTGAAACTCGTAATGGAACACATCTGGAGGATGCAGGAGTTCTGTAACAGCATGATCAAGCTGTCTCCAGACTCTTATGAATATGCCTACCTCAAAGCCATCGTCCTCTTCAGTCCTGGTGCGTAAAAACAACTGGGCGGTTCACAAAATGAAAATGGTCAAGTTTTTGTATTCCTGTGACGACAGAATCTTCAGAGGAAAAACCTAAACGTACATTTTACAGAGAGCCGAATGTGCATGGACTCATGTCTGACTGTACTCGTGTGTTGTGTTTGTTCCAGATCACCCTGGCATTGATAACACTCCACAGATAGAGCGGTTTCAGGAGAAGGCCTACATGGAGCTGCAGGACTATGTAACCAGAAGTTACCCAGAAGACTCCTATCGGTCAGTAAGCTTTACCTCTCTACTACTTAAAGGAATAGTTTGGATTTTAGTCAGTAGGGCTGGGATGACACACATATATCCTGATTTAATACCATCATGATACTTGGGAGCCAGTTATTATTAAACTAAAATTAATATGAGTTTAAGTTTACGCTGTATTTAGAATATTTTCACACCTTTACCCTGCTGTCAGACAGCTTTTTCTAACAGGAAATGTCTGTCATACAAGCCAAATATTGCTCTCTCCAAACACAGGAGTTGCTGGGCTACTGCTGCCTCGATCGGTTGGTTTGTTTATGTTATTGTGCGCTGCTGGCACTGAGGTGTGTCGACCGGCATCAGCCACACTTCATATAATCCAAACTATCCCTATAATACCAGCTCATTGACACTGGTGGAGAATGGCTCTGTTTTTATGAAGACAGATTTATGATGATACCATAGATGTACTTGCTACAGAACACATGTTTAAATTTATGTCTTCTTTCCCCCTCATTGCTCTCAGGTTATCCAAGCTGTTGCTGCGTCTTCCTGCCCTCCGGCTGATAAGTGCAGCTGTCACCGAGGAGCTCTTCTTCGCCGGGCTCATCGGCAACGTGCAGATCGACAGCATTATCCCTTACATCCTCAAAATGGAGTCCACCGACTATAACAGCCAGGCGGTCTCCGGCGTCTGACACACTGTGCCATTTGTAATCGAAAAACATTGGACTGTGAAAACTCGACAGCCAACCAATCAGAGTGCTCCACAGAACGATCACTAAGTGGTCATAACATACTGTATTTATGACACAGCATCCTATGGGAATCTGTCTTCACTCTCACCTTGCTCCTACTTCTGACTCCTCAGTAACCAGTCAGTAGAGCAAAGAGGACAAATGAAAATCAACTCCCCTTCAGGAACGAACCTTTGAAACCTGCATAGTAGAGTGCGCTTTTTATTGTACATAGTATTTTATGCTTCATCGCCTCCAGGCCTTTCCTTTTTCTGCAGGTCTCGTTTGTACTTTGAAGGAATCGGGATGGTTTGTTTTTCACCGCTTTCCTACATGGTCATGCTTTTTTTTTTTACTTTCTAATAATTATGAGGAAAGAAAAACTTGTCAATGTGAATTAATTTGTGACATGTTGTTATCGCTGAAGGTTATAACCTTTATTTCTTATTTGTTTGCCAATCCAAAGGATCGGGCAGCATCAAATATTGTCAAACATTTGACATGGTGTGGATCTGAAGTAATTGTGTATATAGATTTGTGTATAGAATGCACCAAGAAGGCGACACTGAGCAGCACTTGGTAAGTCATGGAGTCCATATTTTGGACACTTTAATGTGGACTGAAAATGATGGTCAAGTAATTTGAAAATAAAAACAAATTTCAGTCATTTTTCCTCATTTATTTATGTAGTTGAGCTGTCATTTGATTGACAGCATCAATAATAGGTGGAGCTGATTATACTGACGTTTACCTCATCAGATTCTTCACTTTATGTCATGTAATGTTTATCAGTTCTGTTTACCAGAATCAGGTGTAGCTTTTCGGGCTGTTTGCTTTTTAACACAAATTTGTTTCTGTGTCATTATTTTGGAAAAAACAGCTGTGGACACCAAATACCCTGAAATATGTTGAGTTGGACCCATGCTCAGTCATGTTCGGATAAATTGGGAAGTCAGCAGTCTGCATTATAATAGGCTTTCTGTGTGGGTGAAGAGAGGGGAAGTATTTTCTGCGGCTGTGCCCATTTTTTATATCTGGTCTGGTTAACTGTGCAAAAGGGCAGGTCAGTTATGTTTTTTTTTTTTTTTTTTTGGTTTGTTTTTTGAGGTTTTATATCATTATGTAGTTTTCCTCATGTAGGGGAGACTAGGGCCAACTTTTACATTTTCCTTCATAATTCACAGACTACATGAAATACACTAGTAATCTTTTTATATAATAAACATAAGTATGTGCACCAATTGATAATATAAGGGCAAGACTACAGTGTTCAATTTAATACAAGAAGTCTGACTTTTACAATTGCCTTCTTACATTTGCTGCCATTCTCCCTTTCAGATTTTGGTTGAAGTGTGCATGTCTTAGCAACATAATGGTATTTTCCCAAGCCCTTCTAAAAATGTTTCCCCTTGTGACCTGATGTAGGTTTCTGCATGATGACGTTGCAACATATAAACCCCCCCCTGGGCTGAGGGAGGGAGTCAAGGGCATCAGTGCTCTGACCTAAGCAGGAGTTTCTATCTGGAAAACCTGGAAAAGTACGCAGATGGAGTTGTCCTTTAATTGGAACGGTGGTAGTAGCTTTCATTCATGTCATTGCTGCGAAAAGACTGAAAGCACTAAAACAAACAATCATAAAAACAACAATACAGCCCACAGAAATTAAGTACAAATTCAGTTATTTGGAGTATGTGAAGAATCTGTAGTTGACAAGTAGACCTACAGGAGACTGATCAACCTTTGTCCACCATTCAAACTGATCTCATAAACATTTGATTGTTTGTTGAACTCAGCAGTTTTGTAAACATGTTGTCTTTTTCCTCATCAAATGTTGCCACTAATCCGCAGTTCGACGGTGGCTCACACATGTTTATCAGTCCACTTTAGGACTTTGTAGGAGCAGGTTTACTGAATGAGGTTAAAGGGACAGTTCACCCCAAAATCAGAAATACATATTTTTTCCTCTCGCTTGTGGTGCTATTTATCCATCTAGATTGTTTTGGCGTGAGCTGAAGAGTTTTGGAGAGTATTTGTCATTGAGATGTCAAACCTTCAAATATAACAGAACTAAATGGCACTTGGTTTGTGCTGGTCCAAAAAACATACTTCCCTTTGTGCAGTGATGCAGTTGGAGCGTTTAGTTTGGCAGAATGAAAATAGTTCCTACATCAAACTGCTCTCAGGAAGGTCAATGTTGAGCTTATTATAGTTAACTGAAACTAAACTGAAAAGGTGAAAAAAGCTAACTGGAAAAAAAAATAACTAGACAGAAAATAACTAAAACTAACTGAAATGATAATAGTGCGTACTTAGAAAAATAAATAAATCTACTAACTAATATTGCAACAAATGAAAACTAAACTTATTCAAGCAAGAAAAACTAAAAAAATTGCAAAAGGACTCCTGCTTTTAACACTGTTACAGTGCAAGTTAGACTGTGCAGTCGTTCTTTTGCAACTTTTTGGTTGACTCTTCCCTCTCCTATGCACCTTCCTCATCAAATAGATGTGCAAAGTGTTGTTTTGTTCTTAAACAATACAAACTAAACTGCAAATCCACTCTGGGAACTAAGAGAAACCAGAACTATCTAGATGGATGAACAGCACTACAGGTAAAAATGTGTATATTTGATTTTTTGATGGGGTGAAAAACATAGCTTCTTGGAATTGCTTGTACTGTATAAAGACAGCAGATTGTTTACATGTTCCCTCTGAATTAATGATGAAAATGTGTTTCCTGCCCTTACAGCTGAGTGTCGTGTCACCTGACGTCACGTGGAGGTGGAAGATGTTGCAGGGTGCATGTGCGAGGGGTTTGACTTTCAGTGTGTGTTATTAGCTGATCAATTTTTCATCAGTGCTCTGTGGATATGGGTGAGCAGAGGACGGTATGCTTTCTTTTGCTGTAGTTACCCGCTGGATGTGTCCAGCTAATTAAAGGCACTGATAGGAGCATTAAAGCTTGATGAGCGGATGAATGATATTGTCCGCCGCTGCTGTTTTTAGAAGTCCATTGTCCAGTGGATCCAGCAGCTTCTTCGTGTGATTCTCCACAGTCCTATCATATCTCTGCATCGTTTGACCTGCCCCCTATGACCCCCAGAGGTTAGCGCATGTCGATGTATGCTGCGCGCACTGTATGATCAGCACAAACAAAACAGGACCTCTGTTTACAGACTGCAAAAACAAACACTTATTGTGTGTAACTGTAAAGGTTAAGCGAGCTGTGATGCAACACGGGCCTTTGTGTTCACAGCGAGGTGGATTAACTCATTCCAGGCTGCATGAATGTGAGTGAGAGCGCCAGTTGGCCCGTTCCCAGGGCCTCCTGCAGGGCTTTGGGTTTGACTGCTTGAGTGAAACTGGTGAATGTGCTGCAAAGCAAGATCACTGAACCAGTTTGATGAAAATTAGCTAAAATCTCTTACGTTAATTTTAATTTACTCATAGATTCAGCTTTAATACCTCTGTAAATAAAATGAAAGCACCGGCAAATAAAGTTTCAGCTGTGTTATTATAGGAGATTATCATATCGGGCCTACTATAAAGTCAAGAAACTGTGAGTAATTGCACAAAAAAGAACACAATACCACCCACTAACACAACAGAGGATTTTCAACAGACTGAAAACGTGTAGGCTCAGACTACAGCTTATTACACCTACCCATCTTTACAAAATACAACAACATACAACCTATTTGTCATGAAGAGTACTAAACTAAAACTTAAAATATCACCACTTCCTCCTTTACAAATGCTGGTATGACATTCTGGTCTTACATTTCAATATTTGTTCACTATATCTGAGCAATTTTTTTCAGTTCCTCATTTCAAGAATTACATAAAGTATGTCCACCCTCTGAAATGGAACAAAAATGGTTAGTTTCACATTAGTGCTCGCTCTTTTTTAACGTGCACATTCACCTTATTCTTGTCGGGTTTCTCTTATTTTAAATATCATTTGCAACATTTCAGGAAAAGATTTATTTTTTTACTTTATACACTGTTTGTATTGTTTTAAAAATCTGTCAGATCTCTAAACTGTAGAGCCTTTAACATAAAATGAGTCATAGTTTTATTTACAGCTTGTGTGTCTCTCTTTTGAACTTGATATGTAATTGTTTTGTTTCTCCATTTTTTTGTTTTCTCCAATTTTCAGGTACTATATTTATTTATTTTGGTATTTGAATTTCATACCACTGTATATTTCTACTTCACCACATTTCACAGGGAAATGTCATACTTTCTACACGACTACAGTTATGTGACAGATAGGAGCTAATTGCTAGATTTTACATGCAAAACATACAATCAACAATTAAAATATCATGCATTATTCTTGATTAAACCACCCAAAAGTGTATAAAGTACTTGACCAGCTTCATTAAAGAGGCAGCAAGTAATTCTTGAGAAGGTCAGTTGATGGTTGAGTCTCACTCCCAGGTGGTTGGTGGCTCCAAACCCAAAGCGTCGGTATTTCACGACCTGGGAACGAGACTCATCGATCAACTGTCTTACCGACCTGTGATTGGCTGAAGTCTCCAGTCACAGGCTGGATTTTCTAAAGCCAGAAAACAGAACCACGACGAGGAGCAGAAGTCTAGTTTTCTCTGAGAACACTTGAATTACATTATTCTTTAGTGCTACTTTGGAATTTTGCCCAGTGACGCCAAAAATAAACTGCTTACCCCAACTTTAATGCATCACTAATTAGAATTCAGTTGCATATTTATTCTGATACTTAAAGTAAACTTTTCTGATAATACTGATGTGCTCTTACCATAGATATAAAGAACTAGACAGTGAATGCAAAGATGGCACCTAATCAGTCTAAAAGTTTCCCAGCTTCCAGATTTAGTTCCTGTTTAAACACCATATGCATAGTAGTGTTTCCCCCTCTTGCCCCCACTTCAATTCAAATCTTTTGCTTGGAGCAGAATGTTTTTACAATGAAGTACAACTTTTACTTAAAGCTACTATGAGGAACTTTCATATCTTGATTCTCAAGGACCCCGTGGACAAGCGCAGTAGTGTTTCCACTGTTTCATAACCAGTTAAAAACTTGTAATAGCTTTAAGCTTAACTCAGAAATACATTGAGGTAGGGACCTCATTTACAATGCAGCTGAGTAAAGCTCCATGACACAAGACACACCAATGAGAAACTTACATAAAAGCGGCAACAAGAAGTCAAAGTGTATGAATCAGCTAAAACAGGAACACTTGTAAGCAAAATGTGATACAGTTAAAGATTTAAAATGAGAACTTAAAACTGTCCTGCAATTAAATACTTAATTAAAATATCTTTTTCCACCACTAGTAAGTAAACAATATGGTATTATAAAATAGCCTGACTGAAAAAAAAAAAAGACTATATGGTATGCAGTATTGCAACAGACATCAACAGAATTTTTGCTTTGATGGGAATTTATTTTCTATTTTCACTCCCACAAATTAAGATTCCTGACATACTTTTAATTTGAAAGTCATTAATCATAAGACACAATGAACTAAAACCACACTTTAAACCAATATGGGTCAACTGTGGGGACATAATTATTTAAGAAATTGCTGTTGATCTTTTTTTTTTTTTTTAACTCTTGCACAGAGAGGCGCGTGTGTTGAAAGAGTTAACCCCTCCTCTCCTCTCCTCTCCTCTCCTCTCCTCTCAGCAGGCTGCAGACACAGGGAGGCGGAGTTTGGGTACACACATAGTTTTTGTATGTTGAGGGGAGCAGCCAGTGTGTGTGAGGGAGACAAGAGGGGGAGAGAGACGGGGTTAAACATGGAGACGAGATTAGGCGTGAGCGGCAAACCGGTGTGAAGACCCAGCGGCTCCTCGCAGACAACAAACAGGGATTATTATGCCCAGCGCCAACGTCTCCGTGCGAAGTTTATCTGAAGTAGAGAAATACCTCGGCAGCCGGATGGTGAGTAACTACACTGACTCTCTCTGTGTGTGTGAGTGTGTGTGTTATTCATCATCGCTGGTGTGTCACCACAGGTCGGTCCGTACTGTACCAGCGATACATTGTTTTCTGTCCGTTCATCTGTACGTCATGTGAAACTAACAGCTGCGTCCGTTCAAAGCCGCCGCACGTTTTATCTTTTTTTTTTTTTTTTAACGAACAAAGAGCCTTTAAACCCCGAGACACAGTCAGTGTGGAGATGTCCTCAAGTCTCACGAAAATCTTCATCTGGACAAAATGGGTTTGTCCACATACCACACCGCCTTAATCCGTCTGTGCTGCTCTCGGGGCCGAAACTAAGGTTATTTCCCAGATCGATTAATCTGCCGATCGATTTTTTCGGTTTGTTCGTTCGTCTATGAAGGGTCATAAAACAGAGGGAAAAAAAATGTTTGTCAAAAAAATTGCTTGTTTTGATCAACCGACGGTCCAAAAACAAAAGATTTTCACCTCAAGAAACATTCAAAATGATTGTTGAGTATCAACATTTATACATATTAATTTATAATCAATGAATCATCTGCATGTTTCAGCTCTAATTGAAACCAGTGCATTTTAGAACTCGTAGAGCCTCGTAAATGCAGATTTACACAGTGTAATAATAAAATAAAATAAAAATCTCTGTACACTGTGATAAAGTACTACTACCTTTACTATAAGTAGTAGTTTTGAATTAAAATAGGTGATTTTGATGATCATCCGTATGGTAATTTCGTCAGTGTTGCTCCAGCCATAATGGATTTGTCCTCCTTGTCTGATATTGATCATTTTATTATTATTATTATTAAGTGTCATAAAGTGGGGGAAAGTGCTTCCTAGAATCCAGGTTTATGTATTTTATAATGATTATTTATTTTGTTAAATCAACAGTCCAAAAACCCAAAGATTTTCAGTTCAAGAAACATGCAAAATATTGGATTTGGGGTTTAAAAACAACTCAAATGATCGATAATTATCAATATGTTTTACTGAGAAAGACATCTTCACCAATCTGTAACTATAAACTAACTAAAATAAATATCCCTGTACATTGTAATCCACTACTACTACTACTAGCAGTACTACTAATGTAAAATATTCCCACTGGAGAAGTCGGTTCTAGAGAATTTGGGGAGTGTTGGGCTTAAAAAGTTTAAGTTTAATAAAATGGTGAAAAGTGCCTCAAGTTTATGTATTTTATATTGATTATTTGTTTTGTTAAATGAACAGTTCAGGTTGTTTCCTATATTGATTAATCTGCTGATCATTTAATATTTTTTTCTGTTTGTTGCTCATTGTTGTTCATTGGTCTATTAAGATAAGAAAATGTGTGTGTGTGTGTGTGTGTGTGTGTGTGTGTGTGTGTGTGTGTGTGTGTTGTTAAAGTAAAATAAATTACACTAAACTGTTTCTGCTCTAATCGATACGAGCATGCATGTTAGTCTCATGGTTGTAGTGCCACAAAAATGCAGATTTATGCTGAGTGACTAAGGGAAAAAAAATCCCTGTAGACTGTAATTCACTGCTCCTCATCACCACTATTACAAGTATTTTTAAATTTAAACTGGTGATTTTGATGATCATTGTGTACAATAATCTGCCGTAGGGCTGAAACTAAGGTTATTTTCCATATTGATTAGCCCACCAATCATTTTATTGATTATTTTGGTTCATTAAGTGTCATAAAATTGTGAAAAATGCTTCCCAGAGCCCAGGTGGATTGATGTCTTTGTTTAAAAACAGCTTGTTTTGTTCAACCAGCAGTCCAAAACCTGAAGATTTTAAATTCAAGAAGCACCTAAAATATTCTCATGGGAGAAGCTAGATCCAAAGAATTTTGGGGAATTTGTGCTTAAAAATTACTCAAATGATTGGTTATCAGAATTGTTTATGGATTAGTTTTCTATCAATTCACCAATCAATTAATCATCTGTCAGTCTCTTGGACTGTTCTGGTGCCACGTAGATGCAGATTTTCACAGAGAGATTCTTGTGCATTGTAATCCAGTGCAAGTAGCTGCAGTAGTAGTTCTGAGTCGAAGTGGTGATTTTGTAGTTTGTGGTGATGTTTTATTCGGCTGCAGGTGTTTCTACTATTCGTCCTCCAACCAGATAAGATAGAAAAAGAATTTTATTTCCAATACAACAGCAGCGCAGCCAAGTCCAGCCTCAAATTGTGCCATTAATATGAGTCAATACAAAAACAACTTAAGTAGTAATCTAAACTGAAACAGAAAGGCTTAAGGTGTTTTTGTGGCCTCTCAGTGACTCAGTGAGTCATTGTCTGGCACAGTTTTTGAAGAGTCTTCTTTGTTATGTAGTGGTGGCTGCCCAAGTCATGGTTTTCTGAAAACATGATTGTTTTTTTCCCCCTTTTATCATAGTGATGACATCTTTTTTATTTATCACTGAAATGACTCCCTTTATCCATAAACCACTGACGCAGATCAGAAAAAAAGCAACTCCTCAGAAAACCTTCCACCTTGCATGAGCAGGTTTTGTGGGGAAAAACCATCCAACCATTTTCGAATGTTAATGTCTGATGTTCATTAAAAAAAAATCCCCTGAAGGCTGGGACAGAACAACCAGGTGCTTTCAGTCACAGTGACGCCGAGCAGAGGAATGCTCCGTCAGGTGTGAGTCTTGTGCAACCAGAAAGCCGCCACAGTTTGGTGCAGCAGGTTGTTTCTCTTTCTGGTCTTTCACGTACGAGCCTTTAGTCCCGCCACGCTTATCACCTGCGATCAAAGGTGGAGCGTGGCATTTTGATCTAGACGGGGATGGGATCCTGCATCTTAACAGAAGGTCTAGCAGGTTTTCCTCAACCTGTTTAGCTCGTGTTAAAACTCCCCTGCTGCACTGTGAGCAGATACAGATACTGTGACCAGTGGTAGAGGAAGTAAATTAGCCATCATTGCAGAAACATACTCAAATAAATGTTTAAAAAAGTATCTAGTTCATAAATTACTCAAATTACAAGTTTGTTTCCATTCTAATATTTATAGGCTGTGCTCTAATTAACGTAATGTTATTTGGCATTACGTTAGGATAACTGTTTTCTCTTAAAATAGCCAACTTTAACTATGTAACTAGCTGGCTAACTCGCTAATTTTGAAGTTGGCAGCATGCTAACTGTTTTCTGAAGCACATCAAATTAAAAGCCCAACAGACCACTGGCTACAAGAGAAGTTCATGTCCCTAATGTCCAAAATTAACATTTTTCGGGAGGCACAGCTTGCATTTTCGTTGTGTAGCCTAACTGTGGTTGTTTTTCTTTTCTTTTTTCTTTTTTTTTAACAATTTTGGTGTAAAAAGTCTGTCCAGATGTGGTAAGGCATTCAATGCATTGTTGATTAATTGCTTTAAATATATACTCAAGTAGAGAGTAAAAGTGCTGTTTAAATAAGGGAACATGAAAAGTACTCATTCCTTTCTACTCATGTGCATTACTTGTAACTCATTACTACTCACCCCTGAATATAATTGAATGAAATCAATAACCTTTTCCCCTCGGAGCAGAGTTTGAAAGAGCGGTATGCAAATAATTTGAGCCAACTTCTCAAGTAAGCAATTAGACGGCTGTGGCACAACCAGCAGCACGATATAATGGAGCAACATATCTGATGATTTTTCTGGTTTATCACCACTGGGCTGTGTAATTATGCTTTTCCTCCTTTTGTTGGCTGCAAGTGACATTCCAGTTTTGTTCCTCAAAAAGCCATTGTGCAGCAGATATAGTGGGTTAGAGGCCAGAGATGATGCAACACCTCAGTTTGAGCGGCTCGTTTCCAGTCTTTAACCCTTACTGGATGGCGGCTCTGCAGAGATTTACGTGCGTTTTCTCAACGACCCTTCTGTCCTTGCATGAACTTCATGCTTCACCTGTAGTGGAATATAGATACTTGTGTAAAAAAAAAAAGTCTGGTAAAAGTCAAAGTATTGATTCAACTTCTTCTCTCAAGTAAAAGTGAAGAACACAGACTCTGAACTTTACTCAAATAAAAGTAATAATAGGTTTAAAAAAAATAATAGTAGAAAGTACTGTTAAGGAAAGAGGAAAAAAAGTAGCGCTCTATATAACATTTCTATTGGCTGTTTTTATGCAGAGCTTATTGAACCGCACCTTTTCTTCACGGTTGAGTCTCCACCTCTTTCGTCTTACTGCGCTGTTTTCGTCTTGTTCTATCTTTTTACGTGTCGGTACGTCTTTTGCATAATTTTTGTCTTGTCATGTCTTTTACGTTCTTTTTGTCTTCAGTCTTTTTACATTTTTTCACATTGTTTTCATCTTATGTCTTTTTTAGATCATTTTAGTTTTGTCTCTTTATGCTTGTTACATCTTTAATATTGTTTTCATCTTTTACATTTTCATCTTTTTTTGTCTTTTTATGTCATGTTGCCTCTTTTACATGTTTTCATCTTGTTACCTCTTTTTATGTTGCGTTATGTCTTTCATGTCATTTTCGTTTTATTATGTCCTTTGCGTCATTTTCATCTTGTTACATCTGTTGTCATTAACACACTAAGGAATTATATTTTCTACGTGTTCATGTCCCATCCATTTAGGTCGAAATCGGACTTGGAAATTGTGGAGGCGGCGTGCAGTGATGCAAAATAAAAATAATTGATAATTCCCTTAAAATGCATTCTGAAAATGTAAGCAGTAGCAAGTACAGATATTTGAGTTAAAAAACTCTACTTAAGCACAGTAACAAAGTTTTTGTCTCCAGACAAAAAACAAACATATTAGCCATCTGATCAGTATAATTAGCAACCTTTTAATATGCTGTGTTCTGTATTCTGTATAAATCATTAAATGGCAACTATAGTCCTCTTTTTTATTCTCTTTTTTTTAGGTTTATTATGTTTTTCATACCTAATGAGCTGCTTGAGTCTTCACCAACCCTGCTACGTCATTGTCTCTATTCACGCTCTCGGTTTGAATCAGTGCATTGAATATAGCTGCATATTTATCTTAATTGAAACCCATTCAATACTCTCCCAGTCCACAGGGGCGAGCAGACGCTGGGAGTGTTAATGGGCTATTGATTTAGTCTTGGACCAGCTTGTCTATGAGATAATGGTGAATACGTCTTAAGCAATTCAGTCCTCTGACCTCCCGGGGATTAGTCATTCAGGAAACTCAAGACTTCAAACTCTGTTGCTAGTTTTTTTTTCCTCTTTTTATTCCGATGACTCTGCGAACTGTTGGGCCTCTCAAGAAAGGTTTTGTAATCAAAGTGTGGCCACATAGGCAGCTGTGGGATGCAGATGAGAGGAGGAGGAGGAGACGTCGGGTCAGCTTTCTGAGTACAGTCAAAGATGTGCTCCCTGTCGCTCTCGCTCTCCCCCTCTCTGGTTTTCTTCCCGTTTCCCCCCTGTGAGCTCTGACTGGGAGAGGGTCTGTATCCATGAGGATCAGCTGGAGGGAATACCAATAAGCACAGCGGGCTTCTTCCCCTCTGTGGTTCTGTTCTGTGCTGAAGGGACGGTTTTGTTCCATCTCGACGAGTGTGCCAGCTCTGTTGCCTTGTGTGTGTTTTTATTTGGGGTGCACAGAGAGAACGCTGAACAAGTGCCACCCGATGTACCATGCACACACCACAGCTTTATCGTGGTGATCTAATTTCTTCAGATCACTGCAAACACCTGTGCTTGTAGCTGCATGTTTGTGCGCGTATGCATGACCTGACCCCACATTGTGAACTGATGGCTCCACCAGATTACAGCTGCGATTGTGAGTACTTACGAACATTGCTTCTTCGTAATGGGGACAATGTCTTCCTGTGTGCAACAGTGGCAACACTTTATTCAAATGGGGTGTTTATAAGACTGCTGTTACACTGTCATAACCATGCCAAAGACTCCTTCATGCTCATGGCAGGTGTCTGTCATTACAGTGTAATGATGCGCACCTTCCTAGTAAGTCCAGATGGTGCCACTTAGTCGAGATCAAGGAAAATATTCTTATAAAAGTCACATGATGGCCAGTGTTAAAACCAACCACATATGACAAGAACATAAAGCTCTTTAAGTTTGATAATGTCAAGTTGTCATGACAAATACATCTTGAAAAATGTCAACTTTTGATGAAAATAGCATAATTTACCAAATAACATGTCATAAAAACTCCTTTGTGTTCCTGACAGGTGTCACAACGTGCTTGTGTAATGACAGTCTTATGCACACTCCTTAAAATAAAGTGTTAGAGAAAACGCCCTCTCTAACAGGGGTGGGACAGCGAGTTTAACAAGAAACTGGCTCGGTTTCTGTGCATTCTGCTAATCTGAACCAATATTTATTCACCAGCACCTCTCACGCCCAGCTCTAAATTATTTGTGTGGTTTCAGCTCATTTCAGCTCGGGACTTAAATGCTGAATCGCTGCTCTGCCTCTGTTTTCTTTGGTGCTGCAGTGGGCAGATGAGCGTGAGGTCTGTTTTTGCATGAAAATTGAATCACTAACTAGATCATTGATCCAAGAGAGAGCACACTGCAGTGCAAGATAAGCAGCATCTGCAGTTTCTATCGACCCCCCCCCCCTCCAGACTCTGCCCCCAAATATTGTAGCAGAGATTCGGGCAGGCGGAGCAGCACACAGCTCTGCCTTGTTGGGTTGAGATTGAGGCTAATGCAGCTGGATCTTTATGATATTCTGTCTCGCGAGGTCAGAGCATATTAAATGGGTCACGTTGGACAGACGCCGTGTGTTATGTAGGACAGCGTGGGGGACAGGGGGCTTATGCTGGGCTGAGGTGTGAAGGAGCCACCCTGGGGGCATGAAGGCCTCCCGCAGATCCTGTTTGGTGGAGATGAAGATGATGGGGATGATGTGCGCTGCTGTGCCGTGTTTGGGAGCATCCTCCCTTTGTTCTATTCCTGTTTCGGTTTCTGTGTGTCTCTCTCTCTCTGTTTTGTCTCCCACTTTCTGTCTGTCTCTCCTCTTCTGCTCCACTGACACACTAATATCAATGGGTGAGTCAAGCAGCAGTGGGCGGACGCCTGGCTCGTTAACTTCAAACACAACATTTTCACACATTTGTAGTGCTAAACCTAATTTTAAGCATACGATCAGACAGATGGCTCTCATGTGGCCCGAGTTTTAAAGAGATACTTCCGATTGTTTGAAGTGGGGTTGTATGAGGTACTTATCCATAGTCACTTTATTACACAGAGTGGATGGCAGTCGGCACGCCCCCAGTTTGGAGAGCCCGAGAGGAGTACCGGCGCAGAAGCTAACCAATTTACTATTTACTATGTAGTATTTTAGCCACTTGAAAAAGGTCCACCTAAACAAAATCAATATCAGTTCAAGTCTGTGCTATATTTTCACCACTTTTCCTTGTCGCCAAACATCCCTTTCTAACAGAAACCTGCCCTTATATAAGCCAAGCATCGCTCTGTCCAAAGCAACAAAACTCCGTTGGCTAAAACAGCAATTTTACCTCACAGATTGCAGGAGTTGTTGGTGTACTGCTGCCTCCGCCTGTTTGTTTGTTTGCGTTATTGTGTGCTTTCAGAGTTTTAAAGGGTGAGGTCAGATTCACTGAAGTCTCACAATAACAGGAACAAATGGCAGCGGTAGATAAGTAACTCCTGTGTTCTGGAAGGGAAAATTACTCATTTTGCAAATGGAGTTTGGCTGGTTTGGAGAGAACAATATTTTGCTTATTTAACGGTGGTTTCCCGTCGACGATTAGACAATCCATTGGTTAGTTTTTCAACTATTAAATTAATTTCCCATTTTGATAATCGATTAATCATTTTTAGCCATTATTAAGAAAAAAAACCCTCCAAATTCTCTGATTTCATCTTTTCAAATGTGAACATTTTCTGGTTTCTTTAGTCCTCTATGACAATAAACTGATTTTCTTTGGGTTGTGGCTTTGGGAAACAGTGATCAACAGTTTCTGGCATTTTATGGATGAGACAGCTAATTGACAATGAAAGTAATCGTAGACAGCAGTACATTGCTTAGCTTTCATATAGTGGTACTCCTCCTCTGTCTGCTTCTCCAAACTGAGAGCATGACGACCAGCTGTAGCTAATACACCGACTATCGATAAGAACCTCATACAACCTCGCTTCAAATAATCCAAACTATCCCTTTAAATCCCAAAGCATCAAGCAGGAGGAGGAGTTCATCGTGTTTTGCTTGAGGACACCCACACAGGTCGCCTGGCTGTAGATGAAGACATCATCTAATCAAACTCTACCCTGGGTTGAATCTCTGACCTCTCCGTTTAAGGACGGTCCGACTAACCGTCAGACTTTACCGCTGCCATCTGCTGCAGTGTAGCAGCTCCCCCCCTCCTGTAGTTACTGGGCTTTCAAACCCCCCCCCCCCCCTCCTTCTCCGCCGTCTCCAGCCATCTCCAAAGACCTTCAATCCCCGCACTGTTTCGCCCTCCTTTCACCTCAACAACCCCTGGAGAACGCCTGTGCATAAGTGTTTGGGAGAAACGGAGTGAAAAGTAGGGCAGCTCCTCTGCAGATTTGGGAGGACATTTTCATCAGCGTGAGGCTAATTCATTTCGCAGAGCCACTCATCCAGAGAGACCCTCAGATTGCTCCAGCAGTTAGTCAGCAGCATTGGTAGAAATCTTGACTAGCAGCAGCAGCAGCGGTGGAAATAGGCTTATTAAACAGAAATTTTTACAATTTCCGTTGAATATCTTATCAGGAAACAGTCACGTTAATTTTTTTTTTGGGGTCCTAGTGAAAACATCTGGGTTGTGTTTTTGGTGTTACTTGAGCTGCTCTCATGAATCAGGCCTCGTCCTGCCAAGAACCATCTTGTTTTTGTAAGACTCCCTTCATTCCAGCTGCGAAATATAACTTTGGCCCAACATTCACTACTCCAGGTGCATTTGGAAGTTGTAGAGGACCCGTTCTTGAGGACCGGGACAAATCATCTCCTACAAACAAAAACAACTTAATACCAATGCTGTAAATCCAAGTTTTTGGGGAAATTTATTCTTTTAAATAATTATATATACAGGAACTATGTTTAATTTATGAAATGTTTTGGTTTCTCTAATTTTCTTTATTTCTAAACTTGCCCTGCACCAGAAAACCCCCCTTGTCCCAAGAATTAATGACTTCAAATAATTAAAAAATGTGTTAAAAGCCTCCAAAATCCAAACCTAACTTTATCTATTGATAACATGAGTAAAGAACGTGCTATTATAATCAATATTTTTAAATTAAAATGTCTGCCCTTTTAAACTTCTGTCCCAGATTTCCGTTTTACAAAATCATGATTTAATCAGGCATAAAAAAGGGTTAGCTATATCCTAAAGACCTCTGTCTCATTTCCTGGGTTAAAAAAAGTGGGAATACTGCTCAAGCAGTGGTAAACTTTATATTTTTTGACAAATTCACTAAATAGTATTGCTATCAGATGCGTCTCAACCAAAACATGTCAACGCCTTAGCCCCTTTAAATCAAAGAAAAATAGGAGTTATGGTTTAAAAATGTGTATTTTTATGAACATGTAACTTTTTGTCAAGTCAAATCAGTGATTAAAAAATGTAATCATGAGGAGGTTGTCCCATCAAAGTTTAATACCCAAGAGTTTGATCTTTTGAAATATATTTTCTCAGCATAATTAGAGAGTAAAAATCAGAAATCTCAAAATCCAGTTTCGTCCCAGTTCTCAGGAATGAGTGGACTCCTCTTTTCAAACATCATCATCCCACTACTGTCGAAGTTTGCTTTTGCTTCAGGCCTCAGCGGTGATCCATCAATGGTTGCCAGGTCACAATCTGATCTATTTTACACTCATACTATCTACGGTATGATATCACAGCAGCTTGAAGCAATAAACTTACTCCTCTGTGCTCCGTGTTTGGCCCCTAATGCTACAGAAGAGAATATTGCATAAGAGTAAAGGGTTGAGGCAGGTGGTGGGAGAGAGCCTGAGGAGCTAACTTAGTTCCAGTTCTGCAGAAATAGCTTGCAGTCCGAGCTGTCTGCTCAAACAGGCAGCTCTTTGTGTTTTCGGTTTGAAAACTAAAACTGGGTGATACGAGCAACCTACACACTAAACTTCCCCTTGAAGAAGGAGGATATCGGGCTTCTCTTTCTTGTGGAAGACAAACGGGTTTGACAGAAGGGCAACGCATGTGTGAACCCGGTTGTGTAGACAAGAGATATTGCACGTACTGTAGAGGGAAGGAGCCGGGTCGTGATTGGGCACAGGGCTCCTCAGGCTATACGTCAGGCCAGTGAATCCATATGCAGCAGCTCGCTCATCAGAGTCCTGCTCGGAGCAGAGGTACGTAGGACATGACAAAGTGAGCTTTTCTCTCTGCAAACAAAGAGTCCTGTGTTCAAGAAGGACAGATGCCAGAGAGGGGGAGAGATTGGGCTGAGGACAGAGGCTGAAATACCCCAGGCATGCTTGGAGAAAGAAGCGTGGCTTTCTCTGGTTACACACTATACATAAATAAATATATATTATGTATGTACAGTAGAGTTGTCAAAATACCAGAATTATAAACATCCACACAACTATTACTACTAGCATGAGAAAAGATACAATACCTCTTTTGATACCACAGTGGAAAGGAAAAATAGTCCACAAAACAGGACAGTTTTCTCTTTTTTTTTTTAATTTGACAACCTGCACATGGTGCTGGTCAAGTCAGTGAACACGTCTTGTTTTGCTGCAAGATGAATTTCAGGCAGGACAATAAAGACTGAACTGAACTGAGGTCTTGAATGACTTTCGATACTATAATTAACACCTGTTGTGTTGTTTTAAACACACTGAAAAAGTATCACTACTTTTAATAACCTCGATGTACGGTATAATTATAGGCACATTTTTTCAATATACGTGTACAAACAAGGCTGCAGCTTACAGCCATGCTACCAGCTCGTTCATGCTGTACTTACTTACTGCTTTGAGGTAAAATGCTAATGCTAGCATGGTAATATGCTGATTATTAGCAGGTACGTTGTTACCATCTTAGTTTAGCATGTTAACTTGCACTAAACAGAAAGTACAGGTGAGGCGGATGTGAATGACATTATTTTTTTTAGGTATTTGGTCATAAACCAAAGTATTGGAAAAATGGAAAATTGACCTTTTCTAAGTTCTGCCCCCTTTTTGGTTTGAGTTCAGACCAAAAAGGGGAGTTCAACTTGTTTCCTGTGCAAATTTTTTTTTCCAGGATGACAAAGTTATGACCAGTCCTAGTCTGACTCTGATTGGCTATTCCTGTTAGCCTTTGTTGGTTTACATTGCTGGTGTTGGGTATGTTAAGGCATGAGAAGTGTGATTCAGTGGGGTCAGGGTAAGCCAATCAGAGGCAGAGTGGGGCGGGACTTGTCTTCACCATGCTGGGGAAAAAATAGTGTTTCCTGTACTTAGATATAATAATAGTAATTAATCATTGGCTAGCTAATTAGCCTACATTTAGCTGACGTTAGTTTATTTAAGATGTGACCCCGTATGTCGCTTTTACAGGAAAATGAGAAATTTGACTGAGGTGCCAAGTTTGCTCAGCTGTTATTGGAGGACAATGCAAAAAGGGGGGGGTGCATATGAAGGGTCAAATGGAGTACATAAAGGTGTTACAGGTGAAGTCTCAGAATTCATCCTCTCTGATTGACAGTCAGCTCATCCCATGGTTGGAACAACATGTGTGGACAGACAGGCAAACCTGACGTTACCATCCCTGCAGTCATGCCTGAGGACAAATATAAAGCAGTCTCTGTGTTGCACGCTGTGGTGTGTGTTCTCGTCATAACTGAAGATTTCAGAGATGACACACACACACACACAGAACAAGTCTGACGAGTTGATTGAGTGCGAGGTCACACAGAGAGCAGTGAGTTAATGTGAAAGTACATGTGTAACTGGATCACTTAAATCCAACTGGTTTGGAAGAGCAAACCTCCTGCTGAATGTGTCTTTGTTTTAGTCTAATTATATGTTGCTCTGTGTGTGTGTGCGTGTGTGTGTGCGTGTGTGTGCAACAGTAATACTTAATCACCCTGTTGTTAGTAAAACCTGTCTTGAGCTCCACCTGACAGTCATGTGCTGAAGAGCGTCAGTGTGTGGTGAAGTCTAGATAATTGTAAATATACTTAGCTTGCAATATGTAAGCATGACGTCGTGATGTAGAAATGCTAAGCAGGACTGAGCCCTTAAGTCTGCCTCAGTTAGCTGTGATCTGTTTATTTATTTGAAACTAGCTGTGTTACATTAGTTAAGGATTAGCGCAGCTCTGTACAGCCTGTAGCGCCTGTTGTACAACACTTTGTTTGAGGCTTTATCAGCTTACACTTCCTATCATTACACTGGCGTTGTGCTGTGATCAACTTGCAAGATCCGGTGGCTTGTTAGGACACATTGCAGTCACACTTGAAGTGACACTTATGTTCTAAAAATGCAGCTCCGAAACCCAATTACATTCTCTCTTCGCTGCTTTCCTCAGTTTCCTCTTTATGGAAGGTCTTCGGGTTTCCTGACGTAGTTAAACTTGCTTACTGAACCATATTCTGTTTCACTTCCTCAAATCTACAGCTGAGGCTTCAGGGCCCGACAGTGAACTATTGACACATCAGCCGCAAACTGACGGCAGTGTTGAGCCTCTATCAGGAAAATGGTAATTTATTGTAAAAGAAAAAAAAAAAAAAAGGGGACAGTGTCTGGAAAAGGGATTTCCTGAGCCTCGTGGCCCTGTGTGACATTATTACTGACCCACATTAGACGTGCACGCTCCACTTCTTTCACACACACATTAATAGCTGTTATCTGAATTTTGTCATCTGTGCCATACTGTAAACAAACAGGATTAAATTCTGGCTCCTAAATCGGAACAGACGTGTCAAATAAGAGCATTACATGCACACCCAGATGGTCTCATAGCAGCAATAGCAGAAAGGATGAATAGAACAGAGACTCACTATAAGCAGAATTACTGTATATATAGAGAAAATTCAGAAACGTAAGGCCTGTTTATTATTTTGAACCTCAACAGTGAAAATATTCTACAGACTTTGAACAAGCAACATACAGTTAACAATTAAAAAACGGAGTAGGAAGGAGCAACATGCTTGTCTCGTCCTACCCCTGTTCTATATTAATAGATCAATACCTGATCAGTCAGTCAGTCAATCACATAGACCCACTCTTCATCCCCACAAGTAAAATGCTTTGTTCATCCTCTTCATACCTTATGAACAACGCTCCCAAATGAAGGATGTAAAAAGTGCTTTATTTTCCCCTTCCTCATTCTGTCTACATGCATTTAAACTGTCGGATATTTTTACACAAAAACCCACAAAATCACCCCACAAATTCACATGCACATGCTTTTCAGATTGATGCTAATACAACCTCCTCTGTCCAAATAACATTTTTTATAAATAAAGGTTAAATTAATTTAAAAAAAGATGTCTAGAAACATGACAAAGCACCAACACCATTAGACACAGCAGTGTCGGACCATGCGGCATAGCAACAGCAGCAGATCAGGTTTAAAAAAAAACAACAACCCTCCAGCTTAATCCAATTATCAAAACCATTCATGTGAGAGTGAAAATATCGTGTTTGTTGTAAGTGTCCGTTGAACTGGAGAGCTGTTCAGCAGTTCAACCTTGTCCAAATGTACACAGCCTGAGTTTGTGCCTAATATTGCCGAGCAAATCTGGTGATTTAAAGTAAAATGAGGGATTATCGCCAAAACTAGAAAATAGTGTCCAAGTTGAAACTGTATGAAGTTTGAGACTCTTGATTGTAATGCATGGAACCTGAATTGTAGGTCGTGTCTGACCTTTTCCAGACAACTTGTTTTGCTAATTAGACAAATCTCCATAGTAAAAGATCATCCCTGCAAATATTCCCTGTGCAGAAAATCCAGTATAGGCAAAGGCTTAAGTGGTTATATAATGTAAATGTACTTGTTCTCTTTTCCAATAATGTACCCACTTTGAAATATCCGAAAACACAATGACCAGTTTTTTGGAAGGAAAAAAAAAGCATATATAAGGAGGCACAATATGTCGCTGCAACACCACTCTCACTTTTTTTTCTAGTTCGACCACAAGTGTGCAGTACACAGTTGTGTACAAGACGATCTGAACAGACATTTTCACACCTTCTGTACACATACTTAACTTGTGTGACAGAATGTGTGTCTGTGCACATCTTGCGGCATTGACTATAAATGCTCCTCCTGACCCTCACAGTATGATGCTAGTTCTGTTTTTACTTTTTTCGCACTGCTTAGTGTTTTTTTTTTTAGCCTACCACAAGTCCACTTTCTAGATTATTCAACACAGACGCTGGCTTCCCGCTCACAGTGAGCATGATCGTGTTTGTTGCTTTCTTCTTTTGTGACTTTTTTTTTTTTTTGGCAGTTCACAGTTTTCCGCAGCTAACAAGCGCATTGGAAATTAGAATATTGAATATGAAACCAGGGTTCAAGTGTTTTTGTTTCGTTTTTTTTTTTACTTGCCCAGTCAGACAACTGGGACAGAAAGTTAATTGTCATGTTTATTCTATGGCTGCAACATCTATAACATAACAGAAAATAATGAAAATGTCATTACGGTCTGTTAAAGTCTTTAAATGTCTTGTTTTGTTAGTCTAAAACCCAAAGATATTCAGTTTAATATGATAATAAACAAAGAAAAGTGGCAAATCTCCATATTTGAGAGCTGAAAGCAACATTTCCTGCCATTTTGCATGAAAAATTACTTTAATGATTGAATATTTTAATAATATTTTTAATTTGTTTTCCTGACCTTGTTGAGCTCTGAATATTAACTTAAATTTACATTATTGAACCCCCTTATTATAGTATAATTATTTGATGAATTATGCATGACTGATGTGTTTTTAAATTTTGTTTCTCCTCCTTTTAGGACCGGAGCACCGAGGGCAGTTTTCTGAGCATCTCTGCGTCGATGCGTCGGGGTTCCTCAGAGAACAACTTAGATCTGGACTTGACCGATGGAAGCCCCGGTCCTGCTCTGGGCTTCGAGGTCCAGCGGAGTCGTTCTTGTTTGGACAACCTCCAGCAGAAGATCTTGAAAGTCACAGAGCAGCTGAAGATTGAGCAGACGGCGAAGGAGGAGAACGTCGCCGAGTACCTGAAGCTCGTGAACAGTGCGGACAAGCAGCAGGTGGGACGCATCAAGCAGGTGTTTGAGAAGAAGAACCAGAAGTCAGCTCAGAACATCGCCCAGATGCAGAAGAAGCTGGAGCAGTACCATCGAAAGATGAAGGACAATGAGATCCTCTACAGCCCGCCGCCTCACCCATCCAGTGGCAAACACAGCACCATACCCAGGGAGTCTCCCAGAGAGCTGCTGAGGGACATGACGGGCAGCGGACGACACCCGACCATGGACAAAATCAAGACCATCGGACCAGGCGTGTCCCTCTCCCCGCCGTTCTTCTTCAGCAAGCCCCGAGAGTTCGCCAACCTCATCAGAAACAAGTTTGGCAGCGCTGACAACATCGCACACCTCAAGACCTCCCTGGATGCCTCCTCGCCGCTGCCCAGCGACAGCGCAGGGAAGGGCCTGAGCAGCAGCACTTCGCTGGTGGGAAAGCCCAAGTATCCCAGTGATGACGAGTGCTCCTCGGGGAGCGCTTCAATTTCAGCAGACAGTAACGGGAACCCGGCGGGGGCTGGAGGGTCAGCGGGGCAGGCGCAGGGTCAGGGTCAGGGTCAGCAGGCAGAGGCGGACGGTCACAGCAGACTGGCCCTGAGTCTGGAGGTGAGCGAGATCAAAGACGCCCAGACCCAACTGGAGGAGGACATGGAGGAGCTGAAGGCTCAGTTCAAGAAAGAGTACGGGATCATCAGCCAAACACTGCAGGAGGAGAGATACAGGTGAGTTTATTTACTTCATATTCCCTTTTCTTTACAGTATAGTGTGTTTTGTTTTTTTGCTAAATCTCAGGTTGCAAAAAAAAGTTGAGAAAATGTGTGAACAAATACACCATTTAATAAATACTTACCTTTTCTAAGTACTATGGTTATTTACATTTTTAGATAAATAGTACACTGGAAAAACAGAAAAAGTTGAGAAAACTCATTGACACTCAAAACACTCATTTGTTCAGGTGTTTTAAAATTAAATGGCTGCAACTGTAAATATTAAGATATTAACAGTTATTCACTTTCACTTCTTTACGTCTTTAAATCATTCAAGTCTTGAAATGCAATTTTTAGGGTTTCTAAAACTCAACGATTCAAGTATATCTGAAGAAAAAAGTAAACTATCATAACAAAACATTACTTGTCTGTAAAACTTATTCAAAACTAATAGAATCAGTAGGATTTGTCCGAGCTGTTCATAAACGCACCAGAAAGACATCAAATACTGGCGTTTTGGGTCGGTATATTGTTTTTTCAGAAAATATTGTCGAGCTGGGCTCAAAACTCAAAAATGTACTGAAGCTACTTGCCTTGAAATTTTGAGTTTTCTCAGCTTTGTTGTTTTTATTCTCTAAAAATGTAAACCTCCATAGTACTTAGAGACTTTGAAGTAGTAGTCTTCTATTAGTTTGTTATTTTACTAAATCTATCTTACTTTTGTTGTTATTCTGTTAGACACTGGTTTTATTACATTATTGTTTTTATTATTATGTCATTGGAATTTTGTAAAATACAATCTCTGGCACAAGAATTCCCTTTCTGATTAAGAAGTTTTTAACATATAATACATTTTGACTAATATTTCTGCGTCCCCCCTGCATGTCTTACCAGGTATGAGCGTTTGGAGGACCAACTAAACGACCTGACGGAGCTTCACCAAAATGAGATGGCTAATCTGAAGCAGGAACTCGCCAGCATCGAGGAGAGGGTGGCCTACCAGGCTCACGAAAGGGCCAGAGACATACAGGTAAAACAGTCAGTCTGTCACGTGGTGATGCTTGACTTAGAAGTTTCAGACCATGTGGCTTAATGTCAGTTTATGTTAATGTTTGCACCATTTTCTGTTTATGTTCCGTGCTGATCATCATGGTGGTTTGTGTCGGTAGCCTCGCTGCAATTTTTGCGCTGGTTTATAGTTTTAATCTCCAGAGAGGTGGCAAATGTCATGACACATGCTACCATTAATAACACATTAATTCCAGAAGCAAATATAGAAAAAATAGAATATAATTAAAGAGAATTACTTGTGTAAATAAGTGCAAAAACAGTCATGTTATTTATAGAAATATTCTGACTAAATAATGATAAAATAAATGAAGGAAATAAATGAAGAAGTTACTCATGTTGCGCCTTGCTGTATTTTTATCTACAAGTGAAAAGTTGCACCACACCACGCTACGTTTCCTTTCTGCAACTCTCACAAGTTTGATGAGGAAGTGTGTGACTGTGCAGTCATGTGACCACGGGCCAGCTCACTACAGCATGTCAGGGCCGTTTTCACACAAACATACAAAAGGACAGAAAGCGTTTGAGTGATGCAGCCACCCACGTTTTGTATTTATATAGTCTTATTATCACAGTTTTTATTTTAAAGGAATAAAGACCAAACGAGTAGGTTTTTTAGTATGGATCTTGAATATCGGTCCCACAGGATCGACCCACCCATCCCCACTGCCAATATGTGACCCGATCCAAATGAGTCCCGGCCCTAACTTTGTCTATTCATAAGGAAGAAGTACAGAAAAACATTGACGGTTGCGTAAACAGTGTCTGATGCACAGTATACTGGTTGGTACCCGAAGCTAATTTCCAGCTGCAGTGTGAAATCTTAAAATCGGTCCATATAGTAATTGAGAACAGGAACAACCATCCATGACAACACACAAACAAACAAACAAACAAACAGACAAGTTGAACGCAGTTTGTGCACGCTTTGAGTTTATGATACAAAACTTTCTTTCTGTCTTTGTGTATCTCTGCTAACATATAATCTTTTGTGTGAATTTGGGTCATTAAAAGGTTAGAAAAAATGCCTTTTAGCCACTTCAGAACCATCTCGACCCTTAAAATCTCTCTCCATCTTTCTCAGGAAGCTCTGGAGTCGTGTCAGACGCGAGTGTCCAAGCTGGAGCTGCAGCAGCAGCAGCAGCAGCAGACGGTCCAGCTCGAGAGCCATGACGCCCGAGTCCTGCTGGGGAAGAGCATCAACATCATGCTGGCCATCATCACCGTCATCCTGGTGTGCGTCTCCACGGCCGCCAAGTTTGCCGCTCCGCTGATGAGGAGCCGGCACCATGTGGTCGCTACCGTCCTGGGAGTCTGTTTTTTGACCATATTCTGGAAGAACTGGGACCGTTTACAGTGCGCCATCGACAGGCTGCTGGTGCCTGCCTGATGGTGAGGAGTGCACACTCGCGGTAAACGTGGACGCTGTCAGTCGTCAGGATAGGACTGTCTACGAGGATTGGTTGTACAATCGTCAGAAGACACGATCGCCGTGCATTCACAGAGGTCACTGTTTTTTTAAAGTCAGACTGAAATTAAGTTTCTGTGATTCTTTCTCGTCTAGAACTTGAATGTGTGTCGCTAACAACTTTCGGTAACACTTTATTTGAAGGGGTGTGCATAAGACTGTCATAACCATGTTATGATACCTGTCGAATTTGATATTAAACAAGCCATTAATATCTTTGTTATGACATCTTGATAATAATCAAGTCAGTAATGTCTTATGCTATGACAACATGACTTTAACAAAGACCAAAATATCATCAATATGACAACTTGACATTAACCATGGCAAGAATATCTTTGTTACGACAACTCGTTATTAATCAATACAACATAACCTGTCCAGGTCGTCATGACAGCTTGAATATTTTTTTGGACCTTAAGTAAAGTGATACATTCTGGACTTGACATAAGATGTCATTAAGTTTTGTTATCGTGTCAAATGTATTTGAAACAGTTTGATGACAGAGTACAACACCAAGGTGGATTTAGCTCACAGAGTTACTCGATGGACAGGCAGCAGTTTGCTAGTTAACTTGTTGCTTAAGTGTCACATTGTCATAACAAAGACATTGTTGTCTCGGTTAATGTCAAGGTGTCGTAACAAAGACATTATTGGATTGGTTAATGTCAACTTGTCATAATAAAGACATCTTAAACCATGTCAGTTTTGCATAAAAATAACATAATTGATCAATTGACATTCAATGATGACAGCCATAGACATTCATGTAGACTCCTTCATGGTCATGTCAGGTGTTACAACATTGTTACGACAGTCTTATGCACACCCCTTCAACTGGAGTGTTACCCAATTTTCATTTAACCTTAAAATAATATTTATATAACAGTAAATTTTGTTACTTCCCAGAGGATTGCTATGAAATCACCACAAGACATAAGTAGTCAATGCAAGGATTAAGAAGGGTGAAGAGGAGTGCATTATTATCACTACAATGCAGCAACAGGGGACTCACTCTTTGGAAGAATTTAGCAAATTATTATTTTTTTTTTCATTCTGCTTTGACTTTAATATCTCTCAAACTGTTGCAGGCATGCACATGCACACACAAACGAAACCTCAAAGTTGGTGTCTTGCCGGCCACAGCTTTGAAATGCTAAAGGTGGCTGGCAGGCGGATTTTGTTACCTTTGCACAGAGGCAGGCTGTTTTTAGTCTCTATGCTAAGCTAAGCTAACTGGCTACTGGTTGTAGTTTCATGTTTAGCATAGAGACACGAGAGTGGTATCAATCTTTTAATCTTACTCTCAGCAAAACAAAACGTATTTCTAAGCATATTTCCTCTAATCTTCTGATGAAGAATCTCCAGACTACAGCACAGAGGCAGTGGACATTCTGTTTTTTTTTTTTATGTCTCTATTTTCTTTATTCCTCATTGCCTTGTCGGCCCTGTGTGGTCAGTCTTCTTAAGAGTTTTTTTTTTTCTGTTTACTGTTCCTGATGTTATTTAAAGTGCAATATATTTGATTTCTAAGAGCACTGTTTTTTAAAATGTTTCTCGAACGTTTTACGTCAGTGTTTTGCAGCGGCAGTGTGTGTGTGTTGGTGCTGGAGGGGGTCGGGGGGGGGTGTGGTTTTGGTGAGGAAGTGTCATTAATGTTGGCATGAGAGATCCATAACCACTGAAGCCACTGCTGGGCTCTGATAAGGCCAGCTGTCTCCTCTCTCAAGGGCCAAAAATCAATCCCACTGCATTACCGTGCTGATAGCATGGTGATATCAACACACACCAGCTCTCTGGTGCAAGCACACATGCGCACACACCCAAACAACACAAAAACAGAGTCATCACTTGGCTCTCTTTATGTCTTATGGGTCTGATGTTTTTTTTTCTTTTACTAATAATGTGATGGAGAAGCGATGGGTTATACTGTGATAAAAGCCTTTTTCCGAGGAAATATGCAATTCCCATTTTTTTAAATGAGCATCAAACAGCCTTCAGAGGAGCACATTACAGGCTCTCATTCATGAACTACGAGCCTATTTTTTGTTTCTTCGGACTGACTAATGTATTATTTCATGTTTGTCTTATGAACATTGTCATGAGGATCTCACATGAAGCTACGGACCACTTTTTAATGTTTGTCTGCCATAATAACATGTTCATGTTGATGTTTGTTGTCGTCTACTGACTGTATCATACGTTTTTGTTCTCGTTTTGACGGATATGAGGAAGTTTTACCTGCAGAACTACAGATCTGGTTTACATTCTCTCTTCATCTCTGGTGCACTATGTGATCAATCAGTTGTATTTTCATGCAGTACGTGCCTTTTGTCTGACAATTTCTGTTAAATTAAACAAGACTTTTTAATCAACTTGTGACTGATGTTTGGTGCGTATCAGTGGTGGAAGAAGTATTCTGTGTCCGGTTGCAAAGACATTTGAAACTTAAGTTAGTCCCTTATGCTAAATATTTCCCTTAAGCTAAGGCTTTCATTTTATTGTCTGTTGTTATCTAACTTAACTAATTTAGGGAGTCAAAATGGACGACAAAAAGAAAGGAAAAATAAAGTGAGACTGGACAGAAGACGAGTGTTGTTTTCCTCAAAGAATATGGAAAGTGTAAGAGCATAATCCAAAGTGAATTTAACTCAGCTATAACACACATGCAAACAAACTGAAGCAATATAGAAATATGAAAATATTACTTTGACAGCAAGAGAGGGAACAGTTAAAAATCGACAGAGTGACAAAAACTGTTAAAATTAAAAACAAACAATGGAGCTAACGTCAGTATATGAGCAGTGTTTGGCTAGATCAGTGTTTCCCAACCCTGGTCCTCAAGGCCATGATGACGAGCTGATCATTTGAATCAGGTGTGTTGGAGCAGGGAAACATCTAAAACATGCAGGACAGTGGGCCTTGAGGACCAGGGTTGGGAAACAATGGGCTAGATAGCTAGAAAGTTGCTAGTGCCAATGTCAAATCTGTACACTTTTTGAGGAAAATGGTGGCTGAGGACTCAAATAGCTAAGGGCAAACACTTAAGGTATCAAAAGTTTCCCCTTACATCCCACGGAAATTCTTATAATGATTTTATGCAACTCATTTTTTCCTAAGTAAAGTATGCATGGGAAATCCTACTGAAGCAGAAGTAAATAAGTGTTAGCAGCAAAGTGTGGATATAATCTCAGATATAATCTGACGGTTTGTGAGCTGATTAATGAGGAAAGAAGGATAGACAGAAGTTCTGATACACAAATTTGTTTTTGGACTTTTCCTCTAATTTTTGAATTTTGGTGAGATATTGGATCATTTGAAGATTTATTGAAATGAAAGAGGTTTAGATTGAAAACTCACTATTTAACAAAGCTGTTAACAACTTAGAGACATCTGAAATGTGGCCCAGACAACACACTGCTTTTTGTTAGACATCAGAAGTCAAAAAGGTTGGAAAACACTGGTTTAGTGGGAGTACACAATAAAGTAAAGCACAAGTGCCTAAAATTAGTAGTACTTGAGTAAATGTACTTAATTACTCTCTACCACATGTTTTCATTGGTGTGTTTTGTCATGTGATTGGGTTTTTCCGCACATATACCAGAATAAACCTTTTTCAGGTCAGCCACACTGACATGACATAGAGGGGTAAACACAGGTTTTACCAGTCATACTGAAAAACAGCAACAACCTGACTTTGTTTGAGCTGAATGGAACAAAACCTTAATTAGCACTGCTGGTCTCACCTTTGTTTAACCCACCGTCAACATGGCTGCTGTGAAAAAGGTCTATTGATACGTTTCATCAGAGCCACTGCAGTTTAAAAAAAAAAAAAAAAAGAAAGAAAGAAACTGAGGTGGAAATTTGTTAACTCACTTGAACTTCCTGAAAGTAATCTTCACAGAGGATACACTCTTTATGAATAAAGCTTTCTTTGTAATTATCCCTTTTATATTGCTTTGGGACATTTGCACCAGAAGAATAAAGCCTTAGAAAAAACCTTAATAAGCATAGAGTTCTTAATAAGTTATCACTGAATACTGTCTCCTTCGCCACCACTAGGGGGCGCAGGTGCTGCACTGTTAACACCACAGAGATGAAGAAGACATGCTGGATGGATGCAACAGCTCACACAGCCTTCATGGTAACAACTGATGCATTTTTCTGTTTAAATTATTTATGTCCATTCCATCAAAATCAATAAAATGACTTCACACAGACATTAAGACCAAAGCATCACAGAAGACAACAGGAGACTTTCCTGTGGAATTAATATCAGAAGCAGTGTGGAAGAGTAGCGCCCTCTGCTGCTGTAACTGATGGATAATAAAGCTGCAGTTTTTCTACACATTTTCTATAATTTCTCTGCTGTACATACCTCCAGTGGAGCAGCATATTTCTGCACATTTCCATTAACATCGGATCTGGGTCAGGCTGCGTTCCATGCTGTGAACAGGAATGCTTTCTGGAGGCTGATACTTGTCTGTAACTGTGACTGTTGTGGTTCACATCAGGGTGGATGTTGGTGCCCAGGATGAGAGATGGACCGGTGATCACTCAGCCAAGCAAGCTGGTACACTGTGTGCTAGGGCTGCAGCGTTTATTTTCATTAGCAGTTAATCTGTCAATCATTCTGCGATGTCCTGAAAAATCTTTTGTTCAAAACCAAAAGATATTCAGTTCACTGACTAAAGAAGCCAGAAAAAGTTCACATTTGAGAAGCTGAAATCAGAGAATTTTGACTTTTTTTTTTCCTTAAAAAGTGGCTAGAGATACTTAATCGAGTGTCAAAATTGTTGCCACTTAATTTTATAGTTGACAACTAACTGATTAATGATAATCTCTGCAGCTCAGATATGTGATAATACTTTATAATGAGGGTACAAATCATATATTTAAGTAATGCTTAACTAATGCATGACCCATGATGATTTAATGCATGAATTATGTATGATGTTCCAGTTATCACTTAATTAAGGAATGTTAATTCACTGTTTCTTCATACATCAGTTGATATGGACCAAATTAGCTGAATTCCAGTTACATAAAACTTGCAGACTCGTGTATTTGCATATTACCTGTTCCCACAGAAATATGAGGCTATTTGTTTTAGATCAGATGCAAACATTTACACAATGAACATGAATACATAAATGCAGTTACACAAACAAACTTATACTAAAGATCTTATATCAATAACCAGAGCCGGCTTGAGGCATAAGCAAACTAAGCACCTGCTTAGAGCCAAAGGGCCCCCAGTAGAGCTTGAAATAGGCTGTTTTTGTGATATATTATTGTAAATGGTAATCATACAAAAAACATAATAATGTTTTAACTTGCTGGCTAGCGAATACCACATTCCTGCTGCCTTTGTCAGAGCTGGAGTCACGTTCACACACACAGCGAGGGACTATTACACCAGACTAGTCTTGGGCACTGAGGCAGTAAGGGGCCTCATAAAGAGGCAGTAAATTAACAGTCCCTCACTGATGATCTATTATGTGTGAACTAATTTGATAAATCCACAGTGATCTGATCGTTTGCTAATGGTGAGCAACAGGAATTCATGATTCATCCTGCGTAAAGCCATGCATTAAATTATCACGAGTCAAGCATTAGTTGAGTAATTCTTCAGTATATGATTTGTGCTCTTATTATAATATATAATGACACATCATAAACTACATGTTAAATATCACCTTCAATCAACAGATAACATAATATGTGGGGCTGCACAATATGGAAAAAGTCAAATGTCATAATATATGTCAATAATATATAATATGTCAATATAGATATTAATCAGTTCTGCAGGGATGACTATTATGGCTTGAGCAAAAATAATAAAGGACCAGTGTGTAGGATTTAGTGGCATCTAGTGGTGAGCTTGCAGACTGGAGACACCTCGCCTCAGTACCAGCGTTTAGTTTGTCCATTCTGGGCTACTGTAGAAAGATGGCACTGGCGCCCACCACATAAGAGGACCTGTGCCTTCTGTAGATATAAATAACAAAATGAGATTTCTAACAAATAATCACCAGTTATGTAGATTTAATGGCTAAGTAGGTAAAGGTGAATAATAGAACGGCTAGAACAGTCTGCTAAGTTCAGATAGCTGACATCACTTTACTGTAATTCAAACTTTAAAACCAGGAAAAGACAACACTTATGCCATATCAGAATACATAATGACATCCAAAATGTAAGATGATATGTAGTCTCATCACAAAATTGACATAATGTTGACATGCTGCTCAGCCCCAGCAACATGTCACACATCACTGTCAGGGAGCAGTAGATTCAGACACAGGGACACACACAAACACGCACAATGGCTCATGCACAGTGTAATGTGGGTCACCTGGCACAGCGGTGTGCGTGGTTTAGTCTGCGTGACTAGTGGCTGCCTGCATGCAAAACAGAGGCACGGGCACGCGGCGAGATACGGGGACAGGAACGGTGATGACAGACAGATAGCTTAACAGGGGATCTCTGGCTCTCACACGGTGTTCCCATACTTTATGAGAGCTTAAGTTTAAGAGCGGAATCATGAGTTGTGTGCACATATGTCTGTCTGTGTGTGTGTAGGAGGACTAGTTGTGCGTTTCATGCATTTGTGGAGCAACTGAGGCCTCTGGGGGAGAAAAAAAAAAAACACTCAGATTGGTGTGACGCAGAGATCCTGACTAACACACACATGCACACAGCCACCCACACACACGCACACGCACACAGAGAAGCTTAAAAAAGGGGGGATTATGGGCTATATTTGTAGGTGTGAATGGAGAGCAATATTTTCTTCTCTCTGTATTATGTGATCTCAAAAGTGAGCGCGTCCCTTTGATGTGTGCTCAGATCCTGTGTGTTTTCCACTGTGCTGTCCCTCGTGGCTCCTGGAGCTCGTTGGCCTATTCACTGGGCTCCATAATGAGCTGCTAATTATCCCAGGACCTCATCGAGTCTCTTTAGGGCCCGCAGCGAAGCCTCCTCCTCGCACAGGTTGGCATGGTGACCGTAGGGGAAGGGACCTGCATGGAGGAGGCCACCAAAAGGACCGCCACCGCCGCTGCTTCGCTCCTGTTCTCCTCCGCTGAGGGGGAGTGAGAGGGACACTTTTCTTTTTTTTTCACTCCCCAGAAGATAAAGGAGAGAGTGGGAAGTGTGGGGACAGAATTAGCTTTAAGCATGGTTTATTTAAATTTTATGAATTTTAGTTGTTCGTTTAAGATTTTTTAAATATACTCAGCATAAATATTAAGGCAACACTTTTGTTTTTGCTACAATTGTTCATGAGCTGAAGTAAAAAAAGACTTCTTCTATGCACCCGAAAGATTTTTTTTTTCTCTCCAATTTTGTTCAGGAGCCAGTGTCAGTGAGCACTTCTCCTTTGCAAAGATAATCCATCCTCTTAACAGGTGTGGCTTATAGAGATGCTGATTAAATGCATGATTATTGCACAGGTGTGCCTCGGACTGCTCACAATAAAAGGCTACTCTAAAATGTGCAGTTTTATCTTGAACAAATGTGAATTTGCAATAGCTGTGCATATGTGCATGCATCCATCCAGGTCAGGTTTAGTCTTTTTGTCCACAAAACACAGCTGGAGTTTCACAGGAAGACAGTGTTGCAGAATCCCCCAAACAGTGTAAGTGAATAGTTTTCAAATGGAAAAAAACAACTGAATTTTTAAAAAAAATTTCTGAATTGTTCTATAAAATTAGACTTGCATCACGAAAGCAGAAAGCTAAATGAGAGTCATTCAAAACATATCATCACTTTAACTACTTATTCAATACAATAATCATGTTGTGTAATCAGCATCTCTGCATGCCAAACCTGTCAGGTGGATGGATTATTTTGGCAAAGCAGAAGAGCTCAGCAACAAAACAGAATCTTAGAGAAATCAAGCTTTTGTGTGCACAAAGGTCCCCTGCAGATCTTTTACTTCAACTCAGGAAAAATGTGAGCAAAACCAAAACTGCGGCATTTATGTTTTTGTTGAGTGCACATGTGTGAGTGTGTGTTTGTGTGCTTCAGTCATGAACGCGTATTATGGGAAAGTTCTGACCTCTCCGGTAACTTCCACGCTGATTTAGACTCCTCTGGCAGCACTCGCCCCTTCCCATTTCCTGTTTATGGTGTCATGGAAACAGGCCGCGTTCCCTTTCCTCTGCTTTTGCACTATAACATAAAAATGTGCCCTGCTGCATGTAGCAAAGAGCCACAGTCTCATACCTCATCAGCTGGCACAAGGTCTGCAGCTCTGCTGCCGCAGCGTCTGTGACCAGAATTAGAACTTCCAATGACGAACGCAGAGAAATGGTCGGTAGAAAATTCAAGATTTATGGAGACATTTATCATCAAGGTCTTCATATAAATCACCTCTTAAAATCTCCTAATTCAAAGGCACCTCCAATTTCCTTTAGTTGCTAGGCAACCGCAGAGCGCCACAGTGATGCTTGGTGTTAAAGGCTGGCAGCCCAGTGTTGTAAAGTGGATTGTGGGGTGAATCACTGTCTTTTATAGCTCCGAGGTTCCATTACATGGCCAGCTGACAGTGACAATGATACACTGTCACTGGAGAGTAATTACACAGCCTGTTTATCCCTCTGGTGTATCCGCAAGCAAATTATATCAGCCAAATGGTTGCATTGGGGCTCGTGCCACTGGACAAGCAGTTAACTATTATAATCATTAGAACTAATTGGGGAGATTTAACAACATATGGTACTAATGCCTGAGCGTTGAAAATTTGGTTATTGGAGAAACAACAGTGCTATTTGATCATATTTTCATTTTCATTCTGCTCCATCTGAATTTTCATTTGAACACTGAGCATTGAACATTTCTGAATGACACCTGCCAACTTTATCACAGCACTAGCTAGCTCAGTGGTGCCAATGTTACAGCTCAGCCAAAGAGGACGATATTGAAGTTCCCATGAAACCGCCAGCGCCAGTCCTTATTGCTTCCTTATACTTACTTGTGCCCTGAAAAAACAGGCAATTAGGGAGGCACTAGTCACTTGTGCTGAATGTGTGGCAGTCAGCAGTTAACTACTTTAGCAACATTAAAGCTATCTTTCCATCACCTCTGTAAAGTATTCCCTGTCGGTCTTGGAGGCTGTTTTCAGTCCTGGTCCAGCTGTGTTCCCTGGGAGGCTAATGAGACCAGTTCTGTTGCCCGCTAATAGCAGGTAACTGTACAGTTAGCAGCAGCGAGCTACTTTAGCAACAAGCAAAGCTACTTTACAACAAAAAAGAAACAGGGAAAACCCAGGAGAACAGGTTAAGTAGATGTAGTTTAATAAAGAGAAAATAAAACTGCTCACAACCAGGTCAAGATTTCTGGAAATAGCAAATTGCAGTTGAGTTTTTTCTGAATGTATTTTTTTGCTATGTTGAGCACGACATCATCTAGTTCCATTATATTCAAGAGAAGGCTGACATCGTTACGGCCAATATCTGCAAAACTCTGCAACTCACACTCACACAAAAGCACCACAGGTGAGAGGAAAAATGTGGATTTTTGATTTTCGTGTTGAACTGTCTTATTAACGCCTGCATACCATGATATGATGTCTGTTACTGGTCTGTATGTGCCTGTGTTTTAAGTCTCTTTCACCGTGTTCTTCTCAGGGCGTGATCAAATCACTATGGGGCCCTGATACAAAATTGAGCATTTGGAGCCGTTTTGACCATCTGTTCCTCCTGCTCTGTGTGTGTGTGTGTGTGATCCATCACCTCCAAATATCCTATTAAAAGCGCTCTGCAGAATACACATGACAACATTATTTTTCACCTGGGGAGCCAGTAAACAACAAGTAGTCCCAGTTTGCTCACATTTTCATTCAGCACTATGAACCATGCAAACACAATATCACCTAAAAAATATATTTCTTAAAGCAGAATACTTGTAGGGTTCCTCTTCAAGAAGCTTTATGCTGAGATATTTGAGTCTTATAGTGTAATTCAGCTCATTGCTGTGACTTTATGGCCTACAATTTTACTAATTTGGTTCGGTCTCACTCTTCTCATCAACCTTTTGACAGCACAGAAGCTCTGAATCCACTGCAGGTTATAATTCCTGCTCAGCACCAAGCAGCAGACAGACAAAGTTAGTGACTAGCTGTTGAACATAGTGGAGCATTTAGCATCTAAGGAGCCAGATATTTAATTTAGGAGCTAAAAGGAGAGAGAGTATTGGATTTGTACTTCTCTGGTGGCCACAAACACGACTCCAAATGAATCCTAATGTTGCTCTGTGTCTGCCGGATGTGAAAACAAATAGGAAACGTGTTCACCTCAACAGCTTTACAGGGTGATAATATGTCAGTGTTGTGTTTACGGGTTGTTCCATTGCCCCCAAGTGGTAGAGTATGAGGCGTTTGGGGCCCTGGGGCAGTAGCCAGCTTTGCCCAGTTGGTAATCCAGCTTTGATTGTACTAAATGTGCTTTGATGTAGTTTGTCAGCTTTTTTTTTTTTTTTTGGTTGTTGTTTCTTTTAATTCTTAACATCAGTCTACCCAGGGACTGTAGATGAGAATTAGCCTTTTGATTTTATTTTAGAAAAATCAACAAACAAGAGTCTGCAAGCTGTTCTGTGAGGGTGTTCTTTGAACTAAAATGCAAATGTCAGCATGACGGCAACTGCTATTTTAGCACTAAACACAAAGAATAGCTGAGGCTGATGGGAACAGCGTTAATTTTGCAGGTCCACAGTAATGGACAAAATTGAAAATGTGACTTGATGGTGTAGATTAAAAGTCAGGGGTCACAAAAATTATTTTTCCTTCTGAGAACCATTGATATCTGGATATCTGGTACTCTATCCAATAGTTGTTGGAGACATTTCATTGAAGGTGCCATATATAACATTCACCCTGACTAAATGTCAAAAAAACAATGTAAAGATTATAAAAGCTGCAATCTGAACTTTTCTGTTCTTTGTTTTCATATCCAGTCCAGCTGTGCATGCATGTTAGTGTCCCCTTCTGACCTCCCCGTGTCCATTTTCAACATGGCCACCTGGTAAGAAACTTTCTCATATTTCAACCAAACAGCTGTGAAAACATCTGGGGCTAGAAGTAGACATTATAGTAACAAAATCTCGATCCATATTTGATCAACATGACACTGTTTGACTAATCTGGGCTTTGGGAACCTCCATAGGAAACTGGACACAAATGGCAGTTCGCAATCCTGAATTTTACACCCTGGACCTTAGAAAAACAAAACAAAAATGTCAGTTGGCAGTGCAAGGAAATGTCAGTGGGATTCATCTTCTGGGGGAGTAACTGATCTAATAGCGGTTTGGATATTTCACTCTGGACCTAAGTGGTGGAATTATGTTGCAACGCTCAGAGCCATGGCAAAAAAAATCCAACATTGCGCCAATCTTGCATTCATGTGGTGTCCGAAAATTCACATGAACGCCCCCACAAGTCAGAACAACACCGTGGAAAAGTTTCTGAAAATGTTGGTCCTAGACTCGCTGACTTGTTGCCTGAGGACATCATGTACGCAGAAACATGTCAGACAAAAGTAAATATTTCACTGATGGTAAGAAACCTTTCATTAATTCACATATTGCATATAATTTTCTGCTCACATTTAACTTGTGATAGCTGTGGTGTTAGATTAATTTAGATAACTTAGAGTGACCTAGATTAGTAATTAAGCTTATTTATTAGCACTGACCCCGATAACAAGGGAGGTAAAACAATATTTTAATGGTTTTAGGGAATATACTGGTGCAGCAACAAGTCTGGGACACAAGCTTCACACTGTTTTATAAGCATACTTGGATAGCAACATGACATTACAACACAAAAACCCTACCCATTGTAGTATCCATGTCGTTTCCACATTACCACCAAAGTTGGAAGAATGACTTCCCAGTGAATGCAACATAATTCCAAACACTATAATTTTCACGATGCACATTTTTGTGTAAATCCTTTTTAAAACGCTCCCATTCAAACCGTAACTCCACTAAAGACTACATGAATGGAGGATTGGATTTTAACTGTGAAATCAGAGATTCTCGTTGCAAATACTTTAAGAAACTGTTGGCTCTTTGTGTGTTTTTCCGTCTGCGTGTGTCCATTTGTGCTACATGTCAATTACAGGCTCACATTCCTGAGGTTTATACTGTAGCTGTGGGCGTCTCTGCATATGACTTGTTGAATCTGGACAAAACAAAGACCACAGTATGTGTGAGTAGATTCCCTGCGTATGACCTCACACACTGTGGGACGGCGCTCAGTTACAGAACAAACAGCTCATCTCTGACACACCATCAGAGCTTGTTGAATGGCACTTCAACACAAGATACATTCTGTAGTTTGATTTTTCTTTTAATTGTTATTTTGGTCACACTTTATTTTACAGCTGTAAGAGGTAACAATCTCTACTTTGTATCAAATTACACAAATAATATGTTCTTTCCTACTTTCTGTTGCCCCTAATTACTATCTAAGAAAGTCTAAAAAGGGTCTAACAGTGGGAAATAATAGTCTTTAGTTTACAGTACATTTCTGTTGTACTATGTCTCTAATTATCCTCAAATGAAGTCTAATAAAGGGTCTAACAGTCGTAACAACACACTCTTAAGTTTATAGTACAGTGCTGTTGTTATTTGTCCCTAAATACCCTCTAATAAAGGGACTAACAGTGGGAAAGAATACAGTTTAGTTTACAGTACAGTTCTGTTGTAATGTGTCCTTAATTACCCTCCAATCATACACTTTAGTTTACAGTAAAGATCCGTGTCTCAAATTGTCCTCAAAGAAAGTCTAATAAGGATCTAACAGTGGGAAATAATACACTTTAGTTTACAGTACAGCTCTGTTGTAATGTCACTGATTACCCTCTCATAAAGTCTAATAAAGGGTCCAACAGTGGAAAATAATACACTTTAGTTTACAGTACAGTCCTGTTGTAATATGAATTACACTCTAATAAGGTCTATTAAATAATACTGTCCATTAAAGGACATTATTTTGAGTTTTTCTCAAATTTTATATAAAGCACAGGTTGGTAAGTCTTATTATTGTACTGTAAAATAAAGTGCGACCGTTATTTTATTAGGTATAGCTACAGTATGGGTGTGGGTTTCCACAGACAGGAATTGCAGTCTATCTTCCAACAGCACAACATTTAACAGTCATCTTGGTGTACTTTGGCAAACAGCTTTATGGCTGAGTGTGTGTCAGCTGTCCCGAGGCAGTAACATCCCGCCCATCTGGTTCAGCAAGCACTTCCAAACAAACAGTGAGAATTATTTTTTTTTTTTTTTCTGTTTGACCATGACTTGATGGTATCTACATTTCCTCCTGTGCCCGTTCTGCTCTGCGACCAGGAATCCTGCCACACTAGAGTGACACGGGTGGATTGAAGCCAGACATTGTCATCTCATTATCAACACCTTGTCAGCCAACTTTTTCTCCACTCCACAGCTCTCCCTTCCTGTGTGTGTGTGTGTGTGTGTGTGTGGGAGGCCGTTGTTGTGTGTGGGACGAATTCAAGTTGAAAGATGCCTCCATGCTCAGTCGCCTTGTCTGGGGGATTACAGCTGCCTGAGGAAAGCTGCACAGAGCCACAGTGAAGGAAGTGCTTATACTGACGCAGGCATCAGTCTGTTCAATCTGGTACCTTTTATCCCTCGTCACTTGTTGTCTGTCCCTGAGAAGTCACTTTTTGTTTATCACAGGCAGGTTTGGGAGGGCTGCTTGAAAATGTATTACGATGCACTTACTAATTACCTGTTAAAAAATGTAGTCTAATCTGAATTGCATGACATTAAAGTAATGTAACCTGATTCACTAAACATGGTGACACTGTTTAGCTTAACTTTTTATGTGTTAATTTTATTAATTGTTTGTCAAAGCTATTTCTTTCATTGTTACGCACAAATACTTTTAGATCAATAGCGGTAATTATGCACATTAAATGTATTTTGTTAAGTAACTATTCACACTTCACATTTAAACTTAAAGTTAACTGACATAAACTTGCTTGTTTTTTTTACCCAGCATCACCACCTACAGTCCAAAATATTTTTTCAGTGGTGCTTGTAGTTGTACTGACAGGTTAGCTAGCTAAGTGGATTTTCTACGTAGCTAACGTTAGCAGATGTTCTGTGCAAGTGACATTAGTGCTTCGCAGAGCTGGGCAGTAATATATTACTTTAATATTATCACTATTTGTCAGCAATGAGTACTGTAAGGGATTACAATGTGCAGAACAGTAATTACATTACAGTTACAGTTAATCCAAATCACTGAATTACTTTTTGACCTACGTAGGCTTGTGATATGATATGACTTATCTTACGATGGTGTGTACGCGCAGCAGGTCAGGTCACGTCAAAAAGGACGGAGGAGGAGGAGGAGGAGGGAGAGCAGGTGGAAATACTGTAATTATTTTGAGATTGTTCGGCTCCTCGAGAGAGAATAAAGTCGTGATGGAATCTAATTTGAAGACGACACTCAGAGAGGTCGACTTTGTTTCCACCACAGCTAACAAACATTTCACTGGATGAGCACTTCAACTTTAAGTAATGTAGAGTAATGTAACTAATACAAATAATAAGTGAAGTAATAACGTTACTTTTTATAGGAGTAAAAAGTAGAAAGTAAGTTATTACACTTCCTTAATAGCACTGGTGTTTGGTTTACGTAGCTAACTTTAGCGTTTGTCCCGTGTAGTAAACATTGGCAATTGGTCTTACTACTTTTTTGTATCCTGATTACTAATCCCATTACATGTAGTCCAAGCTGGCAGGTACAAACAAGCAGATGTACAGACTCAGACTTTTTTTGCTTAGTTCTGTTTCAGTTACACACTTCTTCTTTAACATTTCCTCTTTTAGATGTCTGCAGGTTATATATGAGTGTGACCATATTGTTTGTGTGTGTCTGCAGAGCACTTCCTGCTCGCTGACAGTGCTGTGATAGGAATAACCTCCTACCGGGCCGGCGGACAGTTAAGCCAGGCCCCCCCCCCCCCCACCCCGCTCTCTACGCTGACATATTTTCAGCCTGTTTCACGGCACACCTCACATTTCTGGCACAGAAGTTGCCAGATGTGATAGCGGCTGAAATGGATAGAGAAAGAAAGAGGTGAGAGACAGACACAGAGAGAAATAGATGATTGTAAGTGTGTGAAGGGTAGTGATGAAGATGGAGTGTGTTGGGGGGGTGTTTGAGATGCTGTTTATAGCTTAACACTACACTGTTCGTTAGCAGTCAGCAAGAGGAGGGGAGGAAATGAACAATGGAAGAGGAAATGATCAGTAATCTGCAGTGCTAGCTGTCAGCCTCCACTACAACAGACTCTGGATCTCATTATAGGTAAATTCATTTGGCTTTAGGGCCAAGGCCGGACTTTACACGAGTGTTTGAGGAAGCACGTGTGTGTGTGTGTGTGCAGGGAAGCATAGATGCGTGGTGAACACTGGAGGAAGCAAAGATGGAGTCTGTTTTGGTTCTGTGATGCTCTGAGCTCCTTTTGGAAATTTGTTTGTTGTTTGTCACCATATTTTATGTCTTTACACTCATTGTGACACATATTAGAATCCTCCACTTTGTTTATTTGGAGCTAGACAAGCCAATTGGAATAGAGATTTAGCATTTGGCAGCTAAATGCATTGCCATTCACTGGAGATCTACTGTTTTGCCAACTCTTACACACTGTTGGATTAAAGGTACAATATGCAAGAGTTATAATTTATTACATTGAAAAATGAACTGAAATTAGCAACAGAATGTGAGAAAATAACAGTTCTGACGCTATGTCAAAGATATCTGTATATATTATTACAGAGATATCTATGCTAAGCAGCTAGTTTTGGCACGTCCTGTCTCGTAACACCACTTTGTACCTCAAAAGACGATAACGAGTCACTATAGCATCCAGTCTGCCCTAAGTTCAGCAACACTCAGTTGGTTTTCTTGACGGGTTTCGCTCCTGGCACCAGGACTGACCCCACCGTAACCTCCACTCAAGCCTCTGGAGGTAGGTGCTGACTGATGTCCGACCTCCCTCTCGCTCCTCCCTCACGTCACGGCTCCCAGTCCCCTCCTGAACCCGCTGTATCGTCCCTGGTTGGACCTGCTGTATAACACCTTGGTACTGTATTACATGTCGTCAAACAGGCCTCCGTCAGTCTCCGAGGCTGTGTTGGGTCTCAGTCCAGCTGTTTTCACAAGGAGGCTGATTCTGGTTCTGTTGCTTGTTCCAGTGATACTCCTGTGATACTACGTTTTCTGGCATGTCCCCTTTCAGAAGCTGATAAAAGTTTGATCTCCCCAACCCCCAAAATTTTAATCACTCTTTAGCAATAATTGGGGATGGAACTGATAAAAACAGAATTTAAAAGGTGAATTTTAGTGAAATGAGAAGCTGTCTGGAAAAGGGCAGGCATTTAAAAAAAAAAAAAACACTTGACAGGTGATTGGATGAACCAGGACTTGTTAACAAGGTTGAGAAGAGTTACCTTTTATATGATCCACAGCAGCTTTTTGTGTGAATATCCTGAAAAAAGATAAGGTTTGGAAAGAAATCCAGGGAGTTACAAATACGGGACAAGTTCAGCCCAAGTTCAGTCACTTGCTTCCAGTCAGGAAGCGGTGTAATCAAGCCCTAAATGAGCTAAAAAGCTAACAGTTAGCAGCAGTTGGGGGTTATTCTGGTGATATGCTGCTTATGTTTTGCACCTCAAATTCTTTAACACCTGATAAAGTCTATTATATCAAAAGGAAACTCTATGATTTCCCTGTGAATTTGGATTTTTGGAAACAGATATCTTGATATGTGGACCTTATTTTAATCTTCATTTTCACTGTGCATTGTTGCATGTGTTTTTGTGTGTATTCATCTATAGGTTCCCTTATTGTTTCTAAATCTGTTCTATAGCTACAGTATATACATAATGGAGACAAAAATAGGGGGGGAAGAGGAAGGAGCAATTGAAAAGAGGGAAGAAGTTGAAAGAAGAGTACAAAAATAGTGAACAGAGTGTAAACCAGGCAGGGAGAGAGAGTGTGAGTGTGTGTATGTGAGAGAGAGAGAGAGAGAGAGAGAGAGAGGGAGGTCTGAGCGGGGAGAGACGGAGCTTGCCGTCTGGAAAACAGCATCTTTCCCTCCACTCTGCTCCTCCCCTCTTCCCCTCTCGGCATCTCTCCCACGCTCCAGAGCTCAGCCTTCAGCTCCCCGGATCCTCCCAAAATCTCCCGAGGTGCAGCCTTGTTTGTGTGTGTGTGTGTGTGTGTGTGTGTGTGTGTGTGTGTGTGTGTGTGTGTGTGTGTGTGTGTGTGTGTGTGTGTGTGCAGCCTGCGTTGAGTACTTGACGCTGTGCTCTCTCAGTACTTTCCGTGTGTGTGTTTCTCCCTGCAGCTGAGGTGGGCGTGTGGAGCCTCTGACCCTCTCCTCTCGCCCACTCTCTTTCTGTGTCTCTCCCTCTCTGCTGCAGCTAAAGGGGAGCATGGATGGACTGCGTTTACCTCCACTCATCGAGGAGGCTTTGGACTCTACAGGTCTGTGCAGCTTTGTCGCTCTCTCTGTGTGTGTGTGTGTTTATCTGGATGGATGCAGTACGGTGGCTATTTTTAGCCCTGCACTACAGATCAGATCAGATGTGATGAGCAGAAAAGGTAGAGGAGGTGATGTTTAACCACTGCAAGGAAAGAGTGTTTACTCCTAAAGTGATGTTGAACTGAGGAGGCGGACTGAAGGAGCTGGAGAGGAGGTGGTCAGGTGGTGGAAGGAGGTGGAGGGATTATCGTGTCTTTATTAGGCGCTGCTGTGGTCGAGCTGACAGACTTACTGAGTGACTGACTGACTGACTGAAGAGTGGGCTTTGCTGTCAGCTGTGGCATCTGTGGACATTTGATGGAGGCTGCATGCTGCCAGGTAATGGAGGGAGAGCTGGCAGCCAGAGCAGTAGTCTGTGCTGTGTTACATGAGTTGCATATGTTATTCTGAGGCTGATTGACAATTGATGCAAAGTGTTGGATGTTATTTCAGCACAGCTTCTGAATTATTTTTACACTTTGTAGTCAGAAATTGACGTGCATGCAGTGGTTTCAGTTGCGCAGCTGCTTGTTTAGAAACTTCATACCGCTGAATGCTGCTGTTTTTAACTGTGTATCTGAAGAAGAATGCGTGGAATGTGTTTTTCTCTCTGTCAGTGTGTCCCAACAAAGAAGAAGAGTGTGTTTTCTGTATGTTGTGGATGGGCGTGCGGACAGTGCAGCTCTGTGTGGGACGCTGCTGGGAGGATGTTTACTGGTGTGGAAAGCAGCACAGGTCAGCAGCCCTTTGACCGGTGGCCAGGTTGCCAGATGCAGGCTTCCTCTTCCTGTGCAGTTCTGAACTTTCATTGACATGTATTATTTGGTTTGCTGCTTTGCAGCTGTAGGCGCGTTAAGCCACTTTGTTTCACTGAGTACTTCCTCTTAGCTGACTTATTCTTTCTGTCTCCATGAATCAGTTAATCATTTCAGTCATTTTGCAAGCAGAAAAGTCAAACATTTGTTCCAGCTTCTTAAATGTGAGGATTTTTGGGGGATCTGGTTGATTTTTGGTTAGATAATTTACATTTCATGGTTATGGTGGTGGAAACGCTACCACTTTTATCCACACAGACCTCCAAAATCAACAAAATATTAAACTTCCTTGCAAGTAGCCTTAAACAACATGAATTTGGTGGATTATGTCTTTGCTGTAGACTTATTAAGTCACCTTGTTCTGAGTGTTAGGTGAGTCATTCTCTTTAGAGTGGCAACAGTTGGGCTAGTAGATTGGAAAAATGTGTTGCCAACTAACATACAACATAAACAATAAATCATTTAAAGCTACTATAAGGAGTTTTTAACTGGTTATAGAATAATCTCAGTTTAATACTGAGGCCTCTATATGACCTACATTCATGAGAAGAATAAAAAAAAATCAGATGACCTGTGCCTGTGTTTGTTTTCATGTATGTTAGTGGGTGGAGATTTTTATTTAGATAATTTTATTTTTGACATTATATTTTTATGGCTATTATGGTGGAAACACTACTGCTTTTGTCCACAGGGGCCTCCAAAATCAACAAAATGTTAAATTTCCTCATAGTAACTTTAAATGACATGTATTTGGTAGTTTATTTCTTAGCTGTAGATTTATTAAATCACTTTGTTGAGAGTATTCAGTGAGTAATTGCCTTTAGATGCAGCGACTTGCAACGATTGATTAATCGTTTCAGTCATTTTTGCAGCAACATTTGCTGCCTCCAGCTTGTCAGATTTGAGGATTTGCTGCTTTTCTCTGTCATTTTTGATGGTAAATGAGGAGTCTCTGGGTTGTTGATTGTTCACTTTGGGTTCTGGGAGATCATCAAGGCTCAACAATAAAGATTGCCCGCTTGCCCGGGGCAAGTAAAATGCTATGTTGGGCGAGTAAATCTAGCAAGTCATTTGCCCAACAGGACAAGTGATGAAAAAGAATGGTTGTTTTGATTATCAATTGATTGGTTTTTCATGCAAAAATAGTAGAAAATGCTGTTTTAAAGCCTCTCAAACATGGAGATTTCATGCTTTTCTATTTTATATCGAGTATACAATAATCTGCAGATTAATCGTTAATGAAAATAATCTTTTGTTGCAGCTCTAATTTGCTATATGACGTTTATAATGCTGAAGCCTGTGTACTGACACTCGTAACGTGGATGTTGTTTGTCTCAGGAGAAATTCTTCTACCCTGACAAGCTTGTTCCTGTTATCTTTAACTCTGGGGACCTCTCTCCTTTCATCACAGCCTGAGGCATGCTTTTAAAGCCGGAAACTCAGCGTCCAGTGATGGCAAGTGTTGGTCTTAATGTAGCGTGAATCCTGGCTGACTGACCCTAATAAGGATAGACATACAGCGGGCGATGGCAAGTATTAACAAGGGCATTTTGGAATAAATACAGTTGGGGATCTAAATGGTTTGAGGTGCATTTATTCTACCCTGGCTGAGGTCTTTTTTATTGAGACATCAATCTGGGATCTTCAGAACAAAAAGGTGGTTTTGTTTGTTGCGAACAGTAGTTATTTTCTAGGCTTTTATTTCGTAAGTCCTGCTGGGAATGAATGCCACGCTACACTGGAAGAGACGCTTCTAAATCACTCGCTACATCTACCAACAGGGAATACAAATGCTCTCACACAAACACACGCTCCCGCTGATCAATAAAACACCATCAGAGGCTGCTTTGACATTTGCAAGCTGTCTGTGTGTCTTTACAACCATCGGACACCATATTGTTCCTCCCACTTGCACGAGTCGCTGACCATATCTCTCTCCATCCTTCTCTTTGCTTTCCCACTCAATATCTCTTCCCCCTCTTTCAGTCGCAATCCGCTGCTCTCTTCAGCGCCCACACACCCTCCAACACACACAGACACACACACACATGCACATGCACGTGCGTGCGCCTGCAGAGACACGCAAACCTTTGCACCTGCCGTGCAGTGCCTCAGCCCACACAGCATTTCTCTCCTGTCCTCTCCAGAGTTGTGCCCTCACGTTGTGAAATCCACATCAGCAGCAGTGATACTTCCTAAGGGGTGCACACAAACAGGATTTCTCTCGGCTCTCTGGAACTAATAAACAGCAAAGTTGCTGCCTTAGACAAACTCTCAAACCTCTGAGAACAACAACAAAGTGAGATTCTCACATCGGTGTTTAACATGGCCAGTCGTGGGACTAAATGAAAACAAATAATGGATGTTTTTCCACCCTCAGGCCTCCCGAGCTCCTTCTCTCTCAGCCCCAGGAGCCCTAAAAAGTGTGACATGCCTCCTTGCTGCACCACCCTATCCCTGTTTCCCCCATCAGACTGTCAGTGCCTCATTTTAAAACAGGCTTTCAAGGCACTCCCGTACAAAAGTGAGTGTGCCACATGTTTTTTTTATTCTCTCTCTGTTGCATAATGGAAAAATTCCTAAAACTTTGGAGTGAATAGAGAAGGTTTGTGAGCTTGTGTGGCTCCGTCTTACAGATTATTCTACGGATTCTTTTCCTTACTTCTTGTCTCCCCTCCAGAAACGCTCGGCATTGTCACCCTATCATTAGTGCTCCGGCTTTCTCCCGCTGGGTCTTTATCTTTCTTGAATTGGCAGCTTCTCTGTGACAGGGTCATATCGAAAATCTGATTGGCCGCCCCCAAGTGCCACCCCTTTATCCTCAAGTATGATTGGCTTTCTGTCCAATGAAAGGCCGGAAATTAGTTTTAGTCATTGTTTTCTTTTGTATGTAACCTAGTTTTAATTATTTACAAAGTTAATTTACAAAAATAAGAAATCATAAAAATAAAAGTAGTTTTCATGATGGAATGTGGAAGATGAAGATGGAGGTACAGTGGAACTTTTGAGGACTTACAGAATAAAGTTTGGACACTTTGGTGCCACTGGGTTGTGTTATGATTGGTAGAACTATATATCTTTTAAATGAAAAGTTAAAACACAGTAATGTAAGAAACTGTAAGAAACTGTAAGATAATGTAATGTTAGTGATTAAAGTAGATATGACAAATGTGTACACAGACTCAGAGGGTGTCTGAGGAGCAGGGCGAAAAAAATATAAAGGACACCACTTGTATGTGATGGGGCGCCAGTGTGGCGAAAAACACACTAACCCTAACCTATCATAATAAAAACACACAAGGAACTGTTTAACTGTTTCAAGGCACGTAGGGGCCAAATAATCTTTTAGTGTGTAATGTAGCCTAACCTAGAAGGGCACTTTGGGGGCATTTAACAATGTTTTGCCCATGAGAAAAGCACCCCAGAGGGCATTTTATCATATTTTGTGCACTGGAAAGGCACTTTACCACGTTTTGTCCGCTAGGAGGGCACCCTGGAAGGCACTTTACCAGATTGTATCCACTAGAAAGGAACCATAGTGGACACTTAATCATGTTTTATCTACCATAGGGGCACCCAAGAGGACTTTTTTGCGTTGTTTTTTTTTCAAACAAGACAATGAGAGCGATGTAAGGAGTCCACATACTTCATCCGACCCCTGCATACAGGTCAGGGTCACCCCAATCACAAAAGTCTGGAAATGCCCCTGCATGGTGCGCTGTGGTATCCCAGCTTCCCTCTGTGATTTAAGTGATGGAAAACCTTCCAGAGAGATTGCTTTCAGGTGGGAGGCACTGATATGTGATCAAATGGATTATTACTGCATCAGTCATTTTCATGCTTTGTTATCTGTCGCTATTCATATCCCTCAACGGAATAAACAAACAACACACATGTATCCACTGACACACATCCACACGTGTTCCCATAAAAATGTGCATCTTCCCTGGATCAATCACCTACAGTATGATATGTACACACTGACATGCTATTTGTGCATGCTTATCTAATGAGGCCAAATTGTAGCACATTCTGCAATGCATCTCTATCCCGTTGACCCACTTTCTCTTATTTCCCTTTGAAAGTGCAAACATGGATTTTCCATTTAAATAACAGAGCGGCTCATTAAGTCGGCCCAACTCTTGGGTGCTTGTGGTTCCTGTTTCTTTTCTTGTCTTCTGCTGCTGCGGTTGTTCTTCACTCTCCCTGGAGTTTGCAGGCTCAAAGTGCCGAGAGAGGAAAAGATAAACTCACATTAACCTCACAAGACCTCCACCCCATGTAGTTCACGCAGCTTGAAGTCAGCAGATCTCATATGATGGTGTCCTGACTATGCAAGACACCTTATAAGATCACTTGGGCTTTTCTCTGGGGCAAAGGCAGAAAGGTTTCCATGGTAAGCAGAACTGTGGACCAAAACACAGCTTTATTACCACGGTGACTTTCCATATGGTGTGCAGGTCACCATGGAGATGAACTTGTGTACAGCTTCACCTGACTCCTGTTAGTTTCCCGAGCAAGGGAGCAGCTCGAGTGCCCTCGGGCCGTATCGTAATTCCTTCTCCTTCCTTGCATCTCTCTTATTGTCTTCTCCTCCTTTCCTCTTTTGCTCTCGCACACGCTTTCTCCGCCTTTTTCAACTCCCCCTCCCCGCTCCGAATTATGTGTTGCCAAGGAAGTGTGCCAGTGCAGGGGAAAGAGCTACAACATCAGCGCTGGGCTGGCTTCAAAGCTGGGGTAGGAGGGGGTGGTGTGCATTATGCATGGCCTCCTACACAGCTGCAGAGATCCATGGCATACATACAGATACCTAACACACGCAGCTTCAACATAGCAGACTTGTTTGATGATATATGTGTACATGTACATAGGCTCACCTGAAGTGGAGCTCAGAGATCATAAAACATTGTTTCACAAGCCTGCATGCCCACATAATGTATACACATACTAGTGATAAACCAGTAAATCAGTTGGCACTGAGATAATCAGCATCAGTTGATGCCTGCAGTCACAGGGCTGATAAACATAAAATGTTTGCAGACGAATCTGCAGGCAGCCTTGTCAGTGTGGCTGCTGTGGAACAATGTTAATGTGAGTTTTGGGAAGGAAGTGAAAAAGTTAGTTTTGAGCCCTGTGCTCTTACTCTCATGCATCCTGTAAGCATTTGCCCTTTCCTCATCTTAACATGTTTCTGACATTTGAAATTACATGTTTTTGGATAGCATTAAACATATATTATTTTATACTGTCTAGAATAATGCAGTTGAATAACATCGCTTCTGACTATGTTGTAGTAAATGAAACCAAGACTGAGACAAGACCAAATGCTGTCACATCTCTGAGAGTGGCGTTGCAGCGTGTGGCATTTATATCTGAGCTGAAACACACTAGTTAAGGGCAGCTTGCACACCTAGCTAGGTGGCAAATAGCTGGAAAGTACCTGAAACTAGTGCCCTGCTCTGCAGATCGCTAATGGTAGCTAGCTTTGGTAGTGTCACTTGCACCTGACTTGTCTTTTCTTATGCTTCCTTTATAAGTGTTGATGTGGTCTGAGCTGTGTCAGTAAGCATTGCATTGCAGAATTAACACACCGCTGTGTGAACTCTTTGTGGTTTAATTAGCCACATGTTATTATCAGAGACGATTTGTCTGACATCTCATCCCAGACAGCTGTGTCTCTTGCCTCCCTCATTCATTCATGGAGTACAGTAACAAAAATGTAAAATTAGAAATGAGTCACGTCATTGGTTGCATTTGAAGCAGGAAATTTTACATTCAGTCACAGTTATGATGTTAGCAAATGAATCAGACTGCGCTCAGGGAATTTAGCCCTCAGTTGTAGTCTTGACTGGTTTTGAAATAAAATCCCTGGTTCTCTTTTTCTGAGACCAAGAATGTCAAAAACTGACCAAGACCAAAACCGACTACCACAACATTACTTCTGACATACTAAACCCTGCTCATGCTGTAAAATCTAAAGTATAACCCAGTGTGTTTCTCTATTCCGTCTAAAACAACATGTCACAATAACCATGTGAATTTGTTTGTAATGTGCATGGAATACTGGAATTCTACATGAACACATCGACACTGGAAAACTCATATCGGTTGACGACTCATACAAGTATGTGAGCACACAGAGGTGTTTGCCCACAGTATAAACTCATGCACACACATTCAAACACTTTATGCACAGAATCACGGACACAAAAATGCTGCGCACACCCGAACCGCTTACACTGCCACCAGCACCACCAGCACCTGTCTGCTGCTCAGTCCCATTTTCAGCGTGGCTCAGCACAAGTCACCCATCACACTACACCTGTAGACAGCCTCCAGCTCCTGTTTCAGCGAGCAGTCATTTCTTTTTTCGCAGCTGATCTACCTCCAGATGTTCCTCTCGATACCGTAAAATTAGATATTCAAGTAGCAGTGATGGAGAGAGAATGGAGTAGACTCATTTACTACGGGGGGAAGTTCTCTTGAAAACTGCTTTGTGCCACATTTTAAGTGATGTATAACACCTGATTATATAAAGCAGTATGAAAAATGGAGATCAAGCTAGTAAAAAAAGTAGACACACCATGTCTACAGTATAATGTTATCCACTCCATCACACTGTCAGTTTTTGCTGCATATTTAATATAAAGAGCTATAATTCTAACTGCAGAATCACACAATGGTTTTCCTCTGTGTCCCACATCCACGCCTCTCCCAGCATGCCTCTGTTCACTAAAATCCTCACTCTGCTCCTCAATTTTGCAAAGTGCAAATTTCATTACACTCCTCCTCCTCACTCCATCACCGAACACCAAATCAGAGGCAAAACAAAGGGCCTGTGTTGCTACATTAATGTTTAAATTTAATCTCAGACAGCTATTCTGAGATGCTGACAAAGAACACTCAGTCTGCTTGTTGTCTTGTTTCGAAAGTGGCACAGTGTTTGCACTGACATTCTCAATGTGTTTTGCTGCAACGTGATTACGAAGGAATGTGCTGTGGCTAGATAAAGCCATCCTCTCCCTGGAGCGGTAACACCGCTCCTGAGATGACTCTCCTGCCCGTCCCTGCTCTTGTATGCATGCAGCGTCCATGTCTAATGCAATCCCTGCGTGACTAAAGACCAGCGCTGTGCCAAGAATGCAGCGGAGTGATCACAGGTGTCACTGCAGCTGATTCTGCTGCACAACGTGTTTGACATTCACTCACAAGGTGAGGTGATAAAGCTTATTTAAGGAGGGAAATGATTAACAGGCCAGCTGGGAAAAGCTAAGAAGGGAGACGCTGGAAAGATATGGACGTAGGGGTGTCAAGAAAGAGGTAAACGTGCTGCAGCCAGCTAACAAGGACCTGCAGGTCTGTCCAGTGCTCTCAAGGGCAGGATGATGTTGCCACAGGAGAAACTTGGAAAATTAGTCCAAAGTCTACTTGAGCACGCGGTCTCAAGGCCACAAACTTTTATTCAAAGACTAACATTTCAACACCAGATCTGTCTTCATCAGAGTTGACTCTGGGGAAAGTTTTCAAGTCAAATTGTATTTATATATCCAAATCACAAAATACTCAACATCTGTCCAGTATTAGCAGATGTCCTAAATGATTTCTCAGTGCCCAGCCAGTTAGGAAAAGCTAAAGTAGGCAGAATTATGTGGAAAGATAGTAAGGGGGTAAACTCAAAGGTCAAGCCAAATTTTATTTATATAACCCAAAATCACACAATTTCCCTCAGGGGGTTTTATGGCACTATCTGCCCTTAGACCTTTGATTTTGGTAAGGAAAACAAGCAGGCCTCCAAATTTATAATTTGAGAGTGATCATGTTGAATATCGTCAGTGAAGCAGTTAAAATTTAATCCATAGCTGCATAAAATTTCCCAAGGGGGTGACATATATGCAGAGAAGAGCAAAGACCCAAGAAAGGAGCCATGGGGTACTCCCACATTTCACATCTGCAGAGGCTTAATCCTTTGAAAAGATGCTGAGGAAGTTGAAGAAAGTCGATGGGTTTTCTTGCCCTCCACATCTGTCCAGTATCAGTGGACGTCCCAAACAATTTCTCAGCGCCCAGCAGCAGTACAGAAAGCCTGTAAAGAGTGTGTATAATGCTTCATTCTTGCCGTGTTTTCACCGAAATCTGATTACAGTATCACTGTTTCTGATCAGCTACAGTTTGTGCCCGTTGGAGGACACTCATCTACAAAACCGAAGAAGTAAAACGCAGCACAAATCACACGAGCCAAAGCTTTTTCCGAGTTATTACACCCCGAACTAGACATCCTGGAGGATTTGGATGTGAGTGATATTCAGTGGGAAGCCTTTTGTCTCTTGATGGCCTTTAGCTGCCGCTGGCTATACAAGCAGCTCCGGTTCTCTCTCCCTGCCACCCGGCTCCAGCGCTCTTCTTTATGACTAACTCATTACAGCAGCATCAAAGTTTAATGACAAAATAGCCCAGTGCTCATGAAACCTCTCACTGGCCTCTCAGGGGCTGCTTTGTTTAAATTAACATTATTATGAGACAGGAAGGAATAAGGGTGCAGCCTGCTGCTGATGTCATAGAGATATGATAAAGGGTATATTGCGTGATGTGCTCGGTTGTGATGGAAATAGTTACATCTTGTGAGGGGAACAACAAGGCAGAGAAATAATTACCAGAAGAAATGGAAGCATCCCCTGAGGCCGAGATTACACCGGTGAGCATCACTCTTAATTAGGTAGATCTTTAGTTAATGCTTTACCCCGTCCCCAGCTGCACCTTCTTTCTCGTCACATCTCTCTATTCCCACCCCTCACAGTAAACACCGTTCCCCTCTCCCGTCCTCCTCGCACCGAGTACAAACAGCAATTTTGAGGCACTCGGAGAGCACTCGAACATGAATGTGTGATGCTACATATCAATTTATTTCTGAGATGGACTCGACCCCGGAGGGCACGTTGTTGAGAAATAAGAGAGGAATGGTAGCAGGCCGGTGTGTGAGATGTAAGCAGAATTTCCTGGGATGAGACAACTGGGGCAAAAGTGATTTTTTCTTTTTTACCTTTGAACTGCACATCAGAACAAACTAACACTGTGAATATAATCTCCATTTAGCTGCGGCCTTTTCTGCCTCACAGCAAATCTCATCTGACTAATGGGAAAAGACTTTTCATCCCAGTCAAATGGGAATTTACGTCATGTTGTTGTGCTGTAAATGATGCCCTCCTTTCTAGTTGTCTGACCTGCTCTGCATTTCTCTTTGCAGCTCTCGCAAGCAACAGCTGCTCTAATTTCAAATCAAGTCTATTACTACATCATATATAATGTCTAATTTAGCTTTATAGACTCGCATTAACAGCAGATCTTGACCCAGCCCAGGCTGTCTACAAGGACGAGCAAAACAAACAAACAAAAAAGAGGCAGACGACGATGCAATGTGACAGCGTAATAAGAGAGGGATGTGTGTTTGTCACATCTGTCTTACTATGAGCGCTCGCTCGTGTTATTATGAACTTTGAGGTGCATTGCTGAGTGGTGAGTCACAGTGATTGCTTCAGCATACAGACCCACCTCCCCACTTCTCTCCCCACAGTGTGTCAGCTAACTTGCTCCACCTACTGGTCAGAAGTTTAACTGACTGTGCAAATAGAGAAATGTAAAGCAAAGATGTACGGTTACGGTGTTTTATATAAATAATGCCTCACATAACAATTCCAAAGGTCAGTTTTGGGGCCCAAAAGCCTTTATTGTATTATTGAGATCTGTGAAATATCCAAAATATTGCTAATATTAATAATAATTATCTACTATTTACAGACGATACAAATATTTTTTGTTCTGGGTGTGATTTAAAGGCAGTTACAGACAGTATATATTTAAAATGGTCAAATTTAAGAGATGTCTGATAGAAATAAATTATCTTAGAATTGGAATAAAACTAAATTTATGGTTTTCTGTAATCAAAGAAAGGATGATCTTTTTTTAACAGGTCAGCTTTAGATATACAGGAAGTTGGGGGGACGGGAGTCGGGGGATGTTATGCAGCAAAGGACTGCTTATCAGATCACATGTGTTGAAATTTAAAGATTTAGTCAATTTAAAAACATTATTAGTCAGGTGTAAAGGCAGAAATAGACTGTGTGTTGTTTATAGGATCATAGAAGGAAATTTAATGAATGTGCTCACGACATTTAAGCAATTGTGCATTTCAGTATATGAGTAAAAACTGTGGAAATCTTTGGACAGTGATTTAAGATGTTGCTCAAATGTTATTAAAAAGAAAGAAACTGTATGTAGCATTTATTGTTGAATCATGAATGTGTGGGGAAAAAGGTCATCCATATTTATGTTACACTATTATCAAGAGAGGCCATATAAGATTTTTCTTCTTCCTGCTCCTCCTCTTTTCGGTCGTGGAAAGTGTGTAAGTAGTTTGTGTTGTAGTGTACGATCTGTTTTTGTAAAACAGGTGCTGTAAAACACAGAGAAATTAGTGAAATACACAAAATTAAACTAAACTAAACATAGAATGAAAACTTGGACATATCAGACGGTTTTAGGTATAAATCAAAATATAAATCAAGATCAAAATCTCAGCTCTAATCTCTTAAGAGGGTTGTCAGTAGTTATAAGACATTCTTGTGCTAGATTGCTCCAGAATGAAAGTAACATACCAATAAAAACAATAGAGTGAAATATTAAATATAAAGTGTAAAGGCAAAGAAACTGTGCCTAATAAAATAACAATAGTTAAGTTTACTAAGTTAAGTAAAAAATTTAACTACAATAGAAAAAGTAGTATTGGCAATGGCATTAAGAATAATACTGGCAGTGATATTGAGAAGTAATAAAAAGTTATATTACACCAGATAATGAATGTAAAAATGCATATGATATTAAACATTATATTGTACATCATAATAATAATGAAAAGTAATACTGCACTTTATGATGAACATAATATTACCCATGATATTGAAAAGTAATATTGTGCATAATAATGGTATCAGTGTCTGATGTTTCAGCTTTCTGTCTTGCAGACGGTGTGTTGAATTAAAGTAGAATAGAGGTTGCTGTATAAAAGACTCGATGCCTCTTTAATCACAAGATGGTGCTGTTGATTCAAAAGAAAACGCAATCTCTGCCGTGATTAAAGCATGACTGAATTTGGGTGATGACAGAGGGGTTTGTCACCTGTAATCTCATTTTTCTGTGTCTCTCTCTGTTCCCTGTCAGGCGTCCCTTTTTAATGTCGCTGTCATCTTTCCATCAGATGACCCGTGCGATCTGAAAGCAGAGTGCAGCCCCACCATGGACAACGAGATCACGGCGAAGGAGAGAGGCGTCCTGGAGGAGAACAACGAGAAGGAGGAGATGGACCAGGAGAGAGCTCAGGAGGACGAGGGGGAAGAGAAGAAGCTGAAGGAGGAGGAGGGCGAGGGGGAGGAGAAGAGGAAGAAGGAGCAGGAGGAGCCGCTGACGGAGGAGCAGGAGCTGGAGGAGCTGAGGGCCCAGGTGCTGCAGCTGCTGCTGGAGCTGGAAGACGCCAGAGAGACGTCCAATAAACACCAGGAGAGCTTCCACGAGCTGCAAGGTGAGACTTCCAGCAGCCCCGGATGTGACTGTCACTTCTTATAGTGTTGATTCATTATTTAAAACCTTGAATCATTAATCTTCCTCTATCAATCTTTTATTCATTGTTTACTGACAGCTATCTGACCTGAAATCAAGAGTGATGAAAATGACTACATTACAAACATCCTCCACATACCAACAAGCCTGTCATCCTGGACACATTTAGAGGCATTTAAAGGGAAACTCCGCCATTTGTCTTATTCTCAGCATTTTTGTCTCTTAGGTCATGACAATATTTCACTCATCATCTAAAGAGATTTGTGAAATTTAGACTTTGGCAAAAATGACAACGATTGGGACAAGGAGCCAAAGAAGCTACACACTCTTAGAAATATGGGCTCCAACAGGGTTCTTCCTGAAGGCCTGAAGTTCCACCTGCAACCAGTTGCTTCTAAGGAACCTTTTTTTCTGAAGAAAGGGTTCCATTAAGAACCTTTTTCATCCAAAAGAGGGTTCTTTGGATTAAGAGATGAAGGGCTGTTGAAAGAACTGAAGAACTCTTTCATCAAGAGTTTGTCAAGGATTCTTTATACCATACTATAAAAGGGTTCTCAGTAGAACCCTCTGGGTGGGTTCTAGATAAAACTTTCCACCAAACTTGCAACAAGCAACTTATTTTGAACCCTTCTTGTGTTATCAGTCCAACTAAAAGTAAACCCCTGGAAATCCTTGCTACTGCAGAGCAGCTGTGGTGCAATTAAAAAATCTCTTTTAATCATATAGGTGCAGTGGCTGCCAGAGAAATTCAATGCAATCTGCACAGTGATACTTAACTAACTTATCCTCGTCATCCCAGGTGGGATGCATGGCTGCAAAAATCTTCAGTGCAGTGAAATTGTTGCAGTTTCTGTACCATACGCTTTATTTACAGGGTGCTGCAAGCCTTACGCTAAACCATCGATGGTTTCTGGCCTCTGGAGTTTTTTTTTTTTTTTATTTAACAGTCGTCTCCCATGGTCTACTGTCCCCTAGGGTCACAGTCTCACAGTACAAAGACCAGACAGGTTTTGGATTGCATACAAGCTGCCGCGGCACATAAGGTCCGACCAACTGCTGTGTAACGAAAGCCATAGAGTGCAGGTTGGGTTTTAGCATATCGTACCTGCAGCATGAGGCAGAACCTGCACGGTGTGTAGCTTTACTTCTGCAATTACTTCATTAAATTGTGCAGACATAACCATCTTCTGGTGCCATCAGAAATGTCAGCTCTGCAAGCCCCACCCCCCCAAAATCCCCATACTTTTGGAAAGTACTTCCTCCTGAGCAGGGACTTTTTAGCTGATAAAATAATGTCCTCAGAACTTAATTTAGACCGTGGTCCCTGTGGTGGAAACTCTGTAAATTCCTCCAAAGGTTCCTCGTCCCTGGGGAAAGTTACTGCAGTGAAAATGTGGCTTAACTTGACACTGTCTCCATTTTCAATCTTTGTATAAACACTGGCAGTTTGTGCAGTGGGCCTCACTTCACTACAACTGATCAGCATCATTTTTGCATTTGCGTTTCTTGAGTCCAGGTGTCCTAAATCTCTACACTGGAGATGGTGAGTAAAATCTATCTAGACCTAAAAAAAAAGTGGACAAATTGTGAGAATAAGATCCAGATGGACACATAACTGAGTTTTTCTTTAATCGCAAGAGAATTATCAACGAGCAAAACAAGTTTAAATAGTGAGAATGCAATTTAACACTGACATTTATGGCCCATCTGCCATCTGGAGTCTTCTGTATCAACTTCATTTACGTTCTAAGATGTCAAAGGAATGGTTTCCTCAACCTTAACTATTATAAAATTAACATTTCACTCCGTATCTCAGTGATTGTTTACATTTTCTCACTTCCTTAAACACACAACCACTAAAGAAAAACCTGTCCTTTACCTGGACATCTTAACTTTCCACCCGAGACGTCCTGTTCATCAGAATCTAGTTGGACACGTAGAAGCGTAAATGTTTATATGCGGTCACTGACACGGTCTGTTCCTCATAACCGCTAAATGGAGCATCACATCATACCTTAGAAATGATGAGCTTAACGTTCAGGGACACCAGCAGTGAGTAAGGCCTTGGGTATGGGGCCGCTGTGTGCTCAGTGTATGTGTATGTGTGTATGAGTGTGTGTCACGCTAAAAGACATGGCGTGGTGAGCTCAGTTGTTTGTCTGGCAGCGGTACAGGCATTCCTCAGACAACTGCGTGAGGGAAGCTTCCAGACTGGCTGTCCTAGTCCACATCGAGAAATCACTGTTGGTCAAGTCCCAGTGGGAACGGTCAGCTGTTCAGGCTGCCGGCAGCTGTTGGTGGGGTGGACGTGGTGGGGGTCCTGAGTGTGCATGGTCAAAGGATGATGTAAGGTGAAGTGGAGGTACAGATCAGGGGTATCTATGACTACAGATGATTAGTAAAAGCTGCCAATCATCCTGCACTCACAAATTATATATTAAAGAACACAAGGGATGGCAGGTGTGTGACTAAAAGTTCTGAACCAGTTGGAAAAATCTGCATAATGTAACATGAAGTATATCAGTTTTACAGTCTGTTTACTTCCTGTTAACGCTAAGTTAAAGTAACATTACCTTCGCCTACAAACTCTGTGATATTTCATCCTGAAGTTATTTACTCTTCACTGTTAGCTTGGTACATATTGTTAATTGCATTTCCCGTCCATTTTGTACACAGGGGTTTTGAGAATTTTGAGAATCATCTCAGTGTCTTAGGTAACTGTTTGCAACGTTAGCTAACTAGCGTTGTCATCTTCATTTACACACAACAGAAACAAGTTAAACTTACCAAAACCGTCTTGACTCTTGATATTTTCATATCTAGCGTGGTAAATTAAGGGTTTATTTTGACCAATCCAGAGTTAGTGGTTAGAGTGGTGGAAACGAGAACCAAAACAGTTTTGGCAAGTTTCATTTTGTTTCTGTCGCGTGTGAATGAAATCGCTAACGTTGCTAACGGTTATCTAAGACATGCACTGAGGCAATTAATCTTTAAAACACTAGACACAAAAAAGGAACAGTAAATACAGTTATTATTAATAATATGTACCAAGTTAACAAACTTGAGGATCAAAAAGTTTGTCTGGACAGTCCTCATGAAAATTGTTCATAGTTCATAGTCATGCTAGTAGCTCTATGAGGCTGCACTTGTCACCAAGCTAACATGATCACAGTGCTAACATGTTGATGTTAGATGTTAGCATATTAGCATACCAATAGTTGCTAATTAGCACTAAACACAAAGTGCAGCTGAGGCTGATGATTTGAACTAATGCTGATGGTTTTTGTATTGTATTTAACAGAGACAGACAGAGACACAAGAAGTGCTTGTGTAATTCAGACATGTCTCAAGGTTGACCAGCTTATCAAGTTGTCATCTTTCTATTGGCCTGCTGAAGTGACATTTACCTCTTATCTCTGTGCCCACTCCCCACTCCTCCCCTCTCCTCCACACTCCACTCCTCTCCTCACCTCTCCACCAGGTCTGTTGGAGGATGAGCGTCTGGCCAGTGCCCATCAGGCTGAAGCCTTCACACGTCAGATTCAGAATCTACAAGGTATCGACATAATAAAACACTCAGCCAAGAAGTTCTGTTCTTTGATAAACCCAGAAAATAACCAATGCATTTATTTTCATTTAATTATTTGATTATTCTTGAGTTATATTGTCCCATTAGCTCTCTACTGAATAGTCTCAGACAGACGGTGTTATATAATTAGCACAGCACAGGTTTTGTAGAAGCAGCAGGACTACTGGTGCAGGACGCTAAGCAATGTTATTTTTAGAATATGATCACCGTATTACTGTGCTGTCAAGCAGCCTTTTCTGATGGGAAACTGCAGTTTTATAAGCCAAATATTGCTCTCTCCGAAGCCACCAGACTCCTTTGGCAAAATCAGTAATTTTACTTTGCAGAACACAGGAGTTGCTCGTCTTCTGTTGCCTCGATCTGTTAGTTTTTTGTGTTATTGTCTGACTTCAGTGTTTTAAAATATTAGTTTGGAGTTTGGTGGTAGACCTGCAGCTCCTGTTTTTCAGCAAAGTAAAATTACTGATTTCGCCAATGGAGTTTGGCTGGTTTGGAGAGATCAATATTTGGCTTATGTAACAGCAGTTTTCTGTTGGAAAGGGCTGTCTGGCAGCAAGGTAAAGTGGTGAAAATATTCTAAATATAGCATGCACTTAAACTGATATTGATTTTTTTAGATTGCTAAAATCCATTTTGTTGCTGAGCCTGTCCACAGCTGGATAAGTACCTCATACAACCCCCTTCAAAGACCCTGAAGTGTTGCTTGCATTCATTGTGACATGTCCTTATTATTTTTTTAATGAACATTTTGGTATATATTACAGTACCAGTAAGAAGTTTGGACACACTTTTCTCATTCAGTGTTTTTTTCTTTATTTTAATGGTTCAGATTATACCGACAGTGTGCAAAGCTGTCATCAAAGCAAAAGGTGGCCACTCAAACTCAAAATCAAAGAGCAAAAACCCTTTGCACACTTGTAGATCGACAAAAAAAAAGCAGAGTCTCATGCAGTCTTCTGCACTTGCAATCAAAGATTTAATAATGTGACATTATTAAGTCTTATATAGCAGATGCAGAAGACAGTGTATGAGTATGTGTATTTTAAGAGTCTAAAATATAAAACATATTATGCATTGTTTTCACTTTTTTTGCTTAAGACATAATTCCACATTTCATTGTTTTGATGTCTCCAAAAAAACACTGAATGAGAAAATGTGTTCAAACTTTAGACTGGTACTGTATATAAATATATAATTAAAAAACTCACACACAGACACATTTATTCTTAAAATAGACTAAATGTGCTCAGTCATGAAGGGTGAATAAAACACACCAACACAGTACAACTCATCCAAAAAAAAAATCAAGAAGTCATAATGACTGAAGGACTGATGAATAAAGGAGAAAAAGAGAAAAGATACAAAGGAGGAAGAAAAAACTATACATTACAGTAAAATGTTTGTTTCCGAGCCCAATCCTTTCACAAAAAGAGAGACAGAAGAAAAAGAAAAAAAAGGAGGAGAACATTCTTTGTAAAGCTGCTAGATATTTGTTGAATGCCAAACTATTTCATGATGCATCTGCGTTAGTTTGAGAATTATGTCTAAATGTTTCTACTGGTTTTATTGCCATTTCCGTGCATTAATGCTCTTGTTGTGAGAGGCGGAGAGATGGAGGTGGAGATTTTCCTTTCCTGAAAATACTAAACTAATAATCTGAATCTGACCCTGAAAAAAAAAACAGTCTGTTACCCTCAGTTACATCAGCTGCTCTTTCAAACAGTACCCACACATACAGAACAATTGTGCACACACACAAACACACACACAGACAGAAGCGCGTGCACATGCAAGAACACACCACCCACACACACAAACACACACTGTTACAAAACTCCAGGTAAGGTTCATATACAAACACACACATATGCACCCATCCTGACATTGCAGTCTAACCCACACACCCCCCATAACCTCCTCCTCCTCCTCGTCTCCCCACAGCACAGCTGCGTTCTGTGCAGGAGGAGATGGACAGCCTGGAGGAGGAGAAGGAGAGCGAGCTGGCCGAGGCCCAGGAGGAGCTGCGCGTGGCTCAGGAGGAGGTGCTCCTGCTCCAGCAGGCGGCGGAGGAGGCGGCGGCGGAGAGGGAGAACGACATCGCCTCTCTGCAGGAGGAGCTGTGTCGCCGGCGGGCCGAGCTGCAGCGCCTCAGCGAGGAGACGCAGGAGTACGAGCTGGAGATCACCACGCTGAGAGCCGAGATCAGCATGAAGAGCCAGCGCAGGGAGGCCGAGAGGAGAGAGGGTGAGGGTCGAGGAGGAAGAACATGAAGAAGACAGAAGGGTGGAGGAGGTTTCAGCGCTTCTCCTCCCTTACAACTTTGTTTTACTTGCAGTACATCAAAGTGAAAACACAATAAATCTTTGTTTTACACCTCATCTTAACACCATCACACTAAAAACACAAACCCACTGTCTCTGCTGGGACTGAGGATTTAATCCAACTTGCACAAATAGCCCATGATCAGTGTTTGTATGAAAACAAAGCATGATGTTATGGATGTTCTTATTTCATGCTCACATCATGTTCACATCCCACAGTCAAGCACATAAATCATTTGTGGGGTTTAATGAATATTACAGATTACAAATGTGACTGCTGAGTGTTGCGAGGGGAGTGGTGTGTGTGTGTGTGTGTGAGTGTGTGTGCAGATGTGTGTCTGCATTTAGGATACCAGGGACATGAAGTCATGAGTAGGAGGGACGCACACTTCTAACACATGATGTCATCGCTCTGCAGCTGAGGCTGGGGTGGGACCAAGGGAGGAGGGTTCATTTTATTTCATTGTTCTGCTCTTTCATGGACACATTAACCAAAATGTGTTTTATATTCAAGTACAATCTAACTCACAGTTGGCATTTGTTTTAAAGGAGCAGGTTGACATTTAGGTTCCTTGACGGTAGAGGTTTCACAGACTGGTCAACTAGTTGACGCTAGTGCCTCGCTGTTGGCTGATCTTTCATCTGCAGTTTTAGCAGCATTCAAGGTAATTAGAGGAGGAAAAACTCTTTTCCTGTAAGAAAGCAGTTCCAGTGTCTTCAGCTCTGGCACGTTTGCTGGGGTTATAGTCCAATCAGATTGCGGTTTATTTTGTTAACAGCTCAGAGCCAATTGAGGACCTACTCCCAAGACAGTCCCACCAAACCCTTTACAAGGGTAGACATTTATGAAGAAAAATAAGAATTGAGAAACAGTCTCGGCTACTTTTTGGGAGTAGTCGATGACTCCCAAAGTGCATTGGTTGTGAATGCCCTATTTGACCGTGTGTTGGGGGGTTGTGCTTGATTATTTCTTCACCCAGGACCAGTAACTTCCTGGAGTCTCTGGTGGTTGCCTGGCAACTGAACCCATCCAAGAAAAAGTCCAGCCCCTCACCCTATGTAAAACTGCTAATTGTCATTTTTATACTTTGTGTTTTCCCCATTTCCTGACTTCATGCTAAGCTAATCGGCTGATGGCTGTAGCTTTGCATCATTGACTCTATTAAAATGGATGATGCATCTCTACTTCCTGCCACTGTGCAAAATATCCCGGTACGAGCGCTGCCATCTTGCGCTGACGGGCTCAGCTGTAATGAAACTGAACAGTACGTTGGTGTGATAAGAACTACCCAAAATGTTGGAAACTGTCTCTGGGAAAATTTGTCCCCAGCTGCTAACATGGAGCAGGCAGGGTTTATGACCTATACTGCAGCTGTCATGTTATCCATCTTTGTTTATGTCAATGCTTCATATTTATACAGATGTGAGACTGGTGTCAAGCGTCTCATCTAACACCTGGCAACAAAGGAAATAAGCATATTTCATAAAATGTCTACTATTCCTTTAATATATTCTATACACGTTGCAATGATGTTGAAGCCTCAAGCAGTAAGATATATGCTACGCTCTACTTCCTGCGTCCTCTTAATGTCTTCATCTCCGACCTTCCTTGTTCTGTCAGGTGACGTGGACCTGCTGAAGGAGGAGTGCCGTATGCTGAAGGAGGAGTGTCAGACCCTGAAGGAGGACAACAGACGTCTCTCTGAGCGGCTGCAGCTGCTGCAGAGACAGAGGACATGGTGAGAGGTCGATGGCTGCTCATTCATCAGCTGTGCTTAACTGGATCAGCTGGAGGGGAGACCCTCTGGAATACTACCCCCCTTGTCACTCGCCGTTCTCGTCATGTCCCGTTTAGAAATGACCGGCCACCTGTTTAATATAACTGTAATATCATAGGAGGGATTGCATAAGCGCTGAAACCGTTAGTTCATTAATTGATTGGCGGAATAATCAGCAAATTTGAGATTGAGAGTTCATTCCTGACCTTGATAATAATCACCAGACAAGATCTATTCAGTAGCTGCTCTGAAATGCATCTGAAATGAACATATCACACAGTCTACCTCAGCAGATGGAGAACTGGGCACGCTCCATCTGCTGAGGAAGATCTTGTGATGCATCAGAAGCAAAAGCAAACTTTATTTATAGCGCTACTCGAAACAGAAATTGCACAGTGTTTTACAAGAAGAGGAAGAAGCAGGGAGACTTAAGAGACAAAGGAGAAACAGAGAAAATAATGCACAAAGTACTGCTTGTAAAATCCAGAAAACACCAAATAAAACAAATGAGGTTTTTTATTATTACATTTTTAGTGTATTAAATAGGTAATAAGCAACATACACAAACAAATGCCCAACAATTAACTCCCAGCCCTCGTTAGCTGCATGGTATTATTTGCATATCAACAGTCGTATACGATGTAAAAATGAAATAGATGAAAAAAACTCTAAAATTGAAGGCAACTTATGTCAATAGATGTATGAGTTTTGAGTTCAACTCAAAGTTTTAAGGTTTGAAAAAAGTTTTACCAATTAATAATGTTATGTGGAGATAATTTACTTTTCTTTCTTGAATAAACTTTTGCATTCCTGCTTCTGAAGATCTATATGTTATATCCAACAGAGACTGTAGGCAGTGATTCAGGGAAAGCGAACGAAGAGGCTTTCATATGAAGAGGTTATCATTCAGCTTAGGATAATGGCTCTTTAATATCAAGTAGGTCAGATAAGGTTGTAGATATCATAAAACAACTGAGTCTATAAGTTGTTGTTTTTTTGTGCACTGAGACCTTGTCATTTCAGAGTCGATAAGTAACATCAGCATGATGACTAGAATGGCTCTTAATGGACCCTGTGATTGAATTGTTTTTCCAACAACAATACAATTTAAAAACAGTATGAATCAAATTTAATTTATCAAGCAAAAATGACAAATACATTCTCTAGTTCCAGCTTCTTAAACGTGATTGCTACCTTTGTCTGTTTTTCATATTTTTTGAATGTAATTTAAAACATTGGGTTTTTGATTTGGACTGTTGGTCAGACAGAACAAGCAATCGAGAAACTTTAATGGGGTCTTTTTCTTTTCCTCTGACATTTTATAGACGAAACAATTATCTGATAATAATAACAAAAAAAAAAAAAAAGTGATTTGTCAAAAATGAAAGTAATCCTTGGATGCAGTCCTATTTCAAGGCTGGTTAGATACATGTGGTGGCATGTCTATAGCAGAAGCACAAATAATGAAAAGAACAGTTATCAGACTTTGTGTACAACATAATGAAATCTCTGTGTACTGAATGTGACAACACAATGCTAACTAGTTCTCAGATTATGATGGGGTGAATATAATGTCATTATTCGAAAGAGAAAAAAGCTTTGAAAGGTTGAATCGAAGGCTTATATAATGTATTGATAGGTTGCAAAAAATTGAAATCCCTGCAACATTATTTGTATTTTAGTTTAATTATGTTTAGCTCTCTTTTAACAGTGTTTCTCCAACATGGTTTCAAATTTGTCACCTTAAGTTTTGATCTGAAAACTTGTGCGCATATGTATGGAAAAAGTTTTGAAAGGTTGAAACTTGAATTTCAAAGCAATTGCATCTGGAAAACAAAATAATACACTGGGAGAACAGTGACAAATTAGAAACTCTGAAAATGTGTTGGAGAGACACTGTATAGAGAGCTGCAGTAAGAAAAACTTAATGGGACAGTTCACCTCAAAATCAAAAATACATATAATTCTTCTGGCCTGTCGTGCTAATTATCCATTTTGATTTTTTTTTTTTGTGTGTGTGTGTGAGCTGCAGAGTTCTGCAGATATGAAAAGTATTTCTGTCTGATATAATGGAACTAAATGGCTGCTTAATGGAGCCATTTGGAGATGTCTCCCTGCTCCAACACACCTGACTCAAATGATCAGCTCGTCATCAAGCCTCTGCAGAAGCCTGATAACAACCTGGTCATTTGAATCAGGTGTGTTGGAGCAAAGAAACATCTAAAACACGCAGGGCAGTGTGCCTTGAGGACCAGGGTTGGGAAACACTGGCTTAATGCGCCAAAAACAAACATTTGAAAAATAATATTCAAGATATTCCACACTGCTGTGAGCAGTTTCATGTATCTATTTTGGTTTGAACTGTCCCTTTAAATACAAAATAATGTTTCTGTTTTTTTTTCAGCCTAACAAAACATGATACAAGCCTTCAAAATTACTTTTCAATCTTGCAAAACCTTTCTTATTAGATTTCAACCTTTCAAAGCCTTTTTCTGTTTCGAATAATGGCATATTCATCCTGTAGATTATCACATAAAACACCATTAGCAACCATTTCCTGCCTTTGATCACAGAAGTTGTTACCCCATTTGGAGCCCATTTATGAGCTTTCAGACATTTTCAGCTGAAACTGAAAGTAAACTGTATTTTTCACCATTTTTTTCCCCCTGTCGTGCAGCTCCAGTGTCTACCTGTCACTGAAGGAGGAGGACGCAGGAGAGGGCACAGAGGGGAAGGAGATGGAGACCGGCTCCGACGAGGTCATGACAGAGAGCTACATGACCATGGCCCAGTCTGAGAACTGTCGCCTGGTGGACGCTTCCATCCAGAAAAATATTTCATTCGATGGGAAGCCCATGACAACGACCGGCTGGAACGGAGGCATCGGGGAGATCTTCTCCCTGAGGGACCAGCTCAAACAGGCAGAGGAGAAGGCGTCACAGGTTCAGAGAGAGGTATGATGCCTTTAAGCAATGCCTCGGGGGTTATAAGCATGAATAAAACATAGACAGATTTGGGTCAGGCATTATGAGCAAATTCTTTTGATTTCAGGTACAATGTTTTCAGTCAAATACACTAAAAAATACAGATACATTGGTGTAAATAAATGCACTGCTGCAAAGAGAAGACAGATAATTTGTTGTCTCTGTGTCCTCAGTGTGACGGTCTGAAGATGGAGCTGCAGGAGCTGCAGGTACTGTATGACAGCAGTCAGAGGGAGAGAGCAGAGCTGGAGGAGGAGCTGCAGCGCTGCAAGGCAGAGCTGGAGAAGCTGTCAGGGGGGGCTCAGGTGAGGGACAGACATGAATAACACAGTAGCATACAGTTGATACCAGAATCAGGGAAACTGATTTAAATGTTATGCAACTTAAAGGGATAGTTTGGATTTTTTGTGAGACTGTATGAGATTCCATAGTCGGTGTATTACTGGTGTGGGAAGCTAAGCAGTGTACTGCTTTGGACAGGAGCAAAATGTATTTTAGGCACCTAAAAAAACACACCTAAAAAAAACACACATCAGTTTAAGTGTATGCTCCTTTTCCAATATTTTCACCGGTTTATTTTGCTGTGGAACAGCTTTTTTTCCTGCTGTTATAGAAGCCAAATACCCTCACAGAACACAGGAGTTGCTGTTTTACTGCCTTGATCACTTAGTCTGTTTGTGTTATTGTGTGATGCCGGTGTAGTGATGCACTGAAGTCACACAAAAACACAAACAAACTAACTGATCAAGGCAGCTTTAGATCAGCCAGTAAAATTACTGTTTTTACCAAAGGAGTCTGGTGGCTTTGGAGAGAGTGATATTTGGTTTATGTATCTGCAATTTTCCATCGGAAAAGGCTGTCTGATGGCGAGGTAAAGTGGTGAAAATATCCTAAATGGTAGATGGGTAGCGCTTTATTTATCCCTGTGGGGAAATTTCAGTCTTGCAGCAGCAGAGACATAAAGGGTTAGGGGGAAAAAAAGAACATACTAGGCAATAGATGATAAAAGAATAAAGATACTAACTATAATAATATTAATTCAAGAACAGGGTACATCAGTATAAGCATAAAAAGTAAAAAAAAAAAAGAAGTGTAGAACAGTGAGAACAATGTGATAGACTTTACAATAAAATCAAAGATCAATAAAATGTGTGACGGTACCAAAATATATAAAAGGATTCCAAACAAAGTCCAGAGGTACAGTTCTTGTTATAAAATGTGAAATGTATAGAAAGCAGTGCAAAACAGCATGCACAGGTTTGGTCATATTTTTCAGGTAGTTAAAATACTCTGCTGCTGAAGCTGTCCACAGCAGTACATTGTTTAGCTTCCAGCATCAGTGCCCTGCTGTTTCTTCAACCTGGAGACATGCCGACTGCCATCTACTGTCAGTAATACACTAACAGTGGATCGATACCTCAAACGACCTTCCTTAAAAAATGCCTGAACTATTCCTTCAAATGATAATTTGTAGGACATATAAATTGTCTGTTTAGTTTTGCATTCTTTACCTCAGCTTCTATAGAGCCGGTTGTGTTGGATCTCAATTCGTCCATTTTCAAATTAACGTGAATTTATTCTAGAATAATTTTAAGAATTTCCAGCCATGATTTCTACATGATTAAAGAAAAATAACTCTTTTTCTTTGCACCCACGCTGTCAACTAACACCTAACACACTTCACGTCACACCTACTGCACCCTGTGTCTGTTGAGCCCACTTTTTATGTGTCTCATACTGTAGCAATATCTGTTGTGATATGAACTGACCTGGCCTGTCAGCACATATCAGTATTTATTGTGTGCTTTGGGCTGGGGAACCTTTCCCCCCACTGTGTCTGTGTTCTAACTCCTCTGTGACGGCAGTGCTTTAATACTGTTGTTGGACAAAAACACAAAATCTGCAAAAAAAAAAAAGGCATTCAGGCTTCAAGCGAAGTATGAAAAAGTAATTAAAGGACCTTTGTTGGATTTTTGGATGTTTTTTTTCTTGTTTTAAGACTCATTTCTATTCGTTTTAATAAGTTTGAGAGTCAACTTGCAGTGAAATGAAACAGAATTTGAAACAATAGGCAGAATTCCCTGTTTCACTTTATCACAGCTACATTACTGTTGCGTTTCTGTTTTCAAGTGCTCATGGGACATGGTCATGGCAGTGTTACGACCTATGCGCCAAATTTATTGTCATTTCCATTACATCTTTCTTTGCTTATTGTTTGTCCTCCAGATTTAACTTTTTGATAACACCCTTTGTGAACGCAGCACAGTGTGGCACTTGAATGCATCATCCTGGGGACAACATGTGGTTTCAGCTGCTCAGTATTCTGCAAGTTGATTTTCATTGAAAGGAAATGTGCATCCAAAATCTCCAACGACAAACATACAAAATACATGAAATTAAATAAAAACTATGCCGTATTTTGGAAATTGGCTGGAAGCATTGACGGTATAAAGATGGACGACACAGCTCCACTTTCTGTGGGGAGAAGTTAGCGTTCAAGGCTTTCTGCCAGAAAGGTTAGGTTTAGGGGAAAAAAATAAAGGCAGCAAGTTTTTTGCCTGAAAGAGCTTTCTGACATAAAAACATGGCTAACTTCTCCACTTCCTCAAACTGTACAAACATGAAAAGAAAATATCTGCTCAGCTGTCAATCATGACATGAAACTCCCTTTTATAGTGTGAAATAACAAATTAAAACAAACTTAACAGGAAAATAAACAATTAAACAAAAAAATAAGCAATTAAACAGAAAATTTCTATTGAAAATTTGTTAAAACCTACGGTCACCAGTGAAAAAACATTCAAATTTAGACCATATTTCACCACGATTTGCAGCAGTCCTCTACAAAGTGTAAAAAATCAATTATCATCACGTTGGAGATGAATTAAGAAACTGCATTGAAATAATTTTTCTGACACGGAGGTAAATCCCTGTGCATCAACGTGATAAAACCACCTAAAATGACAGAAACCATCGTGGGAAACATGAGGTGTATTCAGATTTTTTTTTTTTAGTTTGGCTCACGTCCACTCTGCTGACATTGAGGGAGTGGGCTTTATGACGTATACTGCAACCAGCCACCAGGCGGCGATCAAGATGTTTCACTTTTGGGGAGCTGTCATGTCGTCCATCTTTACATATGTCAGTGATTGGAAGTCATTTGCATTTGCACTTTCACTCATACAGTCCTTTATGTCTTCTGCATTTGACAAACAGGACTAAAACTGTGTGTTTTGTCTACAACAGCCGTGATGAGATGTCTCTGCGTTGTGTCAAACTGTCTACCCGTGCCTGTCTCTGATGCTGTCCTTGTTCTCTGAATGTCCATGACCTCTCAGCCTGTATTCTAACAAATTTAGCCAAAAACACAAAAAAACAAGTGAACCATAAAATGAGGATAGAGAGACAAAAATACCACCATGTATGTCTTTCTTTTATTTGTCACCATAACATCACACGCGGCCAATAAATGCCACACAGGACTGCTCACACATACTCGCATTGAGTTGATGTGTATGTCACCATGAAGTTATGCATTGTTTGTTTAACGTGAAATGTAAATCACTCCATCACAACCCTCCCCCTTTATTTCACGGCCATAGACCATGTCACACTTTTAATTTAGTGATGTGTAGTAGTGCTCCATTCCTGCTGTTGTGGTCACACCGTTTTTATCCGTGTTTTTATTATTTTTGATTCTTCAGCCCATCCGTCCGTTCATCCCCTTCATCGCCATGGTCCTTGTGTTTGTTTTTGTTCCCTCCTCAGAGATTCATCCATCCGTCTGAGCACCCTGTTCTCTCCATCCCCTTCATAGGAATGATTGTAATAGTGGCTGTGGTCTGGTGCTGGTTGTCGGAGCTGGCGTCCCAGAGGGCAAGGTAATGGGAGGAGCTTATCTCTACCTGATGTGTAGTGCTTCGTACGGTTCTTACACGCAGATTAAAGAGCCAGTTCACCCAAATAACATAAAAAAAAAACATAGATTCTCTCTAGCTGTGCAGATGGTTTCGGTGTTATTTGCTCAGGTTTTGAGATGTTTGTCTTACCTGTGTACAGGAGGTAGAAAGAATTTTGTTCCTGTTTACTCGGGATAATTCAAAACAACTGCTGACACACACTGTCAACACTTTTCAGAGGGAGTATGTCAGAAATACTACAGAAGCAAGTAGTTCAGTGACAACTTTAGACTCTAGTCTAGTGCATATTCTAGTGAATTCTAGTGGGTCTTCAACAGGGGGTCTGTGTCACTGCAAGGGTCCAGATGAATGATTCATTTTCTGAAAGTTTTTTTTTTTTTCAAGAGGATCTGAAAGTACTCAATGCGAGATATCTGCTACCGCCTCAAGCCGTTAATATAAACCCTACGACCCGACCCGAACATGTGATTACATACATAGACACATGCAGAGTCACTCATTTGTGCTCTCAACTGGTGCAGTGCCTGTGGGCCTGCAGCTGTCGATGTGTTTCCATAGTGACGGCGAGCTTTACTTATGGCTATCAAAAGCTAATATATCGTGAAACATTTTACCATCAGCAAAGCCTGTGACAGTATTAGTCTCATGTATCTGAGTGCACCGAAATCCTCCCATACGTCCGACTTGGCCTTCAACAATGTATCCTCCACTGGATATTTTTGCCTTTATGTCATTAGTTTAAGCTATCAGCTCGCTGTCAGATCAGATAGTGACATCCCACTGTTTGTAGCTGTTGTGTCAAAGGCTTTCACAATAAGATCCTGCAGGCTGGTTAGGCTTGATATTACTGTATTAGCAGATATAAATGTCAAAAATATTACCCCGTCATTTTCATTCCTTTTTTTTTGTAAAGTGCGACATAAAGGTAGACATAATGGACATACAGCACAAAAAAGGCACAGTGTTAATGTTTTTAAAATAATATTATATTGCCAGAATGATTATTATAATAATCTTTTTCATTTCTAATTTCCTCAGGGGAAAAAAGCATATTGTTGCATTGTATGTGTTATGCAATTTGTTCATTTTTACCCTCGACTGCACTCATGAATTTATCTGAATATAATACTCGTGGGTACCTGAACTTGTGCAGGACTCTAGCAGAAGGTCCCTGCTCTGTCTCTCTATCAGCTAAGAGGTCCATGGACTGAAAACCACCGAAGACCTTTGTGCTAGTAGATTATCCAGAGTAATCAGGACACTGTTTCCTTTTTTGTTTGAGTGGAGGCAGAAATATCTCAAACTTGGGCATTGCATCTGCGTTGTTCAATAGTGGAAGCGGTTAAGAGAGAAGATATGTTTTTGTGTTGTTTGGGTGAAGTGATCCTTTAATATAAATCATTGCTCGAGATTCATTTAGAGTGCTTGTTGTTATGGGAGGGTCTAAACTCACTGGGAAAATCTTAAGTGAATGAAAGTAGATCAAGCGGACATGGGGCGGGTGGGCAGTTTGGCAAAGTTTTTCAATTATTTATTTATTTTTTTTCAATTTTTTCAATTCAACAATGAAGGAAATGTTTGTTTGCTTTCTTGTCAAGAGTTAAACAAGCGGACTGACACCGCGCTCATTTCTGCGAGGAGACGGTTAGCTTAGCTTAGCATAAAGACGAGAAACAATAGGAAACAGCCAGCCTGGCTCTGCCCAAAACTGAAGAACATTCCTACCAACACATCTGAAGCTCAGTAATTAACACATTGCATCTTGTTTGTTCAATCTAGACACAAAAAGAAATGAAGAAATAGCAATGCATGGGCTTTGTGGGAGTTAAAAGCTGTACTAGCTAATTGTCGGCCAAGCGCTGTAACTTCTCTGTTGTCACCACAACAGCAGAAAGCATGTAAGTGTTGGGCGGACAGATAAACAAAGACCTAGTAACAGCATGTCACAACCCTAAAACCACAATGTGTTGTTTTTATATTTCTATTTGTGCACAGAGTAAACAAACAAGTTGCAGCATGTTCAATAGTGAACTTTGGATGTGCTTGTTTTGAATTTTGGACAGAGCTAGGCTAGCTTTCCACTTGCTTAGTTTGCATGCTAAGCTAAGCTAATCGCCCCCTGGCTCCAGCTCCACGCTAAACGTGCAGGTATCTCTGTAAGAAAGCAAATAAGAGTGTTTCCCAAACGGTTTCATCTATGGCTGATGGAAAGCCTCGACCGAGACTTAACACCGCTCTTTTCCTGTCTTCCCTCAGGGGAGTGAGGTAGGTTGGAACTCCATTTTGACTATCACTGCAGCCACAGCAGTGCTGCTGATGATGACTAGCTTGTTGAGAGCTCTCGTCCGATGTTGACTGGATGGGCAACAACTGCACAGGGACAGACGTCTGCTTCAGACCAGCCCTCGTTCTCTCCTGCCACGTCTATAGACCGACCCGGAGTTCTCTAAATGTGATAGAGCTGACGACTGACTGCGTAGTGAAAAAAAAAAAAAAAAAAAAAGTTTGGAAATATTTGGTCTCTAATGAGAAGGTACGACATCGACACACAGATTGAGAATAATGCGCCCAGTCTCAAAGACGGTTTTGATGAAGAGTTGACGAGCAGAGAGCCCACGCGAGGACATGATCTCACTCCACTAAATGTTTGCTAGTGCTGTGTCACTCCTCCTCTGTGTCCGTGTTCTTTTTCTCTCCTTTAGCTACAATGTGATAAAATGAAGGTTTTGATTCTAAATGTGCACCAACTGGGTTTCAGTTTATTTAACCATTATTTATTTATTTGTTTGTTCGTTTGTTTAAATATTGTTCATAGCTGTCTCTGATAATAATGACGAACGTGGAGTCTGGACATATTTAATGCACTGAAATCCCTGAAATGTACATGTGCCCTTAGAAATAATCGGAAAGTTCACCGTTAATTATATTCATCATTGCTCCGCCCCCATATACAAGCTGCAATAAAAGCTGCAAAACCATACTTGCCAACCTTCCCAGTTTTCCTGTTTTTCATAGTTCCCACCTTTCCCCCCAGGGTCACAATCCTCCCGATTTATGACAAATTTTCCCTCCTTTTTTTCCCTCCTTATTCCAGGGAGAATAAAATTGCACTCTGTTCTGAGTGTTCTAAGTAACCTTATCATAAAGACTCTATTTTACAAAATTCTAACAAAATAGACTTTATTTGTAAATGAATTGTGCCTGAAGGGTATCCCACAAGCAGGCAATCTTTTTTGATCTCAAACTCAGTCAAAGCAGTGAGCTAGTACTGGTGGAGCTCAAGAGAAGCTACAGTGATTGGTCAGATTTGCAGAAAAGTTGTGGCGATTGGACAAAATTGTCAGGTCAAGCAGAATTCATTGTAGCTTCCCTGAGGAACCGAACAATAAGCTTCACCAGATGTCAGAATTATAATCTAGTCTCCAAATTTAAAGTCACCAGGATGCAGAAAACAGAGTCTGTGAAAGGCAAATTTTTCTGGAGGAGGATCCCGAGACTTAGGCTGCATGATATGGTAAAAAAAAAATCATATTGCAATTATTTTAACAGATATTGTGATTATCATGTCACACAGTTAGTGGCAGTGATCATTTTTGCATCAGAAGTTTAATTTTCACTAAAAGAAAACACTTAAAATCATAATGATGTGAAGTCTGTACCAAGACAAGATTATCAGGCCAGTGCATATCTGCTTCATTATAATGCTGCCTTGTCACACATTTTTCCTTTATGTGACTTGGATCTTGCACTTGGCCGTAGTGCAGTTTTGATAACATTTCTATTATTTTTGCAGCCATACCCCAGAATCCTCCCTATTTTTTGAGGTCTCACGGTTGGCAAGTATGTGCAAAGCTGATTTAAAATGTGCAAAAATCTCCATGAATTAATGCCAGCCTACCGTTACATCTATCCTGCCACTGTATCTCTGCCCCAGTATCAAACCGACTGATATTTTATGACATGGAGAACAGGTATGGCTAACTAAGCACCTGTCAATGTAAGCTCAGTGCATATGGCTGATGCATGTGGCAGAACCAGCTCCTCTTCACAGCGATTTTCAGTTACGTGCTTTGCTCCAGGCTCTGTCGCTTCCACCTGCCTCAAAACGACTGTCTTGCATCTGAAACCAGACAACTCCCACCTTCCCCTTTAATTATCGGTTAAGCAAGATGCCTGAAAGCCAGTTTGCAGTTTTGCTTCATCTTACCTGCTCACAGGTCACTGTGACAAACTGAAATCCCACATCCACAGCTGCACAGTTACACTTATAATAGTGTTTGTTACGTGCAAGTTTAGGAGCATATTAAGCTATATTATTATGTTTTATACAATATTTTAACTCAGCTTTGATTTAAAAGTGGAGATGGATTTGAATAGCTTGGCTTTCCAGATTTATGGGATCGCAGGCCACGTGATCCGGTCACACCTAAGATTAAACCACTGATGTGACCGAACTGACAAAATCAGGGTTAGTTGTGAAAAACTGATCTGGTTCCAAATCCTGTAAATAGAAAGGTGTCAGGAAAATGTAGTCTGCTCAAGCATCAATTCAAATAAATATATGTATATGTGGAAGGACTCCGATTATTGTTTACATCTGTGAAATGTTTTTATTTTTTGTGAAAATATTTTAAAACTGAAAAAGCATGCTAGAAAACATACAGAAGCACAATATATAATTTATGTTCTGTTACTTTGTATTTCATGTAAATAGATGTGACATACAGTACTATGGGAGAGATCTTTCTTAAATCCATTTGTACTAGCTTTGTAGAAAGTTTATTCTATTTTGAAAGAGCATCGTATATTTGATAGCCAAAAATATAATGCTGTCCAAATGTTTATTTATGGTGACGTTACTCAGCACATTCATATTCAGTACCTCTTTGTTCAAAGGTGGTGTAGTCATTGCATGCATTTAGATTGCATTTGACATTAGTTGCCAGACAGAGCAATACGACTCCTGTTTTTTCCAGTTTGCTGAAATTCAGAAATGTATTGAAATCTTTTTCTGAAGCACTTGTTATTAAACAGAACCTTGATAAGCAATGCCTGACCGATGTTATTTCTGCATATGAACACACACTACGGTAATAATGTGCCACTGGACTGCAAATGTTGTCACTGTCTATTTTAAAAAATTGATCAGTTTGCAAGAGAAATTACATTCCCATTGCTTCCAATGGTACATAATGAATGTTGTCTGATAGAGAACATTATTTTTCATTAATTTTTGACTTAATTTCATCAACTTTAGTTCCACAAGCTTCTATATTGCTCTGTGTTTCTCAGCTTGTTGCTTTACATATTGATAGCGTCGTTGTTTTCAATATAGTCGTGGCTATTTTGTTACCTGGAGGTCTATTTTGTACTGTAAATGACTTGAGAAAATAAATATACCCACCCCACATGATGTCTGAGAGTTGTCTTTTCTTGGTCGGTGGCCTCACTGGCGACCGCAGGGTCTCAGGGTTTAAAAGTGTCGTAGAAGAATCCCATTCATGAAATCACCAGCAGTAAACCTGAGTGGGGACCATCTCTCTGCTTGGCCTCGCATTACATACACGGGTTGTAGGGATATTAATAACCTTCACTCCAGAGACGTGACATTAGCTCACAGACACGTATTCTTTACAGATGGCAGGAACTGGTGTGTCAACGTTGTTGATGAGGGTCTCTGAACTACACTCATTACTGCGTTGACACGACTCATGGTTTACTGAGTTTAGGTGTTCCTAATGATCTAAAAGTAGCCGGGATGTGCAGACGTAGTCATGTGGTACAGTTAGCGTAAACCCTCACTGAACAGCCGTGTGCCGCTCGAGGTCCAGCTTTAATTAGTTTCCCGATTCTGCAAATATCCCCAACATATTCTAACATCAGGTTTCTGTCTCAGTCCGTGTCAGATTTGTGTTTAAAAGAGTCCTAACGCTCATGATGTCAGATCCAGATCACCCATGAAACCTCATCAGCTGGGTCCTGGCCTCCGGCCTATCTGTCCAACAAATTCAACCCAAATCCCTGCTTAAATATTTAATATGTTCGACTGACAGACTAACCGGGAAAAAGCTAATTAAAAAAGGTGGGAAGCTGAGCGTCAGAGCAGCCATGGGCAGTGTCTCAGGATATAATGTCAGGTGAACAGTGTCCAGGTCAACAGATCTCTGTGTTTTTTTATTGAGTTAATATGTGGCGTTATGTATCAAAGTATTAAAAATCACAAAATGAAAAGTTTAACTTTTGTTTAATACATGAGTTTTTGTTTCAGGAAAAAATAATATTATGATTTAGAAAGATATTTCATGCAGATGTGATGGATTTTGTGAATTTTAAATTTTCTAAGCATTTATTTACAAGTATAAGTTGAGGTTTTTGTATTGTTCCTTGAGTATTTTCATATTATGCTTCCTTACAAATATTGAATGTTTTACTCCACTGCATTTACATGACCACAGCAGCGGTTCCCAAACAGTGTGGCACGATACACTGATGTGCCATGAGGGAAGTCCAGGTGTGCTGTGGGATTTTGTGACAATCATGAATTATTACTAAAATACACAACTACACAAAAAGTTATCAATGAATATTTAATTTTCCATATCAGGACTTGAGTGCATTCATTTTCCAATACAGAGGCAAATTCTATACTCTCATGCAGCTGCGGGATGGTGGGAATTATTGTTGTGTCATCGTCCTTTCAGTTTCACCACCTCATTTTTAATATTGTGACCTGGTTTAAAAAGGTGTGTTGCTACTTTGATGTAATTTTACAGAAGTTCAAATGAGTTCTTAAATTATTTTGTTAATAAATATTTTATGAGTGATCTATTTTTTTTCCTGTCAAATTTTATTTGGCATTAATAAATAAAAAAAATAAACATTTACAGAGTGATAACTTGTTATAGAGACAGGTTTGTTTTGGGCACGAAAATTTAAAAAACACTGGACTATAGTAAACAACAACAGAAAAAAAAGGTTTTAGATGCAAAACTTATGATAAAGTATACAAAAAGTAAATAAAGTGGTAAAATTTAGATCGACTTTGGTTGGCTACAACATAAAATGCAGCATACACAGCAACATGTCAGTAATAAACAACACAGACACTGACAAACATCAAAAGTATAAGGACTTGTCGTACTTTTACTTTTGATTCTTCAAATAGATTTTGCTGGTTGAATCTCTCTACTACTATGTTTTACCTTGATAGTTTCACTTTACTGAAAGATGTAGATACTCCTTCCACTCCTGTTAAAACATGAGATTAGAATAGAAGAGAATTTTATGGAGATTAATGATATTTACAGTGGTATAATTGAATTATTTCCACCCCTGTGTCACGACACCACGGAATGATTTCTATTTAGAAACACCGGTATTTATAGTTTAATTCCTTACTTTTATTTTCAGATGTTATTGTAGAATATTCTGGCTCATGGTTCTAGTCTGTGATTCATATGCGGAATTGTTTTAAATAGAAATGGGTAAAAGAACAAACAGAAAATCTTTAGAGTATCTCATTACTTGGTGGTGGGAGATCAACATGGGGACCCCTGGCCGTCTGTGGACTGAGAATCCTGAGAATGCCTTCTGCGTGTGTCACACAGTTATTATTACCTCCCACTACTTCATCAAGCATGGTGCTGGCATCTGGTGTCACTGCCATGTCACTGACTGCTGAGTCACAACACCCTGACGGTCCAGGAACCTGCAGAAAACACGTTTTTTATTGGAACTGACTCATTTTGTATATGTGATCTGTTTTACTATGCACAGACACTGACAAGCGTCTCAGTGTATTTCTACACACGGCCTCATCTTCAACCGGTGGATGCTGTCATGTTGTCACCGATAAGAGCTGGAGATGACACTAATTTGCTTTTAGTCGACTCATGAAGTCATTTTGTCCTTTCTTGTTCTGTACAAAAAAAAGACATTTAAAAGAAGGACCATTTTACATGTTTAAACTGGGCCGTAAACGTCGAGTTTAGCAATACTTTCTAAGAAAACCATTACTTTAATGCATTATAATGATTTATAAACATATCTATGTGTCTAATTATAGCTTCAAGCACTCATAAATATTCACAATCCTTTATAATAATAACAATAATAAGTCAGTAAGCATTTTATAATGACTTATTAGGTCAAGTATCATAATACTTTATAATGTCTGGTCACAGAGATTTTTTGGTAAGGATCATGGTGTATTATAACTCTTATAGTTGTAATAGACTATAACCATTTTATAATGCATTATAGTAATTGCTATGATTATATAATGTCATAATAATTTGTCATAAAATTATTATAATATAACACAACTATGTCAACTATGATCATCATCAAAACTTTGTGTCAGATTAGAGTATTCAAGTTCCATCAACACTTGTTAAACAAATAAATCAAATTTGCAACATTTTGTGTCGTTATAGCAAAGATTTTTTTTTCCCACTTTAAACAATGACCCCATAAAATAACTCATGACCAGCTTATTACGCATTATATCTGCCTATACTGCAGGAATTTCATTACTTTATTTAAAGCACCTGATGACAGTTTAGAATAACTTATATTCACATTACCATGGATTATAACAGTGATTATATTGCATTATAAAGTAACCATGTTTTAATTTCTTGTAAATGATCAGTGTCATGTCCTTTTATAAATCAATTAAACTAAACTGAAATGAAAACATTTTGCTTAACAGAACATAATTCATATTGTTTTTAGTTTTTAGCTTTCTATGCAGCATCCTGTGTATATCTGATACTTTTTTCTTAATTCAGGTTTAATATATACATATATTTTGCTCTATTTGTGTACCAGTGAAAGTTTACTGTTTTAGTGTCCTGATATTCGTTTTAGACAATACAGTTTATTGTTAAATTGTAAAATATCCTCCCTCCATTATATTTATTTGTCTCAAGTTATTAAAATGCTTTAAAATGTTTCTAAATCATTATAATTCATTACAGACATGGGTATCATATAAAGTTATAGACTACCAACTCTCAGTTCTTGTGATAATACAGTATATTGAATCGATTGTTTTGCTTGATCATGCAGAAAGATGAATTATGGTACATCAAAATCCAAATCAGCTGTTTTTCTTTACTATCAGACATAATCCTATAACCTTCCCTGAGCTCGTATTGACCTTTGCTTGTCTTCATAGAGATATATTTCACTCAGTGGTGGCAGATAGCTGTGAATCACACGTAATGCAGTTGCTTCATCTTCACCAGGGTGACCTCAGACTTTAAAATGTTCCTCTCTTCAGGCCTCAGTGATCAGAAGGGCTAAATCCCACTTTTTAACTGTTATACCGTGTATTAAAAAAAAAAAAAGACAGTTTATTGAGACAGAGCGTCTCTCTGCACTTCTCACTGTCTTTTCTTAGTCCAATTGTTCAGACACTTGGACCCTGAGCATGACACACATCCGCAACAATCGCGCAGTCCCAGCCCCCAGACGCCCAAATAGGAGCGCCTAAAAATAAGGAGCATGCCGCAACTGTTGCGCTGCCCGGGGTCTGACCAATCCCTGCCCCATCCTCCGGTAAACCGAGCCCGACTCCCGTTATCCTTATGGATTAACAAATAGACTATGATCACAGAGGCTGAGTGACGTGGGCCCGGGTCCTTTATATACCCAGGTCTGTCCTCCCTCCACAGTCAAGTTTCACAGAGTCAACTCCAACACTGCTGCTCCAGCTCACCTGCCACCAAACTCCATTCTTCAAAAAGCGACATTCTTATTACAGAGGGACGACTTGTCGAGAGGGTGCCAATTAAAAAAAAAAAAGCGGACGACCAGCTTTGTAAATCGGATAATTTAATCCATCACTGTCCTGACACCAGAAGCGTCTTCACAAGTAGGTCCGAAAAATCTCTGAGCTGCTTCTTAAACTCCTCCAAGTTTGAACTTTTCTCCTCCGAGAGCGCGCTTTGCCATCGACCTGCTAAAAGTTTCTCCGCGCTGCCGGGCGAGTGTCACCGAGGTATAAAAGTGGACTCGGAAAAAGCCATCATGATGAGCAATAACTACAGCGACGACCAGCTGCCTCCGCAGTACTACCAGGCCACCGACTTTGGGGAAGAGGAGGACGACGAGATGCCCGCCACGGAGAAGGACCTGGCCGAGGACGCGCCATGGAAGAAGATCCAGCAGAACACCTTCACCAGGTGGTGCAACGAGCACCTCAAGTGTGTCAACAAGAACATCACCGACCTGCAGAGGGAATTCACTGACGGGCTCAAGCTCATTTCACTCCTGGAGGTGTTGAGCCAGAAGAAAATGTACAGAAAGTACCACACCAGACCCAACTTCCGTCAGATGAAACTGGAAAATGTTTCTGTGGCACTGGAGTTCCTGGACCGAGAGCGCATCAAACTGGTCTCAATAGGTAAGTTTGACTTGGCATTTAAAAGATAGGAAACAATTCAGCTACAGTATAAAATGCTAACATAAAGGTTACCAGGCTATTATTAGATAGGAACAAGTAATAAAATGACTTTATGTGTGCCTGCCTCATAAGAGGATGCACCAGATCCACATTCTGTAGCTGCTCTGCAGCATGTTATCAGTGACTCATGACTTTTACAGGCCTCTGCACTGTAAAAAAACACATACAAGAAATTAGTGGAATCAACTGGAGATGCAACAATTAATCCACTAATCCATTATGAATCCATTATTAAATGAATCGCCAACTAATTCCCTGATTCCAGCATCTTAAATAAGAATATTTTCCAGTTTATTCACTCCTATATGACAGTAAACTAAAACAAACTTGGTTGGCGGGGTAACGACACTGAGGATGTCATCTCGGGTGTCGGGAAACACTGCTTGACTTTTTTTTTGCCATTTTCTGACATTTCATAGAGCAAATAATTGCTGAATTGAAAAAATAATCAACAGATCAACTGACAACAAAAAATAATCATTAGTTACAACCCTAGAATCAACACATCTTTTCTCATTGACTTAACGTAAATATTTAGGTTAATCAAACTTAAAATTTCTAGTATTTATTTTCAGTGGTGGCATGATTTTGACGTGATGACTTGAATTTAAAGAGTTGCTGGTTAAATGGAATATATTAAACTTACTCAACATGTTTTCTCAAGTTTATTTGACCAGAAAAGTTGATTTGTTTTGAATCGTTACCTCAACTTGTCCTTTCAAATTCAGTCAACTTAAAATTTTAAGGCAGCCTGGACGCAGACTGAAGAGTTGTTGGTTCAACTTAAGTTTAGCGAACGTGTTTTCTCAAATAGAAAAGTTTGTTTTGTGTCGTTACAAACTAAGCTCAACTTATCTTTTTGAATCTAGCCAACTGAAATTTTTTTAGACGCTAACTAAGAAGCAGTTTATTTTTACATTGTGGAAAGCTGCATTGAACTGAGGTCAACATCTTATTGGAAAGTTCCAGCAGAGGTGTCACTGAGGTCATTAACTTGCGTCAGATCCAGCAGGCCTCTATAGTTTGCTTTAGCTTACTCCTGCTGCAGCACTGTGGTGAACTATGGGCTGGAAATTCACTAAGACTGTGCTAATGAGAACAATTTATACATGTGGACAACAGCGTCACACACACACACACACACACACACACACACACACACACACACACACTCGTCTCTGTCAGGTCAGGGGTCGGAACGACTCGCTGGGGCTCTTCGCTGACAGCCGGAGCCATCAGCAACTCCTCACTGCGAGGTGAGGATTAACTCCGGTGGGATTTGAGGGATCAGACTGTGGTACAGATAGCTGCTGAACTTACAGTAAATTGTTGTGGATATGTGTCACATCCACAAGACTTCACTCCGGCACAGTGGACAGAATGCCACCTCTTAGACACATTTAATAATAGCTGAGGAGTAACTAGTAGCCTAATATGAAAAGCAGCACAGATATAGTAAGATGAAGAGTTATGGCTTAATTATACACCTGTAGACAACCTCACAATTCATACAGGAGGAGAGTTATTAAGATTTTGACAGAGTATTTTTCTGTTTTGGTGACTAATGGGCCTGCCACACACTTGAGTGAAATTCCCGGAGTGGCTGAGGCTTTGGCCGGCGGACTGTGAAGGCCACAGCGTGTCCAGCAGTGTGTTACTTTGAGTGTGTGCGATGATAGTGGGGGAAACCAGCTCAACTTTCAGGGGTTCTGATGAGCAGAGAGAGAGAGAGGGGGGGCAAAGGTTACCATCATAGCTATCACCTCAAAGTCTGCGTGTCCAAGATAGTGTGTCTAGGACTTAATATGTTAGTGTCCCAGCTGTGTAGACACACACTGGGTCAGACTGTTTTGACAGAAATAGGGCGTGATAATAGAAGTCCTGGCATTTTAGTTCCTAGCACCCTCTCTCTGCATGCAGCTTTAGTGGGTCAGTGCAGCCCTCTTAAGATAATGTCTCAGTCTCATTCCAGTTACCCAGAGACACTAAAAAAACAGAGATGTAACTAGTATGGGGCGATAAAGCTTTAAATGTCAATATTTTTAGGCTACTTTTAGGCTGTTGTCTGATATACAATATATGAATTTTCTCAAAAATAACACACCGTAAATACTCAAATAGTGCAAGCAAATGTTGCTCTTATAGAGTGATCTGGACAAAATAAAAATATCAGGATGTTTTTTCACCAAATATTGCAGCTACATCATAGGGATGACTACTGGCGTTTTCACAAAATGTTAATATAATAAGATATTTGATAAATAATCTTCATTACTGTAGATATAATGACATGAACAGTTATAACAGAGTGGTAAGTTCGAAAAATAGATACAATACATACTGAATTGTATAATACCGTGATAAAAAGTCCATGATACAATATTTATCACGATATTAAAAAACAAAGAAAAATAACAATGTGAAAGAATATTCTTCATTGAGCAGTAACTGATTGGTAGAGCTATTTGAGATTGTGTAAAATTTGTTTTTCCTTTTAACTTAAAGTTGTTTTGTGCGCCTTCTTCAATAAAATAAAATAAAATAAAATAAAAGTAGCAAATTGGCATGAATCGTCTTGCAGTCAATGTTTGGTTAGATATGTAAAATTGCAGTTAATTCTTTTTTTTAAATAATAATAAAAATACAATAAAAATAATTAACGATATTAATTTATTGAGATATCGCGATATTCAGTTAGGGATCTGATTCTCAGTATCAGTATTGGACTGATACTGCTGCTGATATTAACTTTATTTTGAATGTTTGGATGGTGCTGACCAGTCAAAAGAACAGCTAAAAGGTCTGTATTCTTCCTTGAGGAAGTTTGTTTGACAGTTTGACCTGATGTTTTTTTTAGATGGCAAAGGCCATCCACACAAATGTATTAACGGCTTAGTTGTTTAAGAAGGGGAGAAAGACAGCATCTGTTTCAGCAGATACTCTAGGTTGCAGTGTTGGAAGTGAAAAAGTGGTATCAGGTCATCCCCACAGTCAATATATTGTTACATCCCTACTAAAAAAAATCACCGCAGGCTTAGCTGAACATGTGTCAGTGTGTAACTGATACAATTTGATGGATGATGGATTGACCACACAGTTGCCCTTAAAGCCGGGGACACACGGCAGGATCAAAACCACTCTGACTGTGCCACATCATGCCACCTGCCTGTGCCAGTCAAACGGTGACACATCAAACATCACCCTCTTATGGGAGGCACTCATCTACGAAAAGATAAATAGTCTCAATAAAACAGCCCCGTGATAAGCGACTGGCATCAGAGTCCCTCCGTTATTAAAGTCTTACTGAATTAACTGGAGTGTATCACACAAGATTAGTCGATGAAACATTAAAGTCTAGCTCTCCTCTGAGGTTTCTCGGCTTAAATGGCTGAATTTCTAAATGAGAGAGGAGTCAAAATGGCTTATTTGCCAAACTTTTCCTCTGAGAACGTCAGGAAATGAGCCGCGTGCTCGCTGTCAATGAATCTAATCTCCACCTATTTGATTTATCACACACACTAGGGCTACAAGTTTTGGACGTAATTGAAATCCGAGTGGTATTTATGCAGAGAGGGGATCCACTTGCACATATCCTCAGCTGTCACTGTCTTCTGAGTACCATTGTGACTGGATGACAGATTGTCAGGGGTCCTCAGCCAGACAGCTGTCTGAGAGAAAGGGGCTCGGGGGAAGCAGTGAGGAGCATTAGATTCTTGTCTCCTCAGCAGTCAATCATGATTGTTTATATTTCGACTCAGAATAGCCGGGTGAACTCTGCAGAACAGCAAGGAAAGACTGTAAACTGATTTACTAGTAGATAGATGCAAACAGATACACAAATCTCCCATTTTTGCTTTGTGCTCCAGTAACAGTTGAGCAAATTTGGTACTTTGGTCAACTTTTTCCTTTTCCTTTCTTAGCAAAACATTGGCTATCTAGGGAACTAAAGTTAGCATAACCTTTGTTTACTAGCCAGCTAATGATTGATGTCTATTAGCTAGCCAGTTAGGTAGTGTTTTGCTAATTTTAGCTAACTTAAGATGGAAATATATGTTGCCTTTATAGGCTCCCCAGCCATGCCTTTTTTTAATTATCAAAATTTGGTTTTCATAGATGAGCCTAGCCAACAGAATATCTAAGTAGAGGAAACAGGGAAGTTGCCTGAGGTCCCAAGCTTTCTCAACTGTCATTGGACCACAGAGCAAAAAGGGGTGGGACACAGAGAGTCAATCGTGTGTATGTGAGCGAGGTATCAGGAAAACAGAGACTTGGACCCAAATGTAGGGAAGAGGCAGACTGGTGCATTTTAAAGCGATTTGATGAAAACTCGAACACATACTCACAAAACAAAAGCTTACACAGAGTAGTCCAAAGGCAAACAAATCCACGCGCACAGACCAAGTCTAAAGTCCACCTAATCCAAAGAAAGTCCAAAAAAACCCCACAAGGAAATCCGGGTGAAAACGCTAGGATGCTTGACACAAATGTACAAAGACAAACTGGGAATGGGGACGGAAAGACAAGACTAAATACACAGGAAAGCTAATTAGGGGTAGGTAGGGGATCTGTTATCAAATAAGGATGGAAAACACAGGAAGTAAAACAGCAGAAACAAGGCGACAGACAAGAACTTCAAAATAAAGCAGGAAGCAAGCAAACTAAAACCCAAAATCATGACATTAATATGAAAATACAGCTGGAAGATGGAGTTAACTAGAGTGTTATCTGAACTTTTGAAAGTTATAAATCCTCATGAACGCTGTTGTCTCCACTGTCCATCTACAGATAGCAAAGCCATTGTGGATGGGAATCTAAAGCTGATCCTCGGCCTTATCTGGACTCTCATCCTGCACTACTCTATCTCCATGCCCATGTGGGATGACGAGGATGACGAGGAGACTAAGAAGCTCACCCCCAAACAGCGCCTGTTGGGCTGGATACAGAACAAGGTGCCCCAGCTGCCCATCAACAACTTCAACCGTGACTGGCGGGATGGCAAAGCCCTGGGAGCTCTGGTCGACAACTGTGCACCCGGTAAGAAGTGTGTAATCACTAGGGGTGACCAGCTGAACCGAATGACCCTCCCTAAGTCTGTGCTTCAATAATATCTGAGCGACGTTGGTAGCTTGATCAACTTTCTCCTTTTCCTGTAAAAAACAACATATAGGGTCACATCTTAAGATAGCTGACGCAAAGTTAGCAAAATGCTGGATAGCTAGCTACGAATGATTTGAACAATCAATTGGATGGTGAAAGGTAAGAGACCTAAACATGTGTGTCACAATTTGATTGTAAGCTAGGCTGCTTCTTGGGTTTTGGTGAGGATGGCTGAGCGTGAGCAACTGCAGATGGATACAATCTGACCGGCACCTCCGGGTGAAAAGGCTAGCATATGGAAGCATTTTGGCTAGAATGAAGGTGAAGGGAAAAGCACTTAGACCAGAGCCCCAGAATCTGCAAGATGCATCCAACCAAACTCATTACAGATCATTGCAAATACGCTTTAAAATAAAATCATGTATAATATATATATATATATATAATCACAAAATGTTGATGCATTGAGATGCAATCATAATCATTTTATAATTCCATCGTAGTCCTCTGAATCTGAATCGACTCGGATCGTGAGGTGCCTGGAGACTCCCGCCCTTCGTAGGGGTCTGAGTTGAGTCTACAGGCCGGGCGGAGTAAGTGCTGAGTCAGAAGACGTGCGGTGCCTGTTAACGGGCTTGTTGTATGTAACAGTTTTCCTTGGTTGCTATGGAGGTCGGGGTCAAGCATTTGTCAGTCACCGTATCTGAAACAGTATCACCTTCTCATGAGAATTTGTCTCCTTTGCTCCTCATCTAGATAGGAGGGCTGTATATATATCTCACACATTCTGGAGCGCGCACACACAAACACACGCACTTCCAGATTCAGATTCAGACGTCAGCCAGTGAAATGTGTCTCTGGAGACCAGGTAGTGTCAGAGGGTTGTAGAGGGGTTGCTGATGGCCGGAGGACGTCCCTGCCAGCTGTCCCACAATGACTGAAGCTTTCACTCTCACTGTTTCGGGCCCTGAGGCCCAAGCCCCGGCTTTAGTGTTTATAGCCTCGCTGCTACACAACACCCCCAAATTTGGGCACCATTCCTCCTCTTCTGTCAAGGGGGGATGCTTGGCTCCGCATCAAAATGCAGAGTGATCTGTCACAGGGAGGTGCCTAAGCCACAGATCCAAGGGACCACAAGGCCACTATTTGAGTCAGTGCCAGTGTCAGCTACTGATTCCAGCACTGAACAGCAGAGAATCGTCTCCTCGCTGTGTTGCACAGAGCGAAAGGTGGAGGAGAAGCAAGAGGAGGACAGAACTGTGTTTAACTGTGTTTATATGAGCCATTGATCTGAGGAGACGCATCTTTCAAACACTGCTGCAATACTGACCATACAAGGTTGTGTTGTTTCATCAGCTAATACCAAACAGCAGGGTGACTGACGAAACAAGCTCTGTTCTCAAACACAGAAACACAGAAGCTCTGCTTTTAATTCAGACACGAATGTGCAAAACAATTTAATTGTCCAGACCAGAAAGAAACCACTATTCTATTTGACAGATAGCAACCATTTCCCTTGGTGTATCCAGTATGATCTTATACAACCATTACATACGTCTACCTCCTTTGGTATTGCAGTGGTGTTGCATTATGACGACTTGTCTATACATGGCTTCGCTCCAGAGCTGACATCACTTTAAAGAGCACTGATTTCCCTTAGTAACAGACAGATGTAAGTCATTTCTGTACTGTCGCTGCACACACAGTCCTTGCAGATTAGGACTGAACTGTATGGTAAAAAAAATCATATGGGGATTATTTTGACTCGCATGAATCACGTTTGCATTAAAATGTACATTTTCATTGAAAACACCCATGATGATTTGACATTTGTCGGGGTCAGTACCAAACAAATATGTTTGTTACATTGAGAGTAATGATATAATGTTTTTTATGGGGTTGTTGCCGATACCAATATTAGGGAGTAAAAAGTGTTTTGTTAAACCCCTGATTGCTTAGTTGCAGTTTTATTTTCTATCTTTGCTGTTCTGATTGCATAAAAATGTGAACTTTTTACTTAGATTTTATGCAAACGATGGTGCGTTCTTTATATTGTGAAAGTTTTCCTAAAATTAGATTTAAAAAAAAGGCAATATATCACCTGGCTGACATTATCGCAATTTATTCGATTGTAAACCCTGTAACGTGATATGAATCGTATGACCAGATTCTTGCCAATACACAGCCCTAAGACCAATATAGCCATGCGAGGCCAATATCAGGCTGATAAAATCACCTGACCAATAATGTTGTCTGTCTGTCACTGCACCCTCCTTCCTTGCAGATGCGTGTAAACACAACCGTGTTAATACTGTGTTCCTGAGTCTATGTTAATTGGATGATAGTGTTCTCTGGTGTGCCTGTATGGGCCTTTTGAGTGACTGGCCACTCCATCGCCAACACTAATCCAATTTAGGCATTAGCAGTGTGGTGTAGGCTAGCTTTAGCCACAGTGAAAGTGCCAGAACGTCTCCTTGTTTCTTTCGAGCACTCGAGGGAGACCTTTATTGAATTCACAGCGTGGGTAAGGTCATACGATGCTGTAGCTGGAGGTGTTAGACAGATAGTGGTGATAGTAGTGACTGCCCCAGTGACCTTATTATAGCAGTGCAGAATTGTCTAATCAGTCTGTTTGCTTCCATCAGGTTTGTGTCCTGATTGGGCAGAGTGGGACCCAAACCAGCCTGTGCAGAATGCCAGAGAAGCCATGCAGCAGGCTGACGACTGGTTGGGTGTGCCTCAGGTAAGATGCATGATAGATGTCAGTCACAAAGTGCTTTGTAGTTTGTGTCAGATGGGGTGGGGTTGATCTCACTGGGCAAAACAACAAGAGAAGCAGGTGTCTTTTCTGTTTTCTGATTGGCGTCATAGTTTATACTCCAAGCACCAGTCATTTCCAAGCAGTTTAAAGCAAGCGCCAAGACACATTTACACATTTCATTTGCAAACATGCCTCACCACTTGAACATGCATCTGTGAGGCAACACTGAGCCGAGAAAAAGAGAACTGTGCATGATATGGAGCCTAGTGTTTTTCCAGGGAGATCGTGCTGCAGGGTGTCATGAAATATTTATTACCCAGCTCACTCCTAATATTTCCATTTACTGTATTGTAGCTCTTAGTAAGTGAGTTTATTGTAGGAGTTTTATTTAGTAGATTCATGAATTTGTGGAGGTGTGAGATTTCTTTAACACCTTCCGAGCCAGCCGCTGAACAGAGGTGTAAATATGCCCATGCTCATCAGAATAACAATGTGAACAGAGCCAGAGTGCAATATTTCCAGTCCCGTTTGTGAGACTCTGCGTCTCCGTATTGTAATGTGCACTATGCAGGTTGTTTACTTGTTTGTCTAAGACACAGGGTTAGCTATTCTCCATGAGGCTTAGCATTGGCGAGATAGCCGTGGGCTGTATGTCATGGCTCTGCAGGCCTGGGGGCTGGATTCCAGTGTGGTGGTGTTAAGGAGATGTGGGAGAGGTCTGGCTCAGGATAAATCCCCGTGGCTGGCTTATTGAGGGCAACAATCCTTAACCCTGCTGTCCTGGGGTTAAATATAACCAGCGTGGAGCATGGCTTTGTGCCACTGTGTGATGGACAGGCAAACAAGTGCTGGAAGGGAGAGAGGAGTCAGAGGTTGAGGGAATAAATAAGTTTAATCCTTGTTTAATCCCATTGCACTATGCTTAATAAGGGCAAGTTCTATAAAGAGTCAATCATACCCCTTTTACAATGATAATACAGCCAATTTATGCTCATATAAGGCTATGGAGTTTGCTTAAAAACTGAATGGTAGCCTTTATGTTGTAGTTTTCAATCAAAACCCAGCCAGTGATCCACACCCCTGATGTGCTGGTTGTCTTTTTTTTTGTGCTGTAGGTGATCGCCCCTGAGGAGATTGTGGACCCAGATGTGGATGAGCACTCAGTGATGACCTACCTGTCTCAGTTCCCCAAAGCCAAGCTGAAGCCCGGAGCTCCTCTCAAGCCCAAACAGCTTTTCCCAAACAAAGTCAAAGCCTACGGACCTGGTGGGTAGCCCAGCAGCAGCAGCAGCAGCAGTAGTCATGAACACCTGCACAGATCACAACAGTTCATATGAGCAGTGTGAATCTATAATGAATGTTTTTCACCTGAATGCTAGGCAGCAGTTCCACATGGGCATCTTAACAACACTACAAGTTTCTGTCGGTGTTTCACTTTGTTGCCCGTTGCTAAGAATCTTGTATTGCCCTTAACTTTGCAGGTATTGAGCCTCATGGTAACAAGGTGCTGCAGCCAGCTGTGTTCACTGTGGATACTCTGGAAGCTGGCAGTGGTGAGGTCCTGGTCTACGTGGAGGATCCTGAGGGGCACAAAGAGGAGGCAAGTTATACCTGACTGGCGTACAGCCTGCTACAGCCAACTCCTGCCAGGTTTTAAAGTTTTGCAAAGTGTAGCATGTAGTCTTTATTCACACCCTCTCTTAATTTGATTTTTAGCCTTGATTTGATTTGTGTTTGTTCACACATAAACAAAAGATACCACTTAATATATGCAACAACAAGATAAAATAAAATAATTATTAGTCCCACATGGGGGAAATTTGCAGTGTTACAGCAGCAAAAGAGGAGGAAAAATAGAAAGACGCAGCAATAACAAGAAGTAAATAATAAATAGGTGGGTAAAGAAGCATTACAAGCAGGAGGAAATATGAAAAATAGGAACAATATAAACAAGAAGCAGACTCAACACTTGAATTTACACCAATTGCACAGGAGAAATATTGATATTGCAAAGAATGTGACAGAAAAGTACAAAAAGTCCTCAGAGGGGCTTGATAAAGACACTCTCCAGTGCCTAGTATTTGAAAAAGAAAATATTAAAAGAATGAAAAATAAAAAAGACAAAAGATAAGATTGCACTATACTAGCAAATACATAAAGTAATTAAATAAGAGTATGATTACTAATTATTACTTTGTCTGTTTGTTCTGCAGGCTAAGGTTAAGCCCAACAAAGACAAAAACAGAACCTACACCGTCACCTATGTTCCTAAAGTTGAGGGTGTCCACAAGGTAAGACTGAGTCCACACATCACTGAGCACAACCTGGACAAACCGCTCTGTTTAAATGTGTCATAAATTTGTCCTGCTTGTTTCCTCCCAGGTTAAAGTGCTGTTTGCCGGTCAGGACATTGACAAGAGTCCCTACACAGTGAACGTAGCGAAGGCCATGGGTGACCCCAGCAAAGTGCATGCCAGGGGACCAGGTCTGGAGGCTACAGGCAACGTGGCCAACAAGCCCACTTACTTTGACATCTACACAGCTGGTTAGTATGAAAAATTCATCTGCTATGAAAAATTCAATCACTTTACATACTGATATGTAGACAGGATTCTGATCTGATGAAAAGTCAAGAGAATTTCCTCAGAGAGACTAAAGATTATTTTCCTGTCACGCTCAGGTGCTGGTAATGGGGACGTCAGCGTGGTCATCGTCGATCCTCAGGGCAAAAAGGACACGGTGGAGCTCATCCTGGAGGATAAGGGCGACAGCGTTTTCCGCTGCACCTATCGTCCTGTGCTGGAAGGACCTCACACCATCCACGTGCTGTTTGCGGGCCAGGAGATCCCCAAGAGCCCTTTTGTTGTCAACATCGCTGAGGGTGAGCCATCTGTCTGCGTTGTAAATTACTGTCAGACAAATCTGATTTCTTAACGTGCTGTTAGTGTCAGGGTGATCCATCCATCACAATCTGCAGTCATCTTCATTCTCCCTGGGAACAACCACCCAGTGCAGGCCATAACCCTTCCTATCTGTCATTTCTAGCTCCGTCCGTTGCTCCTCCCACGGGAGCTCCACTGCACATAGTCCCTCAGTCAGTGCGCACCCCTCCTGGAGCGAAGGGTGGGAAGGGGGTACCTCCCCCAAAACCTGGCCGCCCAAGTTAGTATGGCCTGCTGGGAAGAGCCTGTGCCCATTGCTCAGCTCAGCCCCAAACCTTTCCCCATGCCGTGCGCTGCAGATGCCGCGGCTCAGTGTCGTGCTTGGTCGCCTGCTCCATCTTCTTGCATCTTGCAGCTTGATGGTTTACTTATGTTCAGAGGGAGACGTTGTACAAATAGTTTACAGATTGCCCCACTTTGCATTTCTGTCTACTTTGTTCTTCTCTGTTCAATATCTTTGCTTGTTTTGCTGTTGACATGTTTGTTTTTATCGCAGCTAAATTTGCATCAGCCAGCATTCAGTTTAAGCCTGAAGTCAACATTTCAGAGTGACTGAAATGTTGTCAGATTCTCCCTCGATGCTCTCAAATGTGTCAATATCCACTTCAACATTCTGCACTTTGAGTTATACGTGCAGCAAAAAAAAAGCATAATTCTCATTTACAGGTTCAGTCAGTCAACCTTTAAGAAATCTCTCATGAATTGGATATTTTAATGTCTTTGCTACTAACACTGCTGTCAACTGCTGGCTACTCTCAGTTGCTGTTTGTTTTTGCTAAATATTTCTTTCACACTTGTTGTTATTCATTGCAGCTATGAACCCGAATGCCTGCAGAGCTACAGGCAGAGGCCTTCAGCCCAAAGGCGTGAGAGTGAAGGAGGTTGCAGACTTCAAAGTTTTCACCAAGGGGGCTGGCAGTGGAGAGCTGAGTGTCTCAGTCAAAGGACCAAGTGAGTCAGACAGCTCTTTCCTCTCTGGATCATTCGCCGTTGTACATTTTTAGAATTCCTTCCTGTTTTTGGGTTTTTGTTTCATGGGGTAGGATTCTCATCTGTGTATCATAAAGAACTGAATAAAATGCATCTCCAACTTTAGAGGAATCCATACTAACTCTATTATTCATCCTCAGCTGGAGCAGAGGAGCAAGTGAAAGTGCGAGATGCAGGGAACGGCGTGTACGAATGTGAATATTACCCTCTTAAGCCTGGTAAATACACAGTCAGCATCACCTGGGGAGGCCAGGCCATCCCACGCAGGTAGGGTCCGATTCCTGCCCTTAGCTGTTCATTAACAATGCATCGATGCACATCCACATTTTCACCAGGCAATACTGTGTGTTCTTGTGCGCTGCAGTCCCTTCGAAGTGGAGGTGGGTGAGGAGGCAGGTTTTCAGAAGGTGAGGGCCTGGGGTCCTGGTCTGAAGACCGGCATGGTGGGAAAATCTGCTGACTTTGTGGTCGAGGCCATCGGCACTGATGTTGGAACTCTGGGTGAGACATTTGCAACTGTTATGAGCTCTTATAGAAGCAGAAAAGTGGATTTCTTTAAATGTATTCTGAATGTGAAATCTGAGCAAGCATTTTTGTTATTTTTTTTTATTTCAGGCTTCTCCATTGAAGGCCCGTCACAGGCTAAAATCGAGTGTGATGATAAGGGTGACGGCTCCTGTGATGTGCGCTATTGGCCCACTGAGCCTGGTGACTATGCTGTCCATGTCATTTGTGATGACGAGGACATCAAGGACAGCCCCTTCATGGCCCACATCCTCCCTGCAGTCAATGACTGCTTCCCTGAGAAGGTAATTCCCAATTATATAAGACGCATATACCTGGTGACCTGTTCTGATCATATTCTAAGCATTAAAACAATTAAATAAATAACAATAATAAAAATAATACTATAATAAATTAATCTTAATTTATATAGCACCTTTAATACAGTACTTTCATAAAGTAAAGAGGCATGAGAATAAGTAGTCAAATTAAAACAAGTGCACCAACTAATCAAATAAAGAACAAATAAAAGTCAGCAAAAGGCAAGAGCAGATATGCTAAGTGCTGTTCCATTGCTCTGTGTGCAACGAGGCAGCTAAAAAACAAGAGCTCTAACTTGTTTACCAGCCACTCGTTTCACCATCTCTCACCAGTGCAGGATGTCACTGGGAGTTTTTTAATAAGAGCACCAGCTGTATCTGTTTTATTCTGTTATTGTAGTCCACACTCACTGAAAAAGACAAAACCAATGAACTGATCGACTTGAAGGAATCTCAGTCGACTGAGGGGTCCCCAGCTGAAGATTCCAGTCTTTGATGTTCACGGTCCAATCCGAGTTGAATAAATAAGTGTTCAATTGTCTTTTGATATTGGTTACAGAGCCTGCATCTTGTATAGCCTTGGGTAGCGCACAGTTTTGGTGCATCGTTAAAGAAAAGCTGAGCTTCTGATTTTCTTATTTGTGTGATAGTTTGTAGTTTAAAAAAGACAGCAGCAGAGGTTCTAAGAGGCCGTGAAGGATTATAGAAGGACAAATAATCGTTAATGTAAGCCGGTTCCAAACCATTAATCTCCCTGTAAACAAGTAATAGAGCTTTAAAATCAACCCTAAAAGATAGTGGAAGCCAGTGCATGTTAAAACAGTGGTGATACGCTCTCTTTCTCTCTCTCTCGTTGCAGGTGAAAGCCTTTGGCCCAGGCCTGAAGCCAACTGGCGTCATTGTGAACAAACAAACTGAATTCACCATCGATGCCCGCATGGCAGGGAAGGGTCACCTCAAGATCTACGCGCAGGTACGCAGAGCACCAGTTTGTGAAACCTTCATTGTTTATTTATAAAAACATGTCATCTATATTTCATGGGGCTCTACGGCGCGGTGCTGACATGCTTTTGTACCCACTAAGGATGCTGAAGGCTGCCCCATCAACATCAAGATCACTGACAAGGGAGACGGCACATTTCTGTGTGTGTACACTCCTGTCAAGTCCATTAAACACACCATCATCATCACCTGGGGGGAGGTCAACGTGCCCAACAGCCCTTTCAGGGTAAGACACATGACAATACGCACACACACACACCCACAACAGCTGCACTTATAGTCCAGTTTAATGTAATGATTCTCCACGGATTATAGAGAAAAGTAAGAGGACTGCGGTAGTTGTACTTGAACCAACTGCTTCTGCCTCAAGTACACTGTGGATTCATTAGGTGCTGGTTGGAGAGGGTTCTCATCCAGACAAAGTCAAGGTCTATGGGCCTGGAGTGGAGAAGACAGGCCTCAAGGCTAACGAGCCAACGTACTTCACTGTGGACTGCAGCGAGGCTGGTCAAGGTGAGCGTGTACGAGGAGATGGCGTGGGTGGCTACAAAAACCCTTCAGTGTTTAGTTGTCTCGTAATGAAATTTAAGAAAAATATAAAGCACATAATGAAAAGAATAAGCAAATATGTGCACTTCAGCTGACTAAGCTGAGGAAAGTTGTTTGAAATATATGAAATGTATTTAAAGTGAAGCTGTGGGCAGTCGAGTGGCTGCATGTATTTATTCAGATCATCTACTTTTGAATGACCTTAGTGAACTGTGCTCATTGCTATGCACCATTAGGGGACATCAGCATTGGAATCAAGTGCGCCCCAGGGGTGGTTGGCCCTGCCGAGGCAGACATCGACTTTGACATCATCAAGAATGACAATGACACCTTCACTGTCAAGTACACTCCCCCCGGTCCAGGCAAATATACCATCATGGTGCTGTTTGCAGACCAGGTAAGAATACAGTTTTCAAGAACGGTGAAGACAGTTTTGAAGAATGATGATGAAGTTTTATCTAGACGGGGTTTCACCAACAATGATTATTTCTGATCAGAGTTAAGAAAATTTAGGTTTAAAGCTTTTGCTAGCTAACCTAGCTGACTTACTCATGATAGCTCATTAACTTTCTTCAATTATTCAATTATTCTGCTGTCAATCAAGGCAGACATCTTAAAAGTTAAAAAACTTAAGTTAAAAACTAAAATGAGGTTTTAAGAGAGGTTTCTTCATTTGCAACATAATTTAAAGTTAAAGCATGAAAAATTGGCTTCAACCCAGCCTTCGTCTCAAGTAATTTCTTATAACTGTTTTATGACTGGCTTTGTCAGGAAATTCCCATCAGTCCATTCAAAGTCAAAGTGGATCCTTCCCATGATGCTGGCAAGGTGAGAGCAGAAGGCCCCGGACTCAACAAGACAGGTGAGATCCACTGACACACACAAAAAAACAGAATCAGTGTACAGGTGTATGCACTTGCAACAATTACACACTGTAATACAATATTTGATTAGACCTGGATTGGTATCACTGACAAAACACGTGCATGTTTCAGGTGTGGAGGTGGGCACTCCAACCCACTTCACCATCTACACAAAGGGAGCTGGCAAGGCCAAGCCTGAGGTGCATTTTGCAGCATCAGGCCCAGGAGAGGCGGTTCGTGACTTTGAGATCATCGATAACCACGATTACTCCTACACTGTCAAGTACACGGCTCTTCAACAGGTACAGTAGGCCTTTGTTTGAAGCCCATTAATGTAGCACAGAGATTATTCACAATAACACCTCAAATCGATCAGTATTCATTCTTCCTCTTGTGTCTTTTCAGGGTAACATGGCTATTACAGTCACTCATGGAGGAGATCCCATTCCCAAGAGCCCCTTCCACATCACTGTGGCACCACAGCTGGATATCGGAAAGGTCAAAGTAGAGGGATTAGATAACAGTGAGTAACAAACACTACTATTTGAACCATTTACCATAATAAATAGTTAAGTGCAGTCGGTTTAAGTGTTTCATGTTAATCTTTGCTGCAGAAGTGGAGGTCGGAAAAGATCAGGAGTTCACAGTAAACACGAAGGGCGCTGGTGGGCAGGGTAATGTAGGTGTGAAGATGACCTCACCCTCTGGCCGACCAATCCCATGCAAGCTGGAATCAGACAAAGCCAAAGGCACTCACAGTGTGAAGTATATTCCCCCAGAGGAGGGGCAGTACAAGGTTGATGTCAGCTACGATGGCAACCCGGTGATGGGAAGCCCCTTTGGGGTTGAAGCAGTGATGCCTGCTGATCCTTCAAAGGTAAAAGTTCATGAAAGCTGCATGCAGTTCTTCACGTTGTCCTAACGTGAGACTCAGGAAAGATGACATACACAGTTTCGATGTTTCTGAATACAAGTTTGTAATACCACACCTCAAAAACTGACCTGACTCTTGCATCACAGGTGCGAGCTTATGGCCCAGGCCTGAAGGGAGGCATTGTGGGTAAACCAGCTCCATTCACTATTGACACAAAGGGAGCTGGTGCAGGCGGGCTGGGCCTGACTGTGGAGGGTCCCTGCGAAGCAAAGATTGAGTGCCAGGACAACGGTGATGGCACATGCTCGGTGTACTACCTGCCCACCGAGGCTGGCGAGTACGCCATCAACATCTTGTTTGCTGAGAAGCACATCCCCGGCTCTCCCTTCAAGGCTGCGGCGCGCGCAGCTTTGGACCCCAGCAAAGTGACGGCTAGCGGGCCTGGTCTGGAGAGGGCCAAGGCAGGCGAACCAGCGACCTTCACTGTGGACTGCACCCGGGCAGGCGATGCTGAGCTCACCATCGAGATTGTGTCAGAGACCGGGGTTAAAGCCGAGGTGCACATCCAGAAAACTGCAGAGGGGACCTTCTCTGTTACGTACATCCCATCTTTCCATGGCACACACACCATCACGATCAAGTATGGCGGCCAAATGATTCCCCAGTTTCCCAAAGTCCTGCAGGTCGAGCCTTCTGTGGACACCAGCGGGGTGCATGTCTATGGGCCTGGAGTGGAGCCTAGAGGTAACAAAAACCTGAGCTTAAAATGAGTTTGGACTTTATGTAGGTTTTAGATAAACTAAGGGTACTAGTGCTCAAAGAATTAGTAGTTTTCTGGTTTCAGCCTCTCAGATGTGTAGATTTCTTGCTTTTCTCCATTTTATATCATCGTAATTTCAATATATTTGAGTTTTGTGCTTTGGCTCAGGAAAAACACTATTATCAGATATCACCTCGGACTGTATCAGATTGTAATGGATATTTGACAGTATTTTCTGGTGTCTGAGGCTGGGTCGCACCAACAAAGATAATTTAATATAAGATTTAATCAAGTTTAATCAATATGGAAATGCTTTCTCACCCAGATCCGTATTTGTTGACAAAATATAGCATTGTTTGCTAGCTAGCTATAAACAAACCTAGAGAAAAAGTAAGCTAGCTAAAATGTTGACAAAATATTACATTGTTAGCTAGGTAGGATAAAAGTTAAAAAAAAAGTGATATAATTTCCTTGCTGAAATCATGAAGAAAGCATGAAATTGGAGTTGTTAAGTTTTGTGCAACAGAATTAAATTTAATCTCGTTTTAGGTTAGAAACTAAATTGAGGGTAAAAAAAATAATCTTTAAGGAAAATATTTTAGTTGCAGTCCTAGTATGTACTATTTCAACCAGTTCATAAACTTCTCACTAGTGCATTATGAAGATTTATAATGTCAAGACTCAGCGTACTCTGTCTTGTTTCTCTTTGGCAACTTTCTTCTGCTTCCAGGGGTCCTCAGAGAAGTCACAACCCACTTCATCGTTGATGCCCGTGCTCTCAACAAGGTTGGAGGAAGTCATGTGAAGGTGCGCATCATCAACCCCTCCGGCACCAACACAGACACCTACATCACTGACAAAGGAGACGGCACCTACAGAGTGGAGTACACAGCTTTCGAGGATGGTAGGAGAAAAACATTACAAAATGTTTTATTTAACAATGTTAATTCACACAGTTAAAACATCATAACATGGAAGAAAAAAATGTCTTACATAAGTGTAACATTAATAAAACCCAACCTGCTGCAGATAGGTAGAGGATTTTGCATAGACAGACCGACTGAAGGAGTGCATTCAGACAGACAGACAGAGAAATCGCTAACAGGTGCTCATTTTGGGCGCCGTTTGGGAATAAAGCGGGAGAGTTGGAAAAGAAAGCAGTGAGGGAGTGGGGTATAAATACAGGATGATGCAGTGGAGCAATGATGTGAGGGGCAGAGAGCAGGGAGGCAGAAAGGCAGACAGGCTGTGTTTTATAAATAGTGTGCTCTGGAACAGAAGCTCTTAACCAGGCAGGTATGTGTGCTGAAGGCTGCCTGCACACAGCTATACAGCAGGGATATGACAGGGGATATTAATAGAGACCTATAACACAAAGCAAAGAGATCACAGAGCACTTCTCCACCACCAGACATGCTCTAATATCATCGCAGTGCGGCTGGGAATCCAGCATATAGGCCTACTGAGGGGGCTCTGTCAGAAAAATGTTGTAACAGAATAATGAATAGGGAACAGATGTAACGCCTTGTACGTTCACCAGAGCGTCTGCACTCTAGATGGCGTCTTTTATAAATAAACAGATGTTTATCTCCCTAAAAGGGAGTTTGTCTGGCCCATAATTAAAAGCAAGGGGCAATAACAGGAAATATTTGCTTGCTTAGAGAACACTCGAGCTGAGAGGCAGATCAACCATCAAACTTGTGCATCTGTTTGTGTGCAGGAATTCATCTGATTGAGGTGCTGTACGACGATGCACCTGTGCCCAAGAGTCCCTTCAAAGTGTCTGTGGTGGAGGGATGTGATCCGACCCGTGTGCGTGCCTTCGGACCAGGTCTGGAGGGAGGAATCACCAACAAGCCCAACTGCTTCACTGTGGAGACCAGGTACTGTTGGAGCACATTTAAAGGAGAAATGTGTGGAAAAGTCTAAACATATAGAATTACTGGAAAGAAAGACATAAGGCAACACAGATCATACATATACCATCAGATTTCAAAATCATATATTTAGGATACATTCCCAAGAAGCAAGATAAGATAAGATAACATAGGACAACATAAGATAACATAAAAACAATAAAATGGTAACATTTAAAATATTGGAAGTACCGATGCTATAAAAAAAAAAGATGTCAGTTCAGTTCAGTCTTTACTATCCTTCCTGAACTTTGGCTCACTGCAGAGCAAACCCAGGCAGCGTTCAGTGACTTTTTCTGTACCAGCACTGTGTGGAGGTTGTTAATTTAAAACTAAAAAAAAGAAGGAAAAAAAATCTTTTTTAGGACCAAGGACTTTCTTTTTGCTGAGGTATCAAAAGAGGTTTTGAGTATCCTTTTTTAATTCTAGCATTTTATCAAAGCTTAAAATTCTGGTCTTTTGACAACCTTAGTTCAAACCTCTCTATCTAACTGTCAAATTTATGCAACGGTGCAGTCTAACTGCTACAAGCACTTTATTTTATTTTATTCCTTTTATATCTTCCTCTTTGGATGTATTTAATTATGTTATGTCTCCTTTTCATCCCCTGAGAATTAAAAGAAAATGACTATGAATCAACTGAAACAAAATAGGGCTGAGAAACTATATTTTTTGGTACAATGCACTTTCTTCCATTCTTTTTTTACTCTGGACTGTTAAAATGTACCATGCATATATATAAACACATAGATATATAGATTTTTTTCTCAGTGCTTGCATATGCATTTATATTTCTATAACTGTGGACGTAATGGTGCCTTCAATTTGCCTCGGAAGTCGGAGCTGGGAATGAGGTCACACCTGGGTTGACCCCATTCTAGTACAACAAGTCGGAAAAAACTTTTTTGTGATTGATAACACCGTAGCAACATGTCCACAGACAGTACTGTGTGTTGAACTGATTTAATGAGATAGAGGTGCTAATAAACAGCTTTCACTACCGTTGATGCCATATTGGATTTTGAGGTCGAGGTTGGTGTGAGGTTCCAAACAATGATTTTGGAAGCTATCAACATGGTGAGATAGCACAACTGCTAAAAAAAAAAAAAGGCAGTAAAAGTAAAAGTGTTGTCTTCTTTTTCAGGGGTGCTGGTACAGGAGGCCTGGGCCTGACCATCGAGGGAGCCTCAGAGGCAAAAATATCCTGCAAGGACAACAAAGATGGCAGCTGCAGCGTGGAGTACATCCCCTTCACTCCCGGAGACTACGACGTCAACATCAACTATGGTGGTCACCCGATCCCTGGCAGTCCGTTCCGTGTCCCAGTGAGGGACCCGGTGGACCCCAGCAAGGTGAAGTGCTCAGGTCCAGGTCTGGGCGCCGGAGTGAGAGCTCATGTTCCTCAGACTTTCACGGTCGACGCCACCAAGGCAGGACAGGCACCGCTGGATGTCAAACTCTACGGACCATCAGGTGAGGAGTAAGAATAGTAAATCTTACAACTCACATGCCCTGCATTTAAACTATTAAACTACAATGTAATTGATCAAATCAAAGTAATGTTTCACGCAAAAATGGCAGAATATGTTGTTTTCAACCTCTCAAATATTGAGATTTCCTCCTTTTTTCTGTTTATTATAATATAAAATGGAATATGTGTGGGCCCAAAATAAGACATTTAAAGACATCACCTTGCACTTTGAGAAACTAGGATGGACATTTTGAACAATATCTGGCTTTATACAGACATTTTAGCCGTAGATGAAACATGACAATTAATTTTTGTCTTTGTTGTAATTTGATAACCCCTAATAAATAAAACAAGTTGTATAGGGACAAGTAAAAATGACTTTGGGCATGTAGATTTCTGACGACTTGCCTGATGGTAAGTGAAAAAGACAGCTGATATATAACAGCCAGTTGTTTTTAAATGATCATTTCCATATTGTCTTATTTCCAGGTACTGTGGAGCCAGTTGGTGTGAAGAACAACGGTGATGGCACCCACACAGTTCACTACACTCCAGCTCAGGATGGTCCTTACACTGTTGATGTCAAATATGCAGATCAGGAAGTCCCACACAGGTACAGTGTGAATTTAAAAAAGAAACCCACAGGGCCAGGCAGAGTGTACAGATATGTCTTAATTAAAGTTCTGCTCCATCTGGCTGGATTTTAAAAAAGAAAAGTGTAGTTCAGCAAATTCTCTATTCCCATTTCTGTCTTTTGTAGGACTGGGTTTAGTAATTACACTTGACATTCTCTCCTTCTTCCACAGTCCATTCAAGGTAATGTCTCAGCCTGGGCACGACGCCAGCAAGGTGCGAGCAAGTGGCCCCGGTCTGGACAAGAAAGGCGTGTCTGCCAGCCTGCCTGTTGAGTTCACCATCGACGCTCGTGATGCCGGAGAGGGACTGCTCACCGTGCAGATCCTGGTGCGTTCAGCCACCTTTTACATGATCATTTCCAAACCATAAAGCGCCATTAACTTTAAAATAACTCCATATTGTTTACTGACAGGACCCAGAGGGCAAGCCAAAGAATGCAACCATCCAGGACAACAGGGACGGCACATACACTGTCTCCTATGTGCCTGACTCTACAGGCCCCTACACCATCACCATTAAATATGGAGGAGATGAGATCCCTTACTCCCCATATCGCATCCAGTCGCTGCCTACGGGAGACGCCAGCAAATGTCTCCTCACAGGTAAAAAACAAACTATATTATTATTGTCATTATTCTAAAATAAATCCTTGATGAAGCGCAAGGGTCTCGAATAATCCTGAACAATATTATTTATTACATGGTTACTTACCAAAAATACAGATAATACATCCGATAATATGATTTTCTTTCCTCAAATTGCCTTAAAAACTACAGTTGTGTTAATGTTACCTTTATTATGTTTCATTAACCACAGTCTTGCTTTTAAACATGTTTTTGAGAACAAATTGTATCACTCACGCTATCACAACTACAAAACAACTAAAATGGACCTAATGTTAACTCCTGCAATGAAGACATAGATGAGAAGTTTCAAGCAATGATCCCTGATTCTGATATCGCTAAAATCTTTGTACTTTGTACTCCAGAATTGACATAAAATAGGTCTTAAATTGCATCTATAATTGTCTTTAAAATGTCTTTATTTAATTTGTTGAAACAGGCAAAAACAAACTTACATATTTATATTAACAACCTGCATTTTTCCTTTCCAGTTTCCATCGGAGGACACGGCGTGTGTGAGTAACCAAGCCTTTTGTTTTTATTTCAATGCTGCATTGCTAGAAAATCTCATAATCCGCGCTTTTATGCAGCACTTCATTCACATTCCCTCTCTGTGCTTAACAGCGAGCCTCCAGAAGCTGCAGACCTCCGAGGATACGGTTATCACAGTGGACGCCAAGGCTGCAGGGAAAGGCAAGGTGACCTGTAAGGTGCAGACGCCACAGGGGATGGAGCTGGACATGGATGTGGTGGAGAATCACGATGGGACCTTTGACATTTACTACACGGCCCCTGAACCTGGGAAATATGTTATTACCATCCGCTTCGGAGGGCAGAATATCCCTAAGAGCCCCTTCCATGTGGTGGTGAGTGAAGGAGCGTTTAAATAGCTGCTACAGTTCTGACATTTAGTCGCATGAAACCAACTATTTCTCTCCCCTCTCTCTGTATTGACAGGCCACAAATGAGCCGGTCGTTCCCCGCGACACTGTGGACCCTCTCTTCCGTCCTGTTAACTTCCTCGTCCCCTTCACGCCACAGCAAGGAGAAATCACAGGTGTGACAAACACAGCTCAAACAGAAACAACACACACACGCCCACAAAATGTCTCTGTTAGGTCGCTGACATCTAACCGAACCACTGTCATTTTTAGGTGAGGTGCGGATGCCTTCAGGCAAGACCGCGCGCCCACATATCACCGACAACAAGGACGGCACCATCACGATCAAGTACCAGCCCACAGAGAGAGGCCTGCATGAGATGGACATCAAATACGAGGGCAACCACATTCCAGGTCAGAAACGCACCTCGTTGAAAGGATGTGAAGTGACTGCCCTCTCTTTTTTAAGAGGATATTTATTGCTTTCAGAGGGTCAAACAGTCACAGATGAAAGGGCATGAAAAAATACATAAACTCTTTTCCAACTTATCCTCAAAACAGAACACATTCTACATATTTACCAAAAAATAAAATGAATTAAATACAACAAATAACTACATAGAGAAAAATTCAGTAGTTTCATTCAGTTCATTTGCATGTGTACTTGCATACATTAAAAAACAAAAGGCTGTTCCTTCTGGCCCATTGCAGTGTAACACAAGAGATAAATAAGTATATATGTAAAAATCTCTTAAAAACAACAACTAAAATATATACAACTAAATCAAACAAATGATGTTCCTCTTCCAGTTTGAGAGAAGTGCATATTTCAGTTTAAGTGCCAGCGCTGATGTTAAGGAAGGGAAGGGGGTGGCGAAATGTAATGAATAGATCATTAAAAATATAAAACAAAAACAACACACCAAGACAGAAGGTTAATTAGATGTAAAAAGGGTAATCAGGCATGATTTTTAGATAATGCCATATTAAATACAAAGATTATCATGGAGATGTACCTCGAGATCTCAGTCGATACTGATCACCGAAGGGCTTAGATCCTGTCATCTCCAATACAGTCAAGTCGATTACTTGTCAAGTATTAAATTAATTTCAGCTTCTCAAATGTGAATGTAAATATTTTCTACTTTCTTTAGTCGTGTATGACATTAAACTGAATATCTTTAAGCTGTGAACAAAACATTTGAGGACGTCATCTTGGGCTTTTTACGGACCAAACAACTAATCAAGAAAATCAATTTATTAATGATCACAACAATCATTGGCCCAAGATAAGTTCCATAATCTTCTGAGTCCAGTGTGAAACTGCAAAAACAGTGTCTGAAATCCACCGAGAGGAAGAGGAAGGACTCATCTTCATGCACTGAATAGACGCACCTTAAACAGCTTCGGTGAAGAGGAGCCAAGGTTCAATGTGGCTGATTGTATCCCAAGAATGCAGAAATTATGCTCAAGGGCCGTTTTTCTTGAATATGATATTAATTTCTTTACACACTTTAACCCAGACCTCATTTGTGGCTGTCTTTTGAAAAAAAAAAAAAAAGATTTCTCTGAGGATTTTTGTATGCCAAATATGGTAGATGTCTCACCAATACCATACACAGTCTCATTGCTGTTGCTACCAATGTTTATATCCTCTACAGGAAGCCCTCTGCAGTTCTTTGTGGATGCTGTAAACAGCGGAGTGGTGACTGCCTACGGTCCAGGTCTAAGTTACGGCATGGTCAACAAGGCTGCCACTTTCACCGTGGTCACCAAGAATGCAGGAGAAGGTACCTTTACCTTTCCAGAGATGTTTGCTATTGCACAGTGTACAGTTAAACCTAAAAAAAACTGCAGGAAATTAAGAATCTTGGCATTTTTGTCCCTCTCAGGCGGTCTGTCACTGGCAGTGGAAGGTCCATCTAAGGCCGAGATCACCTGCAAGGACAACAAAGACGGCACCTGCACCGTGTCCTACCTGCCCACGGCTCCTGGAGACTACAACATCATCGTCAAGTTTGACAACAAGCACATTCCTGGCAGTCCCTTCACTGCCAAGATCACTGGTGAGGATATAAATAATTTCTCCCACAGACTGACTTTTTTATATGTATTTATAGTGGGTGTGCATAATATAAATCAGGCTTTAGGGGGTTGACAAATGTCTAAACCACCTTTTTTATATCAAGGCGATGACTCCATAACCAGGACGTCCCAGCTGAATGTCGGCACAGCGGCTGACGTGTCCCTGAAGATCGCAGAGACTGATCTGAGCTCCCTGAGTGCCAGTATCAGAGCTCCATCAGGCAATGAGGAGCCCTGTCTGCTCAAGAAGCTGCCCAACAGACACCTCGGTGAGATATGTGAAATAACAGCAAGAGCAGAACATAGATAAGACGTTGCTGGATTCGTCTAATGCATTTAGATTTAATTTCTTTGCTTTGTCTTGATTTTTTTTTCTTTCTACCTCCTTATTCTTCGCAGGTATCTCTTTCACCCCCAAGGAGGTTGGCGAGCATGAAGTGAGCGTGAGGAAGAACGGCGTGCACGTGGCCAACAGCCCTTTCAAAATCATGGTTGGCCAGTCAGAGATTGGCGAGGCCAGCAGAGTGAAGGCTTTCGGGAAAGGCCTGGTTGAAGCACACACTTTCGAAATGGCTGAATTCTTTGTGGATACAAGGAATGCAGGTAAGCTTTTAGAAGCAGCACGTTTCACCTTCATGACAGGCATTGTTGGAAAAAATTACAACTCCTCTCTACCTCTGTTCTTCCTTTAGGTTATGGAGGTCTGGCATTGTCAATCGAGGGTCCGAGCAAAGTGGATATCAACTGTGAAGATATGGAGGACGGGACGTGCAGAGTGACTTACTGTCCAACAGAACCTGGAAATTACACTGTTAACATCAAGTTTGCTGAAAAGCACATTCCAGGTTAGAAAATCTTACTTGGAGAATGCACAAATACAACAATATTACATCTTAAACTACAAGCTACATTGTCTGTTCTACCCTGGGTGCAAAAAGCATTTGCCTAAATGAAATTTGTTTACTATAAATGTATTTGTTTCCCTCCAGGAAGTCCTTTCACAGTGAAGGTGACGGGAGAAGGAAGGATGAAGGAGAGTATTACCAGAAAGAGACAGGCGTCTTCTATTGCCTCGGTGGGCAGCACATGTGGCCTTAACCTCAAGATCCCAGGTGAGTACAGAAACCAGTCAGAAGTGTTTAGAGGGCAGCGGGCAACCACCTTAAAATAGATGAACCTGCTGTGAACTCACATTTGTATTCTCGCTGCTTTTTTCTCGCCACAGGAAACTGGTTCCAGATGGTTTCAGCTCAGGAGAGGCTGACCAGGACGTTCACCCGCAGCAGCCACACCTACACGCGCACCGAGCGCACGGAGATCAGCAAAACCCGAGGTGGAGAGACCAAGAGGGAGGTACGAGTGGAGGAGAGCACCCAGGTGGGCGGAGGAGGAAGCCCCTTCAGAGACGTGTTCGGAGACTTTCTGGGCAGAGAGAGCCTCACCAGCTTCGCCGGCATCACTGCCAGACCTGAGGGTGAGAGTCCAAATTTAAACCCAATTTTTAATGTGACATGCAGGACACCTGTTATACCGACAGGTGACAGGTTAAAGGAAAACACACTTAATGTAAGTTATTTAGATTTTAGGGTTGATTTAGAGGTTTAAGTAGTCACTGAGGAGGTCCTAGGGTGCTATAGGAGTTTTGTTGGGCATTGAGAAAGTTCTGAGTCCTCTAAGAGGTTTTAGGGGTTGTTTTGGATGTTTAAGTAGCCATTGAGGTGGTTCTAGTAGTCCTTAAGGAGGGTCTTTGGATCCTGAAGTGCTCCTGGGTTCTAGAGTGCCTTTAGGAGATTCTAGGGACCAAATATTACTAATTATCGATGGGATTCTGGGGCACTCTTTTGATGGCCATTGAGGATGTATTTGTGAGGTTTTAGTCACTGGTCATTGAAGAGGTTCTAGTGGATCTTCAGGGGAATTTAGGGGCTGATCACCAATGAGAGATTTTGGAGCAGCATGTCTGACAGTGTTCTCCACCACCGTCCCTCTAGTCGAGTTTAACACTTGGAGAATCTCTGACAAGGAGCACTGCAGCTGTTCTGGAGAGTCATGGTGGAACAACCCCTGACTAACACGCTTCATATTGTTTTTGCAAATGTCTTGGTTGTATCTAAACACCCCCTCTGTGCTCCTGCAGTTGAGAGCGGCTCTCAGGCCATGACGGCTCAGGTGACCAGCCCCAGCGGGAAAACGGTGGACGCTGACATCGTGGATGGAGGGAGCAACACCTACAGCGTGCGCTTCATCCCTCAGGAAATGGGACCCCACACTGTCAACGTCAAGTACAGAGGCCAGCACGTCCCCGGCAGCCCCTTCCAGTTCACCGTGGGGCCCATGGGGGAGGGAGGAGCGCACAAGGTCCGCGCAGGAGGGCCTGGCCTGGAGAGAGGCGTGGCCGGAGCACCCAGTAAGTTGACAGAGTGTTTTCTGGAAAGACTATTCAAGACGTGATTTTATGTTTCATGAACCTTCTAATTTATATTTGTTTCATCCTCTGAAGCTGAATTTAGTATCTGGACCAGAGAGGCAGGCGCTGGTGGTCTGTCCATCGCTGTAGAGGGCCCAAGCAAGGCAGAAATCTCCTTTGAGGACAGGAAGGATGGTTCCTGTGGCGTCTCCTACATAGTTAAAGAACCAGGTAGAACTTTTGTCAAGACTTTTCCTCATTTGAACGTTTTCTTTTGTCTGTCAACTGTTAAACTTTTAAGCTATTCTTCCAGACTTCCTCCAGTTCATTTGACGGCGATGGTAAATAACCTGTCTGCTTCCCCAGGTGACTACGAGGTGTCAATCAAGTTCAACAACGAGCACATCCCTGACAGCCCATTCATCGTTCCAATTGCTACACTGTCAGACGAGGCCCGCAGGCTCACTGTCACAAGCCTTCAGGTAAGATCACGCTCTCACACACACACAGAGTTGACAAAATCCACATTAATTTGTTGCACAAACTATCACAGACACCAAATATCAGGGCTGAAGAACAGATTGCATGTAAAATAATGCACGAGTAGTTGTAGATATTTCTGTCTAACAGGACTTTGCCCTTGACGTGTAATTGAATGCCAGTGTTGGAGCATTATCCACGACTATAATACTGTGATGCTGGCCAGTGATGAAGGGCTGGATTAACTGTCCCTTGCTAATGTGGGGCAACGCAAGCTGTGCTATGTGTGGGCATGCAACTCGTCTATGATTGTGTTTCTGTCTGAGAGGAAGAGAGCCAGAAAAGTGGGAGCAGTAGATAAAGACTCTTCTGAAGATACCTGTGACAGCTCACATTATTGGTCTGCTCACTCCATACATGCTTGCTTTATTTGCTTTCAGTTTCCATTACAACTGCCAACAATGCTAAAAACATGTATTTTTAGGTAAGTCAAATGCCACTTCAGAGTGCTTTTCCACCACAAGAAGCCAGGGGAAGTGCAATATCAGACCGGCGTTTAAAATGTCACGCTACCTCTTATGTCTGCTAGGACTGCTCATCCGCCTGTGGGGCAAAAACACTAAACGCCTCGCTGTAAACTCTGACCTTTTCTGCCTCTCACACCCAACCGCTCAATCTATTCTCGTTCAGGCATGAGTCACACACTTTGTGTCCCTCGAGGTGCAGGCGCGCGCACACACACATGCACGTACACACACACACACACGTATTCTGATCATATTCTCTCCTGTCTTTTGTAGGAGAAGGACTTGAAGGTAAACCAGGAGGCCTCCTTCATGGTGCAGCGCAACGGGGCTCGAGGTGTGGTGGACGCCAAAGTTCACACACCCTCTGGCTCCTGTGAGGAATGCTATGTCACTGAGCTTGACAGCGGTATGCACCAATTTCACTTCATAATAACGATACTGAGGAGAAACTTTATTTATGTAACACCTTTGTGTTTCACAGCAGAGACAAATCAATAACAGTGTCAGGATGATACTAGCACTTTCTTATTACAGCCCCGAGTCTTGGAATGACCTGCCGGCTACACACCCTCCCTCATCTCGTTAACCAGTTTTTAACAAAAGTTTTTATCACAAAATGCTCCTGCTATGGCATGCCATTCATTTTGGCATACATTTTTTGTTATAAGCCAAAATTAATGCTGTTTTTTAAAACTATCTTCAGGAGTTGCTTGCCTTATTTGCTTATTTATAAACCGGCTTCAGTAATTTTTTGTATATTGATAAAGAAAGCATTAAACAACCTAAGAGAAAGGTTTGGAACACAGCCAGCATAAGCAATCTGAGAAGTATGAAGGTGCTAAACCATTCAGTCCCTTAAAAACAAGTAAAAATCAATCTTTAGTGTCTTTTATTCATAGCGCAAAGTAGATTTGAGCTTTTTGTCTGTTAGCATCATTTTTGAATAACCTTTCCTCCTGTGTTGTGTCCAGACAAGAATGCAATCCGCTTCATTCCACGGGAGAACGGAGTCCACTCCATAGATGTCAAGTTCAATGGATGCCACATTCCTGGAAGCCCCTTTAACGTGCGAGTGGGAGACCCCGGGCTGATCGGAGACCCCGGCATGGTGACAGCACACGGCCCTGGACTGCAGGGAGGAACCACAGGTACATATCAGCGCCACAAATACAAATATGAACCACTTCTTCGAAGAATTTTGGACGGTCTTTTAATTTTTTGCCTTCTTTCTTCCAGGCATACCCTCAGAGTTTGTGGTCAACACCTGTAACGCCGGCTCTGCCACCTTATCGGTCAACATCGACGGGCCATCCAAGGTCAAGATGGACTGTCGGGAGTGTCCTGAAGGCTACAAGATCACCTACACACCCATGGCGCCTGGCAACTATCTCATCACTATCAAATACGGAGGACCACAGCACATAGTGGGCAGCCCGTTCAAAGCTAAAATCACAGGTCTGCTCAACAGTCATTCTCCCATCTGATCTGCTGATCTCAGATGACAAGTGTCTCGATTATGAAACAAAAATGTGTGGAAGTCAGGAAAATGTTATGTGATATTAGCTGCTACAGTGTATAGCTTACATAAAAGCTGTCTTTGTCTAGCACTACATCAACTTGTTTGTCACTACATGGCATAATATACAGTACAAAATCCTTTTTTTATTCATGTAATATAATAATGCCCTGAGTCCTAGAAGTTCCCTTTATTTGATAGTGGTATGAAATGTTTTCCTTTTTGAGCTCAGGCACTTTTTTTTAGTAGAGGGAAACTTTCCCCACGAGCAGCAGCATGTTTGCTTCCCTCATGTCTTTGTCAATACTGAGTGCATTATATAATGTCTGGACTGAGCCGCGATGACATTAGATAACCTCTCTCCCTCTCTCTGCCTCCCCTACAGGCGCCCGGCTGTCAGGGGGACACAGCCTCCACGAGACCTCCTCCGTCTTGGTCGAAACTGTCACCAAGACCTCCAAAGTGGGCGGTGCCTACAGCTCCTCCTCCTCTTCCACCACCTCGACGAAACTGACATCTGATGCCAGCAAGGTGGTCTGTCGTGGAACGGGGCTGTCCAAGGCTTTGGTCGGACAGAAGAACAATTTTACAGTCGACTGCAGCAAAGCAGGTGAGACGATCAGCAACACAAAGACAGACTTTATATTCATGCAGTAAAAACGCAAACACACACAGTTTTCACAGACACTACAGACTAGAGCAATATTGATTTTTGGCCACTTGAAGGCAGAGGAGCAAGCTGTAAACACAACACTCATGTGTTATCACCCCACAAAGTTGTTGTGGTGAATGTGTGAGCAAACAATTGCCAGTTTACACATCCAGCAAACATGGAACAAAATTAGCATGCATTTGGAGTCGTGCTTCTGGCAACCAGACCGAGTCCAGAATTCACTCTCCTGTTAGTTCTCTTTGGTCTCCACCAACTCCTGAGGGAAATATGTAGCTCTTTAGCAGCTAAATGCTCTGTTAAAGCCGTGCTTCTCACTGCAGAAACTTTCCCCTGGAACTAGGAACGTTTGGAGGAACTCAATATGTTTCAGCCGCAAGAACCAGAGTCTAAATTAAGTTCCAGGAACATTGTTTTACTCCCCAAATCCCTGCCACCAACCCACACACCTACACCTCTGCAACTTTTGTACATCTCAATCATTAAATCACCCTCTCGCTGCTCCATCCAGGTACCAACATGCTGATGGTGGGCGTGCATGGACCCCATGCTCCCTGCGAGGAGGTGTATGTCAAGCACATGGGCAACAAGCTCTATAACGTCACCTACGCCGTCAAGGACAAGGGCAGCTACACCATCATCGTCAAATGGGGCGACGACAACATCCCCGGGAGCCCTTTCAAAGTGGCTGCACCTTAAAATAAACTGCACCAATGCCCCCGTCCCCCCCGTCCTACACTGACCCACACCCACCACCACCACCACCGTTTTCTCGTCATGTGCACGCATCAGTCAAACTCCTCTTCAGCGGATTACAGTATACTCAACAAGCACTAAAACCTGCAAGGACATATACTTACAGTTTTCTTGATGAATTGTGCCAAAGTTTTGTATTAACAGAAAGTATGCATCCACAGTCAGAGTGATGTAAAGGCAACAGTGTGAGTCCTTGAGTGTTTTGCTCAGTCCATGAAATTTCCTCTCTCTGTTCTGTTATGTTGTAAAAGAATGGCATAATATATGAATGTTAAGGGACATCGGAGTAATCAGCAGTATTTAAGTGTGATGCAATATGGTTTTGTATGGTTTAAGAATGACTTTTTTTTGTTATATTAACCTATTTTTGGTAAGTCTTTGCAGACCTAATAAAGATTTAATGGCTAACTTTCCAGACAAAAGTGATTTTTGTGAATTTATTTGATTTCTTGCAGCACTAATTCAGCAGGAAGCATTTCTTACTTTTTAGGTTTTAACAGTTACATCATGCAGCTATTTTCGGACCACTGCTGGATCTTGTGTCTGAGCTGCTGTCAGGATGTTTTCTCTTGATCACAGAGGCTCTCAGCCGGAAGTATGTGATCTAGTACAACTAGTGTCTAATGGACAGTTGAATTTCGTGGCTTTCAATATTTAGTTCCACATCTCCTATAGGCATTTCTTTACCTTCTAGATAGGGCTGCACAATTAATTGCAATATTATTGAAATCCCAAAATGGCAATGTGCTATATATATATATATATATTATAAGATGGTACTGTAGTGTTGCAGGGGTTTTCTGGCCTAAAAATCTTGATCTGCACATGAAAGAAAATGTTTGTTTGGTTTAGATCTGAACAAATGTCACACAATCATGATTTTAATTGTTTTCTTTTCAATAAAAAATTAAAATTGTAATGCAAAAACTGATCATTTCCACCAATCGTATTGCCAATTGCAATTTCAGTGAAAATAATCACGATAAGACTTTTTTATCATATCGTGCAGCTCTACTTTGACACTAGTTGAACAATACTAATTAAGATTTCATCAATAGAGAAGTTGATGTTCTTCCTGTCCTCTCATTTACATCCTGTACTTGTCCAGATGCAATCACAAGATGGCAGCATAGTCAAGCTCTCCTCTAAACCAAATACACCAGACCCAAATCTCCATTGTTCCCAGTGAAGATTAACTACAGCAGCCTTTACACAGGGGAGCCCGCAGAGCGTAGAAACCAGAGGCATCAGCTTCCATTGTGTGTGTAATTAATCCTGTTGGATCAGAGATGGAACACAAGTGGTTTCTGTTGTGGCATCCTCATGGGGGGGAGAGGGCAGACCCTGCTGAGGCACAAATCAACCAGAGAGGAGGGAGCTTCAGCCTTTTGCATGTGTGTGTTCCCATGCATATGTGAGTGTCGCCTCCATGGCCCGTGAGTGTGCGTGTGTGTGTTCTGTCATGTCCTCTGCGTGGTCTGCAGGCCCACAGTGAGTCAACCACCCAGCCTCCACACGCTGACACACACCAGCAGCACCAGTACCATTCTTCACAGAGAGGAGCCTATAATTAGGTGCTAATTTTCTCTGGTTCCACTGTGACATGATGCTGGGGGCCATGGCGAGGCAAGACAGAGCGAGCGCGCGGGTGCATTTGATGAACAGTGGCGAGAGCTCGACTCCGGACCATCTGGCCAAGTGGCTGGCGCTGCCCGCTGCTGCCCGTGCTGACGTTGGGACCAGTGAGGGCAGGGCCCGCCACCCACGTCAGTCTGTCGTCCTCCGTCCTGCTCCTCCGGACCGGGACCCAGGCGTCTGTCCACCACAACATGTTTATCTGGAGTGGCTGCCAAGTGAATCACAGCCGCGTGGAAGATACAGCTCCTCGCTATGCAGACAGCAGCGATCAAGCAAGCAGAGAGGGAGATGGGAGAGGGAGAGATGGTGGGGAGGATAGAGAGGAGGAGGAAGGAGGGAGGGAGGAGGAGAGGGCAAAGAGAGTGTGGGAGGAAGAGAGGGAGAAAGATGGATTAGAGGAAGAGAATGGGATTAAAAGAATCCAGATGGAAGAAGGGGAGACAGACAGGCACACAGTTTAGACACAAAAAACACAGAAACAAACAAGCTAAAATGCATTTGAGACAAGCTAAAATACACAAACTGCATATTAGGGATGCATCCAGATCTGAATACGTTATTCTGGCAAGCACAAATAATGCAATGGAAACAGATATTTCTCCATTATTATTCGATAAAAGTCAGCTCCATGATTACCTCGGTAATAGTTAAAAATGTTGCATCTACCTGGATCAATTTCCACATTAAAATGTCTAAAAATACCAGACATATTGTTGAGTTGTGTACTCAGTCTCTCAAGGATGTGATGTTGCGATCACAACAATAAACGCAAATTCAACCAATCCCCATGAATTCTCCACAACCTTGCAACTTTGTCCAATCACCACAACTCTTCTGCAGATTTCACCAAATATTGTAGCTTCCCATGGGTTCCACCAATCATATGCGTATGTGAGTCATGAGAACTGAAAATAACAGGTTTGTCATTGTTATTGACATTTATCAATGTTCTACAGACTTTTATACAGGTTTGTGCTTGCTGTTTTGACCGAGTTTGAGCTCCAGAAAAAAATTTGCTTCTCTGCTGAATACCCCTCAGGCACACCTCTTCATTTACAAATAAAGCATATTTTGTTAAAGTTTTTGCAGTCCTTTTTGCTAAGGTTAATTAGAACACTCGGGTTGGTGGTGGTTTTATTCTGACCAGAATAAGTTACCTATGATTTCATGAATTACACAAACAAAAGAGGTAATTTTCACTTGCTCCCACAATTGAAATGCAAAATCGCCTAAAGCACAGCAATGTGCATTATATTTTTGTGGAAAACTGCCATGACATCATCATTTTTTTCCACAGCAACAATCCCAAAAAGCATTTGAAATACTGTAGGGGCCGTTAAATGTTTTCATCAATGTTCAAACACAGCAAAATTCATAATTTATCCACGGCAATGGTGCCTTTACAGCTTGCTATTGCTAGCCAGTTGCTATAACTTCAGGTCAGAGAATAAACTAAATGTAATGTGAGCAGAACCGTAATATGACCTTGTCCATGAACATGATTTCTGCCTGAGACATGTCAGACTGATTTTCATTGGCTATGGTGGTTGTTTAAAAGTGAAAACAACAACTCCCATGATCCCACACTTCTACACGACATCATCAAACGACGTATTTTGTCATTGTTTTAGTGTTAGAGCGATCCTGAGCAGCAGAAGTTACCAGCTGTACGCACCTGTTGACTTCATACACAAATCAAAATGTGGGGCGGCATGTCAGAGTAACTGCAGTGCTGGGCAGTAGCGGCGTTACAAGTAGCGGCGTTACTAGTTTAACTACATTTCTCAGTAACGTAGTCGTAACGTCGCTGTTTTCCTCATCAAATAGCTTTTCAGTAGTTAAGCTACTTTAGTGATCAAATAACGCGGTAGCGTCCACAGAAGCTACATTTCCCCACGCATTTCTGAACCTTAAATGCGTCTCTTCCATGTGACGTCACGTACCTGCCCTCCTGCTGGTGCCCGACTGTAGAAAAAAATGCCCGCGAATTGTCGCAGCGGGGCAAGATGGAGCGCGCGCAGCAGGAGACAGTGGCAGAGGAGGGGGCAGAGACGTGTACGTGTCGTGAATCTCCATGGCCAAACCTTAACAAGTTCATGTTACTTATCGAGTCCTCACAGAACAGTTACACGTTCCGGTGTTTACTGTGGAACCCTAAAAAGGAAGCTCCTGTCAACGACGTCCAACACAAATTTAAGGACACACATTCAGGTATTTCCCGAAGTTAACACAACAATCGGTAATCATCACAACTCAGTCAGCAAACACCATCAGCTAACATGGCGCTAGCTAGCAACATGTCCTTTGACAGCAGAAATAAGACTGTGTGTGCGCGCGCGTGTGCGTGTGCATGTGTGTGAAGGGAATTTAGGCAGGAAGAGGTAGGAAAAATAAGAAGACAGGGGAAGCTGAAAAGTATAACTTCGGGTTATGTTACTCAGAAATATTACTTGTGCAGTTTTTTTAAACTTATCTACAGACTTCCTGTTGTGGTCAATTTAAATAAATAATTTGATATTTGTGTAGATGGCTCCTAGTACAAAAGGGGGGTAATAAATATACTACTAAACACAGACAGACAGATACATGGATACTTTATCTTTACTTTAGAAAATAGCTTTGATGTAATTAAGCTATTTTTGTCATTTTATTGTAGCTTAGCTTGCTACATTTCTCTGGTGGGTAGCTTCAGTGTAGTGAAGCTTCATTTAATGTAGAATAACTTGTAGCTTAGTTCACTACATTTTCCAAGTAGCTTGCCCTGCACTGTGTAGCTGCCACTAGCTAATCAGCTCAGTTAGCTGTGCAGCTAACTGCAGTCCGGGGTGAGTAGACCAAATAGTGTGCAGGAGTCCTTTTGCGACTTCATTTAAAAAAATAAAATAAAATACTTGAACCAGTTAACTGATTATTGTCACAGCTTTAAAATAGAACAGATAATTTCGTTGGTTGAACAGATACATATGCAAATACAAATACCTCTACTGCATATTAGTCAATCACTGCTCTGAATCCATTTGAAACATGCTAATGCGTGTATAGCTTAACCTTCAAAGCAATCATAAATGTTGGAGTTAGTGAAATGGGTGATGACTTATTAATTCTGTTCTGAGCAGGGATCAGTGGTGGGGGTTCTGTCTCTTTTACATCTCTCTCACACCCATCTTCACTGTCTCTCTCTCTCTCTCTTTCACACACACACACACACACACACACACACACTGTCAGAAATCTGGATTATGTTAAGAGTAAAATTGTGTAAAGGCATGCCCCCAAAAGCTTTTGAAGTTGGTGCTCTCAGGGCAGAAATCTCATTCTCTGGTTTGCCCCTATCATGCTGACTCCTGCTCTCCTCTCCCTCTCTCTCCATCTCCTCTGATCCAGCCTCGCCCTCCCCCCTCCCTCCGATCCCCCAATTTAATTTTTCCTCCCTCTCTCTAAATTCCAATCAATCTAAGCCTCTGCAGATCCAGTGGTTTATTTCTCGTCTCGCTTCTTCTGTCACCACAAGCCTTGTCCGAGGGCCTGCCTGTTTCTTCTACCTTTGACCTTTATTTATCAATGCGGCTGGCGTTTTTTTTTTTTTTTAACTCTGGTGGAAATCCCTATAGATTAAGTCACAAGACACTGATGTCTCGGATAAAAAAAAAGGGGAAAAAAAGGAAAACTTCCATGGCTGAGCGAACAGACAAACAAACAGCTAAACGAATGTTTGCACAAACAAATGGCTGCCCGGCTGGATTAATGAATGGACATGTAGGGAGAGGGGAGGGAGGGATCGTTGTAGGAATTCATCCATTCGGTTTCTATCCGAGCCCCAAGGCCCTGCTATGTAATTGCTTCATGCATAGTTGATACACTGCATAATCAACCAAATACACTAGATTCTTTCTGTGTTTATGTGGAAGGCTGCACTTGCTTGGTGAAGTTTGGAGTCTGCGGGAGGCGCCTTGTGATGGAAAGGCTCATTCATATCTGAGTGCTCATCTCTCTCCTTTAGAATGGACCGATCCACATGGGACCGGTGAAAGGTATGCTGTCCTGTAGATGAATCAGGACCATGTTGTGTTTTATTCATATAGAACAAAGATGAAATATTCATACCAGAGTGTTGTTGCTATGCTTTCTTCTGTGTCTCTTATCTCCCATGTACACAAATCCTGATTACAAATCAGACGGACTATGGCCGCAAATTGTTTCCCTTCACTTAGGACCGTAAAAACAATGCAAATGGATGGAAGGAGTTCCCACCGGGCGTCAGCAGATTGTGTTCATGCAGCATGCAAATGCATGAAGCATGAAGCTGGTCCAACCGATCTCAACCCAGTATACAGGCAAGCTGAACATGCCGCACTATGTAGAGGGATGGATTTCTGTTCATGGGAGCCTCAGACAAGAGATGCATGCCAAAGACCACCACAAACACACACATTTTCTTCCATACACATAGGCTTTAGATTACATGCCAATATGTAACATTTCCCAGTTAAAATGTCTAAAAACACTTGACATATGTTATATATTTTGTTGAGTTGTGTAGTTACATTAGTGTAAATATTTCCAACTGTTCAAACACAGAGGAATCTGGAATTTATCCAAGGTAATGTCACTTTTATTGCCAGTCGTTGGTAGCTAGTTGCTTTAACTTATGCGAAAACACAGGATATGTTGGATACGTCAGAGAGTGAAGAAGGAGGTCAGTGAATGTGATTAAATAATGTGAAAAAACTGCACTAATAACTGACAAAACTAAAATATTATTCTCAAGCCAGTATACAGGCAAGCTGAACATGCTGTACCATATAGAGGGATTGATTTCTGTTCATGGGAGCCTCGGACGAGACATGCATGCCAAAGACCACCACAAACACACGCATACACGAGATCGCACACATTTTTCTTCCGTACACACAAGCTTGACCAGCAGTTCATACTTACAGGCACCACACACGCAAAGAAACAGCGTGATACGAAATGGTTTGGCTTCATGAGGTGAATGAACAGCAACAGCCCGAGGCAGAAGGACTGACAGGAAGGAAAGCCTTCCTTTTGTATGAGAAAGGTGTGCTCACACTTCTTTTGTGAAGCAGCGGGGACGTGTCAGGGGCAAAGTCCCCATGTCTCCATCTCTAATTGGAGCGTATCCCTCTGCCCTGTCCCTATCACACTATGGTGGAAGCAGGATGCTGTGCTAATGGATAGCCCCCCTGTGGAGTGCTTGTCCTTGATGTGCTGGTTTGACGGTGGCCCACGCTGAGGGTAGACTGCAGATTAGAGGCAAATCAGAAGATTTGTTTGTCCTCTCCAAGCAGGGCGGGACATTCAAGGAGAGAGACCAGCCATGGCTGTGATGGAGTGGGTTGGACCGGCGCGACAGATGTGTGTTAGTGTGACTGATGTGTTCTGGGTGAGCAGGCTGCGCTGGGTCACCGACACCTGGAGAACGAACATAAGCCTGTCCAAGAAACGCACGGGCATACTGATGCCGTGTTTGTTTCGATCAACGTCCAAAAGGCAAACAGCTGAGCCAAAGGTAGCTTTCTGTGATAACACCTTTGGTGAAGATTTAGGGGAAGATAACGATGTTGTAATTACCTGCGCTAAATTGGAACTGTGGATGCTCAATGAGCTATAAACAAGGTTACTCTGGTCCCCTTGGGGTAATTGTTTCAAAAGCCTGCAACAGTCTGGTCCAGTGATGGCGAAATTGGAAGGGGTGGTATCCTGTAATTTCTCAGATCACTGAAGCATGTCCTGTGTATGGGCTCAAACTCAGCCTGATTCGAAATGGAGGCATAACTTTTTGTTCCCTCTTACTGTAAGAGTCAAAGTCATTGGTCTCAATCAGCTTTTAACCCAGAGATGATAGAGGCCTGTGGGTCATTGGGCACCACCTGCACTGCTTTTTACATTTCAGTGACTATGCCAATTCCGGTTACAGAACATTCCTTCAGTCATGGCCACAGCGCTTCTATGAAAATCATGTTGTATTAGAATATGTGCACAGGTGGTTAAATCTACGTTCCACCGGATAGAAATATCTTGGTTGAACAGAAATACACCCCATTTGATGCTTGTTGCAGATGGGCCGTCTGTTAATATTAGCATAATGTAATTCAGAGCACACTCACAGAAATTCAGTAATTCATCACAGCATCAGGCCAAGCTAAATAATGCTGTGGCCCTTGAGCTTTGAAAGGGCGATATGTTTCCCAATATTAGAGCAGATTGACTGTTTACAGCTTAAACAACTGCTGGACTTAATTGTTGAATTTTAATACAAGCGGGCAGCCTTGCATGGGGAGATGTCGTGTCCGTCATGCAGGCTTGACTGCAGGAAAGCTGTGGACGGATGGGTTATCCCTCTGATCTTGCTGGCTTCCTCCTCAGCTCACATCACACCATGTAATGGTGAAATTCACACAGCCACAGCGTGCGCCGCTGTGATCTCCCTCTGATTTCCAGGCCTTCTCTGCATTTTGTCCTTTGCATCTGACTAGCAGGGCTCCCTTTAATGCATGCATCTCTGGCAGAGCCACAGCCAGTTTTTTTATCAAAGTTTGATTATTATACACTTGCCCCCTTTTGAATGTACCGACTGAACACCGGGCCGTCTGTAAGATCGAAAGATGAGAGGAATCACAACAAATGTGCCATGGCAAATTGATGCTGGGAATGTCATTTTTGACTGCTGCATGAGAAAATGTAATATAATGCATCATCGCTGTGTGTGAAAGTCGCAAGGTGTACATAGATTAAAACGCCCACACTGATGGTCACACACACACACACACACACACACACACACACACACACACACACACACACACACACACACACACACACACACACACATCAGGACTGCTTCAGAATGCATGCGTTGCAGGCACTCTGTCTTCTAGACATGCTCCCAGCCATGATTAATAATGTGTTGCTTACATTATTTAGAATCTTTAAACTAGATGCCTCTTTATTAACATGCATATTACATTATCATGTAGGTTCAGGCCACATTAGTGTCATGTAGAGCCATCTTGTTCCCTGTGAATTTAATTAAGCATGTTGTCTTTAGTGTGTGCGTGGGGTTGCTGCAGGCTGCTCGCGGGGACACGATGTCCAGGAAAGTCATCAACATTTTATGTACATCGGACATCCCACAGCACCATCAGATACATACATTAGATGTGTCATTGCTCAGGAGTGGAGAGATAAAGTCTGGAAGGATTGAATGTTTGACTAATTGGAAAGATTGGAGGACAAATCTGGTGACAGAAATGTTCATGATGGCGATCGTCATCCCAGGGAATCAATCACATGATCATGATACTATATTTACTGCATTAAATATCACATGGTGACATTTAGATAGAAGACATAAGGCGATGCTGTGCCTATAAAAGTCATTAAAGGCCCAGTCTCCAATAGTTAGCCCTATAAATTAGAAGGAGTTTTGAATATTAAACTGACGATTTTCACTGGATTATGAAAATGAGCATTTTGTTGGATCCTTAATTAATAATTAAAGAGGTATTGCACACTTAAAGGGTTCAGTTTGAAAGATTAACAGGGATTTATCGGCAGAATGTGGCAGAAATTGAATATAATATTCATAGTTATCTTTTTTTATTAGTGTATAATCACCGGAATTGTTGTATATTCTTTGCCTTAGAATGAACCATTTATATCTACACAGAGTGCAGCTCCTCTTCCACAGAGGCTGTCATCTTACACCATCATGTTTCTACAGTAGCCCAGACTGGACAAAGCAGACACTGGCTTTAGATAGGGTCTCTCATTTTTTCCAGTTTCACAGCCACTAAATCCCACAGATCGGTCCTTTGAACATTTTTTTAAGCTATAAACTAAATTTATTGACTGAACTGTGATGAAACATTTTTGCTGGTAATATATACATTTCAAACCAAATTTATAAAGATTTCATGGGTTGAAAATGGCTCAACACATCATCTATAGTTTTAAATCAGCCCTGAACATTGCAAGGCCAATGCTGATATATAGTCAATGGATTTGGACTTAATTATATTACAAAAAATTATATTAAAAAATGTTAGTGCTGGTGGGGATGGACCAGGTTCCTCTCGTTCACCTGCGACTAACGACCTGATTCATGAATGACTCTTTTGGTTCCATATAGTTAAAAGAATATTATAAATCCATAATGAAACTGACAGAAGGTCCTTACTCTGAGAAAAAAGGTGCCATTACAAATCCATCTGCGACTTCAGCACCTTGGATAGCACCTTGGATGTAGCACAGTTAGGCTGCTGATATTTCAGAGCCATGGTTGGGGTCATAGATTCAGTCAGATAAAGGATTCAGACAGCATCCCTCTCAGCCCTCTGCACACTTTTTAGCATTTTTATACACCGGGTGGAGTTAGACTCGGACCTGGGGGTGAAGTTCCACAGAGAATTATCACCTGATTTGGCTGTTCCTCTCAGGTTTCAGAAGCTTTTAGTGCCTTTTAGCTCATTTTAGCAACTTTCCTGCTTCCACTTGCTACCTGCCCAGCATGAAAGGACTAACAGGTAAAGTTAGTGGTTAGCTGGAGACCATATTGGAGAATTTACCATTTAAAGAGCCAGATATTTTGCTCAGGAGTTGGTGGAGACCAAAACAGAGCTAAAAGGAGAGTGAATATTGGACTTTTGGCTTTTTCAGATATTTTAATGGTGAAAAGTTACATATTATGTCTTTAATTGACTAATTGATCGCCAGTGTTACAAGGATTTATTGAGGAAAGTGCTTAACCATTTGCAACCTATATGCCAATGTTGCTCTGCTCGATGTTTAAATAGGTGACTGTTGGCTAACACTTTCGGCCTGTAAGGTGATAACATGTCAGTGTTGTGATTACAGCTCGTTCCTGTGGACCTATCAATACTGTTTCCATGTCAAAGGAGAGAGATGCTGTCAGGTGTTGTCATATTTTATCTTACAGAGTCCAGCCACTCCTGTTTATCCTGTCACGGTAGCCGACTTTATAACATAATAACGTGGATCAATGTGGTAATGCGATGTGGATCAACCTTGAATTTCATTTACTGCATCTGAGGCCTCATTGTCATGTACATATATTGGCCCTGTCCCTATAACCAACATTTAAAGGGAGGAAGGGTTAGGGAGAGCTTACAATTATGCTATTATTCTCAGTGTGTCCTGTTGGGCTAAATACTTCAAATCCAGCAGAAAAGGCGTGAATTAATCTGGTTGGTTTGAATGGGATAATAAACCCTGTGTAATAAGCATTATATGGGAGTGAGTGGCAGCTTGTCTCTTGGCCTCTAGGTGTGCGTTAGAGAGAAAAAGGAAGAGGGAGACAGAGAGGGAACATATGCGCCTGTGTGTTGATGTGTATGCCCGAGTGTTGTCTGTTTATGTGTTTATGGATTTGTAACTCCGACAGGGCGAGGGGAAGGGGGGGGGGTTACAATTTTGTCTGTTGTGATCCAGTCCCAGCTGTGTCTCATTAACTGCTGTCATTTTAATCCTCTTAGTCAAATCCCATAATTTTGTCCATCAACAAAAACATAAGCAACAGGGCAATGATTAAGCTACCCGGTTTCAGCCATTCAACATGGAAGAAGTCTAGATAGAGTCAACACAAGTTCATTCACACGCGTCCTGATGTTATGTAAAACAATCAGAGGGCCTTTCCTTTAAATTTTCATCGACTGCTTGGTGCAAAGCTAAGTTAATCTGGTTTGGACTCTGCAGAATTCTGGGAGCTGAAAGGATTTGCTGTTTGTAGCTTTACTCTGTTCATCTGCGGATTCTCTGGGGAGGATGAGCAGTTCGGTTACGTTACGTATACCACTCTGGATTCCTGCAGTAAAATTCTAGTTTACCCATGTGAATTTATTTGAAAATGTATGACTGATTCAGTCTCTGCCTCCCCGTGGCCCGACAGTCCTCTCCCCTCAGTGATGAAAGCTATTTTCTTCTTCTTTCCCCACACTGACAGCTGGTGTGTGCTCTTCACCAGCAACACTTCAGCTCAGACCAGCTCTATGTATAGATCGCCGTCATTGAGAAAGCCTATTTCAGCGGCTCTTGCTGCTATGAATATATGTGCAACATTGTGCCGTGCTTTATTTCCAATGCAATTACCTCTTTTCTCTCCAAATGAGTCCAATAATGCTGCAATGCGCAAGCTCTTCAGGGTACATAAAATCCAACTTCTTTCGTGATGAGAAACTCAACATGATTGTCCAAATGTCAAGCTGTCCCCCGAGAGGCATTGTAATGTACACAGAGCTTGTGGTTGGTTTTAATTGTGACATTTATGAGATGTGGGAGAGCAACATTTGTGCTCCCTTTCTCCTGTGCCAAAGCTACCCAGAGGATTCTTTTTTCCATGAGAGTGAATCGTCCATTAATTGTGGGAACAACTGGTGAATCGATCTGTCAGGTAGTATTTTCCCGAGCTGCAAATTAGTTTCCCTGGAAGCTGTTAGACTTGCTATGAGAGGGTTGCAGTATGTCTCTGCCCTGCCCGGTGTATGGTAATACCACAGTGTGTTGCCACAGCTTCCCATGATGCCTATAAAGTTCAAATCAACACATTGCAATTACCATCTATTCCTCAGTGTACAGCTGCCCGTAGTGGCTGCCTCCACCAGGAGAGTTAGGACAAGCTTCACTGCTTTATTCTTCCGTATGTCATCCTGGGCTGAAAAACAAGATTAAATTGGTTCTGCTCAACTATTTGCTGTCAGCTAAAAGTAGATGGTTCAGCCTCAGAGAAAAAGGTATCCTGTGAATCTGCGACCAAACACTCACTCAGACAGACAATGGAGGCGTGCATGCACATATGCATACGGATGCAGATGCACACGCACAACCTCCCGCTCGTAAACAAATAAACCGAAGAAATTCAAAGGCAGATCCAGAATGCACAAAAAAGCTCTCACAGAGAAACGCTTGCACACACTAGTACACAAACATGACAACACACACTGGGTAAACACTCTCACTCACACACACACACAGTAAAACACACAGACCACACAGTCAAACATTAGTGGCGTGTCAGAAGTCTGTCATTTCTTGTTTGGAAGATGTGAAAGCGTAGGCCGGATTTGTGACCTTTGTTGTGACTGTGAGGCGTGTTTCTCCCTCTTTGGAGAAGATGATTAATTTCTGTTATTTACATTACTGCCCTGAAGGCTTCTCAATAGGCCTCACACATTTGTCATTTCCACTGCACTGTTTTTCAAATGGAAATGAAATAGAATGTACAGCCTCCTGGGTCCGCCTCGCCAAGACTCTTTTAAGCAGAGAAGGCACAGGAAAAAACTGTATTTGCTCATAATAAAACAGCCATGTCAACATGGCGCTGGCTGCAGCACAGTGGAAAGTCTTTTGGCTCTAGTAAACAGCAGAATAATCTTGAGGGCTATGAGGTGCTTTGCTCCCACCATTCCCACACTGCTCTTGCTTAATTAGAGCGCTGATTGGATGGGCACAGTCCATAAACCAGCCATAACACTGGTTTAATCCAGCCGCGGATCTGCACTGCTTTTTTAACATTGGTTTATAGCCTGCAGGAAGCATGACATCCCCAGATGTCTGGCTGTGTATTCCCACACCCATGCAGCTTGCACACACATCTTTAGTGAAACACCTAGCGAATTTATGTTCACCCTGTTCTCACTTCCTCTTCCTCCTCTTTTCTAACAGTTCAGGGCTTATTTCTTTCACCTCCTGGGAGCGTGGCGATGGAGTAAAAGAAAAGTGAGAGGAAGAAACAGGGAGTTGAAGGGAAAGTGAGAAAGACTTGAAGGTGTCCTGAGAGCGCTTTTGCTTTATGGAAAACGCTGCGGCTAATCCTCTGAGTGTCACTGCACTCTCCGCATCCTAAATAAGAACCTTTTTTGTGTGGTAAGTACAGACACTTCCCAAGACGTGACTATCTCTGTCACTCCTCCCGCCTCTCCTTACCGTTACTCTCGCAGAAACAAAGTAGAATTGTTGCCTTATGGTTGTATGCATCCGCTAACCAGTCAAGTTGCAGTTTACACCCATGTCTGTCCAGACTCTAATGATGTATGTAGTGAGGACTTTAAAGGAATTTAATAAAAGGTGGTGAGGGTATTTTTTGGCAAAACGGAAGTTATCACTATATTGACATGCCCAATTCCAGTGAATAGTTTTAAATGAGAAACATGCTGTTTTGTATGTTGAAGTACAGAGGACTGACACAGAGCTGAATGATATGATGTCATGGTGAAGCTGACCTTTGACCTTTTGGAAGTAAAATGTCATCACCGCATCATTTCATCTGATTAGATACTTGTGTGAAATTTTGTCATAATCAGTGTCTGAATTTCTCAGTTATGGCCAAAAATGTGTTTTGTGAGGTCACAGCGAACTTGACCTTTGACCACGAAATTCTAATCAGTTCATCATCGAGTCCAAGTGGACTCTTGTGCCAAGTTTGGAGAAATTCCCTCTGAACATTCCTGGGACAGACTTAATGTCTAATCAGTTCATAAATCTAATCGGTTCATCCTTGGGTCCAAGTGGACGTTTGTGGCAAGTTCGAAGAAATTCCGTCAAGGCACTCTTGAGATATCGTGGTCACATCCATAGGAAAGATGGACGGATGGAAGGACAGACAACCACAAAAGATAATGCCTCTGATCATGGCTGTTTTTGGTGAAGAAGCATAACGATCAACTGTGTGAGCTTTGACCACAAAATTCAAATCAGTCCAAGCGGATGTTTGTGCTGAATTGGAAAAAATTCCATCGACGTGCTCCTGAAATGTCGCATTCACAAAAATGGGACAGTTGTGAGGTCACAGTGACCTTTACCTTTGACCGTCAAAATCCAATCAGATCATTCTTGAGTCGAATTGGACACTCGTGCAAAGTTTGAAGAAAATTCCATCAAGGCATTCTTGAGACATCGCATTTACAAGAAATGGGGAGGACAGACAGCCCAAACACATAATGCCACGGTCCATAAAAGCAAGAAATAACACAATCAACTGCATGAGCTCTGCTTCATCATGACCATCATTAACTTTCACACAATTAGGCTTTTTATACTGTTGGAAGACAAGCAGAGGCACAAAGTCACTGTTTTCATCATTAGGGCCTGCTGAGTTTCACTGAAACGCTCTGATTGGAAAACAGCAGCCACTGATGAGCCATAAATGAGTGATGGTCATTTATGCTAATCGAAGCTACACACTACACATACCTCGCTCTATGTTAAACAAACACTTTATTTTCCCAATGAGAAGGGCTGGCATTTGTTCCCTGGGGTTGTATTACTACAGCTGGCCTACAGCTGTGATCATAACTTAACGTCTCCATAATAGGCTTGGCCCTCTAAGCAAGCTGACCTGTTAGGCCGGGGACTGCTTGACGGCGGTAATTACACATGTGAGCCGTTTAAATGAGCATGATTAGCCAGTAACAAGCTGAAAGAGTGAAAGGAGGTGATTAGACAACTGCGTGCTGATTCATCCGCCAGTGGGAGAAACCAAACCACTGCAGGTGAATATTTGTGTGGCTTTATGCGGTAATAGTCGCTCTAACGATGTTTATACTCGTGGTGGTAAGCCCAGACATTACGGGAACCTTAAATTGTAATAAAATGTGGTTTTACTACTCTAAATTAGACAGAAGGCACACCGAGGCACAGTGAAATGGAAGTGCTTTTATGTTGCTGTGTGTGTTCAGGCAGATCAGAAAGTCGAAAATCTATTTAATATCAGCAGTTCAGTTTGGGTCGTTCACCTTGTGTTTATTTCAGTCTCTTGTTTAATTTAACCGCACACTTGTGTTGTCAGCGTAGCCCCTGAGCTACGCTCAAAGCCCCAACATTGCCCTCTGGCCTTTTTTTCCCTTTACAGATAAAGAAACCCCTGGTTCAGCATATCAAAATATTCAAAACATTGCACTTTAATGTGGCAGGTTTATTTATAGAATGAAGGATTTATCATTATTTTAGCATCAAAAGACATGCTGTGCCATTCTACAGCTCGTATGTGCGACTCACCATCATACACTCTTACACATAAAGGCTCCAAAAGGGTTCTTCCTGAAGGACTGACGTTCTACCCAGAACCATGTGCTTTTGAGTAAAACTTATTTTGAAGAAACAGTTTGCCAAGGGTTCTTTGTAATACTTAGGGATCCCATTAAGAACCTCTTTCATTTAAAGAGGCCCTTTTTTTTTTTTAGAGGAAAGAGTTGTTCAAGAATTGTTGGAATCCTCTTTCATTAAGGATTTTTTGTAGCACAATATAAAAAAAGTTATTGGTAGAACCCCCCTGGGTGTGTTCTAGATAAAACCCTTTGAATATATAGAGGTTCTTGTTAGAACCACCTCAGCATATTCTAGATAAAACACTTGGAATATAAAAATATTCTCAGTCGAACCCGAGTGTGTTCTAGATAAAACCCTGGGAACCCCCTGAGTATGTTCTTGTTGACACCCTTGATAGAACCTCAGGAGATGGTTCTGGGTGGAACCATTACACCACAGAAGGGTTTGCTGTAGAACCTCTCATAGGGAATTCTGGTGATACTTTTCACATATGGTTCTAGGTACTGACTTTAGGTAGAACTCCCCGAAAGGGGTCAAAGTGGAACCTTTATAAAAGGCTCTACCAGGAACCAAAAAGGCTTCTTGCGTGGGGACAAGCTATAGAACCCTTTTTTGGTTCTAGTTAGTACCTTTATTTCTAAATTTCTAAAACTGTAAAATCTGACAAGTTGCCCCAGGCACTTTCATTGTGTGTGTGTGTGTGTGTGTGTGTGTGTGTGCATGTGTGTGTGTGTGTGTGTGACTGTTTTTGTGGGATGTCAATAAAGCTCGCTGTAATACAGCTCCAAACATTTTCCATTTAGGTATTCATGAATTCAAACACATACCTTTGCGACTGCTTTTTGCAGCCACTGCACAGTCGCTCCTTAATTAACCATCAAATATACATTAAAACCTTTATTTATTAAGTTTTAACGTCCTTCATCAGATCATTTTAAAGGGACTTGAGTGCATCACAGCAGCCGAACAAAAGAAAAAAAGAGAAAGAGAGAAACATCTCGAAGGCTTTGGGTGACTGATCTGCACTCGACATGGAGGGAACTGAGGGAGTACGACGCCACTGTTTTGTTGCGAATGCGATCAAACGTCGCATTAAGTAGAACATGACACCAAATTAGACTCAGTGATTAGTGGCCTCAGTATAGGTCAGTAATAAAGCCGGACAGTAAACGCTCACAAATGCACATACGCATGCCCAAACACACATCCGATAATGATCCTTCACTCAACTTGAAAAACTTATACAGCAGCCGGCCAGTTCCAGCAGCCATTGCCATTAATAACATATTAACGATGTATGTCTGCTTTGAAATTATAATATTTTTGCAGAGGCTCAATTTGAAATCCATCACGGGTGTGGGGGGCTCATTACTAGTATGTAGCCGAGGAATTATCGGAACAAGGCCCTTCGCTGCCTGTCTGTCATTACAACACTGTCAGATGTGCTTTGGCTAGGGGGGCTGTTAAAGGGAGCACGGGGACTTATCTGCTCAGCTGTAAAATGATTTTCTGTCTCTTCAAGAGATACCGCGAGTGTGTGTGGGGGGGTATCAGTGATCTGAGAGTAATTAAGATATGGGCTCACATCACACAAGGGCTTTGCACGTGGGAGACGAGCAGATAAAATTGAACGTGAAATAGTTGAGTTTAAAGGGGGGACTTTGATTAATTACAAAACTCTCAGAGGATGGTCCACCCCCTTTTAAATTGAACTGCCATCCAATAGCAGCTGCTCCTGAGCTGATGACCTCGACACCTCCCCTTTATCTTTAATAGGCAGGTTATCTCGTTATTCATTGCAGCTCACCCATTCATTTGCTATATTGCTCTTTCTGCAAGACTGAAATACATCATTATCTTTGTATCAAGTGGTTCCATGTAAAGATTTTCTTTAAAGGGTAAGACAATCGTGTGCTCGATGGAATTTCAATTGAGTTTATGACACAAAGCCTATCTGCGCTGGTCTTTTCGCTTTCACTGTGTTCACTCGCCTCGCTAAAGATGCTGATTACAAGATTTCCTCATTAATATCTTACCCTGACTATAGCTGCATATGTCATTCTAAAACCTCCAGAAAAAAGGAATATTTTGACATTTTGACAAGATTGTTACCACTCTTATACGTATCCATTAAATATAAAGCTGCAGCCAACAGTTTGTTAGCTTAGCTTCTGCACAAAGACTGGAAGTAGCTAACAAGACTCTGCACAATGGCAACAAAATCTGCCTTCCAGCACCTCTAAAGTTCACAAAATAATTTGAAAGTATACTGTTTCCACCCAGATGACAATACAGCTACATCAAAGTTGACATCCTGGTAAGAAGAATTCCTGCTTCTTAAGGAAAGTTTTAAAGGAAAGGAGCATGCTTTTTCTAATATCTGCTACATCAATTTTCTTTTAGGGGCAGGGCAAAAAAAAAAATTGAATAAAAGAAAACTGACAATTATCAGTTTATGCCAGAGATTTACTTAAGTTCACGCCAGATGGGCAAATTATTCTGTATTCTTAAAGTAAAATTAAAAATATTCAACACAAAAATACTGTTACAATGTATATATGCCATTATGTTCAAGAATGCATGAAATAAAGTCTCTGAAATGCACCACAAATTTTGGGTTTCGATACCCTATTTTTGAGGTCTCGAGGTTGGCAAGTGTGGGTGCACTGGTGTAGCCAATAATTCAAGTATCGGAAAAGAGGCCTGCCGTCAGTTAGGTTGTGAAAAAATTATCTATCCGCGTGTCGTGATGAAATCAATGGCTACAACACTGCCTACTCCTTTGGCAAAAACAACCGTAATTTTATTTCAGAGAACACTAATCAATTGAGTTACCTCAATCTGTGATATTGTATGACTAGTATGAATCTGAACTAACCCTGTAAAACACTGAGGTCAGAGAGTAACAGAAAAACTGATCAAAGTGGTTGTAGACCTCCAGCTCTTGTGTTCTACAAGATAAAATAACTGCTTTTTGTCATAGAAGTGAACATAGTTTATATGACTACAGTTTCTCGTCGGAAAAGGCTGTGTGACGGCAAGGTAAAGTAGAAAAAAAAAATCAAAATATAGGGCACACTTAAAATTATACAGATTTTTTTAGGTTGGTGAAAATATGTTAACTGCTGACGCTGCCTCCATCATCTACTGTAGGAAATTCACTGACTATAGATAAGTACCTCATGCAAACCCACTAAAAATACCCTTTAAATATGAATCTACAACCAGCTGCTGTTTAGTTTAGCTTAGCATAAAGACTGGAAGACAGGGATAAACAGCTTACATGGCTCTGTATGATGGTAACAAATCTGCCTACCAGCACCTCTGAAGTTCACAAAATAACATTTTATACCTTATTTGATTTTTTTTTTTTTTTTTACAAAAACAGAATTCTTTAAGCAATAATTTTTCATTTCACGGGGGTCACCTGCTGAACTAAGCTATTTTTTTGGGCTCTGAGTAGTTTCCAGGCAACCGGCGGAGACTACAGAAAGTTATTGCTCCCATCCCAGAAACAGTCTGGTGTATAACATTTGTTTCACACTGCAGTTTTTGTATAAATTAAACAAACAGATATAACGTGTTAATTAGCGAGCTTTGGAGGCGCTGGTTTGTTGTAGCCTTATATTAAACAGACAGATATGAGAGTGGTATTGATCCTCTCATCTAAGAGAATAAGTGTATTTCCCAAAATGTCGAACTATTTCTTTAACTCGCTGCTTGAAACATCACCCCCCTCACGCACACACAGTATTTATGTGAAGCCATGTGCATTCATTTGGTCAAACTCTGGATTGCTTGGGCTCAGTTCCCCGCAGAAAATAATTGTTCATTTATAGTCTGGCGAGTTACACAACAAAAGCAGTGGGAAGTGAATGTGGAAATAATGAAATATGCTAAGAGAAGCGGCTCGCACTGGGCTTTCTTATGGATTGATCACCATGTGCCCGTTGTCGCCTCTCTGTCCATATAATTTCCTGTGACTCTGTGCCTCTCTGTGCGCTTTCTAGTAACACAAAAATGATTTTACAACAAAAGCGGCTCAAAGAAGCTTTGGATTAAAGTGCTGATGCTTATCACAGTTTACTGATATGATGTATTTAGAGAAAGGCCCCCCTTCATTTACTCTTCCTCCGAGCTGCGATGCCTATGATTGATAAAACTTTCAAAGGGAGTAAATTGATTTGCCTCCTTCCAGCGGGGTTAATAGGCCGCACTTATATACACCCAACAAAGTGTTCACTTCAGGTTCCAACACGTGTCTCTCTGTACTGTTAGAAATAACAGTTCCAAAATGGTTCTTTGTGTCTGAAGAAATCAATTTTGATTAAAGCATTCAAGCGTTCTTTGTATGATTAAGTGTTCCATTAAGAACTGCTCTTCATGCAAACAACCAGTTCATTAAGGGGTCTTTGTATGTAAAAAAAAAAAAAAGAAGGGTTCTAAGTAGAACCCCCTGGGTGAGTTCTTGTTAGCAGCTGAGGAAGGTGGAAAGGTTCTGGATAGAACCCCCGAGTGGGTTCTAGGTGGAGCCACTACACCATGGAACTTCTCTCTGTAGAACCTCCCATAAGGGGTTATGGGTGAAACCTGTAGCTCTCTTAAAGGGTTACAGGTGGAACTTTTATTAAAATGTTCTACAAGGAGCCAAAAAGGGTTCTACTATGGGGCCAAGCTGAAAAACCCTTTATGTTTCCTTGTATCATAATATAAAGGGTTCTCTGTAGAATCCTCTAGGCCAGCTCTAGATAAAACCCCTCGGAATATAAAAAGGTGATCATAGAAACCCCTGGCTGAGAACACAAAGACAGTGGTAAGGTTCTAGATAGAACTAGATGGTTCTAAGTATAACCCTTTATGTTGGGATCTAGGTATAACTCTCTGAAAGGCTTTCAAGTGGAACCTTTATAAAATGTTCTACCGGGAACCAAAAAGAGATCTCCAATGGGGTCAAGCCAAAAAATCCTGTACCATTATTTTTATCATAATATAAAAGGGTCTTCTGTAGAACCCTCTAGATGGGTTCTAGATAAAACCCCTGGAATATAAAAAGGTTGTCGGTAGAATAAATTCCAGAGAGAGTTCTGGATGGACCCATTACACCATAGCAGCGTTCTCTGTAGAACCTCTCATTGGGGTTTTGGGGTGAAATTTTTCACAGATGGTTCTAGGATCCTATCTAGGATCTAGATAGAACTCTCTGAAAGGGTTCCAAGTAGAATTTTTCTAAAAAGGTTCTACCAGAAACCAGAAAGGGTTTTTTCTCTATATATTCTTTATATTAGGAACCAAAAAGGTTCAGAGGAAAATAGAGAATTCAGTGGTTGCAAAGTTCCCCAAGCCAAGGAACCCTTTATGGTTCTAGTTAGAACCTTTATTTCAAAGAGCGTGGGTCTCTGGACTACATCAATGACAAGTCTTTGTGGTTGCACTGAATATATTTACAGATGGCTGACGATTCCTCCATGTGGGACTAAAGGAATGGATACAAGCGCAGAAAAAGGAAGAAGACATGTGATGGAGGGATACAAATTTTGCAGTCCAGATAAAGGGGAGGTGGAGGAGCCGTGTGCTGCGCCTTCATGATGATATTTCACCCTGAACAAACAAGCTGAGCCTCACAGAGAGAGGAAAGCATCGATCTACCCGGCTCCAATCATAATACATCCACTTTTCCCCAAGTTTACTTTCTGGCATTCTATCAGGACTTTATAAATTATTTTGGGTGACAAATCGATCTGTTGCTTTGCCCCTCGCTCTGCTGAGTGAAGGGAAAATTGTGATTGTGAACAGCGTGCCTGTGTGTGTGTCTGTGCGTGTGTGTGTGTGCTTATGTAAATGTGTCTGCGCGTGTGTGCGTGGAGACGCTTGCGTGAATGTTTGTGTGTCGTCTGCTTTGGAGGCATCATCTGCCATCTGGCCTCAAAGTACAGGGGCCACATGGTGGGAAAGCAAATGTCACTGGTCAGGGCAGCCAATGCCAAGTCCCGACAAATGACGTCAGGAGTAGCCCACACTGTCACTGCCCAAACAAACAACCCTGCCACCGAGTCCGATCCCCTCCTGACCCTTTTGCCTCACTGTTGGTTCCTTGTAATGATGGTGGTGGTGATCTAGGAATTAAAGCTTATCCTAGCGTAGCACTCAGTCACAGACAGCCCCTCTGGAAAAGAGCTGAACGCCTAAAAACAAGTATAATATATCTTTAGGGATTAGACCGAAGTTTAGGGAGTGCAGAGGAAACACTGATGGGTATTTATGGACTGTCATGCCAGTCAGGTCATGTAAAAAGACAACAGAGAGCAGATCCAAAAAATAGATTAAATATCTCCGTCTGTGCCAACCGCATTAAATCCAGTGACATTTAAGTATCAATCAGCTGAATGGTGATGAAATTCTGAACACGATCCAATGAAATGCTACCTCACATCTGCCAAACAAATACTATTCCAATGCAGATGTAGATTAGATAATATTTTTTCTGTGTTGGATTGCAGTCCTGTGCACTCCAACATAACTGTCGTTTAAATCTATGTGCGCCAATTATGGGCAGTGAGGTCTGAATGCGCCGCTTAAAGGGGCAGTTTGCATTTTTTTTAAGTAGGCTTGCATAAGGTAGTTATATTTGAGATGCTAGCGAGTTGATGCACACAGACAAGCTGCTGTGCTCACATAGCCACATCTCCTTTGACTGAGGTCAGATTTGAATTAACGTTGATGATGATGTGCTTAACACACAGTACTATAAACGTAATTAACTTTCTAAGATTAATTAAGGGCTTGTGAATACTAAAAAACATTTCTTTTCTAAAAGTTTTTCTCACTGTCAAGTTGTAGTCGTGTTATATTTATCTTTGATAAAAATGTAAAATTTTATGCCCTCAGTGTTGTGTGAATTTTTCCACATTTCCAACCAGACTTCATAGGCCAAGGCTCAGCAACCTGCAGCTGAATAACAGTTATTTTTTTAACATTTTAATTTTCATTTATCATTGATAGAGACCCAAAGTTATTCTCACATTCTCCAGTTGTAAAAAAAAAAAAGTGTTGCCTACCCACCAAATAAAAAAATGTTTTAATATTTCATCAACTAAAATGTGTGTCGTAGCCTACGCCTACATCTTATCCTCTAAATCAATGGTTCCCAAACAGTGTGCTGAGGCACAGTGATGTGCTGTGGTGTACCTTGGGATTTTGTGACAACCATACATTATTATTGTAATATACAACTATAAAAAAATAGTTAAGGGCATTTAAATAGAATTAATCTTTAATTTACTACTTTTTGGTACTTTTGGGAGTATTTTTCCCACCCACACTCTGAGAACTGTGCTTCTGTTAAAGGTTGTTGTTTAGGTTCATCTTAGAGGCTATTTGGCATGTATACATGACAACAGGTGCGCCTTGAGATATTGGATAGCCCCTCGGTGTGCCTTGGCATCCCTCGGCTAGCTGTGGATGTAAAAAAAAAAATGTCTTAGAGGAAAAGAGAGAATTTAATGGTTGCAAAGGCCACAGAACACGGGAAATGTTGTTGTACCGCTGCCTCAGTCTTTCAGTTTGTTTGTGGTATTGTGTTACTTCTTTCACCTATGGAGTTTGGTTGGTTTGGTTTGGTTTGGTTCTCACTGCTGACCCTGTCCACAGCAGCACTTTGCTTACGCCAGTCCTCCTGCTGCTTCTCCAGACTGGGAACGAGTCGACCGCCATCTACTGTAGATAATACTGTACACTGACTATCGATAAGTTCCTCATACAGCCCCGCTGAAAAAGAAAAAATCTGAACTATCCTGAGCCGAACTTTACAGCCCTTTTCTTCACCGTCACTTCGGTGCACAGACACAGCAGGGACAGAAAGGTTTCAACACTTGCCACAGTTTCATTTCAATTTGGGGCTGCGACTGCACAGACAGTGTGAACCTGTTAAAAGCCTTTTGTTTAGATGTTCACATAGCATCTGCTCAGCACCTCTGCAATGGGGGGATTGTGTTCAACAGATGAGGCGGGCAAACAATGCGATGCCCTTGGAAAAGAATTACTATTTCAATGTCGGTGTGCCAGTTGGGTGCCACGCTGTCTTTGGTTTTTAATTACACACCATGAGATAAACACACATCTGTATTTCTCTGCTTTGCTACAAGGCCAAAAGGAAATGCTACAAGGTTGAACTGATGAGGCAAGGTGAGGGAAAGTATGGTTCAGTTTAGTCTCATGGCCGTGCTTTACATTTTCCTGCTGATGTGCCCGCGTGCAGCGACAGTTAAGGGACTCGCGGCTGATCTTGCAGTGATGTACTGTACTCGAGGAGTTCTCAAAGCCCCAGACACTTGCTGCAGTGTGTGTGCTTTAGCTATAGGCACAAGCACTCACAGTGACAGACACCTCCCTTTCTTTTCTAATCCCTTCTACACCTCTTCACCAGATGACAAGAGCTACTTTCCCTATAGACACAGTGAGAAGGAGCTAGGTGAAAAACAATTAAAAAAGCGCTAGTGGGTGGAACACTTATCCCCATCTCATTGTTTCCCATCCAGAATGTACTGTATATAAATGATAGAATGGTTTAATGAGAAAGACCATATTTAAACAGCAATTTTGTGTTTCTGCCAGCCTCTAATGCTGCTAGTTACGTAGGCTTTAACATATTTGATTGTCTCCCATGTAACAGACTGTGAGGTGGCGAAACTTAAAGGGATAGTTTGGATTATTTGATGTGGGGTTTTATGAGGTACTAGTCAGTGTGTTACCTTTAGTAAAGAATGCAAACCTCACAACAATTTTGAAGGGTGAAAATCAGCCCTGTACCTATCTGCTTAGAGCAGCTGGGGTGGGGTGATTGCAATTTGCCCAGATTATGTGAATTTTAATTACAAGCCAAGAGAAGAAGAAAACTGTTGGCTTTTCGCCACATGTCCTTCGTTACTTTATGCTGCTTACAAGGTTCATCATTAAAAGGTGGGTCAGCTCAATTTATATTACTATTTATAGCACTACAGCGCTAATTTACACCAGGCGAAATTGATGTATGCAGTTCATACCACTTAGCAAGACAGATAGGAGAAACATAAACAAAACCTTCAAAAAGTGCTGTGTTTAGGTGTGAATTATTTCAAAAGTGGAGGCGGCTTCTATTAAGTATGTCTTTAAAATTACATCATTTATTTTAAAGTAATTTACCTCCTGTTTTTTTTTTTCAGAGATGGGGCGGACACATACCCTCCGTCCTCCCTGGGATCTGCGCCCAAGCCTAGAGCAACGCCCCCAGTTAGGAGAAGCAGAGGGGAGCACCAGCACTGAAGCTAAGCGATGTGCTGCTGTGGACAGAGCCAGCAACAAAAGGTATTTTAACCACTTAAAAAATGGTCCGCCTAGAAAAAAAAAATCAATATCAGTTTAAGTGTACACTAAATTTTCACTGCTTTACTTTGCCGCCAGGCGACCTTTTCTGGCTGGAAATCGCTGTTATGTAAGCCACATATCACTCTCTCCAAACGAACCAAAGTCCATATTCAAAACCAGTAATTTTACCTAACAGAACACAGGAACCACTGTTATGCTTTGATTGGTTAGTTTGCTTGTGTTATGACACCTCACATCTCACAGGCCACCAATCCCATAAGTTTGGTGGCAAAAGGACTTTTGGTGGCCCAGATGTAAACTTAGTGAAAAGGCCATTTAATTCAACTTAACACAGGCTTTTCTGCACTGCTTTAACTGTGACGTGTTGTTCACTGTTCCCATGAACTGTGATGAGGTATTTTTTCTCATCTGGTTGTCATTATGTCATTAGATATGTCATATTCTCGCCACTTGAACTCCTGCTTTCATTCACTCCTAAATTTTTGTATAATTTCCTCATAGTTGCCTTTTGTGTGTCTGGTTCTTCTGTAAGGATTGTGTTAGCAGTTTGAGACGGCTTAGTAAACCCATACTTCAGTAGAAATGACATATTGGCAGCTAACCAGCAACAATTACTGTTCACCTCAATGACTATTGGAGGGTTTTTTTTTCAATTTGGTGGCATTTTATGGATAGGACAGCTGAAAATATTATAGGAAAGGGAGAGCCTCAGTAAACAGGGCGCATGTTCTACCAACTGAGCGACCAAGCCACCTCACTGGAGGTAAAGTTACTGATCTTGCCTATGGAGTTTGGTTGGTTTAGAGAGAGTGATATTTGGCTTATAACAGTTGTTTCTCATCAGGAAAGGCTGTTTGATGACAAAGTAAATACACTTAAACTATTATAAATCTCCAATATGGGGGCATACTGACTACCATCTGCAGTAGGTAATACAGTAATACAGTAACAATTACATCCCACTTAAAAAAAATCCAAACTATCCCTTTAATATGCTTTTAATACTATAAGACATATGTAGCGTTACGTGTGCTATGAACCACACATATCCATATGGTCTGTTTGTATCATCCTGACAACCAGCAGTTGTTAAATTACAGATTATGCCAGCAATCCTGAGGCGGATAAAACTAGTCATACAGTCTTCAGCCTCCCCTTCCCTGCAGAACATATCATACACACATGAACACACATATAAATAGCTTCACACATGACTGCATGCATGTGTACACACGCACACAGGCACATGCATGGACACAGGGACTCAGACACAAACACACCAGCTGCCATGTGCAATAAAGAAACAAGAAGACCTACTCTATTTTACACATCCGCAGGGGGTCAATAACTCATTAGAGCCGAGGAAAGGCAGAGGCAGCTGAGGGAGATGACGTGGCGCGGGAGATGGGCTGCGAGGCTGCGGGCTGTTCACCTGAGGATATCAGCATGTCATTGTGCCCAGAGGTCATGAGGACGATTCATGACTTCATTAGCAGCATGTCATAAAACATGCCAGGGTGTTTCCAGGCCTGAAATAGGGTACTACGTGTAATTTTCCCGCTTTATTCGTGCCTAACCTTTTTCTCCCTTTCTGGGATTTTTACTGCTCGTCCTATTGGCTTTTTATTTATTACCCTTTTATCACCTGTCATGAACTTTGCATCTCGTTGAAATGCTCCATAAAAGTAAAGTTTATTATGAGGTTGAACTAGACCTCTGTCCCACTACCAACCCAGAGCAGAGAGCACTGAGCCTATATGATTGTCTTTAAAGGCGTTGTAGGCATTCAAGCAAATATTTGTACTGTACATGAATCATCTTGCTCGTGTGTTATTTCTGGCTCAAACTCACAAAACCGCTCCAATAGCTTCAAATATTTTGAATTTCTCTATTGATGACCCGGATCAAATGGCGGCTGCCCCTTCACTTCTTCCTTAACAAGCCCTGGCACGTCTCCAGTGAAGGGGACTCATCTGTTTAATCATCTCAATCACTGAGCTGGACCTGACTAAATATAGAATACAGAAAACAGGCCGCAGTGTGGGCTGCACTCGTGTACTACAGTGGACAGACTGTTGCTGTCACCATCAAATGCAAAAAAGATGGCTTTGTGTGTGCGTGCTCCCACATGAATGTCTAAAGGACAGTCTGTGTGTGTGTGTTTGTTTTGGGTGCATGCCTTTGCGTTACAACACTGAGCACACTTAAGAACCTGTTTACAAAATGTATCCTGTTACACAACCTAATCCCAGAGGCTTCAGCGTCACTTCAGTGGTACAAGTTCAAAACGTCAGCATCAGGGACTATCTGGCCCGACAGGACAAGAGCCTGATTATGTATTATTTTAACTGGAAGCCACTGCTAACCATAATGTCTGCATGTTTTCCGAGAATTACAGATTTATTGTACATCCACATCAGTGGTTTCCATCTTTGAAGTTGATGTCCATGCAAAAAAATATCAGAAAAATATAACAAAAATGCCGGATGAGTTGTTCAACCTTGTTAAGGACACATGCTAATTACTTGATCCAAACAGTAAATCCATAAACACACAGACGATGTAATTAAATCATCTGCACAGCCCTGTGTCAACACCAATCATCTGAAATGACCTTGGAACTTCTTGGGATGAAGCGTGTTCATAAAGTGTGTCAGCACCTTGGATGACCGTCATTCTGATCACCACAGACCACCACCATACAGTATGACGAGTCCTAAATATTAAAAAAAATATATAAATGCAGCACTTTTGTTTTTGCTTCCATTTTAAATGCAGTGAAGTAAAATATCTAAGACTTCTTCTGTGCACAAATTCAGGTTTATTTATCTCAAAGTTTGTTCGCTGATCTGTTGAAGTCCATGTTAGTGAGCGTTTTTCCATCCACCTGACAGGTGTGGCATGTAGAGATGCTGACAAAACAGCAGGATTATTGCACAGTTGTGTCTTGGACTGGTGACAATAAAAGGTCATTCTAAAATGTGCAGTATTATCTTGAAAAATGAAAATTATTAGGCACTAGACTGAGGCTATTTCACACAGGGCTACAGATGATAAATTTTGTTCCTAGGAGGACAAAGTCGTGACCCACCCTACTTTGCATCCGACTTGCTGGTACTCACTGTCGTGACTGGTTGGGTTGGTTAGATTTAGACATGGAGAGTGACTGGTTATGGTTAGGGTTAAAATATTAGGGAAAGCTAATCAGAGGCAGAGTAGCGCGGGTCATGACTTTGCCCTCCTGGGAAAAAAAATATCATCTGTAGCCAGAGGAGCCTTTTATTGTCACCAGTTCATGGCACACCTGTACAACAATCTTGCTGTTTAATCAGCTTCTCTATGTGCCATTTGTGACTAAATTTGAGATATAAACCTTTTGTGTGCACAGAAGAAGTCTTAGATTTTTGTACTTTATGAAAAACGGGAGCAAAAGCAAAACTGTTGCATTTATATTTTTATATAAATCTGTCAGTATACTGTGATGTTTTTGAAAAGACACAACAAAGGATATTTCTGTGATTTCACTGGTTGATAGATCTTATAATGATTTGGAAAATTTACAAACCAAAGGCAAATGAATATATGAGGCATTGAAGATGAAAAACCCTGTATATTTTCCCTTTATCACACACCAATACTCTTTTTACAACGCAAATGTTCTCTTAGAAATATCTAAATATCAGAACATTTTTGACAAATTGCTTTGCTTTGCTTAAATTACAGGATAAATGCTAAATAACCACTTTGACTGCCTTTTAAATTAAAACACAGTGGCTATCTGTACTCTGACAAGCTTGCAGCTACTCTGGCATCCAGCTCAGCTGGGACGGCTGTGTTTGGTGCCATTTGGCAACCGCTGGAATATTTAAATGCCCTGATGAATACATAGCCCCTGGGCCTGACTGCTCAAACTGAACACTGAGTGTGCTCTGACATGCTCAGCATACACTAATGGGACTTCTGACAGTCCTGTGCATTCATCCTACAAAAACTCAGCATTGTGCCAGGGGGGACCAGAGGCTGAGAGTGAATGGAGTGCACTGGCTGAAGATCTGGGAAATAAAAGGCCACAGGTCTGACTGGTGTGACATCAAATGTCCATCAACAGCCTGTCAAACTGTCCTTGAGCAAGACAGTGGGACACTTTCTACTCACTTGTTGCAAATTAGAGTACAGTCCTTTGGATAAGAGCAGCAGCTGCAGTAGATTTTCTAAAGAGAATGAATCCACACCTCATTTCGGCTGAGTTAATGGTCAAGGAGACCCTGCATTTTCTAGAAGCTCAGCAGCTGTGTGTACTTATGTATGACTGTGAACCCCTGTGTGCTGAGCTGAAGGTGGAAAAGATCTACAGCCAACTGTCTAGAAGTATGGAGTGTTTTTAGCCTTCTTTTCGACATGGGACCAATGGATGCCTCATGTCATCTAGTTTCATATGATACCACACAAATGCATGATTGACTCCAGGCTTACACCTGGCACAGGTAATCATGATATCATAGATACTACATATTTGTTTTTAAGGGGCAACCTATACTCAGTTTAGATGTGGTAACACCCATAGGAGCAGTGTGGACTGTAGAAATTTGGCAAAAAAATTGGGTGTTGGGTACCAACCTGTTATTCAGCTGAAATGCTGAGTATCAAAAAATGCTTTGCCATTCGATACCAAATTTCAATACCTATGGAGTAAATCTCATCAGCGTCAGTGAGTCATTAAGCATGCAGCATGCTTGTACCAAGATATAATAATGCTGGTGATTGGCTTTCTAACAATACACGTCGTGGAGGCTTGTGGGAAATACACAACATTAACATGAGGCCCAGAGATGGGGATCATTGTTTTGTTTTTGTTTTTTTCAACACCAGGTCTATGAAGAAATTCTTCCTTTAAAGTGAGTAAATGTACCACAATGTGTTTTGTAATTTTTTTTTTGTTAAAATGGATTTGGTATCGAAAAAAGTTCATTCAGGAACTAGCATTGTAAAAACGATACTCAGCCCTTGTTAGAGTAGTAGTACCGCAAATACAAATGACATCAGCCTATCCTCTGTGTGAGTGTTTTACTGGAAAGATTGACCCCGAAAAACTTAAAAAAAAGACAACAAGAAAATGTATGATAGTTGTAGACTGACCTTTGAATATTACACAACACCATTTTACCCAGACCACATCACTCTAAAATGTCAAAACTTTGCTTCACACCCTGAAAAAACATGTTCCACTAAATCCATTAAGTTCTACTTTTAATATAGGCCTGCCTCCAAAAATCCCCTCAATAAAATGGACATCAGCCACCACACCACCACAGGTTTTGTCACCGGTGCCCCTTTCAGCACTCATCACTGTAACCTGTACTTTCTTGTCAAGTGGCCCATCTCTCCATACCTGTATTGCTTCATTTAGAAAACTATCAGTGGCAAAACTCCCCCATATCTCCACTCACTACTCATTATCTCCAACATTAACCATGATTTATGCTCTGGCAATTTCATTAACGTGGTCATCCTGAAAGTCTGGGCTTGTTTCTCATTCCAGTTTCTTGCTTCTATTGACTTAAACCAGTTGCAAAAGGAAGCTAAAACTCTGCACCTTCTTTCCATTACCCACCTTTAAAAACGCATTTCAAACAATGGTCTGTGATCACTGCAGCTGCTTCTGAATTACTGATGTTGTATATACTGTATACACTGTGATGTTTTAATTTTGTATGAGATGTTTTCTTGTTTTCTATCTATGTTTTATTGCCTCGTATCGACCTGCCTCCTGTTGCTGCCTCTTGGCCAGGTCGCCATTGTAAATAAGAATTGTTGGTCAGCTGAATTATCAGGTTAAATAAAAGTAAAATAGTGTAAATATATAAATATAGGATGCAGGAGGAATATCGTCTGGTTCGGGTCCTTTTTTAAGTTCGACTGAGTGGACGAACAATAAAACAAGTCGAGAAAGACGTGCGCAGAGACGTGGAAAGCTCGGTTGCTGTCCGTGGTGCTGAAAAGCAAAAACTGGTTCAAACGGCACCAAAAATCTGCTCAAGGCGGAGTGTGAACGTGCTCTTTGTGTGTTAATAACGTGGCTCTGAAGCCTGTTGTGGTCCACGCTGCAGCACATGCTTCACAGCGTGGACCCAGCTGCCTCGCATCCCCCTCGGAGATGCCAGTGTTGTGTTATGGAGCACAAGAGACATTTCATTGATTATGCTTATTTTGGAAAATGTCAGTAGAACAGTGTAGCCCAATGATGTTGACCTTTTAGGCTGTGTAACTCCGTTGGAACAGCATCACAGCACGATGCAATCCAAGAAACAATATTGATCACGATTTGTTGCAGATGTGAAATCCAAAATAAATAAATATAGATATATTGCAATCGATCATAGCATCCTATAAGAGTTATAATACGCAAAACAAACGCTGAGTGGTGTCAGAATGATTATCTTTATGACCTGCATTAGGGATTTTTTAATGGAAAAAAGGAAGAAAACTGGAATTTAATACGGCTACACAGAAAATAAACCACCTTATTCAAGATATTTCATTATATGCATTGAATATACCGTATTGCCCACTCGGGGTAAGTTGAATTGTGAGGCTGCACACACAAACATATGCGTTAACTTGAGGTTTTCGGAGATGCCGCCTACTTAGAGCACCATTACGCATTGATTAGTCCCCCCGGAGTGAAGCAGCAGAGGAATTTCTGGGTGCAGATAGGACCACTCCTCTTCTCTTCTCTCCTCTCCTCTCCTCTCTCTGCATATGATTTTCTCTCCTCTCTCCAACAGTCGGGGCTCGGCGGTGTGAGGAGGGGGGGAGGGTGGTCTTGCAGTCGACGAGGAGAGGAACAGAGCAGGAGTTTATTGAGGAGTAGCTGCAACGGGAGGAAAAACGCATGCAACTGAGAGCACGGTCGGTAACGGGAGGGAGGAAAGAAAAGATCGCGCTCGGACGATCTACCGCTCCGTGCTGAGAAACTGCCGCCTGAATTGTTTAACTTGTTGATGCGACGTTATTCTACTGTTTTTCCTCTATCGTCTGGCTGCGGTGACAGATAGATGGGAGGCGGAATCGCAAGTGTTCTCCTGCGAGGATTTTATTAAACTCGCCGTGGATGCAGTTTAAAGAGCAGCCTTACCTAAGGTGGGTGGTTTTCACTTAGATTCTCATTGAAAGAAAAAACCCCTGCTTATTGATGGGTGACGAAATCCAATTCATATTCTGCCGCAAAGAAGTAGGCTTCCATAACTGAACAGTTACACTGAGGAGAAGGCTTGAGAGTGAGACTCAACAGTGCAATGCGCAGTATCAGTACAACTAAATGGCTTTGTGTGTTTTCTTTAACCATCTCTGTCTGCTCTCCTTCCTGCAGATGCAATTCATCCCCGAGCCGTAGCACTGTGATAACCGGAGCAGCAGGGTTGTATTAAACACTACAGGTCAGCATGGCAGCAGGTGTAGCGGCATGGCTCCCTTTCGCCCGAGCGGCGGCCATAGGATGGATGCCCGTGGCGAGCACCCCGATGCCCATCCCTCCCCAAGACAAGAAGAAAGGCCAGGACGGACTCATCATCCTCAACGTGAGCGGGACCAAGTTTCAGACGTGGCGGACCACTTTGGAGAGGTACCCGGACACTTTGCTGGGCAGCACGGAGAGGGACTTCTTCTTCCACGAGGAGACAAACGAGTACTTTTTCGACCGTGACCCTGACATCTTTAGACATATCCTCAATTTCTACCGCACGGGGAAGCTACACTACCCGCGCCAAGAGTGCATATCTGCGTACGACGAGGAGCTGGCGTTCTTTGGGATCATCCCGGAGATCATCGGGGACTGCTGTTATGAGGAGTACAAGGACCGGAGGCGCGAAAACGCGGAGAGGCTCCAAGACGACGAGGAGATGGACATGAACAATGACGTCACGCCGGTGAACATGACTTACCGGGAGTTCCTGTGGCGCGCTTTTGAAAACCCTCACACCAGCACCTTAGCGCTGGTCTTCTACTATGTCACAGGCTTCTTCATCGCCATATCAGTGATGGCCAACGTGGTGGAGACGGTTCCGTGCGGGACTCTGCCCAACAGGTCTAAGGAGATCTCCTGTGGGGACCGGTACGCGCTGGCTTTCTTTTGTTTGGACACTGCGTGCGTCATGATCTTCACCGTCGAGTATCTGCTTCGGTTGATCGCAGCTCCCAGCCGCTACAAGTTCATGAAAAGTGTGATGAGCGTCATCGACGTGGTGGCCATCATGCCTTACTACATCGGCCTAGTCATGACCGACAATGACCAGGTGAGCGGTGCTTTCGTCACGCTCAGAGTCTTCCGGGTCTTTCGGATTTTCAAGTTCTCCCGGCACTCCGCGGGGCTGCGCATCCTGGGCTACACCTTGAAGAGCTGCGCCTCCGAACTGGGCTTCCTACTCTTCTCCCTCACCATGGCCATCATTATCTTTGCCACGGTCATGTTTTATGCAGAAAAAGGCTCCACAGCCAGCAAGTTCACCAGTATCCCCGCAGCGTTTTGGTACACCATTGTCACCATGACAACACTCGGGTAGGTGGCTGCATTTAAGTCCATAAAACCATTAAAGCTTACACCATAAATCACCGCCTCAACTGGCTTATCGCCTTTGAGAAAAAAAAAAGCCTTATTATAGCAAAACATATACATAACACAAACATAACAAGTCAAACCAAGTCAACTGCTTAAAGGCATGATATGCAAAATTTTCCCTTTAAAAAAAAGGCAGTGTATAGACTCACATAAACACAATCCATTTCAATCATCACTTATGACCCACTGGAAGTGTGAGGAGGTGGCTATATCTGCAGGGAGTCTGTCCTCTGCCAGTATTTTCTTCTTTTCTCATTATTTTGTTGTGTCCAGGACATTTTACCAATGCAAAACGTCAGCATTTGACGTCCTGGGAATGAGACTCAACAAACAACTACTGCATCCTTCTGGTGCACTAATGAGCAGCTCGAACAAATCTTACTGTTTGTACCTTTAAAGCTTTCTCATCTCACCATAAATCACTGCCTCAACTGGCTTATCGCCTTAAAGAAAAAGCCATATTTTAGCAAATCACGTACAAAACAAATCCTCACTTGCTTAAAGGCTTAATGTGCAACATTTTCCCTAAACAAAAAAACCCAATGTATAGACTCATATAAACAAAATCCCTTTCATTCATCACTTATGACCCACTAGAAGTGTGAGGAGGAGGCTGTATCTGCAGAGATCCTGCCTCCTGCCTGTATTTCATTATTTTCTCATAATTTTGCTTTGATCTGGATGCTTTACAAACCCAAAACGTCACCATTTGATGTCTAATCAAATATCTTTCTGGTGCATTTGCAAACAGCTCAGAGAAATCCTACTGATTTTACCTTTAAAGCTTTCTCAGCTCACCATAAATCACCGCTTCAACTGCCTTATTGCCTTTATGAAGCGGCCACAGTTTTTAGCAAAACACAACACAAACAAATCAGCAGGTTAATTTCAATAATCCCATGGTGTTTTTTTTATATTTCTAACTCTCAAAGACTAGTTAAAGCTAGAATCAGTAAGATTTATCCAAGCTATTCATAAACGCACCAGAAAGATAGATAGCTGAGCATTGAGTCTCACTCCCAGGACATCAAATGCTGACGTTTTAGGTTGATAAATCATCCCAAGCAGAGTAAAATAATGAGAAAATAAGGAAATACAGGCAGAGGGCAGGATCTCTGCAGATACAGCCACCACTACACGCCTCTACTGGATCACAAGTGATGATTGAAAGGTATTATGTTCATATGAATCTTTATACTATTATTTTAAGAAATAATTTGCATACTATGCCTTTAATTACAATAATACCATGTATTAATCATCTATTCTTTTATTTCTAATTCTAGAGGAGTAGTTATTTGTCCAAGATATTCTTAAACACACCAGAAAGATAGTTGAATGTTGAGTCTCATTCCCAGGACGTCAAATACTGACGTTTTTTGGTTGGTGAAACATCCTGAGCACAACAAAATAATGAGAAAAATAAGGAAACACGAGCAGAAGGCAGGGTCTCTGCAGATGCACCATCACACAATTATATATCTAATTCTCAAGGAGTCTTAAATTAGCTTGAAGAGCGACACAGAGCCTAATTAGCACAAATGTTCGGCCACTGTTTGGACTAATTGTCATGTGGCCACAGGTGTGCATTTATTGGGCTTATTAACAGCCTCGAGCACTGCTCAGCCAATAAGAGGACTGGAACAAACTGCTTTATAGAGGCGTCTGTGCAGCAGTCCCTGCCTCTCAATGAGCCTGCACCTCACAAATAGCTCTTATCCGAAGGTTAGGCCTCGTCCCTGTCTATTTAGGGTGTTTATTGGATGGAAAAGGTTACCAGTGGACACAAGCATTGTGGCAAATAAACAGACAGTGGATGGGGCTTTTTTATTCCATCTTACAGGAGAGCTGAAAGTGGAAAAAAGGCTCCTAACTGGTCAAGATACTGCTTACCACATTTACAGACCAAACTGAAACACAAGTGATTAAATTAAAGGCAATGTAGGGGAGACCAGGGTAAAATGTAACGTGTTGCATTCATAACTCACAGAGTATTTGAAATACACCAGTAATCTTTTGTGTGTTAATTAATAAAACAACTGACTAATAAAGACAGGCCTATGAAATTAAATTTAATGCAAAAAGTCAGTGTTATCAAATAAAAGTGTAATCAGATTACTGATGTAGTATAAGATGATTTGCAAATGGTTCAGATTCTTTTAGATGTTAGACATTGCATGCATTTAAATCAAAGGTCTGTTTCTATTTTGCAGAAGACTAAGCAGTATTATTTGAACTGAGTTTAAAGTAATTTTACATTTGAGTGACATATGTTTCTTTTTGAAAGGAAAAGTGTGAACAGAGAAAAACAATGTCCTTTCATTGGGTCATATGACTCATGGGTAATTGTGTCCCTGATCTTGCAGTGAAGATAAAGTCTCATATGCAGTCTAGCAACACCTATATTAGCATAGTTTGTTTATGTTAAATTTTGACCAATAACCTAAAGATAAAATTGCCGTAAGTTTAAGTTTGTAGTCACCTAAACTTTGGACTGCAGAAGAAAAATACTGTAGATCCCAAAAATGTACTTTCATACCTCAAACTCAGAGAGAATCCTACTGAGCATGTGCAGAGTAATGTCATCACTCTAAATTCTCTCTTATTGGAGTAACTGAGTGTGTTACAACTGCCCACCGTTACAGTTGCTCCTGGTCTCCCCTAGTTTACAACACGTATAGAGTACACACACTCACTCACTCACTAACACACACACACACAGATTTGCACTCCCTCTGTCTCTCATTCATCCTCTCTCAGCTCCTCTCTTCTTCTCCTTTAACGAGCTACAGTAAATATTTGAATGCTAATTTCATGCTTGTGAACGTCAGCTGTACTATGTGCTGATGTAGCATAAAATAATTAAAAGGAGCTTAAGACGATTACATCAAATTAATTTGTATTGATGAGCGCACTCAGCCGCTCAGCTGCTTATTATTATTATTGTTATTATTATTATTATTAGCACTATTTGCTCCAGCTCAGCATTCAGGGGGCGGTGCGAGGCTTTCCAAGGTGCTGAAAAGTTGTGTCAGTGAGCCGATCGGCTGCCATTTGGCTTTTATCTCCTCACATGAAGAAAGTGAATGCAGCGTTTGGGTTGCCCGCAGCGCGATTACAAGTTCTACAGTTGGAAATAATAATTAGACCGTTTCTAATGTGCGTGTGTAAAAATATCCCGCTTGCTTCTTTATTCACTGCTGCACGTATGAGGCTGAACAGCCACTCAGCCGGTGTTAGTGCTCACGCCCTCCTCTTCACTGCTGCTGACACAGAAATGAGGTCCTGTTGAAATAATGTTGTCTTTTAATTTCAAAGTCATAACATCACAGTTCAAACATTGCAGAACAAATTGCCTCTGGCTTTGTGTACTTGTGTGCATCTGCAGGTGTGTGTGTGTGTGTGTGCGTGTGATTGAGATGTGGAATAATTGTGTGAATATAAAGTTTAGATGCACACTTTTTTGTGTTTTCTTTGGGCTAACTGATACAGGAATGTTATTGGTTCATACAAACAAACTGAACTGTTTGTTGGACTTTTCATGTGTTTGATTTCGATCCATCTTGTTTTTGTCTTCCCTGGTATCTGCATTGATGCAGCTACTCTGCAACTTTGGCTCTGCAGGCAACTTATGTTATTATTAGTACCAGTGCTGAGCAATATATTGATATTATATCAATACTGTGATATTTTACTAGATATTTTATTAGATTTTGGATATCGTTATATTGTGATATTGTGTAAGTGTTGTCTTTTCCTGGTTTTAAAGGCTGTTCTACCTATTCTATTATTTGTCTTTACACTTTTTAGTCATAATAACAACATTACTGATGATTATTTATCAAAAATCTTAATATTTTTTGAAAGTACCAATAGTCTTTGCTACAATATTGTTGTAATATCAACATCGAGGTATTTGGTCAAAATTCTGTGATATTTGAATGATGAATTATGACTGTATAAATTAGTAAATAAATAAATAAAATAAGTAACATGAGTTTATCCAAATGTAATTAGCAGTATGAATGTATCCAAATGTAAGTAGCAAAGTAAATCTATACAAATGTAAGTGGTAACATGAATGTTTCTAAATGTAAGTAGCGCCATGAATATATCCAAATTTAAGTAGCAACATTAATGTTCCCAAATGTAAGTAGCGACACATATGTATCGAAATGTGTAAGTAATGACATAAATATTTCCAAATGCAAGTAGTGACATTGTTTATAAATGTAAGTAGCAACATAAATGTATGAAAATGTAAGGAGCGACATAAATGTTTCCGAATGTAAGTAGCAAAATTAATGTTTCTAAATGCAAGTAGCAACATAAATATATCGAAATGTAAGTAGTGACATAAATGTTTCCAAATGCAAGTAGCAAAATTAATGTTTCCAAATGCAAGTAACAACTTAAATGTTTCCAAATGTAAGTAGCAACATAAATATATCGAAATGTAAGTAGCGACACATATGTATTGAAATGTAAGTAGTGACATAAATGTTTCCAAATGTAAGTAGCAACATGAATATAGTAGAGTAAAAGTAAAGATGTTTCTCTTGAAATCTGCTGGAGTTAGAATAACAGTATGCTGCATTAAAACAACTCTGACAAGTACAATTTCTCAAAAGTTACTTGAGTACATGTAACAGAGTAAATGTAACTTTACTGCCCACCTCTGTATTTGATTTTGTCCATATTGCCTAGCTCTAATGGGTTAGACAATATGGATGGTTTAATATATGACAGTACATCATATTCTACAAGATCAATACTATTTAAGAATTTACAGTTTCCTATTTTAGAGAAAATGTGTAAATCAAGATATATCTTGTGTATCGTGGAATAGTCTAAAACTCTGGAGTGTAAATCACAGTACAATATTCGCTGACATCACAAAGTCTGCCACAGTACGATTTGGTTTAGATTCAATTCAGGGGTCTATGATTGATATCAGACGATATCATATGTCCATTTAACACATTCAGTTACATTTATGTCAGCTCACAAAAAGCAACTAAATTATAATTTGACAATTTTGTGACTGAACTCCTCCAGGAATTACTGACACAAATGGGAGTTTCAAAGTACAGGCCTATCTTAAAGTTGACAGTTTGCACCATTCATATTAGGCTGCCGAACATTTCGTTTCATTCATCCAGAGCAAAGTATCGTTGCACCCCTACTAAAAATGTCAAGATGTTATGTGTAAGTAATATTGCCAGCCCTAATTATTACATTATAATTGTAATTATTATTACTTGTTGTCAGTACCTCTCTATTTGCCCTCATGATTCAGATGACACTGAGTTAGTAGATTTCCTGTCTCCTTAATGGCATACAGAGCTTCCCCCCTGCACTCACTCAATACCAGTCGAACCACCAGTCACCCTCGAAATGACCAATGAGCGCATAATTAGTGATATGCACGATCCAGTGATTGAAGCTGCCACCTCAAATGTAATGCTGCATTGGCCGTGCTTTTCCATTCAGATTCAAAGCACAGATGAAAAGATGAGTTGTGTAAGAGGGTACATTATTTATCTTTGGGGAGCAACAAAGATATTGCTGCATTCAGCTCGGAATCCCCTTTGTGTTGCTTAAGATGGATTTGAAAAAGATGTTCTGCCGTGCGAGAACAAAACTGAAATGTCCTTGATAATGGGGACGTTTCTGTCACTCCATTGTGAGCCGTGACAGCCCGGCTGACAGATTTGCAACCTGAACTGAAGCCTTGCAGTGGTGCAGAATGCTGCAGAGTGGACCACCGGTGGAGAGGCTGAATACCCATCAACTGAAAGACAAAGTCGGCTCCTTCTCATGATCCATCATTGTCCTGAGTTGTGCTTTTAAAATAACACATCTCTCATAGAATCGTACAGTAGAGCTGAATGCAGGTTGTCATCGTCTGCTGAATACACTGAAGTGAGGAAAATATCTGTTGTTGTGCAGTAACCTTCAAATGCTTATCTGATCAGGGGAAATGAGGTATTCTGACGGTTTGTTTCAGGTCTCAGTGTGCAGAAAAATCGATCCACGCCTAACAAATAGTTATTTAAGTCAGATATGAAAGGGGTAGTCTTTTCATTCGGTTGCAAATAAGCTCTAGCAGGGGCGCTACTGGCTGGAACCTCCATTTGAAGCGTTTGATTTGATCCTGATAGTCAATGATGCTTTATGCCTGCATGGTATCATGATGCCTTTCCACTACATATATTTTCAATTTCCCCGACTCGCACCCTGTGGAAGTAAAGACAGTGGCATGCGTGCTCTCCCCTGCTGATGGCCCATTGATTGTGCTTAAGCAGACGTGCAGACATTGGGAGAGCAGGGGCTCCTGTTCAGAGGCACTTGGCAGGCAGCCTGAATGAAAGGGAAGGGTGCCTGGAGACCAGCGGAGAATCAATAGCACTGTGCAGCTGCGTGTCACACCTCTGTGTGTCTACTGCTCTGTGCCACCAAACACAGGACAAGACCCACTTATCCCTCCTTATTTATTGAGCCTAATCTCTGTGGCTGCTTTCGGATTCCCGACAAAGAGGGATCTGCCTTTGTCAGAACGCTCCTGCCAAGATCTTCAAGAATCGGGTGACTGGGTGTAAAATATGAGATTTTTATCTCTGGGATTGTATTTCGCAGTATCTTTCAGAACTGCACTGTGGAGTGAGAGTATAATTGTGCGACTTGATTTAATATTGTTCGTTTACGGCAGCGATAGATTCCAATACAAAGATAGGGCTGCACTTTATTAGCCTGGAATCAGATGTTGCGGTGTTTTCCTGCTCTTGTTTTCTCGAGATGATCCACACAGTCAGGGTGAATTAGCTGCAGAGGGAGTTTTTGGTGCTTCAGATCTTTTAAGTGATTTAAGGTGTAATGGAGTGCACTGCTGAGAGCAGCTGTGAAAATGGTGGAAGTCAAGCGCAACCCACAAGGGAAGAGGAGTGTAGAGGACAGGGTTTAGTCTGGCAGAGGCACACACACGTTCCTCTGGACACAAACAGACATTACCTTTGATAGACAGAACAGGCCTCAGCTTCAGACACAAACATTTTGTCAAACACACACACTTTTCTCCCAATGCTCACATCAATATCCGTCTTTCAGCCACTACCTCTTGGTGAAGCTATAAGGTAGGGCTGCACAGTTAATCTAAATATTATAGAATATCACAATACGATCAAGTGCAATATTCACATTGCAGGAGCTCCAATTTTTGGATAAAGGTGGCAAAAGTATGCACATTATTTACTCAAGCAGAAGTAGAAATACTTGTGTTAAAAAGACTGGTAAAAGTAGAAGAACTGATTCAACTTCTTTACTTAAGTAAAGGTGATTTACGTTGTTTTCTTTTTTTTTTTTTTTACATCTGTTGTGTGTGCACTGATGGACACTGATGCAACATAAAAACCAAGAGAACAAGGCAGTGGAAGACCAGCAACTTCCTTGTTCTGTGCTGTAAAATTACTAACTTAACTTTGGTTAGTTTGGAAAGAGTGATATTTGGCTTCTATAACTGCAGTTTCACATCAGAAGTGAAAATATCCTAAATCTGACATTCATTTAAATTGATATTGACTGTTTTAGGTGACTAAAATACATTTTGTTATTGACCCTGTCCACAGCGATGCATTGCTTAGCTTCCATGCTTTTACTCCTCCTCCCCTCCAAAATAGGGGCGTGCAGGTATCTCATACAACCACACATCAAATAATTAGAACTATCCCTTTAAAATGTAGGGAGTAGTGAGTCAAAGTTGTCAGAAAAATAAAAACCCAAGTGAAGCGCAGATAACCTACCTGAAAACTTGACTTAAGTACAGTCACAAAGTATTCGTAGCTTGTTATTTTCCAGTGTGTGACAAAACAGCATTTTAATGAAGTACTGTGGTGCTGCAGAGATGCCCTGGCCCACAAATCTTGCTCTCCAGACATAAGAAAACATGATTTAAATTTTTTTTCAGTGAGAATGAAAATTGTGCTGCCAAAATATTCATTCCCACTACTAGTGAATCATATCATAATATCTGTAAAAATAATCACAATATGATTTTATTACCACGTCACGCAGCCCTACTAGGAGGAGCGCTCCTTCTAATTACTGATTTGTTGCAACGTTTATTGTGTGCATTGTCCTACGGTGCAGCGAACACGGCTGCTCATTGTAGTTACCCAACAAATGCAGAATTTATCACCATGTCGTTTGTCTGTGCCACCGCTCCACCCACCAAATACGACTGGAAAGGCCTGACAAGTGAGCCCTATAAACCTCTCAGGATAGGATTTATAAGACAGAGGAGGCAAGGTTAACAGACACGAGGGTCACTGTAGGGCCCATAAAGCACCAGAAGTATAACCATTATCATGCTTGCCAGTTTTGACACCTCAACCCCAGGGCAATCAAAGCCTACAATGCAAAGCATTAGTTTCATGGTTGGATGTGGTGCAGAGCAAAAGCTTTTTGAAGTCCAAACCCTTCACTGCATGTCAAATGTAATTGAAATATACAGGAACAATCTGGAGGGCCTTTTACTGTATCTGTACCCAAGAGATAACAAATGCATTCTTGATGATATAGTACTCATGTGGTTGGATAAGTTGCCATGCCCCTGGCAGCCGATGCAGAGGATTTTCACTCTTTTTTTTTTTTTTTTCTTCGACTGAGCAGCGAGAACATTTGGTGTGTTTGATTATGTACCGCAATGGGTGTAATTTTTGTGTTCAGTAGAATACATTACACCACTTGGCATTGTGTATGTTATGCACATTATGAAAATCAGCAATCCATTATGAGCGATGTGATGTATTACTGTGTAGAGCAGAAGTGGCTGATGTGAGATGTGTAGGCTGCCATTAGCCTGTAGGCTCGCAGCGGCCCTCCAGGTGCTTTATTGGGGAGGAGAGGTGATGCTAATATGAGGCTGGTATAATAGTCCTGAAGTGACAGGTGACTTAATGAGGGGAACCTGGCGCTGAGATGTGTTCTGTGCTGAGCTCCTTTCTGCCCATGCAAATGACTGCGAAATGGAGGAGTGAGAGTGAGGGACGGGAAACAGGCAGCCTTCTTCACTGGAGATTAAGATCATTGTGAAAGACAGAATCTGTGGAAAAAAAAAAAGCACAGACGCCTTTTTTCTGCTAAACTGAAAATACGCAAGCCCTTGCATTTTTTTCTTCAGTTCTCTTTGTTTTCATCTCACTGAAACAGTTTCACACTGGCAGCCAGAGATTTAAAAGGGTGTTGTGGAGGTGTGAGTCGAATGATTTGATGATTTTATAGACATTCATATTACAGACTTATTACATCGTTATTAACAGGAAGAAACTTCAAAGACTTTCATTTGCACCTTATATTACATTTTACTGATAGTGTATATATTTTTATTGAGGCAGTGTACATATCCTAACATGACAGATACAAGCACCCAGGTGTCTGTAGCCAAAAATGCTATTTGCACCTGAGTGTAAATAGTCAGTGTGGTGTAACCAAACTGCAACTGAAAACTAAAAATAATAATAAAAACTGTAACTGAAGTACCTCTGATATATAGCTTTACGCTACTGCCAAAAAATTGTAAATAGCCACATTAGCTATCAGGTGTATATAGCCTACCATGGCAGAAACAAGCACTCAGGTGTCTGTTGCCAACGATGCTATTTTCACCCGAGCGTAAAAAACAAATGTGGTGTAATACATGGCAGCGACAAACCATGATCTTTCCCAAACCTAACCAAGGGTATTGTTACCGAAACCAAACCAAGTAGTTTAAATAAATAAAATACCCCTTCACACTACTGTCAAATTGTCTGTAGCCAACAATGCTACAATGATTCAACCAAGCCAGTGTGGCTATTTACACCCTCATGACAGAGACAAATCCAAGATCATTCCCTAAACCTAACCAAGTGGTTTTCTTCCCTTAAACTACATTTTAATGATGAATATATTTTTACTGAGGCAGATGCTATTTGCACCCAGGTGACTGTAGCCAACAATACGTTTTGCACCTGGGGTGTAAATAGCCACATTGGCTAGTTATGGCAGTGACAAACCGTGATCTTCCCCTAAAGCTGACTAAGGAGTTTTGCTGCCTGAACCTAAATAAGCTGCAACTGAAACCTGAAAATAATAATAAAAAACTGTAAGAAGTACCTCAGAGAAAAAAAGCAACAGAGATGCCTTTTTTTTTTTTTTTTTTTTTTGTTGCTAAACTGAAAATACGCAAGCCCCAGCATTTCTTTCTTCAGTTCTCTTTGTTTTCATCTCACTGAAACAGTTTCACAGTGGCAGCTAGAGATTTAAAAGAGTGTCGTGGAGGTGTGTGTTGAAAGATTAACATTTTATAGGCTTTCATATATTACACATTTACTACATCATTATTGACAGGTAGAAACTTCAAAGATTTTCATTTGCACCTTAAAGTACACTTTAATGATGGTGTATATATGTTTTTATTGAATAATACAATGTCAAAAAGAGAATGTGTTTGTGGTCAGTCAACCCTGAACTGAAAAACAGATTGTGGCCAGCTGGTAGGTTGATGTGAGGATACTGTGTGTGTGAACTGACTCTAAAAGCAGGCATGCGTCACTGCGGATGGTCAGATTGATAAATAATCTATATGGCAAGGACAAAATGGCTGTCCCTCCATTTGATTCGATTTCTTTGACAACCCGTCTTCGAGGCAGCGCCAATAACGCTCATTCCACGCGGGGGGATTTCATTAATTCACTTTGAATGTGCTGCATTAAGCAGGGAAATAGACTAGCATGTTCTGCACTTGGGCCTGGGTAACGTAGTGTGAGGACATAAAATATGGCATCAGTGTTTTTTTACACTGCTCAGCATTTTCATCTTCTTTGTGTTGCAAGCAACGTCAAAGATTAATGGAATTTTCCAGAACAAGATTAAAGTTACTCTGAAGGAATGCAGCATCACTGCATTAGGAAATAAGGAGATATGTGAGAAAACACATCACCTCAATTTCATTGTTGTTAGAAAGCATTTGCTCTGCCCGGCTCCACTTCCATCCAATCTAACGGCCCAGAAAGCCTGACCCAGCTCCAGTGAATGAATGAAATGGGGAAATATTGCCCATTAACTGACTATGTCCTGTCTTGAGAGTTGATATGTTGTAAAAGATATCAGATGTAGTGTTCACCGTGAGATCTCTGGATCAAATGGTGTGCAAATGATAAACCCCAACCCCAGCAGCTATCTCTCCCTCTAGTGCTGCATGGCTTATTTACATACTCAGCATTTACATAGAGATGAAAATGGCTTGTCTGGTCATGGAGATTGGTATGCAGACACACATAATGCCTCCTCATCACTTTGTTGGAATGTAAACCAGAATTCAAAGTGGATTCTCTCAGAATTAAATCCGTGCAATAATCATGTCAGGATCAAAATAAATGTGTTATACAAAAAAACTGGACAAGATTTTTGATCGTCAGAATATATGCAGAGCTCCTAAACACTAATCGCTGTGATTGAAATGAATTATTATCATAATCATTATTCTGGCTCTGTTGACAACAGTGCATAATGTTGTAGTTGTTCGCGCTAGAGATTAGCAACACCACAAAATTTGGTTTCAATCCAATACAAAGTAGTACCAGGGCTAGAGTCAGCACTATTGATCCGAGACCTTTCATTATTAAAGGTGGTAATGTGCAGTGATATCATGTGGTCGTGATTTATGAGGTGAATATTATCATCATTAATAGGCTACTTTTGCATTTATGTTCTTCACCGCCAACATTACGCATGTAATGTGCACATTAAAAAACAAGGCAATTGAAGAATCCAGTCATTATTACGAGTGTTAAATCCATTTTTTTTATCCTGTTGATGCAATAACAGATCAATACCCAAAATAAGACTTAGTATTAGATGTGTTAGTAGTATCAAACCTTTAGGAATCAATCCAACTAGGGCTGCAACTAACAATTATTTTCATTACTGATAAATCTTTGATCAAATTCTCCATTAAGTGAGTAGTTGTTGGGCCCATGAAATGTCAAAGAACGATGAAAAATGTTGATCAGTGTTTCCCAAAGCCCAAGGTGACGTCCTCAAATATCTTGTTTGGTCCACATCTTAAAGATATTCAGTCTGCTGTCATAGAGAAGTTAAAAATTAGGACATTTTGTCTTAAAAAAGGAGTCAGAATGATTATATTATGAAAATAGTTGTCGATTAATGTAATAGTTGACATCTTGTTGCAGCTCTAAATCCAAGCATCCTCTACAATGTCTGGGATGTACCTGTGTTGATCCCACTATTTCATGTCAAAATGGCTGCTGTGAAAAAGGTCAGCATTTTTTTTCATTCGCTTGTGTTTCGCTTCCTGGAATATTGTCTTCACTGTGTTCAACCAAGAAACCCCATAAAACCACAAAAGGTTATTTTCACACTGTGGCTTTTGGTTGGATTAACGGACAAGATATAATGTGTTAATTACTGAGCTGTAGAGGTGCTGGTACACAGATTTTGTTACCTTTGATAAGAGCCAGGCACCTTGTTTCTCCCACTCTTTATGCTAAGCTAAGCTAACCAGCTGCCAGCTGTAGTTTTTATATTTACGAGTGTCTAAGGATACAGGGTGTACAGATCGTATGCTGTACAGCACATAAATTCCCTTAAGGGAAATAGTGATTTGTGATATCGGGCTATATAAATAAAACTGACTCGACTTGACTGTACAAACATGAGAGTGGTATCAATCTTCTCAGCTGAGACTGTCACAACAAAAAGAATAACAGCATCAGTAGTTTCAGCTCCAAAACAACATATGTTTCAAGTGACAAAGCCAGTATCAGCTGTGACGGGGGCAAAAGATGAAGTTAGGTGACCTTTATTACAGGCCGACAAAGTCTGTGTAGGTAGAAGGTCAGGGTGGACGGCGGGGTCAACAAAATATTGGACTTTAATTCTTTATTCCAACTGAAAGTTCTTTTTTTAAACCATGACCATGATAACCTTAGAGAATAAGTAAACTTAAGTTTTTTTTGTGCCTAAATCTAATCTGATTTAACCAAAGTGTTATATAATGAAACTGATTTATTTCACAACACTGATTTGTAATAATGTTGTCCTGCCAATAGAGGTGTCAGATCAGAAAACACTTTTATGTGTCATTCTAGAGGGCAAAAACACTGTATTTTGTCATTTTATTTGTTTATTTCATTTCATTTTAACTTGTGAGTCATCTACAATGCAACTCTTGGTAGTTCAAGTGTTGAACTACTCCTTTAAGCAGTGGTGCACTGAGTTCTTCCAGCCGCCGCACTGCTCTCTCATTTCGAAAGGACCTTAATATCATTGTGAAGGTTTTCCTTTATTTTATTGTGTAAACTCAGATCCTTTCATTTCAGTCGGATACAACATTTTTACGTTTTGCAGAAATCCTTTTTATTAAGTTCAAGATCAGCCGCTAAAAGTTTCCTTGGAGAGACAAAGTCACTACCACTCGTTTAAATTCTCATATTCAGGGTTTCACTGTAAGGTCAGAAAAGTAATTATCAGCTCAACACAGTGTTGAAACAACAGAAGAATGCACTGATATGATTTAATTCCCTCACGGTCACATTAGCATTGTGAAAACAGTCGCTGTAATAAACTCTTGAGTTAAACATATGCAAGTCACCGGCCTTGCACTTGTTAATTTTGTGTAAGACGTGAGTTAATCATCATACAGAGAACAGGATTTGTTTCCATGGAGAGCCGTTACGTGTTTTATGTCCATTATGTTTCTATGCGAGAGAAAATAGTAGCACACTTGTAGCTACTATACAAAAGATTATATTCTAATAATTTTCAAACTTTTCAACATGACATTCTTCCTATTATTATTGAAAAACAACTCAATAGAAAGCAACTCTCAAAACAACTCAACAGACATTAAATAGAGGATAAAACACATCAATTACATTCACATCACGGGAGAAGCAGGGAGCGACCTGGTTCATTAGAAACATCTTAGGAAAGATGTTAAATCAGCTGAATTGTACAATATGTCCAATTACACATGTATACAAATAGTTAAATATTAGAAAAGGATGAAACATTTGATCAAAAAATGGTTATTCTCTGTATAAGTATCACAAGAAATAGCAGCAAGAAACGGTCAGTGTCTAGGATACAGCCTTATTGATATATATATATTTCTCAGAAAGACCTGGTATTTTGTTTTAGAGAGAGAGAGAGAGAAAAAAACACCCCTGGCTCGAGCTAGATTCCAAAAAAAGAGACCTCTAGGAATAAACAAGATATCCCACAAGTACAGTTAGAATGAACATGATAGAAATATATTAGAAAAAATGTTAGAAAAACAAAAGTAAATTGGTTAAGGGCAGAAATTGTGCATCTAGGTATTTGGTGATAAACTTTATTTTTAAAAGCATACCAATGTTTTAAATGCAAAAGCATCACTTTTGTCATCAGGAGCAACCGTCTTTAAGAATTAGATCCAAAAAAATTCTCTCTTTTGAACAAGAAAAGGCATTACATCCAAAAACATCTTCATATAAATATCAATAAATAGCTAAAACAGGAGGAAGGGATTATACATTTAATAAATATTGAGTTATGCCAAAATATCCAAAGGGAGAGTCACAAAAGAGTCTACAGTGTCGGTGTTAACGGAGACCAGGCAAAAGATTATTTATGAGGAAAAAACAAAACAAAAGGGAGACTGCAAGGAATGAACACAGTACCCCTCAAATATTTGGAAAATAGTTTAGAAAAAATCTCAATCATTAGAAACAATGTTTTATATAAAAAAAAGACAACTTGTTGTGGAAAATATTTTTTACACAGGGTAAACATTTCCACTAGTAATCATCATTTAAGCCTCTGTTTTCAACAAAATACATCAGTCAAAATCATCCCCTCTTCTAGAAATACCCTGAAGAAGACAACATTCAAAACATTGGTAAATTATTAAAATATTATTCTCTGCGTCGGGGCGACTCGTGTGCAACTTTTTTTCTTCCACAACCTGCACTTTCACTTTCCACTGCTTCTCCCTTCCTACTCATCCTGAAATGTTATGCCTGTCTGAACATCACACCGCTCCCCGCGCCGGCATGTAATGAGTGCTGGTTGAGCGAGAAACAGTTGTTCTTTTATTTTTAGACGCCACTGTCACTATGGTAAACATTCAACTAGCCTTCATTATGCTGCATTTACGAGACCCGAGCCAGCCTTTGCCCCTTCCTTGACCTCGAAATCCAGCTTTGCAGCACAGATGTAGGAACAAAAAGTTATGAGCAAGGTGATGATAGTCCGACCCGTCACTGAGAGGAGTTTGGGAGGGGTTGTATTGCTCTCTGCGCCGATTTTTTTTTTCCTCTCGGGCGCGTGGGACAGCATAGCAAACACAATATCTTGAAACGGTGCCAGCTTTTATAATGCCAGAGTGTGAGTATCCCTCCCCCTGACATTTGTCTCTTTATCAAAAATGCCCCTCAGCCAACAAGCCAACATCTGTGATCAGCCGAGATTCGGAGATTATAGCTAACAGCAATCATCAGTCTGCTGTGTGTGAATGAAACAGAGGAGAATTCAAAAGAGTGATGTAACTTCTGCTGATCTGACACCTAAATCTGAAGAGTGAGAGGATATCACTGTAGATACGGCTTTAAAAAGAAAGTTATGCTGTTTTTAAAGCCTCTCAGCAAAACATGAACCGGGGTGAAATGAGAGAAATCCATTACCTTGACAGTTATCCTAGATTTTAAAGTACCTGCACTTAAATGGTGCATGTGTAGCATACATTTATTTCGTGGTGACTCACTTTCATTGTGTAATAGTGTGTAATGTTAACACCAGCTCCTCTCTTGTATCTCGTGAGAGCGTTGAAATCAATATAGGCTCTCATGTAGCAGAGACAAACAGAAGGCGTTGCTTGTCATCAGTTGCAGAGAGCGCGATGAAACTTTGATGCTCGCACATTAATTGAAACTTGGTTTACAGCCCATTCATAATACCTGAAACGTGAGCGGCTTCGCGGCAAAGTCATGAATATTGATTCAGCCCGTTTGTCAGCTTAAAGCTCTGCTTCACCGTCCACGAACCGTCTCATTTTTGTCAGAGCTGAGAAATCTTGTGCCAGTTTACGGCGCCAGGATACCACAATAAAAGCTCCTCATGATCAATACTGATCCCACTTGAATGGAATCCACAGTGTTTGCTGTAAAGGCAGAATACAGATCTCCCTAAAAGCACGCACAAGTGCTGCGGCGTCGAGTGGAGCTGCCCATACTGGGCACTGTTAACCCAGTTTCATTGTTGAGTCTTTGCCACAGGCTCCATAGATTATTAGTTTCTGTATGCAGTATGAATGATAAGAGGCTATGTCCCATTTCAGTTTAGGTATAAAGAGCTTCCTCCCGTCTGCCTGGCAGGGAGGTCCTGCTGAGATGAGGGATGTCAGCCTGTCACCCTGACGCATGGCAGCTGTTTCCTGCCTGCCCCAGCTTCTATAAATAGCTAAATATATCACCTAATGTAGGCCATTTGGTCAAACAGAAACTAAACAGGGCATGTATTCTGGGTCTATATATTTCTCTTTCACCTCTAACTAATTTCTCATGTAAAAGTGTATCAGTGTCGCCACCACAGTCTTAATATTTTCCTCTTCTTTGACTGTGCAGCGACCGTATATTGCCATTATTTTATGTCAAGTTCACGCCTTAACTGATCTTTCATGCTGATCTAATGCAACTGCGATAGACTTGTTTCAAACAACATGTGGTCACACTTTATTGAAGAGGATGTGCCGTCATTACACTGTCATAAACATGTCATGACACCTGTTAGGAACATGAAGAGTCTTTTTGAATGTATATGGCTGTTGTCTTAAGTGTCATTTTGTCACTTATTTGATTTTTAATGCAAAGTTAACATCGTTTGAGATGTTTTGTTATGACACCTTAGAATTAATCAAGCCAGCAATGTCTTTGTTATGACAACCTGACATTAACCAAGACAAAAAGGTATTTCTAATTATAACTTGACATGCAACAAAACTAGCCAGCTCCAAAGCTAACCGAACTAACTAGCCTGCTACAGACAGCAGTTAGGCTACTTTGGCAACAAGTGAACTAGCTAACTGCTATCTGTCTGTCAGGTAACTCTGTAAACTAAATCACCTCACAACAAGTGTCAAAATCAAATACATTTGACAGTATAATGTCATAATAAAACATGATACTAAATGGTTTCTTTAAGTTTGATCATGCTAGGTTGCCCTGACAAAGACAGTTTGTCTTGGTCAATCTGTCTGATCAACAGATAGAAGTTAGCTTGTTGCTAAAGTAGGCTAACGGGTGTTTGTTGTTATCTGTAGATTGCGTTAATGTTGGTGTAGCTGTATCGTTGTCTGGATAGACTGTAAGGCTTGTATAGGACCTATACACACTGCACAGTGTCAGAAACAGATTGTGATAATGAAAAGGGGAAAAAAGGTGTGGAAAATTTGTCAGAAATTGGGAAAGATACAGGAGAATATTGATCCTGGGAGGAAATGGGAAGTCTCAGCAATGTCATCATGCAGAAACCTTCGTCACGTCATTTTGGAAAAAGTTTTTAGAATGGCTTGGAAAATTTGTTTGTTTGTGTAAACAAGGAACACTACTGAGAAGCTACAGAATGGCATAAAAACCTCAAAATCCACAAAAATAATGTAATCGCCCTTTAATGACAGCAGTCATAAACATTCATAAGGACCAATGGTATCTGAGGGATAGAAAATTAAAAAAAGGGTATAGTTCTTGAAATAAACATAAATATTCTTACATTAGTGCATAGAAATTCCTCCACACATCTCTACATTAATGCTGATGTGCATATGTCAAACATAGCAAAGCAGCATTTATCACAGAAGTGTTGTTTTCTTTGGAGATTGAAGATAATCATTTCTGATGCCATGTAGGAAGAGAAAGGAGAGAATTTGCATTTCTCCATAACAAAGCTATACATTTACCATTTACCAGCAATCATGGCCAGTTTGATAAACCACCAATAGATTTTTTTAGGGATAGATCTTATAAATATATCAGTTATTATTCTGCTATCTATCAACACTGTAAAGATAAGTGCCAGTTGCAGTTATTACAGTTACTATTTCAGGCTTCTGGCTATAATGATAGTGGACACAATAAAGTCTGTTCAATAAAAAGCATAGCTCTGCAGTAACTACCAGCTTGTGAAAATTGCATTGTTTCCTTGTTTTTGTGTATTTTTTTTATGCTGGAAAGATGTTGGCTCTTGTTATGGGGGTACTAAAAATTTCAATCACACATAACTATGTGATGTAATGGAATTACCACAAACTATGGTCTTAAAGAATTACCACAGTGTTAAATCAACACTTCACTGCCACAGTCTCAACAAGCATTGAGCATTAAATCTTCACAAAGGGAAATGGTGATGATGCTTTTATTGTTCCCACCCACTGTAAATTCAGAGCAGTCACATGACAGGTTGAAGGCAGCACATATCAGTGTCTGTCTTTTGTCTGTATTTCAGTGTAATTTAGTATCCCGCAGAGATAAACCATAGTGGGTTTTTCAGGTTTCTGCATAAATAGTAGTGGGTTTTTTTAGCCAGACTAGCAGAGTGACTCTATGAATGGTAATGCCTTTCTGTCAGCTGGGGGCCCATCCGTTTGGTCCAGACTGAAATATCTCAAAACAATTTGATGGATTTCTATTAAGTTAAACAGATATTTGTGGTCTCCTGACTGATGAAGCCTGCTGACTTTGGTGATCCCCTGGCTTTTCCTCTAACTATAATTAAGAGTTGTAATGTAGTATTATCTGGTCGAAATTTTTATTTATCCTGTTTGTGTTATGACTAAATGCCTTCAAAACATAGTAATATTCCTATCAACCTCAGCTCTCTGTTTAGGGCAACTGTTAGCAATTGTGAGCACAATACTATGGCAATCATGGATGTATAACAAGACCTGGATAAGGTAACGCTGCTCAGACTTGCTTCCCATTTTGCCCAGTGGTCACTCATGGTACTGCAGCAAAAGCTTCCATAGATCCAAATTTCTCCATAGACCACCATTAGAAAAGAGACATCTTTAAAACTGTTGACCTGCAAACAATGTCGATTATGTATTCTTAATCCTTGAAGGTTTGAATTTCTAAAACTTTACTCGAGCCAAGAGAAGCAATTTAAGCAATTTTATTTCATCACAATGTAAAGTCTGTCAGCCAGGTGGAAACTCACGGGTGACAGCAGCAGGAGAAACGCTACGGTGCATACTCACTGGGCTGCATACCCCACATTAAACCTGGAAGCTAGCAACTTTTTTGTCGTATGCATCGGGTCAGCAAGTCTCATTGGACTTAATAGGTTAGGTGCGGTATCCAGCTCTACTAATACATCCATGATGCTGATGTTAGCATAACTGTTGATGTAACTGTACAACTAGTCTTAAAATGTTAGGGCCTTCTAATTCCAGCTCAAACATCACATTAGGTGACTTTCACCTTTGACTGCATATTTTACTTTTATGTATTTTCCATTAAGGTAACTGCTACATTAACAGGTACATTAACTACTTTTACTCAGTTCTTCTTAGGTACATTAACTACTCTTACTCAGTTCTTCTTCCACCACTTGGCAGATCTTCTCAAGCTGTAGTTGTGAACATGCAAAATTGAGGACCCTTTCTTTATATATTCAGCTGAGGTAGTTTTTTTTTTTTTTTATGCCCACATGCAGGTAGTAAATACAGACTCCGGGGGGTAAGTCAGGCTAACGGCTAACAAGGTCACAGCAGGTAAGCATAATAAAGTTGAATATAAAAGAGCAAAATGACGAATCATAATCCTATCCTGTCCGTGTCTTCTAGTTGGATTTCATTGACTTGAAAATGGCAGCCGTTTAAAAGCTTTATTCAGAATGGGACATATGATAGCTCCTGCAGATTGATATGTTTGTTTAGGTGTTATTAAAGAGCGAGTTCAGCTCCCATCTAGAGGATTTCCTGCTTTGCGTGTTTCTCTGCAGGCGTCCTACACAGGAGTATTTCAACTGCTTAAGGATTGCATTTCCATGTGGGGATTTTCTCTTCTTTTTCAAGGTATTAGTGGAAAACCGTAAACAGTTGATTATTATTTGTATTTTTCCCCTTAGCCAATTGTCCGTAATCCCTGTGGAGGAGCTTAAGAGTTAGATTTCTGGCATGCATGGCCTTATCTTTACATAACGGCCACAGACAAATGGAGTGTGTCTCTTTTTTGACTAAGCCACGCATTTGGGCCAAAAGGCAAAGACAAGCAAGCGAGATAGCAGAGAAGAAAGCCACCCAGACAGTTAGCTTTAATAAAGGTAGACACTGCAATCAATTTCAGATGCAGCATAGTCTCATTTACTTGCACATACAGACTCAACACACATGACAAACACAGCATTTACATTCTTGCTGTGGTGATGCTAGACTCTCTGGTCCTTGCTGTCCTCTGGAGGTCACAGGGGAATCATGCCTGAGCATCTTGGGAGACAGATCCAGCATCGGCCTCTCTAATGTGACATTCAATTACCTCCAGAGGTGAAGTGGACTCATTCAGATCCAAAAATCAATTTTGCATGGACCTTCCCGCAGTTTGCTCCTCCGGGCTCTTCTGCACAGTTTTGTGCACACATGTTGGTGACAGAAAACAAGCTGCGTTGCCGTCGTTCCAACTCCCATCGTCTTTTCTATGAAACGGCATCCATCAAAGTTAATGGGCTGTAATCATCACCACAAATACACTGTCACACGTCCCACTGCTCGCTCCCGAGTATTCAACTCCCAGTCAATGGGATGTAAAGAGTGACAAGCGTGCAGGAACACAATTTCCCATATCATTAATGGCTCTAAGTGAGAATTGGAAGAGAATCCAAAAAAACTTTGCCATTTTTCAGAATTCAGTCCGTTTGCTCTTCGGGGACTGCAGAGGAGAAACATTCATCAGAGGTGAATGAGACATACAGTCAATACCACTGACACTGTGTTTCAGGCAGCCATCAACGTTGTCATCCTGTGAAATAATTCTTATTAAAATATGTCACTTACCACTGACAGATCTGCTGTGTGGTGGATAGATTAATTTTCCAAGTAGTCAATCCTGCCAGCTTCAAATCAGAGTTCAGCGTTTGCTGGAGATCTACTTATCTCGACACCCTGAGAAATAATTGCGCTAGAACCGCGTAGGATTCTTTGGCTTGTCCCTGTACACTCTAAGAAAGAAAGATGCTAACTAGAACCATAAAGGGTTCTTTTGCTTGGCCCCATTAGAGCAGAACCCTTTTTGATTTGTGGTAGAACCTTTTATCAAGGTTCCACTCGGAATCCTCTCAGGGAGTTCTACCTAGAAACATCTGTGAAAGGTTCCAAAGAAGAACCATTCCATGGTGTAATGAATCCATCCAGACCTCTCTCTGGCAATAAACAATAAACCACCCAGGCGCTCTACTGAGAACCTTTTTATATTCCAAGGGTTTCATCGAGAACCTACCCAGGGGATTCAAAAACCCTTTTATTTTCACAGGGTTTCATCTAGAACCCATGCGGGAGGTTCTGCATGAAACCCTTTTATATTACAATGGTTTCGTCTTGAACCCGCCCAGGGAGTTCAACTGAAAACCCTTTTATGGTACAAAGAACTCTTGATGAAAAGGATTGTTGAAATCCTTGAAGAACTCTTTCTTCCAAAAAGGGTTCAAAAAAAGGTTCTTAATTGAATCCTTAGTTGTACAAAGAAGCCTTGAAATACCCTTTTTAAAACAACAAAGAGTTCTTTAGAAACAAATGACTCTGAGTAGGAAGAATGTAGGAGAACCCTTTTTGGTTCCTGTTTGAACACTTTATAAAGGTTCCTCCTGGGATTCTGCTAAAAATCCAACATAAAAGATTATACCTAAAAATATCTGTGAAGGAGCCACCCGTCTGCGGTGTAATGGTTCCACCCAGAACCCTCTCCCAGAACTTTTTCACCTTGTAAGGGTGCCAACAAGAATCCTTTCATACTGTAAGGGATTATCTAAAACCCACCCAGGGGATTCTACCAAGAACCCTTTTATATTCCAGTGGTTTCATCTAGAACCCACATGAGTTATATTCCAAGAGTTTTATTTAAAACCCATCAGGGGGAACCTTAAAATATACTTTTTATGTGGGTTTCACCTGTAATCCTCTTGTTTTCTGGGGGTTCCACAAAGAACCATATTGTATTCAACAGATGAGGCAAAAAAAAAAAAAAAAAAATACAAGAACACATGAACTCTTTCTTCCAAAAAGGGTTCTTAATGGAATCCTTGGTCTTACAAAGAACCTTTGACAAACCCTCTCTTCTTTACATGCAAATAGTTTTGGGTAGAACCATTTGCCCTTCAGGAAGAACCTCTATGCAGCCCTTATTTCTGAGAGTGTAGGCTGTATGCTGCTGGACTTCTGATTATACATCACACAGGCACACGCACATATACACAGGCTACTCTTTCAGTTTCTGGCATGGCAGCGCGCCAAGAAGACCGTCCCTGATGCATTTGTGTGTTTGATAGGATGTTTTAGCTGTAGCATCCCCAGAAGACAATTTGTAGACCTCAACAGATGGAGGAGTCCAATTAGAAAGCGGGCGAATGAATGGGAGAAATGGGAGACGAACGTTCCAACTCTTCTTCTCTCCCCCAGGACAGACAGCTAATCTTAGAGAACAGGTACGAAAAAACCAACATCACTGCTGTTTTAGAGAGAAACATAAAAAAAAAAAAAGAAATAAAAGCTGGAAAGCAGGCGAAGAAATCGCGCCTGTGATTTGATTTCTTAACACTACACAGTCAAAGAAGAAGGCGTTGAATTTGATACAGCTTGCTCTCACTCCACATCTACAGTATGTATAAATATCTCCTTCTGTTGTCTGATTCTTCAAGGGCAGACGTCCCACAAAGCAATTGCCTTGCCATCAGCCAAGACCAAAAAAAGGAGAAGAAATGAAAAAGTGCTTAAATATAGCAACCCCCTGGGATAGTGGGAGGGAGGGCGTGCTGTAGTGTGATTAAAATGAATAACCTTCATTCAGTCACGATTGTTAACGGTACGTTCGAATGTGCAAAGCTGTCTTCGGAGTGTTAACATCATTATTCATCAGGAGGCCTGTCCCCTGCACTGACAGAGATGCTCAAGGTATAAATAATGGCAGTTGTGTCTTTAAGTGCACTCTTACGAACAAAAGTTCCCAAAGGGTTCTTCCTGAAGGGCAGGGGTTCTACCTGGAACCATTTGCGGTAGAGAGCGAAAGGGTGGTAGAGCAAAAAAGGGTTTTTGCTAGGACCCCCAAGGTGGGTCCCAGATAAATCCCTGGAATATAAAGGTGTTCACTGTAGAACCCCGTCAGTGTGTTCTAGATAAAACTCTTGGAATGTAAAAAGATTTGCAGTAGAATCCCCTGGGTACCTTCTAAATAAAAGCCTTGGATTATAAATAGGTTCTTGGTAGAACACCCTGGTTGGGTTCGAGATAAAACCCTTGGAATGTAAAAGGATTCTCTGTAGAACAACTTGGTTAGGTTAGATGAAACCCTTGGAATATAAAAAGGTTTATAGTAGAACACCCTGGTTGAGTTATAGATAAAACTCTTGGAATATAAAAAGTTTCTCAGTGGAACACCATGGTTGGGTTCTAGATAAAACCCTCGGAATATAAAATGATTCTCTGTAGAACACCCTGGTTGTGTTCTAGATAAAGCCCTTGAAATATAGAAGGCTTTTCAGTAGAACTCTCCAGGTGGGTTCTAGATAAAACCCTTGGAATGTAAAGGAGTTCTTGGTAGGGTGCCCGTGGTGGGATCTTGTTAGCACCCAGGGGTTCTGGGTGTTGGATTCTAGGTAGAGCCCTCTGAAAAGGTTCGAAACTGGAACCTTGATTAAAAAAATATTCTACCAGGAACCAAAAGAGGTTCACTATGGGGTCAAGCTGAAGAACCCTTTAGGTTCTAGTCAGCATCTTTATTTCTAAGAGTGCTCAGATGCTTTCTCCCACAGTGGCCCAGGGTCACTTTAATTCGGGCTGCAGCCTCCCTGCTGTGGGAGCAGCAATAAACCGGTTGATGACTGATAGATTGTGTGGATGCAAGACCAATTTTCATCTGCAAAAATGACCTTTCGGTTTTGTTGTTGTTGTTCCGCCCATGGCCCTGAGTTATTATTTTTCGTGTCATTTTTTGATTTGACAGGAGAAGTCTCGTGGAGTGAAATGGGAAAAGAAATGACGTGACGCGGTGCAGGTGGGGAGATGGTGGATATGGCTGCAGCGGCGAGCTAGCAGCTCACTCTGCCCCAGGGGCCAGTCAGCAGCTGTTAGAAGAGATGCAGCGCTTCCCAATACTTCCCCACAGGTTCTCGCTGGTTCCTGGTACGCGCTGTTATCTAGGCTCACTGCTGTCGCCAGTCTGGCTGCTGTCCACACTCTCTGAGAGAGCGCTCAGTACATTTTTACGCTTCACCACTCTTTCTGTCTCAACCCAACCTCCGCTATTCCCCTCAGTTTCACTCTGAGATTTTGAAGTGTTCCTTTGAACTTGCAGCTGTTTTTTTTAAACGGCTGGAATTTGTACCTTGATGTTTGTTTCAAAGACGCTCTCCGAGGAATTTAAAAAATGCTTCCTTCACCGCTATGACAAATAATCTGAAGTCATTTCTGTCTTGAGTTCTGTATCCCACACGAGGCATTAACGATCCTTCGTGTTTGAACATGAAGCGAACTTGTAGATGAGGGGCTGCAGCTGTTTGGTGTAAAAAGCTGATATAGACATTTTAAAGTTGCAACTCAAACAGAATCTAAAAGTTTTCTGGTGTGGAGCATGAGGAAAATCGATCTTTTCTCAACAACACATATTATCTTGAGACTTTCTCCTTCCTCCAAATTCTAGAAATATGTTCGGCCTGCTGGGGATTTACTTTATTCGCTCGCCTGAAGTCTTTTGTTGTAACATCAACCTGCGCAGACACTGCAGGATGATGCATTAAAAATGAGTCAGTCAATCATTAAATTTCATTCTCGACCTTGGAAATACTGGTCCACCTTAACAACCCCGATTAAAGGCCCACTTAGTGGCTTTTCCAGAGCTTTCAGTCCTACCACACAGTCATCATCACTGCCTTACTGCCCGACAGACTCATATCAATTTAACTGTTATGAGCATCCGCTCCTTATAAGAAACCATATTTCATGGACGCTCCGTCATCCGAACAAGATGCCAACTGTGTATCGCTTCACACAAAGTCCATCGCAGCCCCGTTACACAATCACTTTGTTCATACCCATCAAAACAAGAGCCGCGGATCTGTGTCACTGGTGTTTGATCAGTGCAGTGCTCATATGATCGATTATTCAAATCACAAGCAAGGTTTCAGTTTTGTTTTTATTTTGACATTATTGATAATATACAGTATCTTGAAGATGTTAAAATTGTGATACAGACATGTTAATTATCATACATTTGGCAATACTGAACAGATGGAGTTTGCTCAGTTGTCAGGGAGATGGATCTGTTGACACGTGAGCTCAGAAGTGTTGTCACGATACTGGAATTTCGATATTCAGTAACACTGAGGGTATAAATTTTAGATTTGTATTACAAGATAAGTGTAACAAGGCTATAGCATGACAACAGATATTTATCCGGAGACAAGTTATGACAAGAAGACAGCAGTGAGACTCAGTGAGAGGAGGCGGGGCTATGTAGGCACTGCAGTGACATGTGTGTCAACTTACTGTTGAATACTGCAAAAAATCTGTATTGAAAGTGCTTCAAATTTTCAGTACCAATATTTATCAATATTTGTGACAACTTGAGCTCAGAGAGGAGTTTTGATTTGGAATATTCACTGGTTCCAGCTTGTCAAACGCTGCTATTCTTCTATGATTGAAAATGAAGTTACCTTTTGGTTTTGAGCTGTTGGTGAAAACAGACGTCAGGTTCGGTGAATGGTGGCAGGTATTTTTAATTGTTTTTTGACGTTTGCATTAAATGGTTTAAACAGTTAAGTATTATTGCATTACCAGTTGCAAGCTGCGAGAGATAAATAGACAAAAGAACTGTCAAAACTGAAGCAGAGGCCAAGGTGTCCTGACTTTTAGTCCCTTGTATGGGTTCACTGCATTTACAATTCCCAAAATGCAACTCAAAGTCTGCCCACTTCTTTCAAAATCTTCATTTCTAGTGGAGCTCGGACTTTATGTTAGAAATTTCCAAGACCAAGCTCAGATAACCCTGATAACCCAGATCAGAGGTTATTTTTCAAGATTTAAAGATCCATTGTGTAAAATTTACAGGGATTTACTGGCACAACGTGGCTGAACGGAATATAATATTCATAAGTATGTTTTCATTGTTGTATAATCCTCTGAAAATAAGATTTTTTGTGTTTTTGTTACTGTAGAACAGGAGTTCACAAAGTGTTTCATGTTAAGGACACCCACAATTAGACCACGGATCATTTCTTCACTTGTTGCTCCAACTTCCAAAAAAAGCTATAAAAATGAAAATAGTATATTCTTTCCTGCTGGGGACCCACTACAACAATTTCAGTGACCCTGGTTTGCCAAGTCGTAGGAGAAGTATATATACTGATACTGAAAATAATCAGTAAATTTAGGTATTAATGTCTAATGGTTAAAACTGGCACATTTAAATTAAAAACCATGTAAATGTTTCTTATAGCAGCTCAAAATGTGGTGACACTGTTCTGTGCCTTTAAAAAAAGCTGATTTTTAGATACTGTAGCTCGTGAATGCACACACTGCAAACTCAGAGTTAAGGGGCCATTTGGTGGAGGGAGCTGATATCCAGCGGCTGCTCTGTGTGGAATCGCACATCAAAGTTAATCTTGCACCGTCTGCTCTGGCGCCGCGGAGCACTAATCTGCTGTCAGTGTGATGAGGCTCCTGGACCAGTTCCCCTTTCCAACACACAGGCGCTAATCCGCAAGACCTTTCACGTTTTCCCTCTTCTCCCCATCACCTGAGTGCACAACAAAGGTCACAGGGGTCACTTTGAAATCTCGTGTGATCAATACTAGTTGATCATTTGCATAGGTGCTTATGTCCAGTGCGCACCAGTAAGAGGCCAGTTTGCCCTGTTGTGACCTTGCAGCTTCCTGACTGTGCTTTTTCATGTGGAATAAGAATTTCACACTGCAGAATACAATAAATCAACAATACGGCTAATACTGCTAATGCTATACTCTTATCGCTTCTTTGTTTTTTCTTAATTTTATCATAACTCAGCCATGATGAGACAGAAGAGAAGAGACAGAAAAGGCCAAAAAGTCATTTGTTGCAATAAAAAAAGTTATCAAAAAAAAAAAATTCATCAGTAGTGTTCATTTTGATGTGTGTTTAAAGGGTAATGTAAGCTGTTGTGAAGTAAAAAATAAAACAAAATAGGAATGCACAATATTGGATCCAATATTTCCCAGCTCATTTTGGACAATTACTAACGCCGATGCATATATATGCACATTTTCTTCCCCACCTAATTGCAGACAACATCAATTCTCTCCTGTAGTGGAATTAACATATTATTACTCTTCTCCTGACGGCCCACCTGCAGATGCAGTTATAAAATATAATGCTTTTCAAAATGTTCACATTCACTGGGCAAAATATGAAAACTATTGCTGACAGTTTTATTTTCAGCTGGTGCCGGTTTCTCTTTGTTTTTCACAAATTTGTCATAAACATCGGGATGGCGGCTCTTAAAGGTGAAATATGTAACATCCTAGCATTCCAAAATGGGTACTGCAGTCCTAATTGAAAATATTGAAACAAGTTGTTTCCTCCCACTGCAGGGACACTGTGAACCCAGACAAGTACAAGATGAGCACAACATTATAATATGACACTATAAATCCTGAAAACAAAAGCCCACTGCTCTGAAAGTACAAACTCTGGAGTTTGAGTTCAGTAACTGCCTGCCTTGCTTCTTTCAAGACTCCATTAACATTTTGCTCAATTTAAACATTCTAAATATTTACTCCTTCTAAAAGATTATTTATGATTTCTTGCCACTCATTAACAGACAATCAGCAAACATTTGGTGTTTCTTTTAGTCAAAGTGAATAAATGTGAACCGGGCAGTGTGTGGAATCGCACACTCAAGAAGTTTACATACTGCAGGCATACTTGTGCATAATTAAAGCATCATCTTATCAGCCTGTCATATTTGCAGAAATGTTCATTTTGGGCTGATACTGATGTCTTTATCAGCCGACGCTGATGACATATGCTGATATTATTGTGCACCCCTAAAACAAAAGGCTAAATAAAACAAAGTGGATTACAGGGACTAAGAGGAGAGCTAGCCACGCTTTGAAGTTGGGACGTTTATATCCTGCCGAGCAGTGAGCCCTGGTGCTCTACGTCTGGCTGGACACTGCAGTTAGGGTCCTCGGGTTGCGTAAAGGAACAGTTCACCTAAAAATCAAAAATACATAATTTTCCTATAACCTGTAGTTTTGGAGATATAAGCCGTAGAGATGTCTGCATTCTTTCTCACATATTATGGAAATGGATACTTCTGTATCTCTTGCCAGATGGCAGCAGAAGGGAGAAGTCTGTGTCTGCGATGGGTATTGTCCATGTCTCTGCACCACTGGGGTAGCTTCACTTCAACAGTCTGTACATCACACCAAGCTGTTTGTTTACGCAAGTTGACAATGGTCTTCCTGAATCATGTCCAGAGATGCACAGTAATAAGTAACTGAATAGCCCAGGTTAGTGGGGAGGCCCTGAGACACTCATGAATTGATAACGTTGCCTAATTGTAAGTGCATCCCTGACTCAAGACAATTAACAGTTTTTGTGCAGTTCCAAGTCCTGACTATTTTCTTTATGCCAAACTTCACTAGCTGACCACATCACTGTGCTAGCTAGCTCAGTGGTGCTAACATTACAGCTCAGCTGAGAAGGATGGCGATAACGTTTACATCCTGTGCTGTCACGACCATGAGCCTCTCGCCCACGAGTAGATGCATGCTTCCTTATGCACTGTGAAACAGTTGGCAGGCGCAGGTCGTAGACAGAAAATAGATGCTACATGAAATTGCTTACAACGAGGTCTGTGGATTATCTTGAGTAACGAGGTCATTCTTGCTGGAAAGAGATCTCGCTGTCAGGTTTTTCAGATGTATTTTGTTTGGTGCTTTGAGGACCACAAGCCAAAAGAAGGATTACATGTCTACAGCTGCTATCTCCAAAACTATCTAGATGGATAAACATCACCACCGGCCAGAGGAAATCATTTTTGGATTTGGGGGTGAACTGTCCTTTTAAAGACAACATTGGTGGACACAGTTAGCGACACAGTATTCACACAAACAAGCAGACTAAACAGGGGCCATCACAATTGGCCATTTCAGCGTTTTCACCTTTAACCCCACTGCAGGCCTTCACACATCAGAGGTGCGGGAACTCGCTGCCTGCTCGATCAAAGCTTTCTGTGTTCAAGAAAATGCCACCACTCTCCCCCTCGCATGCCGATTAACCTGTGATGAATACGGAATGAGTTCATTAGCATAATCGCTTGAGTGTCTGATGATTTCATTTTATTATCACGTTCTCTCATAATCCATAGCTCCGGCGCCCCTTCGTGCTTCCAACCCCCTCTTTCATGTTCCTTTGCCCTCCCCATTCAGCCACGAAGCAGTGTAATTGCATTATCAAAGTATTATACTGACGTTGTGGGAATATATTTTTAGCCCCTGGCTTTTCTGGAGTAATGTAATGGGCAGAAATCTAAACATGGAATGACAAATTGGAATTAAAGCAATGTTTGAGTCAGTTTACCTTGGTTTCATCATGCCCCGGCTGATCGAAGACTTGCATCATCCGGACCTCCCCCTGACACTCACAAATTATTATTTGCAGGATAGCATGCTCTTATTTTATGGATCCATGTGGATACTTGACCCTCGTAAATCTTCTATTAATACAGAGCAGCCATTCATCTAGTAATTAAGATAAATTGCCACAAGGATTTGGTCGTAATCATGACGACGAGGAGCTGAAGTAGAGGTGACTTGGCATATAATAGCAGTGAAATAGGGGTGCTTTTTTGCATAGGACAGCAGTTGTTTCTCAAGTGTCAGCAGGTGTAGACCGAGAAACTGAGAGAAGAGCAGAAGAAAAGAAAAATGTCAAGCAGGGCTGTGCTAGCACTGCATGATAATAGAAAAGGAGGAGAAGAGGAAAAAGAGAATGAAGCGTTTCATCTCCAACTCATAGTTAGAGGCAGGCAGGTCCAGGCAGAGGAAGGGTGAGTCAAAGTCAGGAATGGAAGAGCGGTAGAGAGGAAAGCTTTTTATCATCCCTGACTCTTAAGAAGATCTCCCAAATGAGAGAGGGCGTGCATGCTAATGTCAAAGCCGCGGTGATAACTAGCCGCCTGGTTTCGCGGGGTGAGGGTTAAGCTGGGATTTGGAGGGCTGAGGGAATACATGTTTGATATGTGAGCGAGAGAGAGCTGAGGTGCCTTTGCCAGAGCTATACGTGGGGGATTATTCTATATGGTTTATCTGTGTCTGCATGGCTAAAAGAGAGAAATTTCACTGGCCTTTATTGGGACTGTGTAGTTCCTGAGACTCCTGGGTGAACGTTCAGCTGGAAGATCAAAGACACATTGACACTGCTGCATCACAAAGTCTTCATTTACAATGCATTAACACCCACTGGCATGTAGCCATGCATGCTACGACTGTTTCCTTCAACTTCACATGTTAACCTTCAGCCCTACCCACTCTGTCAAATAATGGTGCTAACTAGAACCATAAAGGGTTCCTCGGCTTGTCTCCATTGGAGAATCGTCATCTGTTCCTGGAAGAACCTTTTATAACCTTTGGAAGTCCTTCAGACAGTTTTGCCTAAAATCCAGCAAAAATAGTTGCATCTAGAACCATCTGTGAAAGATATCACCCAGAAGAGATGAGAGGTTCTATAGAGAGCCCTTCAGTGGTGTAATGGTTCTCTGGAACCCACCCAGGGAGCTCCTCCAAGAAACCTTTAAATACCAAAGGTCTGATCTAGAACCCACCCAAAGGGCTGTACTGAGAACCCTTTTATGCAGCAAGGGTTTTATTTCGAACCCATGAAGGGGGGTTTTCTGAGAACCCTTTTGTACTGAAAGTGTTTTTATCTAGAACCCAATCAAGGGGCTCTACAGAGAACCCTTTTACATTATGGTACAGAGAACTGTTGATGAAAAAGCTCCTGAAGTATTTCAACAATCCTTGCAGAACTATTTCTTCTAAAAGGGGTTCTTTGGATGAAAAGGGTTCTTAATGGAAACTTTAATCTAACAAAGAATGCTTCACGACCCCTTTCTTCTCTTCAGAAGCAAATGACTCTGGGTAGAACCTCAGCCCTTCAGGAAGAACCTTTCTTTAACTCTTATTTCTAAGAGTGTAGCCTTTCCCTTTCACCCGTCTGCAGAGACTGGATCTCAGCTGGATTGTGGAAAGAATACAAAACAATCTCTCACATCAACTCCACACTTCATTTTACTGCATCTCAACATCCAGTCGGAGCGACGTAGTCTGTGCATTTTCGCCCGCAGACTCGGTGATGTTCACCTATCTCAAAGTTGTCCTTCCCTGTAGCTATTGTTCGCAGTTACTCATACTCGAGTGCTCTGTTTTTCCTACCACACGCATTACACCAGGCAGTGCGGTCCTCCGGCTCCCTCCTATCTCTGCTTCCCCATCTCCCCATTATGTTGTGTAGTTCTGCCAGCCTCTCCTTCTCTCCCTTATCACCTGCAGTGAAAATCTAACGGGCTAATCCCAGCGCCTGTGGGATTCCCCCTTCTATAATGATGTATATCTGAGGGATAGCATCAGAGCAGAGTCCTATCAGCCCACACACTCTTAATCCCATCAGTCTTTGGTGTCCAAGCCCAGGAGAGGCAACGTTTTGGATGTTGTGTGCTCCCGGGCTGTAGCCAGAGATGCAGTGCAGAACATCAGCAATGATACGTGGTGTTTAGGGATCATGTTGGAGATCGTGTTCATTTATTGTGCTTCTGATTCTTCAAACCTTGTGGTGTGTCTCCCCCAAGGATTGCAATGCAGTGGTTCATGCTGCATTGAGAAAATCTTGCAGGCCATCAGTCTCTCTGAGGTTTTATTTCACAGTCTGTTTGTGGTGGAAATGGATATATACAGATTATGCTTAATATTTCAATGTACTGACCAAAACACAAAACAGATTTACATTTGGTCCATCAATAATATAAATGTATTGTACACAAGAGAGAGGTTTATTTTATTCAACTAGATTTTCTTACACTTGTTTGTCTGTGAATGCAGCAGTCTGTGTTTGCTGCATTTCTCTCTTCTCACTCAGTGGTCAGACTCACGATGCCTATCGGCACAGAAGAGAACGATCTTATAGCCTTTCCTTTCTTGTTTTTACGAACTAAATTTTTTATGAGGTCTCTGACATAACCACCCTCAAGACCTATCCTGCAGTACTCCATAAATCTTGCGCTCTTCACAAAATACACCCCAGAAAAATTTATATCTTCTTGTCACTCATGTTAGTATGCCTCCATGACATGCAGGCACTATAATCCATTTTCTTGAGATTCTGAATTCATAGTTGTATGAGCATGATGGAGTTCAGGAGGGAAAATTACATTTTTTTTGGTACATCTATTATTTAACTGTCAGCAAGGATGAATATTGTGCTCTTTCAGCCTTGTGGAGAAGGTACAGAGAGCCGTATTGTCGCGGAGCATTGCTCCATTTGCTCCTTGTCATGACTTGTAAAAAATGGGGGCTTTTCGCGGTTGGTCAGCGCGAGGCTTCATCACCTCCATGTCATGTTCTCAGATAAGATTTTAATGTTGTGTCCACTCTGACACTCCTTGATCCCCCGCCGTGGCTTTACATTTCACATCACGGCCGCAGGAGATGTCACCGGTGTAAGGCGATCTGATACTTCCCGACCTTGCCGCTGTCCCTGCGCAGTTTTAATGCCTCCTCTCTGTCATTATCAACTTTTGATTGGTACAGTCAGTGACAGTATCGGAGTTTCAGGATAATTGACAGGTTTTGGTCTCACAGGTTTGGAGGGCTTGTCTGTGCTGTAGGAACCATTGAACTGTGAAACTGAGCGAGTGAATTACCCCAGGAAGCACTGATAGGGAGCTGGTGGGTGCGCGATGGGATGGTTGGTGAAGGTCAAACAGAAAATCATGCATTCACAGAATTATGAGAGCCACGCTGAGGAGGACACGCGATGCATGTTTGGAATTTACCAGTCTCATCTTTTTGAAATGATAAAAAATGCTAATTCTGTGTCAGACTAAAAAGCAGTTGACCTTGACATTTTTCCCTCAATTAAGTGCTTTTTTCCAACCGAATGTCTTCTTTTAGCATCTCAAAGAGCATTTCATAATAAGTTCACTGTGACTCAACACGCACAACAGATGCCAATGAGTCCAATGAATGTGTCTCCCGGCAATTTCCCCCCACTCGCACATAATAAGAGACAAACGCCTGGAGGGGTGCGAAGCTAAACTAATCTCATGGAAGAAGAAGGTGAGATTGAAATTAATTTCAGATTATCAGATTGCAGGCCTCCTCTGTAATTATTGGCATGAAACAACGGGGATAGATGGTGCATGAGATAGGACAGTGTGCTTAATTCATCTTGATTCTAATCAGCTGATGAATCAAAATGTTTAATGTATTAATCAAATTAGTTTCATTCCGTTGCCTCTCATTGAAGTATCAAAGTTGGGGTACATCAAAGTGCAGTTTGATGAGATTCAATGTCTTTACCATGACAGATTTAATAAGATGGGACCACATAGTCCAGCAGCTCCATGGTCTTCATCACAGGATTCTTTCTTCATCGTAACACCTTGACCTTGATCGCTCGCATCAGTGGAATCAAATGCTGTCTGTGAGGCCATTTGAACATCACAGACGGTGGTCAGCACACTCCCAGTTTGTAGGAGCAGCAGGCGTACTGGGTTTGGAAGCTAAGCAATGTACTGCTGTGGACGGGGTCAGCAGCAGAAAAACACCTTTTTAGTGCTGACATCATGATTACATCATGGTGTTAGCTGGAGGCAAAATGAGGGAAAAACTGTAAGGAGACCTAAATCAGTAGTGGGCCACATAACCAGGCAAAAATGTCATGTTGCTGTGTTGTTAGGTGCCAGAATGAGTAATAGAGACAGTAGTAATGGCTCAAAACTGACGTTTTATCGATTTCCAGCTGCCTCTGCTCATCCAAAAGACAACTATGGGTTAAACAAGATAAGATGAAAGCTATTTTCCTCATTACACAAAAAATACAACCAATCAACTTCTGCATTCAAGTTTTTCTCTTTTACCTCACTAAGACAAGCTTTAATTGCTTGTTAACTCTGTAAAACGCACTTCATTTAAACTCCACACAATAAAACTCACCAAAACCATCTCGGTTAGACTTTCCACTGTTCCCTTGTAATCACCAACTCTGAATTGGTCAAAATAAATCCTTAATTCACTGCGTTAGATGTGTCTGCCTCGACAGGCTGTTTTTCTTTTTACTCGTCCTCCAGCTCAGTGGGTGTGTCCTGTGCCACTGGGTGTGTCACGGAGCAGCACCTGTCACTCATTCAACCATTAACTTAAAAAATATAATAAAAAAAAAATAAACAAAACTTGCTCAGCCATTCACAGATAGACGATATATTCACCCAATCGCCCCATCCTATGGCAACTGTAGAAAGATGGTCCATCCAATTCAAGTAACAGTCACAGTCAGAAAAGCAATGATTTTCTTCATCCACTGTTCAAAACAAGCCAAAAAAACTTTAGAAATTGTTTTGCCTCCACCCAAGCTCCGCCCACAAAAAAAGAACAGGGGTCTACATACTACACATACTAACAGTAATTTTACCTTGCAGAACACGAGAGTTGCTCGTCTGCTCGTTGCATCCATTAGTTAGGCAGTTTCTCCACACATCAGAGACACACAATAACACAAACAAACTGACAGACTGAGGCTTTTTTTATTTTTCGTCTGGCTGGTTTGGAGAAAGTTGGCTTATATATTGTTTGTTTACGGTCTAAAACAATCTGATGGCTAAGTAAAGCAGCAAAAAATATTCTAAATATAGCGTACACTTAAAATATTCTAAATATAGTGTACAATTGAAGTGATGTTTATTTTGACCTTTGATGCTGACCTTGTCTACAGTGCCAAACTGGGGTTGTGCCATCCGCTATCTACTGTAGGTAATACACTGACTATGGATAAGAGCCTCTTATAACCACACTTCAGAAATACCCCTTTAACCTCACAAACTCTGTCTGTATTGTCTAGTTTTGTAGCGAACTGAGCAGTAAAAGTTGCACTTCACTACAGTCACTTCTGCAGTTAGTTTCACGGTAAAAACCCAGGAAGTGGAAGCTAGAAGTAGCATGACAGAGGTGCCAGTGGATGATTGGATTTTAACGCTGTTGACAAAGCCCTCTCAGCCGAAAGATCTGCCACAATCCTTCTTGGATCCTAATTGTCAGCACTGCTAAGCTGTTGGCGGTGATCTCTGCTGGCATTTCAGTCAGTTGGTGGGACAGCAGGACTTACTTTAGACCTCTATGATTACATCAGAAACTTGAGCCTGCTCTCATTTAAGAGGTTTTTTTTTTTTATGTAAGTGTTGCTTTTCTCCTGCCAACCCCCAAACATGTTAATAGCTTGTGGCGCGCAGCAGTGCAAATGACCAGAAAAGGTCAGGATTTTTACAATTTAAGCTCATTTTACCCAAATAGATTTATTTTCATTTCGATTGATTTAAGACTGAAAGACCTGCCCTGCCTCTGAGAAGAGAAATAAACAAATGACGTGTCTGTAAAGTCATCCAGATATCTTGTTTGGTTTTTTTTTTTCTCGCTTCCCACTAACCAGATGGCAGTCAGATTTCAGACACAGGGTTCTGGAAGACAATCAAGGAACAAGATTGCTTTTTTAGGAAGGGGGGATTGGTTTAACTAGATGTCAAATTAAAGGCCTTTTCACACACACTCACACGCACGGTCACGCACAAACCCATGTTCGCATGACTGCCTGTGTGTGTTTCTGTGTGTCCAGGCGTGTTTTTAGGTGTCAGCGCTCACTGTGCGGCGGTGAGGTCATGTACAGAAATCTGTCTCAGAGCACCCCCTGATGGAACACCGCACCGCTTTTAAGGTCACCCGCACAAACTCTGCCACGCAGGTTGATACAGGGACTCATGAATGTTTGATTGGTCTATTATCCGGGCCGGGCGGGGACATTCATCCCCCGCTTCTGGAATTCAAATATTCCTTTTAGTCTGACATTTCTCCTACAACCATCTGAGGCGAACCCCCAGTTTCACTCTCACTCACCGCGCCGAGCTTCATCTGCAATGCTGTCATCTCACTGTAGGACAATTCTACAGAATGCGCTGTTTTTAAGAGCGCTGCGAGTGTGAACGCAGTATGGTTTCAGGTGGGTGGAACTGGGGAATTGATACTCAGTCATTCCGACACTCCTCTTCCTCCTCTGCAGGGTGGATAAGGATCTGGCCATCCATCTTCGTGTCTCACCCATGTCAGCTCGGGGTAGCAAACGTGGGTACCTGGTAGTCGGAGACAACAAGAACAAAGCAGGAACATTACTTTAATCTCTCGCCGCTGTTAATTCCTACCTCTGCCGTCATGCAGGAGGCAGAGCTTTGTGTATCTCAGCTTCCCCCTTATGAACAATCCATCACTGTTAGTGCTTCTCTCCAGAGTGCGCTTGCTCCTTCCTTTTTTCACCTGCTCACTTTGCTTTCAAAAGACAACGCTCGCTGAAAGCACTGCAATACAATGTATTCCACAGATGACTGTTCAGACTTATTTACACATCCAGCAGCATCTTGACACCCCTCCCATCGGAGTATATCACACGTGAGCAGCCGCATTTATGTGAGGGAAAGCTGCCCTGCATTTTTTATGTGGATCTCTTAATAGGCTTTCAACAGTACATCCGGAATCTATAATTGACACCTGCTGTCAGGCTTCGTCGGTGATTACATAGGAAAATGACTTGACCTGTAATGAACTGTAAAACTAATGACATCTGTGTGAGATTACTCAACTTGAAAGCAAACTGTTGTACATGAAGTCCCATCAAGCGTGATATTAAAATGTCCACTTTTACATCTTTTCCGCCCAATCTCTGTAAAAGCCCAGGCTGTTGGGCCCAACGTGATGGAAACCTGAGGCTAATGACTCAAGCAGACGGCCGTGGGCATTAGACAACTTCATTTATGAAATAGTCAACCTCCCGTGTAGCGATACATTCACATTACCCTGCCTCACTTGAGAGACGCACGGCTGTCACAGCCACTGAGCAATGCTGATGTCCTTTCCTACCTGCATTCATCTTACTCTCAGGAGGTAATGGTCTTCTCAGGTCATTTGCGCATTAGGGTCTCGATCATTCATCTCACCCACCTGCAATCCTGTGGATTGCCGGTCCTCCGCGGTACGTCGAGAAAGATGTTTGGAAAAGACAAGGGAAAACATACATGCTCCAAATCATTCATCTTCACTCTTTTTCTCAAATACCGGCGCTCCCTGTGGCCTGAAGAGTCTGCGGAGGGCTGTTCATGAACATGCAGGTTATGTTCAAATGATTTGTGGGTGTAATTTGCACGGTTTGTGTCTGGTGCTATTAATTACCTGTAATAAATTCCAAATTATTTAAGGATGTTGAATGATAATCACCTCTCTGTGAAGCAGCACAATGTCATTGAGTTTGTGGATACATGCTTAGTTTGTTAGTACTGGCAGCATTGCCTGGTGAGCAGCAGAGGTATTAAGTATATTTGTGAACAAATCTTAAAGGCGTACTATGCAGCATTTTCCTTAAAAAAAAAAACAGGTATAGACTCATATAAACACAATCCCTCTAAATTCTCACTTATGACCCACTATAAGTGTGTGGTGGTGTCTGTGTCTGCAGAAACCTTGCCTTCTGCCTGGATTTACTTATTTTCTCATATTTTGCTGTCCTCTGGACTTTTCTTTGCATCAGACCAGACCAGAATTTTAAACTTTGATAGAATACTAGTATGAAAAGACAATATTCGATACCCCCACTTTACCTCTCTATATCACAGCAGAAAGGAAAAGAAAGTCCTAGACGCACAAAATTGGGTGATTTTTCTTTTCTTTTTTTTAAAATTAACAACCTGCACACAGAAAAAGGCTCTGAATACTGTCTGGTTTTGCAATGATGCAAGCCAAATTTCAGTTAGGACCATAAAGACTGAAGCAAACTGAGGTCTCGGATGAGCACTTAGATCATTTCTTTTTTTTATATAGTTTTGGTACTTTCAATACTTTCTGCTGTTAGTATTGTATTGTTTTTAAATGTGGTATTGAAGAATCAATATTTTTGACAACCTTACAACAACATGCATTTTTAAAGGTCAGGACTTTTTATAGATGTAGCAACCAACGGTCACATTGCATTCTCTGTCTCTTTCCTCTGCTCTCTAGCTGTGAGAGCTGCACAAAGAGATACACACACAGGCAGATCGCCTCAGGCTGTATACACACAAAATTCTGAGTTGCACAGAGGTGTGGAAATCTTTGTGTGCTCTCTTCTTTATTAGAGGAGGAGGGATGAACCAACTTTGAATGGTGCATTTACAAACAATGTTCTTCAAACCGAACCAACTTCTAGAATCACTATTGTCACTGAACGAATCAGTAGCTTTTAGCAGTGGAGCTACTGAAAGCTTCACTGTCAGCTCAGCGTGTTATTTTCTCATCAGAAGCTTTTGAAAAGATCACAAAGCCTCAGAAACAGTCATGATATGATAATACTGTCTCACATAGTTGCCTGCTGAGCCATTAACCTTAGAAACCATGTCTGTATTTTCTAGTTTTGTACTGAACTGAAGTGAAGTTTGAAACAGCAACATATTGAACTCGCTGCTCCACATTGTGTCGGTATGAACAGTGATTTGTTCACTTACTGTTGTGCATTTGAATGGTAATGCAAGAGGATAAGTGTCAGTGTCATGTTTGCCTAATCTTCACATGAAAAGTAAATGCATGTATAACGGTGCAGTTGTATAAAGAGAAAGAAAGAGACCAGGGATTGATTCTCATGTGAGGCAAATAGTTAAAGTTGAATGATTTAAGGTGGTAATAATAATAAAGTATATTGGTATAGCACTTATCGAAACCAGTGCTTCACACATAAAAAAATGACAATAAAATTCACAGTAATATCAAGAAAGAAAGGCGGACACTAGGAACAAAAAATGAATTAAATTTAAAAGCTATGGATTATTAATAAACATAAATAAAACACCAAGGATATAAATCTAAAAACAATGGCTTCAGGCAACCTTAAAAAAATATTCAGATATAATCCCTTTGTAATCACAGACATTTTGATTATTAACTACATATATTTTGTCTGTAACTGTAAGGGATTACAATTATATACAGTCTGTAATTTAATTGCATGCAACTAGCTACTACCCAACACTGCTAGCAGGTAAGCCTTGTTTTTAGCTTATAGCAGTTACCGATGGCTTGCAGCGCTCAATGATTCAGCAGCTTATATATAGTTTTAATAAATGTTTTTCAAAAATTGTGAGTCACTGCAACCAGGAGAGGTCCTTGAGCACACGGCCATATTGGTGCACAAAATATTCTAGGCTGATGGGTCCAGTAGTGTGCAAGATTACTGCGAACAAGCTGCAGGCCTGTTGAACACACGCACATTTTTTTTTACATATTTTATTAGCCAAAGTGTATAGTATGGTGTACAAGGTTCCAGTATATCCATTGTTTCGATAGCTAACATGACAACAGAAAAGAAAAAACAACAATTCTATAGTGCAGTAATTTTAATTTTACTGTAAAACTACAGTGTAGTTTAATTTTACTGTAAAACTACAGTGTAGTATCAGGGATGGACTTAGGAGTCCTCTGCAGTGGCTGCCTTTGCTGTGTGTCATAATCTCTCTCTCTCTCCCACTTTGTTGTCATAACCTCAGCTGTCCTATCAAATAAAAGCCCATAAAATATTTAAGAAAAAAAGACCTGTGATGGACAGAGGACCAGATAGATTAATACATTTCACTTGGCAGGTGAGTCTCACTCAGGAGGCAACACAGACAGGTTGTAAATGTGCAATCAAAGGTTGCCATTTCTCTGTGAAATGATCATTAGATCCTCATAGCGCATATTTAAGCTTTTCAAGGCTCAAGAAAAAAACATCACATCCTTTAGCCAGGCAGACTGAGATGGTGAGGCAGGAGATTTCCAGGGAGGATGTATTCTACGATGCACCAAAATAGTGGTAAAGGCAATAATGTCCCTCTTTAGTGCTTCGTCCACTTACTGTTACATACTGAAGTGCATTTAAACGGTAATACAAGTGCTTAGCTCGGAAAAAAGTGAGAAAACTATAGTGAGGAGCTACACATCTTTGAACTGAGCTTAACTGAATGAAACAATACAAATCAGCAAAGTGCTTTGTAATTTCCACCTCTGCGGTAGTAAGAGACACTTGGAGGTGTTGGCTTAATGTAAAGACAGTGAGATTATGAAGACAGTTTGATTCTAGCTTTACCTTGAGAACAGACAGGTCCGACTGCCTGATAGAGGACAGGCGCATTAATCTCTTTAATGGGGACGATTCAGTCCCATCTGACATATGTACAACCATTAATCTGATCATGCTGAATGTTCAACATTTGTATAATGTTGAAAAATGGCATGCATGATTTCCAAAGAGCTGCTTTCCACTTTATCTCAAACACGGATTGTTTTAATGTGGTTTCAGCACTTATCTGCATTCAATATTCAAGGTCCATTTTGATGTGAGAGGAAGAACGAAACACACGAGTGTCCTGTGGACTTAAACGATCCCTCCAGGGTTCGGCATCACACCGTTTTCCTTCCCCTTTTGCTTTTACTCGATGTGATACCGCTCCCTGTATCTTTCACAAGCTGTTTGGCTAACGGAGGTCACAGGGGACATGTAGCGCGTTTGGTCACGACGTGAAAGCATTAGCTCGTGCCAGCAGGTGTGTAATTATATATGAAACAGGGCTTTAAAAGAGGAACATCAAGATGGCATGTTGTAGAAAGTAGGCCAGCGAGAAGAGACTTCAGAAAAGTCCTATTTATTCCTCACCCACTTCAAAATGTGTGACTTCTTATTTGAAGTCGTGAAATAATCCAAGGTCAGTGTAACTATTTCAAGACTAGTAAAAATAACATTAAACACACAACAACTTAACATGATAAAACAAGCCTGCGGAGCGCGTTCTTTAAAAGGAAGATGTTTTTTTTCTTGTTTTTGTGCTCACTGTCGTCTGTTTTCTGTGTTGCAGGTACGGTGACATGGTGCCAAAAACAATCGTGGGGAAGGTGTTTGGGTCCATATGCTCTCTGAGTGGGGTGCTGGTCATCGCCTTGCCTGTCCCTGTCATAGTGTCAAACTTCAGCCGCATCTACCACCAAAGCCAGCGGGCGGAGAAGCGAAGAGCCCAGAGGGTACTGACTCCCCACTCCCTCCCTCCTCCTCTTCCTTCCTTTTTCCCCTCTATCTCTCTTTATTTTGCCTCTATCTGCCTCTTTCCTCTGTCCCTGTCTTATCCGCATGTAACAGAATGACAGGGCAAACACTATCTCCCAGAATATTAATCTGCTATTGTGTTTCTGTGGATGTGTGTATACGGTGGGCTAAACTTGCTTGAGTATATTTCAGTGGGAGAAAGAAATGAAAGGGGGAATGACAATGACTGAACAAATGATCTTCAGAGTATAGTGTCAGCAGCTTTTCAATAGCAATATGTGCATTTCTTCCTAAAAAAGTGTTTGCTAAGGCAGAATTTCCTAATGGTAGATTTAAGCATGGCCTCTCCCTACTAAATACTGTGTCTGCCAGAGGGAGACAGAGCCAATTAGTGTGACAGACAAACCGTCAGAGGCTAAAACAGAGGTCTGTTTGTTCAAACAGAAAACTCGGCTTGCTAGAATCCGTGCAGCGAAGATTCGAGGCACTAATGCCTATATGCGCTACAAACAAAATGGGCTCCTGATCGACTCGCTGGAGGAGGTAACGGGACCAAGCGGCGGCTTGGGGGCTGGCTGACTGACCGGGGCCGGGGCCTCGCTGACGCTTGCATGCCGCTCTGCTCGGGGGGCCATGCCACCACACACACATACGGGAGGGAGTGGGTGGGGGCAGGGCTCGAAATTAACTTTCCAGTGTCCCGCAAGTGTCCCAGATGCTCTCAAATATTAATTGATTTTCTGGGATTTTATTTGTTTATTTATTCTGGACATTTAAAGGGACAATTCACCCACAAATAAAAAAAAATCTATCCAGATTGGTTTGGAGTGAGTTGCCAAGTTTTGGAGATGTCAGCCACAGATGTCTGCCATCTCTCCAATATCACGGGACTAAATGGCACTCTGCTTTTTGTGTGCAAGAAAAATGCATTTGAAATACTCCTTGCTTAGAACAGTGTCATGTAGTAACTGTTTTCTTTCTAGTAAAAAGAACGAAGTTTTGGTAGATTCTACCATAGAAAGAAAATAGTCCTTACATGAGTTTTTCACAACAAGGTCTGTGGTTTGTCTTGAGAAACCGAGTCATGATTTCTGGCAGGAGACACCGGCACTCACGCCATTTAGTCCCATTATAATGGAGAGATGGCAGACATCTCTACAGAGGATATCTCCAAAACTCAGCCACTCACACCAAAACTACCAAGAGGGATAGATAGCACAACGGGCCAGAGAGACAATTTGTAGTTTTGATTTTGGGTCCTTTATAAAACACATATATACTTAAATATACCTGAATGTTTTGGCAACTTGCATCATTTCATTGGCTCATTTGGTCCAACATGGACGTTCAGCTGTTTGTTCCCTGCACGTACATAAAAATGAAACATTGAAATCACCCGAAGTCTTTGGCCATAATCAGTTTTCATGATTCTTTTAGCCTCAGATCACTCAATTTTAGTTCATTTTAATCAATTTGATCAATGAATGCATCACGGCAAATGTCAGTGCAAATGCAAACCTGTTTCTAATTGGTACACAGCAGTGAAAATTTATATACAGACACTTTGAACATTCACACTGCACTTTTACTAGCTCTGGGTTAAATGTCATTTCTGAATGTCCTGTGGCTGCTCCTTTGATCTCTTAGCTCTCTTTCACACCGGTAGCCCAGGGTTTAGTTCATTTTCAGGGGATAACCCTGCAAAACTCGGGGCTAACGCTGCTCCGGAGCAGGAATTTGCCAGGATTGTGCCAGTATGAAAGCTTTCCTAGCCTAGGGCTAACAGCTTTCTTAGCCTGGGGCTAAGTGCAGTGTGAAAACCCTTGAAGGGACAGTTCACCCCCAAAATCAAAAACGCATTTTTCCCCCCTGGCCTGTCAAGCTATTTATCCATCTAGATATTTTTTTTTTTTGGGTGTGAGTTGCTGAGTTTTGGAGATTTCAGCTGTCTGCTCTCTCTCAAATTTAATGGAACTAGATGACACTCGTGAACAGTTTCATGTAGGAACTTCTTTCTTTCTGCTGTAGAATCTGTCAAAACAACATTATTTTCTACTAGAAAGAAAATGAAACTGCTCACAAGGTCATTTTTCAAATTTTTCAAATATTTTTTTTTTTTTTAGGCCATCTAGTTACATTATTTTTGTGAGGAGGCGGACATCTCTATGGCTAATATCTCCAAAACTCCGCAACTCACACCATAAAAATACAGATGGATTAATAGCACTACAGGTCAGGGGAAAAATATGTACTTTTGATTTTGGGGTGAGCTGTCCCTTTAAGTGTACATGTGACATAGCACAGAGCTTGTGCCACGTCACATTTTTCAAATTTGAACACCTAACAATTGAAATGACATATATTCTGTGACACATAAAACATAATTTAATTTATGTTTCACTACTGTCCCAGAATTGTCCCAGACACCATATCTTCGTGTCCCAGGTGCCATTTTTTATTGTCCCCGGGACAAAGGGACATCCTTAATTTCGAGCGCTGGGTGGGTAGGAGGGGGCTTCTCATGCTATAACACAGGGGCTGCTGTCATTCCAGTGCTTCAGTGTGATCGTCCTCTCTCTTTACATCACACCTCTCAGCTGCAGCATCGACATGCCTCGTCAACACTCTCTCTCTGTCCATACAGCAGGAGGGCCAGGCAGGCACGCTTGCCTTCTGGTGGAGCTCAACCATTACAGTCACACTGACTCATGACCAAGCTCTGCATGTCTGTCCAACAGGGTTTGGAGGGGAAGGAGGGAGCCAGAGGCTTACTGGACAGTAGGTCGCCTATGGAGGCTGTCTGCTCAGCCTGCATCTATCTCCTCTAAACTCTGTTTCTGATCTGCTGTGTGTGTTTCTGTGTGTTATTTCTAGAGCATCCAGGTTGTAGTGCCGACTAACACGACATAATTTCCATCCCAGAGCCGCGCAGAGCTTCATCAACGTGTGTGTAGTGTTGTTGTGGTGCAGAATGTGTGCCGTGGTTGGTGCAATCTGTTCGATCTGTGTCCAGGTGTGCCACTGACTGAAATGAGCTCAGTGTTAATTTGACTTTTCTGGTCTTTCTCAACCAATCAGCGAAAGAAAGAAAGATGGCAAAACCAATTCTATCAGTGAAACATGTTGTAATCAGCCACTGTCTCTATTAGGGGTGTCATGATTCTGCCTATCCATGATTTTAATTTGACTTTCGATTTAAACTTCTTTTTTTTGCACAGACGGCTCTGCCATTGTTTTTGATTTGCAAATTTCAACAAATCATTGTTTGTTTGTTTTTTGGCACATTTGCACATTTTCAAATTCTTGTTGAAAGTGTGATATAAGGGCCGGTAAGCTACTCTGTGTTGATGTGTTATGTTTTTTCTCCGGACATGCACCGGACGCCACAAGTAGGCGGGGGTGGAAAGAAAAGAGAAAAAAATGATAGCAAGAATTGACCCTTTGCTAAGCTCCGCCCTCTTTAGCTACTGTTGTTGCCTGTCAAGTTTTCCATTACTGCACTGCTCCTATATGTATTATACAGTAATAACTGTGGCAGATTTAACATTGAAATTGGCATTAATGTTTGAAACACAAGGTCTTTGATTCCACAGAGAAACAAACAAAAGAAGCTTCCCATTTCTAGCTGACAACCGTGGATTTTGTCGGCTAAAATGAGGACTTCAGTTCCTTGAGTCAGCTCTAGTGGGTTTTTCAAGTCTCCAAACACGATATAACGCTAATGCTAAAAAACTGAGGCTAAAGCTAGCTTAGCTAGCATTGGTTGGATGGTGAAATCTGGCGCTTATATGTACATGATAGACAAACAGGAAAACAGATAAACAGAAATACGCTCCTTAACATAGGAAAAGGAAGTACAGGGACTAGATTAGTGCAGCGGACCTTGATACAGTGATCCAGCCAGACCATGATCGCTTCAAGAAGAGAGCTAGGATAAGAGCTAAGCTAACCTGGCTTAGACCTGAGAGATCCCTCCTCAAACCACCACAAAACAATATAACCTATAGGAACAAGCCATGAGTTTGGTAAATGCAGTGGTATTTAACATAAGTTTAGCTGGAGGTAACTTTACTGCAGCTAGTAAGCCAGCATTAGTTAGCTGGACATGCTTACGATCGCAGCTTACGTTAAAGCAGATAACGATAAAGTTTTATCCATTCCCCACATGTGAGCTCTTATGTTTTACGCTTTTGAAAGTCTAAAAGAAAAAGAAACTACCATCCAGACTCATGACAGCTAAACGCACACCGCTGCAACATGTAGAGAAATGCAAAGCTTGACAGGCCTGCGGTGCCCTAGTTACATTTGCTAATCTATAGAGGGGTCAATTGCCAATTCTGCCTTTGATTTTGATTTAATATTGAAATTGTGACACCCCTAGTCTCTGTGCATCTCTAAAACATCCCCATCTCACTAGGTTCTCAGTAGATTGGCTGCCGTGCTACAGATCAGCATTTCAACTCTCAGTGCTTTGCGTAACCTCCACTACATCACCGAGCTAGCTGTTGCCTGAAACTCTGTTCCTGTGCAGAGTCTTGACCTGCTCATCTACACTGTACCTTTTTCTTTTACTTTGTATGTTCGAAGGCCTCCAAGGAGGCAGGACAAGCCCTGGTGGGGAAGGCTGCCAACCCTCCTTTTGAGAGCCAGCATCATCACCTGCTGCACTGCCTGGAGAAGACCACGGTAAAATCCCCACCTTTCTTTTTGACTCAAAAGCAGTGTCTGCCGGAAAACACACAATCACTTTGGCATCTTTCATTTTCACTATCCTGGTAGCAGATTTGAGACCATTTAAAATAGCTCACCGTTAAAAAATAGCCCCTTTTATGTAAAATTGCATCACTTCTGCAGACTGCACTGTATCATCAGTGGTGCCAGCCGGTTACAGTGCATTGTAAATAGAAACAAAGTGAGTTTTTTCATCCATGCACAAACTGTAGAATGATTTCATATGCAGGCAGGAGTTAAAAATAACTGTAAATGGGATGGGAAATGTTCAGTCCCCTCTCCAGCAACATGCTAAAGATAACATGACTCCACCAGCCAGTAACATTCAAACAAACCAGCATACTTAATTTTATTCTATCTATAATTCAGAGATGTAAGAGCCTCTTTAATGCTTGGCTGTGACATGAGTTTTACACTTGCAGCTCTAAACCCTGTACTGAGCCATAGACAGGCAGTAAATCAGTGTTCCTCCTCATAGATGATCCCCTCCTCCCCAGTAAAAGGCCTGCCAGTCGTCTGGGAAAAGCTCCATAAAGGCTCCATGCCATTCAGATGGCAGCGCACATGTTAACATCATGCTTCTAATGGTGTGCATTATAGATGGCAGAGTGCAGTGCAGGAGTGACAGAGGGAACATATAAGAGAGGATGCATGATTCAGGGCATGGCGTCAGATCCAGCGTGGCGTCACTCTGCCACCTGCTGGCAGAGCCCGAAACGCACTTGGAGCCTGACCTTCAAGTCAAGCTCATTTGTCACAGGGATAACAGTTGTGAATGTTTTCACAGATGGCACTTAATATGGACATCTGGGCCAATATATTTCTATTCCCTTGATGATTCATTTTCCAATTATTAAACAATTTTCCCTTGGATTCTGTTCAGTCTGTTTAGTCTCCACTGTGAAACATCTTTACTCATTGTTTAGCAGAGCCAATCATTGATGTAATCGAGTGATTCATGAGCAACGTTTCTGCCGTCCTCCTCCTGCAGAATCATGAGTTTGTGGACGAGCAGACGTTTCAGTCCAACTGCATGGAGATCTCCGTCATGAACAAGTCGGGCTCGTCGCTGTCCTCGTCTCCACACGGGCTCGGCTCGTGCTGCTCTCGACGCCACAGGAAGAAGAGCAGTTTCAGCCTCCCCAGCACAAACAACCAGGAGCTCAGCACCATACAGATCAGAGAGAGGCCGGTGGCCAACAGGTAGTCTCTCGGGCCTGCTCCTCCGTCTGTCTCTTCATCTCTGTCTCTCAGTTCACAACAAATGCACACATATGCATGTAAACAGCTGATCCTGTATTATAATATACAAGATAAACTTTGCTGATTCCATGCTTGGGCAGTGACAGTTACATTTATTTCTTAGGTTAAATCAGATGAACTGACAGCTCTTGTGAATTTAGACAGGTCTCTCATGTCTCTTATGTCTTCATTGATATACATAAAAACTCTTTCTCACAAAGCTTCAAACAAGGCTGCTTTTCTTAGTTAAATGGAGACGCATCTGGGGTGTTTTTCCTGGGTTTTTCCATTGGAAAATCCCATTATAAAAAGGCTGTGACGTAGATGAGAGAGCTGATGCCCTCACCTCCCGCAGCTAAGGGAGTTTGTATGCTGCAAAATCATCATGCAGAATCCTATGTCAGGTCATGTGGGGAAATGTTTTTAGAGGGCCAAAATTCGAATACATAATTAACACTACTGGGAAGCTACAGGGTATTATAAAAACCTAAAAAACACTTAGTGAAAAAACGGACAGCAACAACTCAAGTTCAAGCCGTGTGTGACACGCTGGTCTTAGTATAGTTTTTTTTTCATTGCAGTCTCTACAGGTATCTATCTGCAGACAGTTTTGGTTTTTAAATTTGATTTGCAGATATCTGTCTCTGAGATTTCTGCTTTTAACCCAGTACAATGAAAGTTAATGGAATTTTGTTGAAGATGCTCAAAGACAAATTGAAAAACAGTTTCCCTCCAGAAACAGTGTCCCTGTTACTCTGGATAATTTACAGGCAAGCACAGTTTTCATTGGAACCTCTTTATACCAAAGAAATGCCCCCTTCTCTCTATGAAAACTGTTGAACAGCTTGTTCTGTGGATTATCCTGAGAGTTACTGTTGAATATAATTGTTTGTGTGATGTTGTGAGCAGCACAAATGAAATTCCATTCACCTCTGTTATACTGGGGCAGAATTCTCAGAGATGAATATCTCAAAACATTGCATTTCTTGAAGGGGTGCCTGAGAAAACTTGTTATTTCATAAATTGGGCAAACTGATACCCATTAATCTCGTTGTGGGCATACAGGGGCAAGAAATTGCAAATTCTTTTTCATAAGCATGCCTGCCACTACATGCAATAATAATAGTTTCTTGTGCAAAACTTAATTTTACATGCAACAACACAGGACACGCTGTGCACAAACAGTCAATGAGTAATTTTGTGCTCACAGGCAGTAAAAACACAAACAAAAAACATTTGATATGTGCAGTTGTCATGGCTTTGTAAAAGATGGACCACATGTAAATAAAAGAGTTGTTTTTTAAGGGATAATTCTGATTATTTGAAGTGGAGTTAGGCATAGACATACTGTATATGCATTTGAATCATATGCCAACATCACTGCCATATTGGAAAGAGCAACACTGGCTTGTGAACACATACAAGTAAACTGGGGAGCTGCATTTTTTCTTTAATGTTTACATTTCTCAACCAGTTTCAGTGATTCTGTTTTATACTGAATGCTTTACGATCTATGTGGAATAAGTTAAAAAGCAAAACCTTTTTTCTGCTCCATGTGGAACCCTTGAATATAACATCACTCACTGAGATAGACTGAGAAATATAGCATGTATTTGTTCAGAAGCCAGTTTTGTCCAGTCCAACATGGCAGCGTTGATGTATTGCAACAATGAGCTGAAGCAGTCAGTGCAGGATCTACATATATATGTGTATGGTGTGAGGTACTTATCCATAGTCATATTACTTACACCTAGAAGAAGAGAAAAGTACCAGCATGGAAGCTAAGCAATGAACTGCTGTGGACAGGGTCAACAGTATAACGTATTTTTATGTAAGTTAAATATCACGCTCCTCAAAGCAACCAGACTCCTTTGGCAAAATAAGTAATTTTACCCTGCAGGACACTGGAGTTGCCGGTCTGCCACCGCCTCAGTCAGTTAGCGTGTTTGTGTTATTGTGTGACTTTGGTGAATGTGAAGTGACCTATTGAAGTCACACAATAACACAAAACAAACTAACAGATAGAGGCAGCAGTAGACCAGCAACTCCTGTGTTCCTCTATGTAAGGTCTCCGTCTACTGGATGAGCAGTGTGTGAGTACCTTATACAACTCCACTTCAAATAATCCGATTTATCCCTTCATGATGTGCATTATAGTCAGTCTTTGGTTTTCCTATGTATACTGTACGGTCTCTAAGGCTGCAGAAGTCCACACTGAAAACTACCTTAATGAGCAACACGAACCAAAGCTCCTTTATGTATTCACTCTGTACAAAGAACGTGAATATTTCATGTCTTTTGTGCAGCGTGAGAATGTCTTAAGGAACTCTGTGTAGTACAGGCTTTGTGCAACACATTCACAAGGTCAGGCCTCTCATCCTCTTTCATCCTGCGTTTTCTTTTACAGCCGCTCCAGCCTGAATGCCAAACTCGATGAGACTGTGCCCTTGAAATGTGACGAACCTTACATCACTCCCTCCATGGTCAGCCTATCTGCCCCGGTGGTGACCTCATCAGACGGCCACGGCTCCACCACCACCACCGCATACTCTCAGAGCAACATTGTCCGAGTATCTGCCTTGTAGATGTCATGCCTATCTGATCAGCTAACTGGTCTCGAGGTGCACCAGATGCTGAGGAGAGGGACCACCGAGCATCAACCTGCCATAATCTAGAGGGATTATAAGATTAGCAGAAGTCGGGGGTTTTTTTGAAGTAGTGATCTCATCTGATGTCAAACTCTGCTGCATGGTATTAGAATGATGAATGGACGGCCGCCTTGGAAAGCAAAGCGAACCAGCAGATCTTGCTCCATTAAGCACAGCAGAGCAAGGAAGTGTTGGGATTGCGTGGTTATCGTTGTTGCCTAAAAATACTGAGAAAAAACTTTATTTTTGAATATGTAATGTAGTTGTATTTGTTGTCTTCTGATTCAAAGGAGGAAAGGCAGATGTTAAAAAGGTCACTTGATGGCCTCTGATGACAAAGCACACATATTCATTAACTGACGGCCATCTTTGTGAATATTAAATCAGCCTACTTACACATTCACATCACTCACCACCCAGTTAAATAGATTGTTTTGAACCCCCCCCCCCCCCACCCCCCGAATTAACTGGTCTCTAATAGTCCCCGTCACTGTTGTAAATTCAGAAAACATACATCCGCTGGAATGGATAACTGTTGTGAATATTCATTAACTGACTCATTAACTGGTTGGTGTCATCGCTTGATGAGTAAAATATACTACGCATCCTGACATGTTTGTGAAATGTGCAAGTGAAAGTCAAAAATGACAAAAATTTGTGTTAGCTTACATATTTGACATTCTGATATGGATCTATGTGGAAGCCACTGTCATTAATTAACAATTGATATTGAGAACTATACAGGGTACATATTAGTTAGGTCACAAGGTAGAAATATAAGTGAATGTAACTAATACTAACCCTAACGTGGACACATAGTATTTGACCTGGAAAACCACAGGAAAGAATCTAGAACATCAACTCCATTGAGTTCCTCTTAAATTATAATATTCATAAATGAGACTTGGTAGATTTCACTGTGTTCAAGGGCCATTTTGTACATTTTTCATATTGTAAATATCTCAGTTTAGAACTTTATCAACTGCATTTGAAGTTGGCTCCTCTTCTTTCTAGATTTAGTTGACAGTTGTTGGCATACTATTTCTGTCTGTTAACTGGTTGAATTAAGGATTTGCATGCTGTCATTGCAGAATTCTGTTTTATTAAAAGTATGTCTCTGCTTCTTGTTGGAGGTTTGTCAGTAAAAATGAGATTTGATGGAAGGAAAAACACGGCAAGGCTGGTCATGTTATGTGATGTAAATTCTGCAACACTTTGCTTTTAATGAAATACATGGAGAACATATATAAGAGGAAAGGAAAAGGGACAAATAATCACACATTGTGGATTTGGTGCAGTGGATAGAATAAATACTGTAGCTCTACTGAAACATCCATTAAATGACCCATGTCTTTTTTTTTTGTTTTTTACTAAAGCACAATTAGATGGTTTGCATAATGCTTTGCTTGATAACTCAAAGGGCATCACTGAAAACAGGATGAGATAATAATTGAGGACATGTGAGGACCTGACCGGGCCCAGTGGTGGGTCCTGACTGCAGGGTCCCTGGAGACAGACAAGCAGGCCTCGGTGATTGTTTGACAGAAGACTCAGCAGCGGCCTCCCGCTGAGCTGATTGCGTCGGTCCAGGCTGCATCTCACAGCATGCAGCGCCTCTGCTCTGCAGTGTTGAGTAACTGCTGAGACGTCAGCCTGCATAAAATCTAATATAACGCAGCAGCATATAAAATAATAGGTCTCCTATATCCAAATAAAATTCACACTTTGACGTCTGGGGTTTAATTTCATTCATATTTGAACAATGACTAGGCAAATGTTAACCATTTTATTATTCAGTTACATAGAGAATATTGAATATGGTCATTTGGTCTAGTGTGTAGTCTAGGTATACAGAAGTGGGAATATTATCATTTCTTATTGAAAATGGATTGAAGTCTGCTTTTAAGCCTATAAAACTCTGTCCGAAACTGAGGGTTCACTGCAGCGTATATGATCGGGTCGCTCAGTGATGTGATGCAGGCGACAGAGACCGACAGAATCTCCACGTCCCAGAAGACCGCTATCTGCAAAGATAACAGAAAAGTAAAAAGTGTGAGAGAGCATTAGGTAAAGTTTGTGTAACAGCCATCAACCTGTAGAACATTATTTTTGTCCCCATTTTTCATGAGTCAGAGAAAACTAAGACTTCTTCTGTGCAGTCAAAATGGTTATTTATTTCATATTTTGTTCACAGATTTGTTAAAATCCAGGTGTGGTATACATGCTGACCCCAAAGGGACAGTTCACCCCAAAACAAAAGTGCATATTTTCTCTCTCTTACCTGCAGTGTTAATCACCATCTAGATAGTTTTGGTGTGAGTTGCAGAGTTTTGGAGATATCTGCCGAACAGATGTCTGCCTTTTATCAAATGTAATGGGACTAAATGATGCTCAGCCTGTGGTGCTCAAAGCGCCAAATAATACATTTGAAAAATTCAACACCAGTGTCTCAGGTCCATAAATCATGACCTGGTTGCTCAAGATAATTACAGATTTTGTTGTGAGCAGTTTCATGCAGGAACTACTTTTTCCCTACTATCTTCTTTCTGTAGTAGAAACTATTGGAGTACTTTTTTCCTACTAGAAAGAAAAGTATGAAACTTCTCTCAACAGGATTTGTGGATTATCTTGAGAAACTTGCTGTTATTATATAGGAGAGAAGGCAGACATCTTGCAAATATCTCCAGAACTTGGCAACTCACACCAAAACTATCTAGATGGAGAAAAAGCACTGCAAGTAAGAAGAAAAATAAGTATTTTTGGGATGAACCGTCCCTTTAAACAGCATGCTTATTGCACAGCTGTGCCTTGGACTTATCACAATAAAGGGACATAAATGTGCAATTTTATCTTAAAAACAGGGCTATTTCACATAGACAACAAAATTCCTTTCCCAGGGGGGCACAGTCATGATGACCCACCCTACTCTGCCTCTGATTGGCCAGTGCTCCTTGCTTGTTGCTCATTGTTTTTGTTTTTGTGTCTTTGCTCATTGTTTAGGTTGGTTCGGTTTAGGCCTGAGGAGTGATTGGTTAGAGTTAGAGTAAGAGACTTGGCCTGAGACACTCATGAATTAAGCAGTTTGATGCCATTTTAGTGTTTGGATTTTTAGACAGTGAAAGGTAAAAATAAATAAATAAATAAATGGGGCCCTTGGGTCCTAAGGCAATGGCCTACTTTTGCCTCATGGTAAGTCCCACCGGGTCCAAGGCACACCTGTGTCAAAATCATGCTGTTTAATCAGCATCTCTCTATGCCACACCTGTCAGGTGGATGGATTATCTTGACTAAGCAGAGGAGCTCACTAAAACCGTTTTTAACAAATTGGTGAACACAATTTCTGACATCATTTTTGACACCTCAAAGTGAGTTACTGAGTGAGTCCCTGCTGTGCGCTACAGTATAAGAGACAATTATTCACCTTCTACAACTGCCAGTTAAAGTCGCATCCTTACCTCCAAAACGACTTACCTGTGTTTTCTTGTTGTTGCCAACAATAAAATTCACCAGGATGGTCGTGATCAGTGGCAGCCAGAATAAGAGGAATGTTATAATTATGTAGCCAGCACGTTTGGCCATCTTACTCTCCTTCTTTTTGCTCACTCTCTCTCTGTTTGCCTTTGAAGGCATCATGCAAACGGCCCCTTCCATCTCCACAGTTTGTTTTGGAGCCTCTGTTTCAGAGACATTATTTGAGACTGGAGGTACTGAAGACACTTGATCTACTGTAGCGACAGCCAGTGTTTCTCCTCTGTTGTCGTTTTTTGCTTGTTTTGGTTCAATCAGTAAAGCAGAAGTGGATTCAGGGTTTTCTGACTGTGCGGACGATGGAACATGGGGCCCAGTGTCTTTCATTTCAGAGGGTGTTTTGTCAATTTTCACTCTCTCTTTGGACGGCTTTTCTGTGTCAAAATTGCTTGACACCTTCTGCGGATTTGTGGTTGAGCTCTTAACACTAGCAGCAGCATCTCCATTTGATGGTTTTGCTTCAACTTTCTTGGCACAGGGATTGGACTGCTCTGTTTTAAAAGGTTTTTCCTCAGTCTGCGCTACAACCTGCATCACAGGAGGAGAGCAGGGTTGTTCTGTTTCCAAGTCGGTTATCTTCAGTGTGTTTTTTAATTCTGTTTTATTCTCTGTGACACACTGCGGAGCTTTTGTTGGGGTCAGTAGAGCAGCTGTTGAATCTTTCTTGGATGAATTTGGTTCAGCTTGTGGTACCGGTTCCACCTGAGCAACGCTTTCGCTCAAGGTCTGGTTTTGTTCTGGTTTTGCGTGCCCATTTTCTACAGCTGTGGTTTCTCCTTTCTGCTGCACCTCTTCTTTTTTGTCTTTTTTTGGAGGAGGATCAGTTCCTTTGTCGAATATTTTGCGATTGTGTGATCTCACATGCAGAAATATGCGACTATAGAATCCAATTATGACAGCAAAGCAAGCTGCCCAAAGTGGAAACAACATGTAAAGCCCAAATGTGTCATAGGAGGAGGATGTGTCTCTGTGTGATCCTTTGCATCTCACATGCACGGGCGAGTCCTTCATAAATATCAGACAAAAAACAGCCACCACAATAGCCAACGTCCATGTGGCAGGTATCAGAACCATAATCCGCCTTCGCCTTTCACTCGTTTTGAAGGGTTGTGCAATGGCCTGATATCTCTCTGCACTTATACAGGCCAGCGTCACCAGCTGGATGCAGCAGCTGAAAGAGAAAGAGGCCACTTGTGTGTTGCAGATCAACTCGTCTGCATGTCCTTTTTGATACACAGTCATGACGATGGTTAGGAGAATGGGGCAGTCAATTACACATCGCAGAATGTCTATAACTGCGAGATTCACCACCAGTGCATTATTCCACGTTTGCAGGGTTTTTTGATTATAAACTGCCAGAATGACAAAAATATTTGCCGCAATCCCAACAACGGACGTGATCAACAGGATCAAGCTGTTTGCCACCACAAAGACGATGTCCGTGTATTCCTCCCAAACGGTGCCGTTCCCAGAGTCCCATGCAGGTGCAGGCTCGCCTCTCATCTCCGGGTTCAAGGAGTCAACATGTTTAGTTCTGTGTCTTCACTCTGTCTGCGCTGACCGAACACGCAGCGAGCCCGTGTCGCTCGACTCTCCACTGAATGAATAATATTAAAGAGTGAACCTGCAGCACGGACAAATTACACCAAAGTATCCGCCCTTTTCATTATCACTCCACAGCAGCAGCAGGTCACCTGGGAGTCCTCACTGTTCACATTCATTAAAAACGGTGCTGTGTATTCACAGCATAGACAACTGGAAAAAAAAAAAGGGGTGGTTGTTAATTGAAAAGCAGTTACGTCACCATTGTCTCGATCCTGACACATAGCTTTAAAAAGTCGAACAGGGGCTCAGAGCTGAAATGCAATAATGATGATTATTATGGCACTAGGATGTGCATATGTCTGTGTGTGTGTGAAGTGAACAGCTGTCCATTTCATTTCATACAGTACCTGACAAAGGTTAAAAGCTTTGCATTAAGCATGCCAGATGGATGACTTGGGAGTACTTGAGTTGGCTCAGGAAATAAAGGGAGCCATGCTGCTGGATTATAGCATGACACTGTGTAATCCTGTTTGGAGATAAAGTGTGAAATACTCTTTGCTTCAAATGTGCACAAGCTTATGGACTATGCCAAATCTGGGATTAGATCAGCACAATACAGTTTCCTCCTGACCATCCGACATATTAGACTGATCAAATGTCTCTTAAAGGACCAGTGTGTGGGATTTAGTGGCATCTAGTGGTGAGCTTGCTGGCTGCAAACACCTCACCTCGCCCTCCGCAGCCCCAAGTTAAAGTTGATGTCTCATTGGTTGATATTTGGTCTGAACGTCTTTTCGCCCTCTTTTCAACCAGTTGAAACAGCATCAACGTGTCAGAAAAAACTGTCATTTGTTGCAGGTTTCGTGTGGAGGTTTTTCACTGGTAGGTGAAAATTGTCTGCCCAAAGACGTCACTTCAATGCATTTAATGTTTCATACATATAAAATGGCATAAATTTATGACATTTTATGATTTTATAGTTCATATTTATAGAAACTATATAAGCTGTGTGCTGCCAACTTCCTGGACATTGTAATGGGAGAAGTGATTCATGTAAAATAAAATAATTGCACCTCCTGCTGTAGCCTAACACACATGTACAGTACAAGTACTTAAGGTATGTATTATAAGGAGCAGCAAAAATGCTTAAATGGGCAAGAAGATGTGGTGGATGGGTGGGTTCAATACTTCATCCAGGCAGGTGGGTGTCTTATTGTGGGTCCAAAGTGACAACAGGCTATTATTCACACATTTTAGAGGATGAAAAATATCACTGGATATACATTTATATATATCTAATTGATGGCTGGGCTAAACTTTCACTAACAGTCCAAATTTAGCCGCGCTTTAGCATAGACGTCAGGTCTATGTATAGACCGAAGAAACTGTTCATCAACTGTAAATATTTTAAGACACTGAAAACTGAGACAACATAATAAGCAACTTGCTAAAATAGAAGTGAGGCAAAAGAGCAAATGAGAAACTCTCTATTTAGAATCAGATTGCTGTTTACAATATTTACATCAAGGGTGCCAAACAAGTGGGAGGGAACAAGCAATCAAACTTGAATTCATCCCGACTATTTTTATCACTAAACTCAAACCAATCAAAGAACGTGTTTGAAAACACCTACCACTAACCTGGTTTACCAGCATTAATAGAAATCACAAATGTGCGCACAATTGTTCCTCTCAAATTAAGTTTGTAGGCGTAGTGGGCTACAGAAAACACAGCGGAGAACAAAGTCAAAGGGAGAATGAACTCTCTCTTGACGTTTGTAGTTCTTATATCAGATGTGCCAGAGATTGGCTGATTGGATTTCATTCTGACCAATGAGGGACTGATCTGTTGGGGAGGAAAGACTCACAAAGGAGAAGGAATAGTGCTCCTTGACTTGCTCATGAGACAAAGCAATAGGTCCATCAGTTTGCTGAAAGGAATTCTGGTTTAATTAACATAATCAAATCATTGCTCCCGAAAACAAACATATAAACCAATTTTATAAAGCACATCAGTGAAATGAAGTAAAGTAAATCAATAAATATCCTTCTCAGATCAAATCACCAAATATCGAACAGTGAATTTAATCAAACCAAAGATTCATGATGCTCATTGCCAGCACTAACTTAACAGTTAAAGCTTTCAATAATTGTGTCCTTTTAATTCATCTTTATTCAGTGATGCATATTAATCTTCATTTCTGGGAACTCAGTGAAGGCTCAGACGTGTTTGCTGCATAAGACACAATGTCCTGGGTTTGACTCGGGCTCAGAGACTTTGTCATTATGTCATCCTTCTCTGAACTGTCTAATCCCCCCTCTGAACTGTCTATAGAGATAGAAAATACAAAAAAAAAAAAAAAAAAAACACAAATAAGAAGGAGGCAGACCACAGAGCGGGCCAGGCAAGAAAAATGAAAGTCTTTTACTGCCTGACTGGCTCCCCATTGTTAAAAGCACAAGGTGAGCTGTGCATTAGGCTTGCAAAACAAGTGCAGCCAAAATTTCCCGTATTTTTGATTTGTGGGTTTGCAGAACTTATTTTCAAACGTACTGTGTCATCCTTATGTATTCTGAGGAAAAGCATATTATACTGTCAATTTCCCTGAAACTGATACATAATTGTGCTGAGTAAATCCTGTATTCACTCAGGTGTGTATGAGAAAAACTATCCCTGTATGCACTGCAGAAATACAGGCAACATTACAAGATGCCACAACTTATACATATACTTTGGATTACTTGCCTTTGATGTTGTATAATAATTAGTTAGTAACTAATCAGTTAATGAACAATCATGAATTAATGATTCAATACTCAGTAATAACCCAGTGTGAGGCACTACTTTATTTGAAGGGGCATAAAGAGGGTAACTAATGGACAGGCAGTGATGAAGTAATGACTCAGTACTCTGTGACCACTCAGTGTTATGCACAACTTTACTAACTACTCAATATTATGTATGACACGACTTTAAGAGACACAAAATGAGGAAGTCATTGTAAAATTAAGATGAAGTGATAAAGGACTACTTAATAACTACTCAGTATTATGTCCCACTTTACTTTAGGGGAATGAAAAAAAAAGTAAGTAATCATCAGATAATGATAATGTAATGAGGGACTATTTAGTAACTCTCAGAATTATGTATGACTTACTTTAGGGGACAAAAAAATGAGTGAATAATTATGAGATTATGATAATTCAATGAGAGCCTACTTAGTAACTACTCAGTATTATGCATCACTTTACTTTGGGGGACACAAAAATGGTAACTAATGTGTAAGTAATTAGTAATGAATAAGTAATTTTGTCTAGTTTTTATTCCTCTATGAGGAATTATTAGGGAAGGAATTATTCGTTCCTCCCTGATTACGTAATTAACTAATCATTAACTTATCATTACCAAATCATTAGAAACTCTTAAAAATGATTACTCATTAACTACTGGTTCACTAGCAGTTAGTTCCTCATTCATTCCACATTTGTTCCCTGGTAACTAGTCAAAATGTTGTGTACCTTATTGTAAAGTGCTAACGAAATATAATGTGCATTTTGTGCAGCAGACGTCTGGCAAGTGTGAGTGGTGACAAAAAGCAGGACTTGTACAGCGAGAAATCCACAATAAAATAAAATTATGCGGTCTAGCTGTCAGCGCTGATAATATGAGATGGAGTTGCCTATTGTTGAGATTGATTTATTTACAGGATAATATTGCATAAGAAGAGGTGCAGTGCAGTATGTGTATAACTTACATAAAATCAGAGTATTTCTTCCAGATACAAAAGTGGTTTCAGAGTCTTCTCTGTGTAAATCAATATTTCATGCCATGAACAATGCATTACCCAAGACCCGGAAAATGTTTAACAACTAAGTGACTTTCAGATTGGAGGCAGCATCTTCTCAGACTACATGAAAACAGGTCCAGTGCATTTTATTTATGAACAAATGTCAAAGGTTTCACTTCCGCACAGTCTGTCTCTCTATTTGACTCGCTTTGTCCTGTTAAAAATGCATACATACGGAGAATCACAAATGGACTACTTTTTTTCTTTTCACAAAACATTAATTTCAGTTTTCTGTTCTTTCAAAGGCTCCTTTCTGTTTTTGTTTGGCTGGTTTTCCCACATGCATACAGTACAGACCTGCAAACACCAGTATGAAAAAAGGTAAGAGTTTATTGATCTAAACAAATCACATTAATAAAACAATTTTCTTACTGAATACTCTTATTGTTCGAGAGAAAAAAAATGGAATGGACAATAACTACAGGAACACCTTGCAATATCATGAAATTCAATAAGAAGCCAAAACAAATTAGTCTCAAAAGGAGATGAATCAACTCAAAAAATGAACAAAATAAGCACATTGGTATTTTATTAGACGCATTACTGCATTATTAGTGTGTCGGTTTTCACTTATTTTGTCCACCTTCTGGATAACAGCCCTCAGTCTCTCTGCTCTCACTGGGCTACAGTGAAGACCTTTCTGAGAGGCACTGGCCTGTAGACGTGCAGGTCTGTGTCCTTGATGAGGCACCAAGAAACACTGACAACCATGGCAGCTTCTTGTTTTTTTGTTTTGTTTGTTTTTTTTGCCGGAGAGAGTCACAGAGGCAACACTTTGCTGTGTGTGTTGACGCTCCTGCTCAAGGAAGTCAGTCGGCTCCTCCTGTTCAAGGGGCGCATGTTGATGGTGACGGCGGCGGGCCCGTGGGGAATGTAGCGGCCGCAGGACAGCACCTCCAGAGCGGCATCACGGAACTGTTGGACATAAAAACACATGAACACCGTCAGTATTATTCAAGTTAATTAAACTTTAAATTTCTAGAATCTTCTTTCCAAACACTTCAGGACTTATAAACATGTATTCTTCTAACTTGAAGTCTTTTGACTCCAAGCATGTTGACGGCATCCAATTCAAATCTATTCCAAAAGGCCATAAGACCTTGCCGATTCTATACTGTGAAGGCTGTAATGTATCATTAAATGGCCTGGTCCTGATGGTGTGGCGAAGGTCGATGTTTTGCCAAAACTCAGGAAGTTGCTTTTACTTGCCTACCTCTACCTGAAACTTCACACGATCACTGACAGTCCAGGCCTGAACATATGATATGAGTTTCGTCGCTGGACGTGGCCAAGCGTGCAGCCCTCCCCATGGCACGTTTCACCGACATGCACGAAAACTGGTCATGTATCACACCCAGACGCACAAAAAAGTCTCTTGGACCCATAAGCTAAACTCAACAGAAAGTCGTCCATTTTGAATTTCGTAGTGAATTTTAGCATTTTCCATTTTCATATTTTAACAAACTCTTGCTACACAAATAATCCAGTTGACTTCAAAAAGGGTGTGTACCATCTAGACAAGTCTGTGATTATCAGGTATTAAAAGATTTGGTGAGCACTGAACAGTGTGGCTGTGGCATGGCGTTGACTTCTGATGTCTCGCCATGAAACACGAAATTGCTATAACTTGGGTGTAAATGCTCTGATCTGCACCAGACTTCATGTTTGACCACAGTCACACCCTGAACATATCAACGCAACAATCAGGAGACATAGTGACATCAAATTCCTTCCCACGGTGACTAATGCATGTGAAAATTCAGCCCCTCATGAAACAGCCGCCGTCCCGTTGCAGCCGCCACAGGCCTCAAGAGGCGCAGGGGTGCAAGGGCCTATTCCACGCTGCTTGCAGCTTTCGTTTTCAGTTGTTTTTTGTTTTTTTATATTTGAAAACTGGTCACCATTCACTTCTATTGTTTGCAACACTGTTTTCCTGTGAAACTCCAGCAGTGTTTTGTGGACTAACAAAATAAAACCCAACCCTTAATCAGCATGAGGGTGAGTAGGTAATGACTGAATTTTCATTTTTGGGTGAAATATCTTTTTAATATTGAATTCAGTCTCTACCCACTTATGCACTATAACTAGTTTAAATTTAATAAATTCACTGGTTGGAGTTTCACATTTTGTCTTTCTGCCAACACTGAAACAAAGAGCAAGAGCAGCTGCAGCCTCTCTGTGTGAAATGAAGAACTGACTTTTCAAACAGAGAAAATGTGAGAGGAAATTAAATTTGTTTGTAACGTTCATCAGTGTTACTAAAGAGTTGTTGGTTCAACTTCATATCTTAAGCTTCCTGAACATGTTTTCTCAAGAACAACTGAATTAATATCCAGTTTATCTGTTTCAAATAATTACCAAATTATCTCAACTTTTTTCAAATTCACTCAACCTAAAATTATAATGCAGCCTGGACACAAACTCATCTTTTTTTAAAAGATTTATTTTGGGGGGGGGGCATTTTGATCTTTATTTGATAGTGACAGCTGAAGATATGACAGGAAGTGAGGTAGAGAGAGGGAGAACTGGTGGCCGCTGTAGAGGACTGATAGCCTCAGTATATGTGGCGCATGTTCTACCAACTGAGCTACAGGGGCGTCCCGACATTAACTTATTTAAGTTAAAACAAATGGTTTAAACTAACTGCAATTTGTCGGTTTGCCAGTATGACTGAAGAGTCGTCGGTTCAACCTAAAGCCTAAAGCTTATTAAACATTTTCTCAAGTGCAACTGAATTCATATGAAGTTTATCTGACTAGAAATGTTTATTTGTTTAAATTCATTATAAAATGACAACTAATTGTATTTTCAAATTCGGTCAAGTTAAAATTTTAAGGTGTCCTGGACACTATGCTTTTTCATGTCAAAACAAATATTTTATTTTTGCAGTATATGAGCATATATGTTTTCCTTCCTGTCTTTGTGCACACTCAGCCTTTGCTGTGTCAATTTCACGGCAGATTTAGCTGCTCACCTGCTTGTTGGAAAGGAAGTAGATGATGGGGTTATAGACGGGGCTGGTCTTGGCAAAGTACATGGGCATGGTGGCAACCAGTGGAGGGATGTAGAGCTCCGGATCCACAACCACCACCACTGACAACACCGTGTAGGGCAGCCAGCAAACAAAAAAAGCGATGATCATGGCCAGGACCATGCTGATGGCGTGATCATTCTCCTTCTGGCTGGAACGCCCACCCTGCAGCTCCACACTCCTGTTCAGCTACGAGCAGAAAGCAAATTCGACACCCATTAAAGGCTAATAACTTGCTTTAGTCTGTAGGTGGTAAATTACAAACAGAAGAGAATGGAGGTATGAATTTTAAATGTGCTACTAATGGTGTGAAAGTGTAATAAATATGCATAATCCATCACGAGCCCACCTTATTCATGGATGTGAGCACTTTGGAGTAGCAGTAGATGATCACTGTTACAGGGAAAATGAAGCAGAGGAGTGTGTAGAGGATGAGATAGCTGTAGTTGCTCCATGACCTCTCCTCCCAGGCCAGAGAGCAGGAGGTCTGCACTCCCTCAGGCCCGTAGGAGCTCCAGCCGAATAACGGAGCCACGGCCCAGAACAGGCAGAAGACCCAGACGAGCAGCAGGCCGACGATGCTTCTCCGCATACTCAACTTTAGGCCAGCCCGTGGCTTACACACCACGTTGTAGCGCTCGTAGGCAAGCAGGGTCAGGGTGCAGAGAGACACCAGACCTAAGAAAGAGAAATGATCGTAGACTTGAAGTCCACTGAGCAGCTTTTTCTTGAGATGTTAACTGCATCTCAGGGTCTTTCTCTGGGAGGCTGCTTAATCATAGAGCAGAAGATATTTAATTTTTTCTCGACCAGTGACCCCTTGAAAGATAGAAATGACACCGGAAACACTCTCATGTGTGTCCTTTTGATTAGAAAGAGCCAGTGTCCAAAGATTTATATATATATATTAGTTATAGATTGTTACATTATGATGTAATGTAGGAACTATTTTAGATTTTAGACTTTCAGATTTAGATTTTTGACATTTGCTTGATCTGATAACAGTAAAACAGAGTTATTGTAGTTTTTGATTAGTTTTTAGTTTTATGTCGTTTTTATTTTTGTTTCAGTTTGGATTTGCTCATTTCAGTTTAGTTTTAATTGTCTAGTTTAATTTAGTGTTTATTAGTTTTAGTTTTAGGTTTTTTTTATTATAATATGGGGGATATTTGTCAGGGACAAGATTTAATAAGTTCATAACAGGTGTTAGGACACACAGCACTGTAAAGGCTCGCAGTCTACATTGAAGCTGAACTTAAAGCTACTACAAGGAACTTAAATATTGTGTTGATTTTGGAGACTCCTGTGGACAAAAGTGGTCACATTTCCTCAGCCATAACATACAAAATATAACATCAAAAATGTTAAAATTATTCAAAGAAAAATCTCCTCCCTCTTCCTTTTAACTGGTTCGCTGTAAGTTTGTCTTGGAATATGTGAACACTGGTTTGTTTCATCTGATTTCAAGGAAACTAAGAAAAGTGATAAAATAGAAATCGTCAATCTTTTCAGAAGTTGTCTTGTTTGCTTATGTAGTTCAAATATAGCCATCAGGATTAAAGTGAGACTGTTTCATAACCAATTAAAAAACATTTGTAGTAGCTTTTACAACATCTATTTGTACACTTTTTAAAATTGTTGAACATAATTCACTTTGAGCAAAAGTTGCAATAACATTTGTATCCTTTAATTTTATTTCTGATCGTCTAAAGTTTTTTGAACCTGGGAATACATTCTTAGATTAAGTGAAGTGAAACAATTTTGTGTATTATCGTCTACAATTCACCCCCAGGCTCAGACAAGAACAGAATCGATCTCAAAAGTCTATAAAACACAAAACTGCTCTCTCTCACGACTCCACTTACCAAAATAATTGACAGCAAACCCCTGAAAGACGCAGGCTGCGTGTCCGATAAAGAAAGAGCCTTGGTAGTTGGTGATGGTGACGACCAGGGAGCCGCACAGGCCGATCATGAGGTCGGACACGGCGAGGCTGAGGATGAAAACGTTCATGGGCTGCAGGAGGGACGGGTTCTTCAGCATCACGGTTATCACCAGACTGTTGTTGAACACCGACAGCACCGTGTTGATGAACATGAGGAAAGACAGTACACTGTAGCCCACCCGGGGGAAGATGGTGGGCGCCACGGTCAGCGCCTCGGGGTGGTGGACGGATGGAGGCTGAGGGCCTCCGGAGCTCCACTCCAACGGCGTGCTGTTGCTGTCCATGGTGCCCAAACGAAGTCCGGCTGTGCAGGAGCAGCGACTGTGAGGCCAGAGACTCTGAGACGCTCAGCTCAGGACGCAGCGTCATCAATCTAATGATTTCTGATCCCAGTTAAACCACCCGGCTCCTCTTGTTTTCCAGGATCTCAGATTGTGCACCTGTTCTGATGGAGAGAGCCCACCCGATGCAATATGCGAAATTGGCCCGTAACGCGATTTGGATGGATTAATCCCAATAAAACCCACTGCTATAATGGTAATTGGAAAGTTGAGGGATATTAAGGAGGGATGAATTAGTCCTCAAAATTAATTTTCAAGTTATGAAATAGTTCTTCCTTTTGTTGTTCATACAGCTGAAAAGGGAAAAAGTGCAAAGTGGACAAATGGACTGCACATTCAATAAACACACTAAAAAAACATTCAAGAATTTAGTGGAATCAACTTATTTTTTCTCAATAACTTCATGCAAAAATACAAGTTTTAATTATCTATAAATATATATGATATTTTTTGGCTTGCAATGATTATTTAAATGTAAAAGGAAATCAAATTTGTTTGTAATATTTGTCAGTAAGAACAGTTGTTGCTCCAACTAAATACCTTAAAGGACCAGTGTGTAGGATTTAGTGCCATCTACTGCTGAAATCACAGAATTCAAACAACTCATCTGCCATGTAAGAGGAAGTACAGCGGCTTGTAACTCCTGCAGCAAGGTTACGTATCTAGAGCCTGTTATTCCTACATTCTCCAGTTGTAAAATGTATAGCCTAAACACTGAATAAAAAAATAATATCTTGTCAAGTAAAATGTACATCATATGTCTGTCACGGTGTTGGATTTTGTTGGTTTATTTCCTGTTTTATTTTGGTAGTTTCTGGCCCTCCCTCGTGTGTCCTGTTTTGTCTGTTTTCCCGCCCTTTGTGTTTAATTATTTTCACCTGTCTTTGACTGTCCTCACCTGTGTCCTGTCCTCTTTACTTTGTTGGTTCATTCACTCGTCTCGTTTCAGTGCTCCTCAGTGTTTCCTTGTGTTCTCCTGTGTGTGGATTTTTGGTTTTTTCTCCCTGCCTGTTTTTTTTTTTTGGATTCACCTGCACTGTTCATGTAAGTATTTGTTTGGTCTTTTGTTGATTAAATTTCTCTTGAACTCTCCCCTCTGCTTCCGGTTGTCTGCATTTGGGTCCTCCTAGTTGAACTCTTAACAATGTCCACTGCTCAGAGCCTTTTCCTCTGAATTTTGCACTCTTTGATTAATATGCTAATCATATTTCTCTTTCATCTTTTATCTTTCTCTTGAAACTTAATGTAATAAGTTGGTTAAACTCTGTACAGTACATTCATTCAACTTATTTTAAGTGAAAAGACTTTAGTGCTAAAGTGTTTGGAAAATAGAAATTTTAAGTTTAATTAACTTAAATATAAGTAATATACTTAGGTTATATTAATAAGAAAAGATAAGTTGATTTCACTACGTTGTATGCTTGTTTTGTTTGTTTTACTTAAGTAAACATTCAATAAATACATCCTTACTAATTAAATCTAATTACAGAACAATTATCCAACCACAAATTGTTCTCAACTCACAACATAAACACACAAACATCATTAATTAAGCCAGGTCCATTTTAATAAATAGTGAAATAAAAATACACTTCATCACAGAAACACTAATAAACCATGAGGTGCTGGTTGTGGCCACTGGTATTTAAGAATTCCCTTTTCAAATAATGTTGAACCTCAAAAATTCCAGCTTACATATGAAGTATATTCTACCCGAGCCCTCGTTTCAGCACGTGAGAATACATTTCACACGTTTTCTGCAAAAGTGTCAAACTCACTGCTGCCTTCTCAGATCAAATAGCAACACTCATGCTAAATATAGCAATGATGCTCTATTTTTTCCTGACAAATGTTAACATTTCTAACTGCTTTAATGAGACATACAGGCTGCGTTGTACAGTACAGTACGAACAAAGACCTCAGAGCATAAGTGTGCAGTAAGGACCACAATGTGCAGTTCAAAAATGAAATGAATGAAGATGCTGGCTGGCAAAATCTGAGAACCTTTGATTACCATCAGTTATATCAGGCTATTACAAAAATATATATACAGTACACTGCAGTGATGTGAGCAGGAGATTAAGGCAACAAAGTTTGTAATGTTACATCCATTTCATTTTAAAGTTTTACAGAACTAAAGGATTTTAAAAAAAGCACAGACAGACAGCGTGTCCCATTCAAGATCCATGATGAGGCCTGGAGTGTGACTGCCCCCTACTGCTTAAACTGTGCAACTGCATCATCTTTGCATAATTTCTCACTGCCCCTCCTCTCTCTCATACACACTGACACACACACGCAAACCTGAAACAATCAGTGCATTCAATCTGTGAAATGAAAACGTAAAATACAGTGTTTTCATGTTGTGAAGGGACAGTTCAATGCAAAATCAAAAACATACATAAATATTTTTCTGTGGCCTGTAGTGCCGTTTATCCATCTAGATTGTTTTGGCGTGATTTGCTGAGTTTTGGAGATGTCACTTGAAGAAACGTCTGCCTTCTCTTGAATATAATGGAACTAGATCACTCTCTGCTTGCGGCGCTCAAAGCACCAAAAAACACTCAACAGTCATGTCTCTTTCCAGAACTCATGACCCGGTTACACAAGATGATCCACAGAACTTCTTGTGAGCAGTTTCACGTAGGAACTGTTTTTGTTATCAATCTACTCTCACCAACTGTATCACTGCGCTGAACAGTGATGCACAGATGGGCTCTGAGTTCATCTGAGTCCACATGTCTGCGTAAATCATCCACCTGCCACCAGCGGAAAGTATTATTCTCTCCAATTTCGAGACCCGAACTGACACCTCTACTCATCTCTGTGGGCTGTATTGCCTTTTAAATTATGTCAAGCAGTGCAGGCATTCCAGGTGACTTATTCATTGTGTGATGTACGCATGAGTGTATTCTTTAATGATATACTTAAATGATTAGAGAGGCTGATTTCAGTTTAATTTCCATGCCTGCAGTTATGTCACTGCAGCAAATATTGTGGGACACATTTAAGCAAAAAACCTGTAGGAAACTGTAGGAAAAAATAACAGAATTAAATAATCAATTAAGTTATGCTGCTCTGTTGTGTACAAATGCACACACAGCGTCTCTGTTTCTGTTCAGACGCACCCTGTCTCACCTGTGATCCATCCACTATTAATCAGAATGTAATTTTTAGGACCCGGCCTGTCTGACCTGCAGATTACAGCAGTGTCTGCAGTTGGAACTGCAGTCCATGCATCACTAGCACAGAAGAAAGCATTGCACCTACTCATGGACGAGAGGCTAAAACTCGTTTGGTAGAAAGAAAGTAAAGAAAGAAGAAAATAAGTCCTACATAAAACTGAAAGAGGGCAGACAACTCTATGGCTAATATCTCCAAAACTCTGCAACTGAAACTAAAATAATCTAGGAAGAATGTGTATTTTTGATTATGGGGTGAACTGTCCCTTTAAAAAGCACTAAACCTGTTCTTCTTAAAGACTGAATTATATGAGAAGAAGTACGTAACTAACTATTTTAAAGCTTAATAAATATCAACAGCTTACATGGTTGTTATTAATTACGCATCTTAAAACATCTTAAAGTGTGGCATGCATCTTCTAAAATGCCATGTCTTGAAATTTTAAAAAAGCACCCTAAGCGATGGAGATCATTCAACCCTTGTCTTTTTTTTTCATAACTTTGTTTAACAATCCTCTCTGTCTAGTCGGACTTGGCCCTGTGGATTTGTGAGGAGACGTTAATGTCGGCAGGACGGCGCTCGGGGCAGAAGGGGGACTCGTGCTGCAGGGGAGTACGGCGAGGGAAGAAGGTGTGCTGGAGGTCGTAGTTGAGCAGGCAGCTGATGGAGGCCATGTAGATGTCAGCGAAGCGAGAGAGCCGGCGGGAGAAGTAGGTGGGGTTGTGGTACGTCCGAAAGAGACTCCCGAACTGACCGTTGAAGATGTCCTTCGTCTGCGCCCTGTCATCAAGACACGTTCACACCAACAAGGTGAGGTTAGATCACTTTTATAAGATGCCAATAAATTATCACAACTGCTCTTGAGAGCCAGAGTAGTTCTCTCCATTACCTCATGGCTTCTCTTTCTCTGATCCACTCCTCAACCACAGCCTGAGATGCTGGATCTCTGTGGACCTGTTTGAGACAAGTGCATAGAAGTTAAAGGCACAGTAAAAAAAAATTTGCACGTAGGTCTCCTAATCAGAACAATAACCAAGACAGACTCTCATGATTTACTTGTCGAATGTGAATTTAAAGTGAATTTAATGCACAATAAAGTAATCTGAATCTTAAGTAATGTGGGTCAATAGGAGTTGTTGTCTCATCTAGTTTGGCTTTGTAACATATTAACTTTAAGCACAAACAATGTAAAGATGGAGGCAAAAAGCAAAAGACTGACGCGTGTTTTTAAGTCTCCTGACCTGCATCTGTTCAATGAGGCCAGTCAGAGCTTGTAACCAGGCCATCATGTGCATGTACTCCTCCGTGTTCATGATCTTGATCTCCTTCCTCAGCTCAGGGATGATGGCGCCCGTCCTCCAGCCATGTTTCAGTGTTAGATCCTGCAAAACAAAAGACCAGACGACTAGTCTTGAATCAAAACTACTGTGTACACCATGACTTAATAGTTCAGGAATTCACTACTGTCTTTCAAAGTGTTAGAGATTATTAGGAAGACAACGCAAAGAAGACTTTCATCCTGTATACTGGAAAATGAAGTTTACAGCTAATTCTGGGCATACATGAGCTGCACTGCTATCGATATACATGCTACATGTGTACGGTTGGGGTAATTGTCCTCTTGAAAGCAGGCCAAACCAACCAAAGTTCATCAAACATGGACAAACAAGGACTGAACATCTCAAATATACGCTGGAGTTAAGCAATAATAGATGAAAGAGGATGCTATAAATAATCAATGGGGTTATAAACTCGCAGGAAAACCTGATTTGCAGTGTCATATTCACATTTATAATTACCTGTTTGGACAACTATGACATAAACACATTGTTTCTATTAGCCACATAGCAAACAGCAGCACGACTGCAATGTCCCACTCGATCTGTACAGTCACAGGAGGCTGAGTGTTGCATACTCAGGTGCCTTTGACAATGCTCACAGCCCAGTAAACAATCAATGTAGTTTGCTCTGGCTGCTGTTATACACCTAAAGCTCAAGCTTAATACAGACCCATTAAGTAATCAGTGCAAACATCCATCCATCCAGTTTCCTGGCAGCAAGCTAAGCAGGATATTCCAGACTTTCCTCTTCCCAGCAGCACTTTTCAGCTGCTCTTGGGGGATCCCGAGGCATTCCCAGGTCAGATGAGATATGTAATCCCTCCAGCGTGTTCTGGGTCTTCCCTGAGCTCTCCTCCCAGTTGGACGTGCCTGGAAAACCTCCAGAGGAAGTCATCCACGAGGCATCCTAATCAGAGGCCCGATCCACGTCAGCTGCCTCCTTTCAACTCAGAGGAGCAGCGGTTCTGCTCTGAGCTCCCTCCGGATGCCAGATCTCTAGGCAGGGTTCAACATTAACCAAAGTCCTATAGCCTGGGCCACGAAAAGTTACTCTGTCGCCACCAAATCTTCCATGTCGTTGCCCCCCTGTGGACACAAAGTTTTATCTGCCTACTGTGAGCCTTCACCATCATGTTACGCGTTCCAAAAACATCCGGATTCCTCAGTGCTGCAGTGTTTGCTGCCAGTTTCCTTAACTAGACGAGAAGTCTAGCTCATTTATCATCTGCAACAATGCCTTCAGGAAACACCACATCACAGTTTCCCAAATTCATGGGATAAGTAGACAACTCAAGTGTTGCAGCTGAGGAAGGCTGTCTTAAGTTGCATTAAACTGCCTTTACTATGGGCCACCAAAAATCTATTTGAGCCACCACATTTACAGGCTTTTTGGCCCATGTTGCCAGTGCTATCCTTGAGCCCAGCCACCCTATGAAGGAAAGCCATTTCGGCTGCTTGTGCCTGTAGCTTAATTCTTCACTACCCAAAGCTCATGCCCACAGGTGAGGGTCAGAACGTCGATCGAGTGGTAAATCAAAAGCTTTGCCCTCCTGCTCAGCTCCCAGCAGTCCAGTGCAGCAATCGTATTACTGCTGACACTGCACCAATCCCCCCGTCAGCCCCACATTCAGTGAAACAGGCGACTGTAAAACCCTGCAAAAATGAAACCAGGGAAGTGCGAACATTTTTAGGACTCTTCTGTGTTTATGCATAATGCGGAAATACAATATCGCTCCATCCTTCCCCCTCCTGCAACTCCTCAGCAATTCATAGGTGCTTCTGCTCTGTGTCCACTCGCAGTAATGATCTCCTCTCAGACGGGCTGTGAGCAGCGGTCGGTGTAAACCGCACACGCCATGTTCCATCTTCCTAAATAAGCAAGGGGAGATGTTTGACAGCCGGCTGCCTGCAACCAGCGAGGCATTATGCCAAAGATGTAAAGTCTGCCGTTGATTATCACCATTTACAGCTGATCAGACACACTCATATATCCAAGTTGTTATAACTCATCATGACACGGTAAAAAAAAAAAAGATGCCTGTTAGTTTATTTAGTGCAGCTGTTGCCGAGTTGCTAGGTTACAGGTATAAAAAGGTAAATAAGGTGCAGTGGTAGGTGTGATACATCGGGACACACTGACACTCATTAAAATGTCAACCAAAGCCAACACGGAGCTACAGTAACTGTGGTTTAATGCATGAATAATTACACTGTCAGCCCAGTTATTTTAGTGTCTTTGTTCTATTTCAAGCATTCGCTCAGCATCTCGCTTTGTGCATTTTCTAACAGCACGTTAAGATTGAGCCTGTTGCATATAAAGATTAACTGCACGAAACGCAATTATCTTAAATGGAGCGTGGTCAAAGCAGGGCTCCCCCTCTTTGTTCATAATATCTTAATCTTTCATACCACAGTGTTTTGTGAGGTTATAATGAGTCCGTTGTTTGTAAATACGCCCGGATGCTGCTTACTGCCAAGTCACTGTAGATGTGATCACCAAAGTAGAGCACTTTGGATCCTCTCCAGCCGGTGAGTCTCAGGAACTCATAAAGGTTTCCCTGCAGCGATCAAACACACACAAGTACACACATTAAAAAATCAATACTGTATTTTATTCAGGAGAAATTTGTCGGGAATTTTAAACTGGCATCTCATGCTAATCATCTGGCACCTGTTTGTAGATCTTCCCCTTTTCCAGTCGGTGAATCCTGTCCCACAGCAACGCACCTTTGTCTGTCACTCGTCTGAAAGGTCTGGGGAAAAAATACACAAAGACAAATCTTACCCTCCTATAATACTGGCAGCTCCCACACAAACACACACCAATGCGCTTTCAGTGTACTAACAGTGTACAAGTGTTGTGGCCCAGTAGGATACGAGAGACACAGCATGGTCACAGTATGAGCTGCAGACAAAACACTTACTTTCTCCTGTCGTTGAAGAAACCAGGTTTGTCAGCCTGAACAATCACAACATCGAACAGGTCCCTCCAGTCCTTCCCTACGATGTAGTTCATTCCTCTGTCCCTGAAAAGGATGAAGACAGCACCTTGTCAGCAACATCTCAAATTCATCATGAGGGTCACAAACACTTGAGCTGAGGGAACGGTGATACATCAGCGATAACAGGTCCATCTTGTGCTGCTGGTGAGTTTAAATGCAAGCTATGCAGGCCCAAAAACAATTCGTGGGCTCAGACAAAAATAATCCCTCTCAATCATCACCCACGACCCACCAGAAGTGTGTGGCAGTGCCAACATCCACAGAGATCCTCCGCTCATACCTTCTTATTTTACGCTGGTATTTGACATCCTGGGCATGAGACTTAACAATCAACTATCTTCCTGGTGCGTTAACAAACGGCAACTGACAAATCCTACATATTCTACTTTTAAGCAAAACTCAATGACATTGCCTTGTAACATTCAACCTTGTTCTGTTTGTTGCAGAAATTGTGGACTGTGTGCACGTCTAACCCCAGCACCACGGATGAATATAGATGTAAGGATAAACCAGCACCCAAGAAAAAGGAGAGGCTGTCCATATACTGAAGTTTGCAAGCTTTTACTAACACAGTGTTTCAGCCTGCAAGGTCTTTTCGACTTGCAAGGACCTCGCAAGTCAAACAAGTGAGCTTTATTTATATAGTCCAATATCACCAAATTACAAAGTTGCCTCAAGGAGCTTTACAATCTATACATTATATCTGTCCTCCAAGAAAGAAAAACTCAGCCCCCCCCCCTCCGCCAAAAAACATTTCAATAGGGCACTCGGAGAGCAGAGACCTCCACCAAGGCCATCAGTCCATTCTTCAATGAAATAGAAATCTGCAAACACAGACTTCACAGTCAATATTATCCCAACAAACACGAGGCGTCTGCAAGCCATGCAGATCATGTCTATATCGCTCCAGGACCATATCTGTTCATCTGCATGGCGTGAAAATCAGGATCAATATATGAGAGTTTTACAACGACCCCTCTTGGACATGCAGTTCAATATCTGAACGTCTTGCTAGAAGCTTTTTGGACATATGTGGATGCGTGGACTGTGATATGGAGTCATTGTATTGCCGGTCAATGTTAACGAAAGTGATAAATAACTCAGATCCGCTCCAAAGTTGAATGGGTTCTTCCCTTCGCCCATGCTACACGCTTCCACCAAGTTTCATGAAAATCAGACCTGTAGTTTTTTTTTGTAATCCCGCTGACAAACAAACAGCACCAAAAACATACTCCCTTGGTGGAGGTAATAATGGAAGAAATCTCATGATGATCAACAAGGAAGGGTCTGTATTCCAGGAAAGAAAGACAATAGATAAAAATCAGGATGACAAAATCACAGACAGATTGCAAACACGTGTGAAGAATATAGATCCGGGATGATGTCGAGGCCAAAACATTGCATTAGTATAAACCTGCAAATCTCAGGGTGCAGACAGCCTCTCCCTTGACTGAATCTAACAAGCCATTAAATCGAGGACGTACAGTAGGTTTAAAGATTTGGGGCGCTGGAAGCCTTTTGAGGTTGGATACGCACAGCTGGTTATTTTGTGCAATCAAACCCGACTTCAAAAGCGGCTGGCAGTCAATGACTAACAATGAATTACAAACACTTGTGTACGGAGAGCCCTTTGATGTCTGGCTGCCCGTCTATAAAAGTCGGGACATTATACAGTAGCACCAATTAAATATTAGCACACAGATACATGACGTTTTTAATTAGTCAAGCCAACAGCCACTTGCACTCTTGTTTGCTCACACTTACACAAAGTCAAACGGGCTGTTGGTAATGAGGAACATCTTTTTTCCATGCTCTGACAGCTTCTTCAGCACAGCGTGGCTCTGCTCACCATAGCAAATGTATTTCTCTGGAAAATGAGAAAACAGAGGAAGAGAAACTGATATAATTTGCACAAACAAAACTGCACTGCTTTTTATTTCTATATCGCAGTCTCATTATTACTGAATTATTTTTTTATGTCTCGGCAACAACTCAGATGTAGCCGTGTAATTTCTTTTATATTAGCACGAACAAAGTAATATAAATCAAAGAATATTACCAATATCTGCCTCCACGGCTCGGTACATAATGCCCTTGACGTGAACATCTCTAATGGCTTCCTGTGAAGAGGAAAAAGTAAACAGCCCTCAGCCGGGAAGTCATGACTTCAGTGACACAATGTTAGCATTCAGCTCCAGTAGCAACGCTTTGCTCTGTATATAAACGGTTGACTTGGAAGCACAAAGACATGCATCTCTGAATACAAATTAAATATGAAGAAAGCAGACCCTGGGGTTTAGTTACTTTGTGACACAGAGAGAAAGTTTCCACAACATCTGCAACAGTGTAACTTGTGCTTTTGAATCAGTGAAAGAGTAAATAGATTTGCAAAGTCGCATGTTTAAAGGAGGTTTATGATATGCAAAGACCATTTGATGTGCACAAAAGTCAAATGAAAAGTAAGCAAAAAAAATGACAGGGTTAATGCTGAATAATAAATCAGACTTGGCAGGACAAAAAAAAAGATGGAGGAGGGTGTCCTTGAAAAGATATGAGAGGCACTCGTGGAACAGAGAGCGCGTGTGAGGGCTTTTAATGACAGCGATCTGTCAAAAACGCTACAGTGTCACACAGAATAGACAGGACCGGCATGACAGCTGCCCTCAAAGGGAGAACAGAGCGCTGATTTCTCGTCCCTCTCCCTCTGAAGTAACAGAGCCACCAGAGAACAGACGCAGATGGCTGGAGGCGGGCTCGCTCGACTAAAATTAGACACCGGTTTTCAGAGCTAAAATTAAGATGGTATTGAATGGCTGGAGTACACTGCAAACATGTAAATACATTAGCATTCATGGACAAGTGGAGGGATTTAATATCTTTACACACATTAACCCCGGGGAGATAAAGCAACTGGGAAAAGCAAGTCAAGTCAATTTTATTTAGATTGTGCCAGATCATAACAGAACTTTACAAATAGAGCCAGGGGCTTTACTACAAATCAACATAGCCAGGATTTCTTTGCATGAGCGGGGTTTTAGGTTTTGTCGAGCCAGCTCATGCAAAGAAATCCTGGCTGTGTTGAGTTTCCTTCGTAGTACAACAGAAGTTATCATGGTGATCTAGCCAGGTTAAAACGGAGACAGGATTAAAATATTAAGTACACCCCTCTGGTCTAGACCGTACTCTTCATAACATTATTTACTCGTTTCCCACCATGAGCACGCACCTGGCAACCGTGGCAGAGGAAAAACTCCTTTCAACAGACAGAGACCGCAAAACGAACCAGGCTTTAAATAAGCAGGTTGGGCTGAAAAGCAGAGCGCTACTGAACCAAACTGTCAGACTGTTGCAAACATTCATCACAGATGACAGAACAATAACAAGACGGCTCACCTTTACGTCTTTGTAGAGATGGACCGGCTCATAGTCGATGTTGTGCTTCATGAAGAAGTCATTGACGCAGCACAGGAGGGTCATCTCAGGCAGGGAGAAGATGTCCATGAACTGCTTCATGGTGTGGCCGTGGGAGCTCTGCAGGACAGTTATTAACATCATTATACTCTCCTGCTGTTTTTTTTTCTAATCTCTGCAAGTGTCCCTCTTGTCATAGATAAAAGGAGGACATTATCATCACCTTGCCGTAAAAGTCGCTCATGATCTCTAGAGGTACGTGACTACCCTCATACATGGCGATTACTTCCTCATCTGGAACTGGATGAAGACCCCTGCATAAGAGGCAAAGCATCAAATCCTCAATAACATGACATTTGTAACATGTGCTACCTACTAAAAATGACAATAAACTACAGAAAAGCTGTAAGATGTGTAGCCTTAAGTGTTCGGTGCTTTAAATCACAGATACCTGTAGACGGTTCCCAACTGGATGTAGTGAAAAGCATCTATCTTCATCAGCAGGGCCTGTTATCATATCATTCAAATAATTACACAAAAATGACCTTCCAGTGCAACTGATGCAAAATATAAAACAGCTGTCTATTTTTGACTTAGACAAGCAAAAGAACTTCTCACCTTCTGGACGTCATAGTGAAGTCCTCTTACAGCAAAATTAGGAATATACTCGTACTTCCGCAGACCTTCTGGATACTAATGTAAAGAAAATAAAAATTGGTTTGCCATTAGACTGGACTTGCTGAATCTTGAAACACCTGGACAACATCAGTATAGTGGGTAGATGGGTAAAAATGATGCTTGAAGGTGCAACAAAGTTGTAGCTCAGTTTACACCTTAAAGGGACAGTTCACCCCAATATCAAAAATGCATATTATTCCTCTGCCCTGTAGTGCTGTTTATCCATCTAAACTGTTTCAGCGTGAATTGCTGTGTTTTGGAGATATCAGTTGTACAGATGTCTGCCTTCTCTCAAACAGCTTGTGGTGCTCAAAAGGCCAAAATAACATGTGAAAAACATCAATGTCACTTTCCAGAAATCAGGACCGGGTTAATCAAGATAATCCACAGACCAGTAGAAGCAGTTTTTAAGGCTTTCAAATGTATTTTTTAGAGATGAACTGATCATGTTCTTTTAAAAATATCAATTGCTGACCATCTATGAGTCATATCAGCCAATATAGATTGTTTTCTTGTTTTGTTACAGCAGCTGGCAGAGCAGTATTAAAAAAAAATCAGGTACTGGAAGACCTTCAAATAGACCCCTTTTTAACAAAGTGCTTAAAAAAGTCCTTTAAATTCAAACAAAACCACAAACACTGTCATATATTTTGACCGAAGTTTTGTTCAAGTCATAAAAATCAAAAATCCCTCAGCTTTTTATCTATTTATTTTATTTATTTTACAGGCTTACCTGGACTGTTTTAGGCCACATTTTAGTATTTGTCGTGGCTTAAAAACTGGCATGCATAAAAAAGTTTGGTCTCATCTTGAACAGGAGCATCTGCAGATCGCAGATCTCCAGATGAATAAATCACAGTTTCGTTAGCTTCAGCGAGCCTGCTGTATGTCCGAGCTGTCGCCAAACTGAAGAGGTCAAAACTCGCTGGTAAACTAATATAATGTGCTTCACTGATCATTTTTCGCAAGCAGCAACAAGAAAGCATTAATCCTGATCTCCCTATCACTTTTTTTTTTTTTTTTACCAAATAATGGCCAGCGATTGGTGGCCAATAAATTTGGCATCCCTGATGTTTTTAGTGCTTTGAGCGCCACAAGCCAAGTGCCATCTAGTTCAATTATATTTAAGATAAGGCAGACATCTCTACGACTGATATCTCCAAAACTTGGCAACTCGCACCAAAACAATCTAGATGGATAAAAAGCAGTACAGTACAAATATGGATTTTTGATTTTGGGGGTAAACTGTCCCTTTCAATAAGGGATAATTACGCTGCCTGTCACTCTCCGACACATTCAGTCATAAACAAAAGTTTCTACTACCGATCTCTTAGACTTTACTGGAAATGTTCAGGGGGTTTAATGCCTCGCTCAGCTGCACTTTGGCAATGTTGTTCTTGTGTGATCCTGATCGGATCCGAACAACACGACGGGAAACACATGACTGTACATTGTCCTGCTCCGTTCAATTAGTTTCAGGAGAGAATAATGATTCACTCTGTATCTGGAGAGAAATGTTTTAAGTGCCAGGGGCTGTAAATGAGTCACACACACCCTGTGCTTAGTTATGAGGATGTCCCGAGCTATATTGAAGATGAGGGTGTGGAGGTGACTGGAGTAGAAGGCCAGGGTGTAGTCATAATCGAAGCCGTAGATCTCAGTGTCGCGCAGGCTCATCTCATTGTTGGCGAAGATGGTGTCTGGGTTGACAGAGTTGGTGGATATCACTGGGATCAAATCTAAAAGGAGAGAAACACCTCAGGTCAGCCAGCATTTTCCTTTCATGTGGCAATAATATATGCCGCGATGAAAGAGAGGCATATCTCAAGACACAAGTACATCTGATAAACCAAGGGTCTTGGATAAGCCGCATACGAGCCCTGCACTATTTCTCAGTCGCAACACTTTTCATAATTTGAATATAAATCTTCATGGTGTAATTCTTGTGGGCCTCTTTCATGCTCAAACAAGCCTTGAGAGGAGGAAAGAATTTATTGGGCTGGTAGCTTTTTAGCAGAGACGACCCACTGAGACTAGTGAGGCCCTGAGAAAACACAGAAAGGGAATAAAACACACACATAAAAACACAATTATAAACATACATTTATACATATATGTATAGGCCGAAATGTGAGCCAATGCCCCTCCCCATGTGTGCACACTTAAAGACAGTTTCACATCCTCTAGTAGCTCAGTCACTGGTTCTTTAAAAACACCAAGTGATACCGAAGAGGACAGATTAGCTTTAGTTTGATCATTATTGTACATACAGAAGGCAGCCTTTCTTCATTCAGTCCTATAACTTTATGTGACCCAGTCTTCAGATCTAGTTGTATGTGCCGCTCTGTGAGGTAAAGGAAGTGGTCTATTTGCTAGCCTAAATTTTAGCTTGCACCTCCAAAACCCTTTGGTTTATATGCAAGACAGTAATCCACAGAAAAAAGATGTGTACTAATGTAACATGTTTAGTCTAACAAATATGATACACAGCACAACAGGAACAGTTTACAAGCAATCTACATATTTCATAGGTGTTCATTTTGTTTTGTCCACACCATTTATGCATGAATTAAGGCTGCAACTAACAATTATTTTCATTGCAGATTAATCTGTCAGTTATTAACTGATCAGTGTTTTCCAAAGCCCCTCAAATACCTTGTTCTGTCCACAAACCAAAGATATTCAGTTTATTGTCATAGAAAACAGTAAATATCCACATTTGAGAAGCTGGAATCAAAGAATTTTGACTTTTTCACTTTAAAAAATGACTCAAAATGGTTACTCGGTTATCAAAATAGTTGGCGAGTCATATAATAGTTGACAACTAAACAATTAATCGACTAATAGCTGCACTTCAGCAATCTACAAAAATCAGTCTGATAAAAATCAACTAAATCTGCATTTAATAAGGTTTCCTTAGCTACATGGCTACTGCATTGTATTTTCCAAGTGTTCATGTTTTTAGTTCACCTCGTTTATGTATTAAACAAAGTATCCCAGCCTGTTAGCACAGTGTATGTGCAGGACCAGTTTATGGTCTGACAGGCTGCAGAACTGGTTGGTGCGTCAGTCCGCTGGAAACATCAGTCATAACAGGGTTATAATAAGGCGACAACAGCTTAGTATTTACCGCAGTGCTGCATCCCAGTGAATGAATGCTGTTTTATTTTATAACATGTCCATACCTTCAGTCTGTCTCTTGGTCTCTTTGTAGACAGACCACAGTCTCTCTGTTACGTCCTGACCGTCTGAAGAGGAGCTGCTGCTGCAGACAGATGCTGCTGCAGCTGCTGCGTAGTTTTTGGCTCTGGGTCGCTGTGACAGGAGTTGACCGACTCCATGTGCGACTGCACCGAAATTCCGTTTCCACACTCGGGACCTGAGCGGCCGCTGCTGTGAGCCGCGAAGCGCGTTACAGAAGACGGCCGTCCTCTGAAGACAGTCCGCGCGCTTCACGAGAGACGACAGCCTGGGCAAAGACAAGGGCGCCATGACTCTGATCTGACGGCGGCAGCCCGGCTGGAGGTCGCGGCGGGCTCCCACACGGTTTCATGCAGTTGACGGGCTCCTCTGTAAATACCGAAACTGTCCCTCGATGGTCCCGCCGTACGTCACTTCCGCGTTGGGCAAGGTCCCGGCCAACCAGCCAATCAGAGGCCGGTGCGACTGTAGTTCAGTCTCTTCCGGGTGTCCCCGCGATGAGTTACCAGATACATGTATTATAAAATATGCATAGTACAGAAAATGATCCGCTAGTATAGAGATCAGTGGTGGAGTGGTGGTTTTGTTTTGTTTTTATTTTATTTTCATTATTTTTAAATGTATTTTATATATATATATTTATTTATATTTACCTTTTCTTTTCCATTTTTCACAATTACATTTTGAGTTACTTGTACTTTATTTGAATATTTCCATTGTATTCTACTGTATACCCATGTAAAAAAAAAAAAGTAGCATACTTTGGCATACTAGAAATGTCATTTAAGAATACAAATGTTATTACAAGTATACTTGTAGATTTCTATTTTTGGGTGAACTATCCCTTTAAATAAGTAATTTGAATGCTTTAACTTGTAATATGGTAATATTAATACTATTATTGCTAAATTATTTTACTTATATAAAGATCTGAATACTTCTTACACCACTGATTTAGTGCTACTGTACAGGCCAGCAGGGATTTCTCTTATTTCTCCAATATCTCATAATTTTGACTTAAAAAGCACAAAGTTTGACTGAAAAACTCATCATTCTGACTAAGTAGTTAATTTTTGTATCAGAAAGTATTATTAGAAAGTAGTATATCATAACTATCATAAAAATTAAAAAAATAATAATCTTAATAATAAGATAATTCTTCAAAAGTTTGATTTTTTTAAAACAAAATTACAACATTTAAAATCGAGATTTTAACTTACTGTTTCATAATTGTGACTTAGAGATATATACTAGCTTAGATAACCAGGTGGCATTCAAACGTATTTATGTGAATTCTTGAGCACATTTAGTTATAAATGTAAAAATAACTTTTTAAACTACTTCCCACCAAAAACTTATTTTAATCTCACATTTGACAGTATCACTACTTCTGCTGGCCACCAGATGGCGCTCTAAAGCCCACCAGTTGGCCATGGCACAGTAATTGAAAATCTCTGTCTGTATTATACTGTACATGGTGACCTTAGCTAGCAGCATATTGTTTTAGATGGATTTTTTAATTATTTTATTTCTTATCACATAATATATATTTGACAATAGGCAGTAATGGTTTTAGATCAGATTTGTTGTCATTTAAGATGAGAGAACTTGTTCACATTTAGAAATGATGATGAATGAGAAAAATTAGTCAAGTGTTACAGCAGGAAATTAACTTGATGTGTTCAGATGTGTCTGCAGGCATTTTTTGTTTATCAGCCTTGTGACTGCAGGCATCAGCTGATGCCAGTTATTTAAAAATGTCAGAAAATCAGCCAACAGATTAATCAGCCGTCACTATGTCATAAATTTGTATTTCCCTGAGTATTTTCATTTCATCTTTCCTCATAGTAAATTTAAATTATGGAGTGCTTTGTCATAACTCAGGCTTTTATGGTACACTTGAGATTACTGGTTCTAATTGATTTAATATCTCATTTTTAATTTGACTTGAAAAGTACATAATTTGACTGAGTGTCTCACTATTCTGGCTTATATCTCACTTTTGTCTTGATCAGTCAAAATTTATGACAAAATCTGTCTCATAAATTTGATGTAGAAAGTCTAATCATGACTCAGAGCAGTCTTAGTAGCTCATCAATTCTCCATCTGATTGTCTAAGTCACAATAATGAAAAAAATCATCAAAAGGTTTATTTTTTTAAAGAAAATTACAACATTTTAAGTCAAGATTTTGACATATTTAGCACATCACTTTTGACCAAGTTTCTCATACTTTTGATTAGCCATAAGTGTTTTAACTTTTGACCAAGTATCTCCTAGTTTTGATCTACCATTAGTGTTTTGACCTTGTTGTTGCTAAACTTTCCTCCATGTGTTTTGTTCTTTTTTTGGTGGAAACTGTCTGTGATATTTAAAGGCTTGTCTTCTAGTTGTGGAAATATTATACTTGGTTATATAATGGATGAAAACTGTTTTCTAGCAGCTGACATTGTGTTCAATCAAACTTCATACAGCCATGGTTATAAGCACTGATTTCTACCTCTACTATCTTCAGGGAAAATGTAGCGGCAGAGCAAGATTGTGCAAAAATTGTGCGATATTGGAAAGAAAAAGACAGGGAAAAGACAAAAGTTCCTAAGACAATGCAAAGTTTAATTAGACTGCTGCTGTGCAAATTTTGCAAACTGTGCAAAGTATCAGGAGGTAGAGCAATATAATACTTATAAGCTGTATGTACAGAAAATGTCAGTGTACAGAGGTCAGCCCAGTAGCTCTCTCTCACTCTCTCTCACACACACACTCATCCATGCACTTAATATCACACACACACACCCCACCCCCACTATAAGTGCTATTTGACACCTGTAACCTATACTTTACAACCGGTAAACACCCATTAGACAGTCTGGGGAAGCAGCAGTATAATCTGCACAATTGTATGATAATGTTACTCATCCATTCATTTTTGATGCCAGTATGACACAATCTCAGTTTTTCACACATAGATCAGACTGTGTATTTAGGGAAAAAAAAGAGTTTGCCATCATTTGCATTTTTTACTCACTGACTGAACAGTGACACCTCGTGGACAAAGAGTAGTGGTGCACATGTGAACTCCATTCATTCATTCATTCATACTAAGTGCAGTAGCTTCTCATCTTTATAGGAAATGCAGCGCAGATCATTTCACTACTATACCTATATGCCCATATGTAGCCAAACATAATAAATGTAGGCTAACATAGACTGAAAAAGACACGTTTACGATACAGTCAGTGACAATAGAGCCATAAACAAACACGTTCTTATCTTCGGTGTCATCAAGCGTCATGGTTGTGACATTACATCAGAAAATCAAACTTTAACTGATGTGGTGACTGAGATTTTTCGCCACATTTAGAGGTGAATTTCAGAAAAGGGACGTGCTGATTATTCATTGTCGGCCAATGGTGTCCAGCCACGATTTTGGGGTATTGACTTATGTTGACGAATCTGATTGGGCAACATGTACAGAAGTCTGCGCTGTGATTGGGCGAAGTATGTGCGTGGTGCGCAGCGATTGGTCGGTTGTCACGGGTTTAAGAGAGTGGGCTCTTTTGGTGGGAGCGTAGCCTGTCAGTCTGTCTTGTAAAGGCGCTGCTCCGTGCTCTGAGCTCCCCGGCTTTTGTTTCAGGAGCTGAAGATACACACCGTCAGTCCAGCGGTATCTCAAAATGAAACGAGTCTGGGCGATAGGGCTTCTCTTTGCACTCTTAGCCTTTGGTGAGTAGCAAAAATATATGTTATCTCGTCTCACTTTTTACTAGCTAACATTTTAGCTAACGTTAGCCAGTAAGCTAGCGTTAACTTGCTTCTGCTCATTCATGACCACAGTCCTCATATATTTGCATAGTTTTCGGGCTTAATTTAGCTAATGTCGTAATGTTGGCAGCATGATTGATGTAGCTTCAACACATTTCTAGGAGCAACACTATCCGTTATTCTTAATTGCCTTTCCAGAAGTTTCTAGCAAGAACACTGCTATTAAAGCTATCTGAAGCTAGCTAACATCACCATGAAAACCCGTTAATGTTGCGTAGATACATGTAAAAACATCCTGGTAAAGAAAAAGACTACCTAATACCACACCTTACTTATATGGTGATTTTGAGCACCTCTTCGCCGAGCTTCATCCTAAATTAAATCGTCTTAAACGCTGAACATTTCCTTCCCTAAAGACACTTGCAGTCATGTAGGATTTGTTGTAATTTAACCACTTTTTGTCCCTTGACAGCTTCTGTAAAGGCAGAGGATGAACTTGACGTCGATGGGACAGTAGAAGAGGACCTTGGTAAAAGCAGAGATGGCTCCAGAACAGATGATGAAGTGGTGCAGAGGTGGGTGTCGCTTTGAATATCTTTTCATATTGTCCCTGATGTTGAGTGAACTTATTCCTATCAGGAAAGGTCGACTAAACCTTAAGTTAACAGCACAAGGTCAACCTGACCAAGCTTGTGCACACAAACGCTCATAGCCAGTCTCAATTGTAGTGGTGGCAAAGCTCAGAGGTTTATTGCACGTCCCTCATTAAGACTTTAAGACTGGGGAATCGTGTGTGTCTCCCTGGAGGGGAGAACGGATTTGCATGTTGTTTATTGACTGCTGTGATTTGTTGTGCATGTCCCTGTTCTCACCTGAGTGTGTATGTGTTCATCTGTCTGTCCTCAGAGAGGAGGAGGCTATCCAGCTGGATGGATTGAATGCAGCTCAGATCAAGGAAATTAGAGAAAAATCAGAAAAACATGCCTTTCAGGCTGAAGTCAACCGTATGATGAAGCTGATTATCAACTCCCTCTACAAGAACAAGGAGGTAAGCAAGCATAAATTAGATTTTAAGGTACAATAATCAGTTTTGCTAAGTGATATCTATGGATTTACTTGTATGATATGTAGCAGCAGATTGAGGATTTAGCCCTGAAGTCTTTGAATGAGTCAGAGGTCAAGTGTCAATCGATGAATAGTGCAATAGAAGTGTTGCCTTATGAACTTTTACTTCAGACAGTAACTGTCAAAAACAACTTTTTCCATCTCACATAGTCTCCCTGGTCATTTTGGTACATCTTTACAATTTAATATAGTCTAAAACAACAGATAATGCCACAAATTAATGCAAGAAGAGTAAAACAATTTTCTGCCTGTGGACACAAAAAGCCACAACAGAGCACCTTGGAAAAAGTAACATTAGCATTAACCAAGATGTGTGGTATCCAGTTTTAACAAACATTCCAGCCACTCTCTATTTGAAATGATCAATTGTATCAGCTGCCACAGAATGAACAAACTGGTTAACATGCATTAAGATACACCTGCAGAACTTATTGTTTGAGGTGAGTCAGTGGGGTTGGTGATTTGGCTCAGACTGGGCAGGATAACTGTGGCCTGTGCCAACTGTAACACTTTGGTATCAATATGGTCACCATTATCAGGGATAACGTGGTTTTCAATACATCGTTCAGCTTTCAGACATATTGTAACATCCAGGATTAGCTTTTATATAGTTTTTTTTATATATATTTTGTAATCAGTCTGCACATTCATGTAGATGCACAGTGCACCCACACACTAAACTTGTTGCCAACTGTGAGTAGAATATTGTGAGTAAGTTACCAACTGGAGTGAATATTTTTTTTAAAGCTTTAACAATTTAGTTGGGAGTAAACATGGCTGTCCCAAGTTGTGTTTACTTTGTTGTTTTAGTGGCCTGATTATCAGGACATGAGAGCTTGCCCTTGGAGGGAGGGCCTGTCCAGCCTATCAGTTTAAAACGCATTGATTCCTGTGCAGCCATGATCTGGGTTTAGTACATAATATTTCCATACATGATGAGCAGTAAAAATTCAGAGCTTAAGCAGCATAAGCCCAGTCCTGGTGCCACCAGTGATGATATGACTGGCAGATATCTTTAGGAAGGGCTGAACTAATGATCAAATGACTGTTTATCTTTTCCAGATCTTCCTCAGGGAGCTCATCTCCAATGCCTCAGATGCCCTGGATAAGATCCGCCTGTTGTCTCTGACCAATGAGGAAGCAATGGCCTCCAATGAAGAGCTGACAATCAAAATAAAAGTATGCACAAGAAATAGAGGAGGGGAGGGGGTTACATTTACTGTATGTTGCAGTCTTTATTCACATGTCCTTGCTCTGTTGGTAACTCTACTGTATGGGTCCTTTCCCCAGTCTGATAAGGAGAAGAACATGCTCCACATCACTGACACCGGTGTCGGAATGACCAAAGAGGAGCTGGTGAAGAACTTGGGCACAATCGCAAAATCTGGCACCAGCGAGTTCCTCAACAAGATGACAGAGATGCAGTCTGAGGGACAGTCGACCTCAGAGCTGATTGGCCAGTTCGGTGTGGGTTTCTACTCTGCTTTCCTCGTCGCCGACAAAGTCATCGTGACGTCCAAACACAACAATGACACTCAGCACATCTGGGAGTCTGACTCGAATCAGTTCTCTGTCATTGAGGACCCCCGTGGGGACACCCTGGGCAGAGGAACCACCATCACGTGGGTTTACATTTTGTTTTTTTTCACCTTAAGATCACCTATCCATTTTAGCTTCTTTTATAGTGCTATGCTCAACAGCTGTTACTGTAGGCTTAATGTTCTTCACACTTTTCATTCTTCTCTAACACCTACACAAGTGGACCTTGAACACTGTTTCTGTTACGACTTAACTCTCAAATGTTAGAATAGTATTCACTTTGTAATTAAGTCTACTCTATAATCTTCCAACCTCAGACTGGTCCTGAAAGAAGAGGCCTCAGACTATCTGGAGCTGGAGACCATCAAAAACCTCGTCAGAAAATACTCTCAGTTCATCAACTTCCCAATCTACGTTTGGGCCAGCAAGGTGATTTCTTAACACACTTCCTTCCTCACTGTGACTCAAACTTGATCCCAGTACGAGTTGTATAACGAAACTGTTAAATATGGAAATTAACAAATGGCCGTTGCATCATTCCTTCCGCTCAACATGCCAGACTGAGACAGTTGAAGAGCCCATTGATGAAGATGCTGAGGCAGCAGAGGAACCAGAGAAGGAGGCTGCTGAAGACGAGGCAGAGGTCGAGGAAGAGGAGGAGGACAAAGACAAGCCAAAGACAAAGAAGGTAGGAAGTTCATAGAGGGGTGGACAAAATGAATATTGTGATAACTATCAAATTTATCTTTTTTAAATAATTGCAATATTTTTTATTCATAGAGTAACAAGAGTGATTTTTTTTTTCTCCAAAAATAATATGCATTCAGGAATTAAAGATCTCAAGCTGTGGAAAAGCTTGGAAACTTATCGACCTATATCAGGGATTTCACAACATTAAATTAAAATAATCTCAATTTTAAGACTGAAAATAAATTTTGACAGGTCAAAAGTTAACATTGGTTATGAAGTGCTATGACTCGCATGCACACAGTTCTGTGTAGTAATGTTCAGTTGAATGTTGTAATTCTAGGACACAGATTTTTCTTCATATCCTTTGCATTTTTATTTGCCCGTATGGTCGTGAAATGTGTCTTAAATTGCATTTATCATTGCCTTAAAACGGCCTTAAAATTAATTTGTTGAAACCTCCAGAAAAGTTGCAATTTTTAATAACATTTTTACTTTAAATAATGATAAGAGAGACTGTAAAAAATATTATTTGTGCTATTTTATTTGGTCTATAAGGCCTACAGTCTTTGGTCTGATTGTTGGTAAAATGAATATTTTTGGGCCATTTTTGCAAATGTGTTGTTGTGTTTGTTGTAGGTTGAGAAGACTGTGTGGGACTGGGAACTGATGAACGATATCAAGCCCATCTGGCAGCGACCAGCTAAGGAGGTTGAGGAGGATGAGTACAAGGCTTTCTACAAAACCTTCTCTAAGGTAGGCACCTTTACAGCAGCACTTCATGCAACAGTGTGTGCCTTCCTCGCAGGCTCGTGAGGTTTTAACTTGACTAATTCACACCATGTTTCTCTCTAACAGGACAGCGATGACCCTCTGGCTCACATCCACTTCATGGCTGAGGGTGAGGTTACCTTCAAGTCCATCCTGTTTGTGCCCACTTCAGCTCCCCGCGGCCTGTTTGACGAGTACGGCTCCAAAAAGAACGACTACATCAAGGTATGTTGCACAAGTAGTGTACAGTTGAAGTAAATATATTGTTATTGGATGATATTTTGGAGTTCTATGACCTCAGTTTCTAAATTAACATCTCTTTTGTCACAGCTGTTTGTGAGGAGAGTTTTCATCACAGATGACTTCAACGACATGATGCCCAAATACCTGAACTTCATCAAGGGAGTGGTGAGTGATTTTTCTAACGCTAATGGAGACACAGTCATGTGCTAATATGGGCTGTTCAGTGTTTGTTCAGATAAAACCTAAAACCTACTGTGATTGAAGGATTTTTTTTTTTTTTTTTTTGTGCTAGGTTGACTCTGATGACCTTCCTCTGAACGTATCCAGAGAGACTCTGCAGCAACACAAACTGCTCAAGGTGAGCTTCACATCTAACATGAATACAATAGCATCCAGATGCCAGTTATTTTTCATTTATCCCCAAATGACTCTTGAGCTTTTGTATTTTAACATTTTATTCATCACTGAAGCTCTATTTGTACAGGACTAGTATTACCTTGGGAATTCTTGTAATTTGTAAGAGATGCAGAGATCATCTGTCATCTTTAAAACATGGAAATTTGCCATGTCTGTAATTGGTAAAAAGTAAAAACTCCCCCACAAATTTTCTACCATATTTCATACATCTGTTTTCTTTTGTCAGACAACAGAATTGGCATGAAATTTGATCGCTGCACATATGTCGTCAACAGCTGTGCTGTGAGATAAATTGATGTATAAAATGAATGATGATGGTTGGGAGCAACAAAAGGTTGTCATATTCAAGTACTGAAGCAAAGCATCTGTTTCTTGATCGAAATGAGTTGCAAATGTCTATTTTTGCTTGTAAAACATGCAGAAAGTGGGCAAAACAAGTACAAATTATATTATTAATGTGGCTGCTGGAGAGCAGATGTTCCACTTCTGAAATGTTGATGATGGCAGAGGCTTGACATCATATCCAGGCGATAATATCAGTAAATTATGGTAAAATGCAGACAGTGAATGCACCACACAGATGTGGGGTTGTATTTTCTAAATCGCATGAGGTTCCCTGGTAATACTTGCCCTATGAGGAAAGAGTTTTAGTTGTGTCTTGGTTATACAGACTCTATGAAGACTTTCTAATCAGAGGCAAAATATTATTGATAAACAAGTAGGAAAGCTATCCTGTCATATAGCGCGTTTCAAAACATGACTCAAAGAGAGATGGATGCCAAAGTTATAAAGTAAGAACAATGGTCAGGACAAATTAATAATAAACCTAAAGTAAAGCTGTTCTCCTTGTTCAGGTTATTCGCAAGAAGCTGGTGCGTAAGACTTTGGACATGATCAAGAAGATTGCAGAGGAGCAGTACAACGACAAGTTCTGGAAGGAGTTTGGAACCAACATCAAGCTGGGTGTCATTGAGGATCACTCCAACAGGACCCGTCTGGCCAAACTGCTGCGCTTCCAGACCTCCAACAGCGACACAAAACTGGCCAGTCTGGAGGAGTATGTGGAGCGCATGAAGGAGAAGCAGGACAAGATCTACTTTATGGCCGGTACCAGCAGGAAGGAGGTGAGTGGACATATTCGCATTGTTTGGTCATGTGAAATACTCAGTTGTGTTAAAGTTTTTCAAGTTGTATGAAATAGCCTAATATTGATTGTCTGTCATGTTTGCGCTCTGCAGGCTGAGTCTTCTCCCTTCGTGGAGCGGCTGCTGAAGAAGGGGTACGAGGTGATCTACCTGACAGAGCCAGTGGATGAGTACTGCATCCAGGCACTGCCCGAGTTTGATGGAAAGCGCTTCCAGAACGTGGCAAAGGAGGGAGTCAAATTTGACGAGAGTGAAAAGGCTAAGGAGAAGAGGGAGGCCCTGGAGAAGGAGTACGAGCCTCTCACCACTTGGCTGAAGGACAAGGCCCTGAAGGAAAAGGTAGAGCGCCAGTCATTTTTTAATATTCATGACATGGGAAATAAACACCAGCCACAGAGTTGATACTGTCTGTCTTCAGCTGCTCAGTTGCATCTATTCCAGCAGTCATTATTGACACGATGCTGTCTCTCCTGCAGATTGAGAAGGCTGTCCTCTCTCAGAGGCTCACCAATTCACCCTGCGCTCTGGTTGCCAGTCAGTACGGCTGGTCAGGAAACATGGAGAGGATCATGAAGGCACAGGCTTACCAGACAGGAAAAGACATTTCCACAAAGTGAGTAACGTTCCTGTGCTTTGCAGCAATCTTGATGCTCATTATCACGGTTGTAAAATGCAAATGAAGACCATGCTGTGGCCTGCCTGACTGCATTGCCTCTTCTCTCTTCCTCAGTTATTATGCCAGCCAGAAGAAAACATTAGAAATCAACCCCAAACATCCCCTCATCAAGAAGATGCTTGACAGAGTCAATGTGAGTCTGACCACTGTCACTGCAATGTATTTGTACCATTTTAATGAGGTTATTGTTTTCCAGTCCTGGAAAATTAGTGAACATATTAAATGTCCTGTGTTGTGGGGAAATATTTCAACAGTACTTTTTTTTAACTTTATTAAACATCTGAAGACATATTGCTGCATTGTTAATGTAAAATGAACCATGACGTGACATGAAAAGCTTCACTTTTGCAGCAGTAGCTCACAGTGGGGGTGATTAGTGTTGTTAAATTAAGAATAAAGGGGCTAAATTATGGTGTGGAAAAACTGAAAGTTGGAGTTGAGTTTGCAAGGATTATTAACCGCCACTGACTCTTACAATCGTACATTATGTATGCAAAGTTCAGTCTAGACTTGTCAGAAGGCGAAATTGTTGGCTACTGTTTGTGTTATTCGTGCTCAGGCAGCAGTGGTTTATATAATTCATAAGGAAAAAAAGGCATTCAGGTTATAAATCAATAATACATTTTATTTACATAACCTGCCAAGCATAGCGCTGAAAGGGCTGTCCAAAAGAAACCAAATAAAAGTAACTGAATACCAAAATATTAAAATATAATATTAAACATTAAAAGAAGGCAAGAAATGGGGGGGGGGGGGGGGGGGGGGGGGGGGGGGCGGGGGGAGCTGTGGCTCAGGTGGTAGAGGGGATTGCAGGGTAGGCAGTATGATCCCCACCTCCCCCGGGCCCCATGTCAGTGCATCCTTGGGCAGGACACTGCACCCCAGTTTGCTCCAAGACCACTGGGGTTGCACAGGCCAGTGCATTTCCAAATTGGCAGTCCCAAGCCTGGATAAATGGGGAGGGTTGTATCTGGAAGGGCCTCCGGCATTAAATAAAGCCTATGACAAACCAAATCTGCAGAGACATAGCGGGTTGGGCGATGCCTGGTCTGCCAGTGAGCAGATGATCTGCTGTGAGGACAAAGACGAAGACATGAAATAAAACATCACTAAGAAGAGACATCTCAAGTTTATGCCCATATGCTAAATGTCTCTGAGTCGGGAAGATGGTGCAAATTCTAAGTTTAAATCAGACTTCCACAGACTTTACCAAAAGTAATAATGTCAGCAATAATCAGCATTAATATGACAATGTGTAAATGATTTCAGTGAATATTTTTTTAAGCAAAATATCCAGTTGGAGCAGACAGCTGAACAGTTTGCTTTCTTGATGTTTTTCAGGCTGATGCTGAGGACCAGACTGCATCAGATCTGGCTGTGGTTCTGTTTGAGACGGCCACGCTGCGCTCAGGCTACCAGCTGGCTGACACCAAGGCTTATGGGGACAGGATAGAGCGCATGCTCCGACTAAGCATGAACATAGACCTGGACGAACAGGCAAGTCTCTGTCAGCTGCCACGTACTGTATTAATTTAGAAACATTTGCATAGAAAATGTTCTCAGTTTCAGTGTGCATGTGTCGAATCATATCTCCTCTTCCGCAGCCAGTGAGCACATTCTTATCTGACTTCATTAAACTGTTTTTGCATCAGAGATGGTTCCATTTTCCTGTTTTTGTTGTATTTTCTCTGTTAACATTTCAATCAGCCATACTTCTGTCAGGTTACCCTTTTTGTCATTTTTTTTGTGTGTTTGCTCAGCGATGGTTGAACATTGTGGGTGTGTTATGTTAAAAATGCTGTGACTGTTGTACAGATTGAAGAAGAGCCAGAGGAGGAGCCAGCAGAGGAGGATTCTGAAGATAAAGAGGACGACTCTGAGGATAAAGAGGAAATTATGGATGATGAAGACGATGATGAAACGGTGAGAACGCTGAACATGTTGTGGCATCTTAAGTGTTAAAAGAATTCTGTATTTAATCTTCTGGCTGTTTCTTAATGCCTTTTTTTTTTTTTAATTTTCCCCCCTCACAGACAAAACAAACAGACAAAGACGAACTGTGAAGCACTGAATTGAAGCGCATGTAACAACGGAGCTGGACGTGGATTTGAGTCGTGTTCCAGCACCACCGTGGTCGACATTGTCCTGGGTCGGGGTCCCTGGGTTGGGGTTTTTTAAGGCGAGCATTTGTTTGTTTTTGTTTTTTTTATTACATTCCTCATGACTGTAAATTTGTTAATATTTAACTGACCTGTTTATGGGAAGATGCGATCCTGTCTCTTGATCGAATAAATGTTTCCTGGAAAAAGGACGGACGGTGTCTGTCTGGTGTTGTGACACGCATCAATGTTAACAATTAGAGATGTTAATGAGATGTTTTTGGAAGTAAAGAGGCAATAAGGATCTTATAATTAAACAGACGGTGGTGTTGGTGTGTGAATAACAGATGACAAGGGATAGACACTTGACGGAAAAGGCTTTTAGCCAACTGAAATTTGCACTTATGCAAATGCATGTCATGTTTGCTGGCAGCCGTTTGGCAGGTACAAAGAACTATCTGTCCATCAGTGCTTTGAATTTGTAAATAAAACGTAAGGCAACCAAAAATAACATTCAGATCAGAAAATTAATGCCAGTGGAGCACGACAAAATACAAAAGCTTAAAGCAATTTGAGCTTCTTCTAATGGGTCGGCAGCCTTTCCTGCCCAAAAAAAAAAAAAAAATCTGGAGCCACAACCACAACTATAAAATGAGCTGAGGAAATATAAGTTTAATAAATTAAAATGTTGAAGAAAACAACTTACTTCCATATAATCAAAGCATCAGAGAGAGGGACAATTGAGATGCATGTGACTGGAGCAGCAGGTTGCCGACCACGGTGTTACACCAACTCAGCCGTTTCAACAGAGTTTGGCTTTTTACTTTTAAAGTATTTTTACTTAGCATATCTCTGAGAAGTACACACTGAATTTCAATACCCTCCTGAGCTTAAACATCCTTTTCACATGTCTCAGCAGAAACCTTGAACCAAAACAACTCCGTCAAATTTCTAGTTTTTCAGTTTCATTGAAACTTGAGAAATAGTCTCTGTAGCTTCTTCAAACTACAATAAACGAATATTTAGGGACTCCAGTCTATTGCTCCATCCACTGTCTATGACCCTGATGGAGAACAAATTCAGCCTTGGTGTGTCTGCACTGTATATGTGGTTCATTATTACCCACGGTGCCGTGCTACTACTGGCTGTCTTCACCTGTCTCACTGCAACTGAAACTAACTTAGACAGTTATTTGTCAGTAGAGACAGAAGATTCGAGGTTTTGACTTTCGTTCCTTTTTGTCCGGCTGTGAAATATTGTCTTCCTGCTTTTCTGTTTTTCAGCATCACAGATTCAAGTAAGAAAACATCCAAACTTTGATAAAAGAAACAAGGTTCTTTTATCCTCCAGCAAAATGCAGCTGAATCAGGTGCTATATGTCTATGTATATGTATAGGTAAAGTCAACCTGGACCAAATTGTCCACAGATCGTTGGTTGAACAGGGTTTCAAATCTATTGGCTAATCAGGAGTCCAAACATTTTAGCCTGAGTGTGGGTCAGCCACACACAAATTCCAACATAAATAAACTGAATGTTGTGTCGTCAATTTGTTCTGAATGAGAGAAAAAAGTCTTAAGGAATCAAACGAAGGGAAAGTTTTAAAAATCGCCTAAATATCATCCCACCAAAATGTCCTTTTTCAAATACAGGTCAGGAAAAAAATGGATGAGCTTTACAGAAATTATTTCAATCAACATCACAATATTAGCAACAACTCAACTCAGCTGGCGCTGATTCATAAACATTTTGGCATTGGTTCACACAGATTTAGAACAGCATTATTTAAATATAATTTAAAATGCCATTTTTCTATCACTGACTGCCAAATTGGCACTAATTATCATAAATGTTAGTGATAATGAACATAATCTTCTAAAAATAAAAAAAGAAAATCTTGTTCTCATAAAGATGTTGCAACAAAACAAACCCATCAGATCATTTTGACCCATTTATGTATCTAAAGGTTAAGAATCTCCTTTTGCACATTCACTGTACTGCATCCAACTCCGTGTCTTTGTTTCTGGTGGCTTGTGGACAGCAATGAACCCTTTGTGTGGACAGAAAATATTTATAATCTATATACATTTTTTGGGGAGGCAATGAGAAATTGTGGCATTGCAGATTTCAGTATTTTTCAATAATTTCCCCCTCTCAGAAAAGACTTTATTTTTGTTATAAATGTAAAATTATGAGACTAGAAGAGTTTAAAGAGTTTATGTTGCAATTTGTGTGAAGTCATGCGGTATAATGCCTGAGCAACAAGTACAAGAGTGTAAATATAAACAGAAGATTTCCTGGCCTGTTTCTGACATTGTGTTGAAGAACTGTATTTATCGTGTTTATACTTGGACTGGTAGCTTTGTTACTCTATGAGAGGTCAGTGTGCTGCTGGGATGATGTTAGGGGGTGTGGCACCTGGACACTGATTGTGGACACTCCCACCCCTGGACTCATTATCCAATAGATTTGAAGCCCTGCTCAACCAATGAGCTGCTGACAGTTTGCACACCTGGACTTGATTGACTCTAAGTTGTCTGTCTCAGGCTGCTGACTCTGATGAAGACAAAGTAGTGTTGAAATGTTTGTCTGTTTGCACAATTTAAATCTGTCAGTCAATCTGTGCGCTGCTGTCCACTTGATTCTCTGAAACTCTGCTTTAAGAAAAAACAAACAAACAGGAAATCCCAACACCTCTAATCAACTGGACAAGACTGATCACCTGTGTTTTTTGGACGGCACCTCCAGAGGGAGAGATCCTACTGGTAAGTCTTGATGTACAGTCTGCATGTCTTCACTGGACAGTTTAACTGAGTTGTTGCAGTTCAATGATACTGCTTTCATTTATCAAAAGTGAACAAAATCAATACTGAGTTCAATAGAGAGGCAGTTTGTCCAGGTAAGAGTCCCTCAGTCTGACAGAATTATTGGATGCCGTAGTTTTAATGTTATTACTGTTGTTTGTCAGTCACAAAAAGGGTGCATGAATCCAAAAAATCAGCTTTTATAGTAGAAACACAAAGGCCAGTAATGTGCCAACAGTACAGCATCAACACAAAGTGAGCAGGAAGTTTATTTAACTCATAAAGTCCAAGAGTATTTGTTGTCTCTAAATTGTCCTGACTTCAGTGGAAACTGCACGGTTGACATTTCTTATCAGTAGCGTTTGTGTGTGGTTTGGTAACTCTGAAATCTGATAAGACCAGATTGTATCGGTTTATCTTAATCTGTAGTGGAAACTTCAAAGGCATTAAGGAAGCTGGGCCCAGGTTTATCTTCCTTTAAGAAACATCTTTGCTACTAAGCACAATAAGAAACCGAAAAAGACTTGTCAGGGCTCCGCAGTAAGACTTGCCCAGATCAGGAAAAATGCCAAGTGGTAAAAATGAATTAAACTAAACTATTTTGATGATCAGTTAATCCTTGAAGTACTTTTTTTCATGCAAAATGGCACCCAAAAATGCTGCTTTCAGCCTCTCCAATATGGACATTTCCACTTTTCTCTGTTTATTATAATATTAAACTCACTATCTTTGGGTTTTAGACTGATGGAACGAGACATTTAAAGACATCACCTTGAATTTAAATAGCGAAAAATTTCCACCCTGTTTTTCAGACATTTTATAGATGTTGCAGCCCTACATTAAATGTGACAATTAACTTTAGTCTTTGTTATTTGATTACCTCTAATAAATTAACCAATTTGCACAGGGGCAAGTAAAAATTGACTTTGGACAAGTAGATTTCTGAACCACTTACCCCACCAGGCAAGTGGGGGGGGCATGACTGTTGGACCCTGGTAGGTTGTAAATATTATTTTACTGTTTTTAAAAAATGTGTGAAATATAATCTACATGCAAAGTAAAATATAATTTTAATTATGCTTATAATTCCACTCATTTTTTAAATGTATAATACTAAAAAGAAAATAACAACAAAATTATTGTGCAACCAAGTGAAATTTCACAAATTTTAATATTTACCAATACTACATATATTTAAAAAACACTTTATAGGAGATTTTGTTCAGCAGACAATAAGACATTAACATAGAACAAGAAGCAAAGAACAAAACCAACAACATTCAAAACAAACAAAAATAAAACATGTGCATCTCAGTGTATTTATGCACAGACCTCCTTGGTTCCAGGAAGGTAAAGTATTCACAGTTTATTAACGTGTTCCAGGTTTTGTAAAGGAGCCGCTGAGGATGCATTTTTTTGCAGTTTGATGTTCTGCATCACATCTTTGATCCACTGGTTGAGTCTAAATAAAACAACAATCCAGCTAATAGAGAATAAAAGGCACTGACCCTCTGTAGATGTGCAGGGAGACTGGAGTCATTTGAAACTGAGAATATATTAAAAACATCAATAGTATGAGAAGGAATAGTATTACTGCCTGGGATATTGTGTCAAAAAGGATATAATACTGTATATTTTTCTCTTATGCCACATATACCATGAAAATGTAAACCCTCGTTGGAAATAATTTTGACCACTTCTCCGCTGCATTAAACTAATTTCTTGTTTCCCATGATAAGTCTCTAATGGAACAGCTGATGTTCCTGCAGCACACTGTGATAAGGTTGCAGGAAATGGATGAGAGGGGTGTTACCACTGTTTAATGGAGGATCTGGACTAAATTGAAGAGGAAATATCATTATGTCATGTATTTTAAAGATGCAATTCCAAATTGTGTCCAGTAGGTGGCACAATCCCCCACATCTTGAGAACAAGAATGGCACCACTGGATGCTTTTAAAAGGTACATCTGGCTAAAAAGTAATGCCATCTGATACACAAGTCCTGCATTAACTCCTACTTACACAAAAGTTAAGATGTTCAGTTTTTGTTGAGGTGTTACTTCAACCGTATTAATCAATTTGGGGACATTTTGCACCTTTTAAACGTAGTGACATCCCTGCTTTTCACTGTCCATTATGTGTAATTGCACTTTTTGTATGCTTTTGTACAGTTATGGCTACACCCTCTCTCCACCACCTCCATACACTCATAGTGCATTTCATTTGCCCGAAAGGAGACTAAATGCACAATAAACAAAGTTAAAGATGAAGCTGACTGATATTTTTCTTTTTCAAATTTTCTATTATGATCAAATCATTATTGGGAAATCACAATAATCACATTTATATCACGCTGGGTGACTGCGGGTCCTTAAAAACTCTTATGCACATTACTAATACAAGGCATTAAAAAAGTATTAAATAGTCTTACATTCTGTTTGGGAAGGTATTAAGTATTTGTTTACTGAATGCTGTAATTGTGGTCTAAAATGACTTTAATTCAAATTTTATCCTGTTAACTTTCATGTTGCCCTACTTATAATTTTGAACTGACAATTTACATATTTAGTCAGAAGAGCACATCCATATTTTCACATTTGATGTTTAGATTTAAGGCAAAATTCTAGTCAGTCAATATTCAAACTAACCCTGTTTCTTTCCTTGTTGTTCCAACTTACAAAAATACTATAAAAGAGACAACCCACTCAAGGATCCCTGCTGGCCACTGACCTTGTGTATTTTATCTGTTGCCAACTAATCTTCAAATACAGTAGATTGACTGCCTCCTGTTCCACTGTGTAAACCCTGAGCCTTATTCGAAATGTCAACGGAGGCCAATTCCTGCTCATATTCACAGTAAACCACCATATTGCATCCTATAAGGACGTTTCAGCCCTCCTTTGCATTTTGAAGTGTAATACTTCCACAGCTGCAGGCTCCATTGGTCTGTTAAGAAGCATTAAGCTTCTTCAGGATGTACGCTCCAGAGAGCAGGACTCGCGCAGGCCGCTCCTTCTCTGCTAACAGCTGTCTCTTCTCACAGCAGAGACCAGGATGCGGTTGAACCGGACACGTCCCAGTAAAGTCCCTCTGCTGGACGGCTTCCCAGCCTGCAGTCCCGGACGAGGCGTGAGATTTAAGCAGCGCCAGTGTTGCATTACAGGTCAGTCCGCGGACGTGCTCCCATGTTTCCCCTGAGTGAGAAAACATTGTGCCTTCTTAACACAGAGTGACAGATATGGGCCACAGCAGGGGGAGGGGGGTCTCATAGTGGAGCCACCGAGGCACAGAGGGTGAACAACCACGGCAGATGATGGCTGCATGATCTTTTGGTAAATGTTTTTTTTTTTTTTTTTTTTTACTCGAGTGATTCCCCGCTGCTGTTGACCAGTAGAATGATTCCCTCATCTGTCTTTGACCTCTGACCTCTACCATCAAACTCCAACGCGACATGATCATCGCCACAGTTGGGTAGTAATGGATTACATCTAATTTGGATTACATTTAGATTATAATAGATTTACATTGTCATTTATTATTTGATAACATTTTTATTGCATCTGTGTGCAATGTGGCAGTTTTAATAAAACTTATTTTCATGATAACCGGTGCTATATAAACATAAAAACCACGTTTGAAATAAGTTTCTGCTCTGAGGTTGCCAGTTTTGTTAACCCTCTATGGTACACATTATGATGCCAGTGAGGGAAAAAATGTTTGGAGTGTTTTTATGTCTCAAAATAGACTAAATAAACATAATCTGAAGAAATTTTATTTTTATTTTTATTTTTGGAAGTTTTTGGGGTTCGTTGCCTGTAGGCAACATTGTACCATAATGATGCATAAGTGAAAAAGAACGTTCCTTTTCCAATTTGAACATTGTTTATTTCATAAACATATGCAAAAATGTTCAAAAACATCAAGAAGTCACAATTCATTTTAAATTTTAAATTTAAAAGAATTATAAAAATAATTTATATATATATGTATGTATGTATGTATGTATGGTCGTATGTATGTATGCTCATATGTATGTATGTATGTATGTATGTATGGTCATATGTATGCATGTATGGTCATAAGTATGTATGTATGTATGTATGGTCATATGTATGCATGTATGTTCATTTGTATGTATGTATGTATGTATGGTCATATGTATGTATGTATGCATGGTCATATGTATATATGGTCATATGTATGTATGTATGTATGTATGGTCATATGTATGTTTGTATGCATGGTCATATGTTTGGCCATATGTATGAATGTATGCTCATATGTATGTATGTATGTATGTATGTATGTATGTATGGTCACATGTATGTATGTATGTATGCATGGTCGTATGTATGTATGTATGTATGCATGTATGCTCATATGTATGTATGTATGTATGTATGTATGTATGGTCATATCCCTCTATGGTACACATTATGATGCCAGTGAGGGAAATGTGTTTTTATGTCTCAAAATAGACTGACTAAACATAATCTGAAGAAATTTTATTTTTATTTTTGGAAGTTTTTGGGGTTCGTTGCCTGTAGGCAAGATTGTACCATAATGATGCATAAGTGAAAAAGAACGTTCCTTTTCCAATTTGAACATTGTTTATTTCATAAACATATGCAAAAATATTCAAAAACATCAAGAAGTCACAATTCATTTTAAATTTTAAATTTAAAAGAATTATAAAAAGAATTTATATATGTATGTATGTATGTATGGTCATATATATGTATGTATGTATGCATGTATGTATGTATGTATGTATGGTCGTATGTATGTATGGTCATATGTATGTATGTATGTATGTATGTATGGTCATATGTATGCATGTATGGTCATAAGTATGTATGTATGTATGTATGTATGGTCATATGTATGTATGTATGCATGGTCATATGTATATATGGTCGTATGTATGTATGGTCATATGTATGTATGTATGTATGTATGTATGGTCATATATATGTATGTATGTATGTATGTATGGTCATATGTATGCATGTATGGTCATATGTATGTATGTATGTATGTATGTATGGTCATATGTATGTATGTATGTATGTATGGTCATATGTATGTATGTATGTATGTATGGTCATATGTATGTATGTATGTATGGTCATATGTATGTATGTATGTATGTATTGTCATATGTATGCATGTATGGTCACATGTATGTATGTATGCATGTATGGTCTTATGTATGTATGTATGTATGGTCATATGTATGTATATATGTATGCATGGTCATATGTTTGGCCATATGTATGAATGTATGCTCATATGTATGTATGCTCATATGTATGTATGTATGTATTTATGCTCATATCTATGTATGTATGTATGTATGTATGTATGTATGCATGTATGTATGTATGTATGGTCATATATATGTATGTATGTATGTATGTATGGTCATATGTATGTATGTATGGTCATATGTATGTATGCATGGTCATATGTATGTATGTATGGTCATATGTATGTATGCATGGTCATATGTATGTATGTATTCTCATATGTATGTATGTATGTATGTATGTTTGTATGTATGGTCATATGTATGTATGTATATATGCTCATATGTATGTATGCTCGTATGTATGTATGTATGTATGTATGGATGGTCACATGTATGTATGTATGTATGTATGTATGCATGGTTATATGTATGTATGTATGCATGTATGCTCATATGTATGTATGTATGTATGTATGCATGTATGCTCATATATATGTATGTATGTATGTATGTATGTATGTATGCATGGTCATATGTATGACCATATGTATGTATGTATGTGTGTATGTATGTATGGTCATATGAATGTATGCATGGTCATATGTATGTATGTATGTATGTATGGTCATATGTATGCATGTATGGTCGTAAGTATGTATGTATGTATGTATGGTCATATGTATGTATGTATGCATGGTCATATGTATGTATGGTCATATGTATGTATGTATGTATGTATGTATGGTCATATGTATGTATGTTTGTATGCATGGTCATATGTTTGGCCATATGTATGAATGTATGCTCATATGTATGTATGCTCATATGTACGTATGTATGTATGTATGTATGCTCATATGTATGTATGCTCATATGTATGTATGTATGTATGGTCATATGTATGTATGTATGTATGCTCATATGTATGTATGTATGTATGTATGCTCATATGTATGTATGTATGTATGTATGCTCATATGTATGTATGTATGTATGTATGCATGTATGGTCATATGTATGTCTGTGTGTATGTATTTATGCTCATATGTATGTATGTATGTGTATGTATGTATGTACGGTCATATGTATGTATGTATGTATGTATGGTCATATATATGTATGTATGTATGGTCATATGTATGCATGTATGGTCATAAGTATGTATGTATGTATGTATGGTCATATGTATGCATGTATGTTCATAAGTATGTATGTATGTATTTATGGTCATATGTATGTATGTATGCATGGTCATATGTATATATGGTCATATGTATGTATGGTCATATGTATGTTTGTATGCATGGTCATATGTTTGGCCATATGTATGAATGTATGCTCATATGTATGTATGTATGTAAGACTTTATATATGTATGTATGTATGGTCATATATATGTATGTATGCATGTACGTATGTATGTATGGTCGTATGTATGTATGGTCATATGTATGTATGTATGTATGTATGGTCATATGTATGCATGTATGGTCATAAGTATGTATGTATGTATGTATGGTCATATGTATGTATGTATGCATGGTCATATGTATATATGGTCATATGTATGTATGTATGTATGTATGTATGGTCATATGTATGTATGTATGTATGGTCATATATATGTATGTATGTATGTATGTATGTATGGTCATATGTATGTATGTATGGTCATATGTATGCATGTATGGTCATATGTATGTATGTATGTATGGTCATATGTATGTATGTATGTATGCATGGTCATATGTTTGGCCATATGTATGAATGTATGCTCATATGTATGTATGCTCATATGTATGCTCATATGTATGTATGTATGTATGTATGTATGTATTTATGCTCATATCTATGTATGTATGTATGTATGTATGCATGTATGTATGTATGTATGGTCATATATATGTATGTATGTATGTATGTATGGTCATATGTATGTATGTATGTATGTATGTATGTATGGTCATATGTATGTATGTATGCTCATATGCATGTATGCATGGTCATATGAATGTATGTATGCTCATATGTATGTATGCATGGTCATATGTATGTATGTATTCTCATACGTATGTATGTATGTATATATGTATGTATGTATGGTCATATGTATGTATGTATATATGCTCATATGTATGTATGCTCGTATTTATGTATGTATGTATGGATGGATGGTCACATGTATGTATGTATGTATGTATGCATGGTTATATGTATGTATGTACGTATGCATATATGCTCATATGTATGTATGTATGTATGCATGTATGCTCATATATATGTATGTATGTATGTATGTATGTATGCATGGTCATATGTATGACCATATGTATGTATGTATGTATGTGTGTATGTATGTATGGTCATATGAATGTATGCATGGTCATATGTATGTATGGTCATATGTATGCATGTATGGTCGTAAGTATGTATGTATGTATGTATGTATGGTCATATGTATGTATGTATGCATGGTCATATGTATGTATGGTCATATGTATGTATGTATGTATGGTCATATGTATGTATGTTTGTATGCATGGTCATATGTTTGGCCATATGTATGAATGTATGCTCATATGTATGTATGCTCATATGTATGTATGCTCATATGTATGTATGCTCATATGTATGTATGTATGTATGGTCATATGTATGTATGTATGTATGCTCATATGTATGTATGTATGGTCATATGTATGTATGTATGTATGCTCATATGTATGTATGTATGTATGTATGCATGTATGGTCATATGTATGTCTGTGTGTATGTATGTATGCTCATATGTAAGTATGTATGTGTATGTATGTATGTACGGTCATATGTATGTATGTATGTATGTATGTATGGTCATATATATGTATGTATGTATGGTCATATATATGTATGTGTGTATGGTCATATGTATGTATGTATGGTCATAAGTATGTATGTATGTATGGTCATATGTATGCATGTATGTTCATAAGTATGTATGTATGTATGGTCATATGTATGTATGTATGTATGTATGTATGGTCATATGTATGTTTGTATGCATGGTCATATGTTTGGCCATATGTATGAATGTATGCTCATATGTATGTATGTATGTAAGACTTTATATATGTATGTATGTATGGTCATATATATGTATGTATGCATGTATGTATGTATGTATGGTCATATGTATGTATGTATGTATGTATGTATGTATGGTCATATGTATGCATGTATGGTCATAAGTATGTATGTATGTATGTATGGTCATATGTATGTATGTATGCATGGTCATATGTATATATGGTCATATGTATGTATGTATGTATGTATGGTCATATGTATGTATGTATGTATGGTCATATATATGTATGTATGTATGTATGTATGTATGGTCATATGTATGCATGTATGGTCATATGTATGTATGTATGTATGTATGCATGGTCATACGTTTGGCCATATGTATGAATGTATGCTCATATGTATGTATGCTCATATGTATCCTCATATGTATGTATGTATGTATGTATGTATGTATGTATGTATTTATGCTCATATCTATGTATGTATGTATGCATGTATGTATGTATGTATGGTCATATATATGTATGTATGTATGTATGGTCATATATATGTATGTATGTATGTATGGTCATATGTATGTATGTATGTATGTATGTATGGTCATATGTATGTATGCATGGTCATATGTATGTATGTATGCTCATATGTATGTATGCATGGTCATATGTATGTATGTATTCTCATACGTATGTATGTATGTATATATGCTCATATGTATGTATGCTCGTATTTATGTATGTATGTATGTATGTATGGATGGATGGTCACATGTATGTATGTATGTATGTATGTATGCATGGTTATATGTATGTATATATGCATGTATGCTCATATGTATGTATGTATGTATGCATGTATGCTCATATATATATGTATGTATGTATGTATGTATGCATGTTCATATGTATGACCATATGTATGTATGTATGTGTGTATGTATGTATGGTCATATGAATGTATGCATGGTCATATGTATGTATGTATGTATGGTCATATGTATGCATGTATGGTCGTAAGTATGTATGTATGTATGTATGGTCATATGTATGTATGTATGCATGGTCATATGTATGTATGGTCATATGTATGTATGTATGTATGTATGGTCATATGTATGTATGTTTGTATGTATAGTCATATGTTTGGCCATATGTATGAATGTATGCTCATATGTATGTATGCTCATATGTATGTACGTATGTATGTATGTATGCTCATATGTATGTATGTATGCTCATATGTATGTATGTATGCTCATATGTATGTATGTATGTATGCATGTATGGTCATATGTATGTATTTATGTATGTATGTATGCTCATATGTATGTATGTATGTGTATGTATGTATGTACGGTCATATGTATGTATGTATGCATGTATGGATGTATGTATGGTCATATATATGTACGTATGTATGTATGGTCATATGTATGCATGTATGGTCATAAGTATGTATGTATGTATGGTCATATGTATGCATGTATGTTCATAAGTATTTATGTATGTATGTATGGTCATATGTATGTATGGTCATATGTATGTTTGTATGCATGGTCATATGTTTGGCCATATGTATGAATGTATGCTCATGTGTATGTATGTAAGAATTTATATATGTATGTATGTATGTATGGTCATATATATGTATGTATGTATGTATGGTCATATATATGTATGTATGCATGTATGTATGTATGGTCGTATGTATGTATGGTCATATGTATGTATGTATGTATGTATGTATGGTCATATGTATGCATGTATGGTCATAAGTATGTATGTATGTATGGTCATATGTATGTATGTATGCATGGTCATATGTATATATGGTCATATGTATGTATGTATGTATGTATGGTCATATGTATGTATGTATGTATGTATGGTCATATGTATGTATGTATGTATGTATGGTCATATATATGTATGTATGTATGTATGGTCATATATATGTATGCATGTATGTATGGTCATATATATGTATGTATGTATGTATGGTCATATGTATGCATGTATGGTCATATGTATGTATTTATGTATGTATGTATGTATGGTCATATGTATGTATGTATGTATGTATGGTCATATGTATGCATGTATGGTCATATGTATGCATGTATGGTCATATGTATGTATGGTCATATGTATGTATACTCATATGTATGTATGTATGTATGCATGTATGGTCATATGTATGTATGTATGTATGTATGCTCGTATGTATGTATGTATGTGTATGTATGTATGTACGGTCATATGTATGTATGTATGTATGTATGTATGGTCATATATATGTATGTATGTATGTATGGTCATATATATGTATGTATGTATGTATGTATGGTCGTATGTATGTATGGTCATATGTATGCATGTATGGTCATATGTATGTATGTATGTATGTATGGTCATATGTATGTATGTATGTATGCATGGTCATATGTTTGGCGATATGTATGAATGTATGCTCATATGTATGTATGCTCATATGTATGTATGCTCATATGTATGCTCATATGTATGTATGTATGTATTTATGCTCATATCTATGTATGTATGTATGTATGCATGCATGTATGGTCATATGTATGTATGTATGTATGTATGTATGTATGGTCATATATATGCATGTATGTATGTATGTATGGTCATATGTACGTATGTATGTATGGTCATATGTATGTATGTATGCTCATATGTATGTATGCATGGTCATATGTATGTATGTATGTATGCTCGTATGTATGTATGTATGGATGGTCACATGTATGTATGTATGTATGTATGCATGGTTATATGTATGTATGTATGTATGCATGTATGCTCATATGTATGTATGTATGTATGCAGGTATGCTCATATGTATGTATGTATGTATGCATGGTCATATGTATGACCATATGTATGTATGTATGTGTGTATGTATGTGTGGTCATATGAATGTATGCATGGTCATATGTATGTATGTATGTATGGTCATATGTATGCATGTATGGTCATAAGTATGTATGTATCTATGTATGTTTGTATGGTCATATGTATGTATGTATGTATGTATGCATGGTCATATGTATGTGTGGTCATATGTATGTATGTATGTGTGTATGGTCATATGTATGTTTGTTTGTATGCATGGTCATATGTTTGGCCATATGTATAAATGTATGCTCATATGTATGTATGCTCAAATGTATGTACGTATGTATGTATGCTCATATGTATGTATGTATGTATGTATGGTCATATGTATGTATGTATGTATGTATGGTCATATGTATGTATGTATGTATGTATGCTCATATGTATGTATGTATGCATGTATGGTCATATGTATGTATGTATGTATGTATGCTCATATGTATGTATGTGTATGTATGTATGTATGTACGGTCATATGTATGTATGTATGTATGGTCATATCCCTCTATGGTACACATTATGATGCCAGTGAAGGAAATGTGTTTTTATGTCTCAAAATAGACTAAATAAACATAATCTGAAGAAATTTTATTTTTATTTTTGGAAGTTTTTGGGGTTCATTGCCTGTAGGCAACATTGTACCATAATGGTGCATAAGTTAAAAAGAACGTTCCTTTTCCAATTTGAACATTGTTTATTTCATAAACATATGCAAAAATATTCAAAAACATCAAGAAGTCACAATTCATTTTAAATTTTAAATTTATAAGAATTATAAAAAGAATTTATATATATGTATGTATGTATGTATGTATGGTCATATATATGTATGTATGGTCGTATGTATGTATGTATGTATGGTCGTATGTATGTATGTATGTATGTATGGTCATATGTATGTATGTATGCTCATATGTATGTATGCATGGTCATATGTATGTATGTATTCTCATATGTATGTATGTATGTATGTATGTATGGTCATATGTATGTATGTATATATGCTCATATGTATGTATGGTCATATGTATGTATGTATGTATGCATGGTTATATGTATGTATGTATGTATGTATGCATGTATGGTCATATGTATGTATGCATGGTCATATGTATGACCATATGTATGTATGTATGGTCATATATATATGTATGTATGTATGTATGTATGCATGGTCATATGTATGTATGTATGTATGGTCATATGTATGTATGTATGCTCATATGTATGTATGCATGGTCGTATGTATGTATGCTCATATGTATGTATGCATGGTCATATGTATGTATGTATTCTCATATGTATGTATGTATGTATGTATGACCATATGTATGTATGTATGTATGTATGTATGGTCATATGAATGTATGCATGGTCATATGTATGTATGTATGTATGTATGCATGGTCATATGTATGTATGCTCATATGTATGTACGTATGTATGTATGCTCATATGTATGTATGCTCATATGTATGTATGTATGTATGCTCATATGTATGTATGTATGTATTTATGCTCATATGTATGTATGTATGCTCATATGTATGTATGTATGCATGTATGGTCATATGTATGTATGTATGTATGTATGCTCATATGTATGTATGTGTATGTATGTACGGTCATATGTATGTATGTATGTATGTATGGTCATATCCCTCTATGGTACACATTATGATGCCAGTGAAGGAAATGTGTTTTTATGTCTCAAAATAGACTAAATAAACATAATCTGAAGAAATTTTATTTTTATTTTTATTTTTGGAAGTTTTTGGGGTTCGTTGCCTGTAGGCAACATTGTACCATAATGATGCATAAGTGAAAAAGAACGTTCCTTTTCCAATTTGAACATTGTTTATTTCATAAACATATGCAAAAATATTCAAAAAAATCAAGAAATCACAATTCATTTTAAATTTTAAATTTAAAAGAATTATAAAAAGTATTTATATATGTATGTATGTATGTATGGTCATATGTATGTATGTATGTATGGTCGTATGTATGGTCACATATATGTATGTATGTATGGTTATATGTATGTATGTATGCTCATATGTATGTATGCATGGTCATATGTATGTATGTATTCTCATATGTATGTATGTATGTATGGTCATATGTATGTATGGTCATATGTATGTATGTATGTATGGATGGTCACATGTATGTATGTATGTATGCATGGTTATATGTATGTATGTATGTATGCATGTATGCTCATATGTATGTATGTATGTATGTATGTATGCATGGTCATATGTATGACCATATGTATGTATGTATGGTCATATGTATGTATGTATGTATGTATGTATGCATGGTCATATGTATGTATGTATGTATGTATGTATGTATGGTCATATGTATGCTCATATGTATGTATGCATGGTCATATGTATGTATGTATTCTCATATGTATGTATGCATGGTCATATGTATGTATGTATTCTCATATGTATGTATGCATGGTCATATGTATGTATGTATGCTCATTTCAATCAGGAGAGACTAAGAGTAAAAGGGAAATGGTTTATTGGCACATGCATGACATATATGAAACATGAACAGTCTTTGGCGGTTAGACCCCATTGAGGTGAAACAATATGTATATACTATATGTATATATATATAAATGGGGGTGATGAAGCTGTAGAGAAGAGAACCCCCCCGGGGTCTAGACACTGGTGGTGGTGGTGAAGAGGTGCGAAGCAGAGACTGGTGAGGTGAAGTGGCTCTGGACTCCTGCTGCCTGGACATGAAGATTGGAGGAGAGGGCGTCCGGGAGGATCGAGGTGAACACTGTGTGGCTCTAGACTCCTGCTGCCTGGACCTGAAGACTGGAGGAGAGGGCTTCAGGGAGGATCGAGGTGAACATCTTGTGGCTACCTGGGTCCAATGACTGGAGGAGAGAGGGGTGGAGGAGGGTCGCGCTACTGACTGAATGACAACTGATGGAGCAAAGACAGAGGCGATTTAAAATTTGGCAGCAGCAAATTGACTGGCTATCGCAACCGTGGCAAAATCTGATTGGATAGTAAAGATGAAGGTGAACGCCCACAAACAGCTGATTAGAGGGAATAGAAGGGGAGAGCTGGAGTAAAGGAAAATTATGAATGAAGGCAGTGTAATAGAAGGTCTTCCTGATTGAACTTACGCTGAGCTTCATATGTATGTATGCATGGTCATATGTAGGTATGTATTCTCATATGTATGTATGTATGTATGTATGTATGGTCATATGTATGTATGTATATATGCTCATATGTATGTATGGTCATATGTATGTATGTATGGATGGTCACATGTATGTATGTATGTATGCATGGTTATATGTATGTATGTATGCATGTATGCTCGTATGTATGTATGTATGTATGCACGGTCATATGTATGACCATATGTATGTATGTATGGTCATATATATGTATGTATGTATGTATGTATGCATGGTCATATGTATGTATGTATGTATGGTCATATGTATGTATGTATGCTCATATGTATGTATGCATGGTCATATGTATGTATGTATGCTCATAAGTATGTATGCATGGTCATATGTATGTATGTATGTATTTATGCTCATATGTATGTATGTATGTATGCTCATAAGTATGTATGTATGTATGTATGCATGTATGGTCATATGTATGTATGTATGTATGTATGTATGCTCATATGTATGTATGTATGCATGTATGGTCATATGTATGTATGTATGTATGTATGCTCATATGTATGTATGTATGTATGTATGTATGTACGGTCATATGTATGTATGTATGTATGTATGTATGTATGGTCATATCCCTCTATGGTACACATTATGATGCCAGTGAGGGAAATGTGTTTTTATGTCTCAAAATAGACTAAATAAACATAATCTGAAGAAATTTTATTTTTATTTTTATTTTTGGAAGTTTTTGGGGTTCGTTGCCTGTAGGCAACATTGTACCATAATGATGCATAAGTGAAAAAGAACGTTCCTTTTCCAATTTGAACATTGTTTATTTCATAAACATATGCAAAAATATTCAAAAACATCAAGAAGTCACAATTCATTTTAAATTTTGAATTTAAAAGAATTATAAAAAGAATTTATATATATATGTATGTATGTATGTATGCTCATATGTATGTATGTATGCTCATATGTATGTATGCATGGTCATATGTATGTATGTATGCTCATATGTATGTATGCATGGTCATATGTATGTATGTATTCTCATATGTATGTATGTATGTATGGTCATATGTATGTATGTATATATGCTCATATGTATGTATGGTCATATGTATGTATGTATGGATGGTCACATGTATGTATGTATGTATGTATGCATGGTTATATGTATGTATGCATGTATGCTCGTATGTATGTATGTATGCATGGTCATATGTATGACCATATGTATATATGTATGGTCATATATATGTATGTATGTATGCATGGTCATATGTATGTATGTATGTATGTATGTATGTATGTATGGTCATATGTATGTATGTATGCTCATATGTATGTATGCATGGTCATATGTATGTATGTATGCTCATATGTATGTATGCATGGTCATATGTATGTATGTATTCTCATATGTATGTATGTATGTATGTATGGTCATATGTATGTATGTATGCTCATATGTATGTATGGTCATATGTATGTATGTATGGATGGTCACATGTATGTATGTATGTATGTATGCATGGTTATATGTATGTATGTATGTATGCATGTATGCTCGTATGTATGTATGTATGTATGTATGCATGGTCATATGTATGACCCTATGTATGTATGTATTGTCATATATATGTATGTATGTATGCATGGTCATATGTATGTATGTATGGTCATATGTATGTATGTATGGTCATATGTATGTATACATGGTCATATGTATGTATGTATGCTCATATGTATGTATGCATGGTCATATGTATGTATGTATTCTCATATGTATGTATGTATGTATGTATGGTCATATGTATGTATGTATGTATGTATGTATGGTCATATGTATGTATGCTCATATGTATGTATGTATCGATGGATGGATGGTCACATGTATGTATGTATGTATGTATGCATGGTTATATGTATGTATGTATGTATGCATGTATGCTCATATGTATGTATGTATGCATGTATGCTCATATGTATGTATGTATGTATGCATGTATGCTCATATGTATGTATGTATGTATGCATGTATGCTCATATGTATGTATGTATGTATGTATGCATGGTCATATGTATGACCATATGTATGTATGTATGTATGTGTGTATGTGTGTATGTATGTATGTATGGTCATATGAATGTATGCATGGTCATATGTATGTATGTATGTATGTATGTATGGTCATATGTATGCATGTATGGTCATAAGTATGTATGTATGTATGGTCATATGTATGTATGTATGTATGTATGGTCATATGTATGTATGTATGGTCATATGTGTGTATGTATGTATGTATGGTCATATGTATGTATGTATGTTTGTATGCATGTCATATGTTTGGCCATATGTATGAATGTATGCTCATATGTATGTATGCTCATATGTATGTACGTATGTATGTATGTATGCTCATATGTATGTATGCTCATATGTATGTATGCTCATATGTATGTATGTATGTATGGTCATATGTATGTATGTATGTATGTATGCTCATATGTATGTATGTATGTATGGTCATATGTATGTATGTATGTATTTATGCTCATATGTATGTATGTATGTATGTATGCTCATATGTATGTATGTATGTATGTATGCATGTATGGTCATATGTATGTATGTATGTATGGTCATATGTATGTATGTTTGTATGCATGGTCATATGTTTGGGCATATGTATGAATGTATGCTCATATATATGTATGCTCATTTGTATGTACTTATGTATGTATGTATGTATGCTCATATGTATGTATGCTCATATGTATGTATGTATGTATGGTCATATGTATGTATGTATGTATTTATGCTCATATGTATGTATGTATGTATGTATGTATGTATGCTCATATGTATGTATGTATGTATGCATGTATGGTCATATGTATGTATGTATGTATGTATGCTCATATGTATGTATGTGTATGTATGTATGTACGGTCATATGTATGTATGTATGTATGTATGTATGGTCATATCCCTCTATGGTACACATTATGATGCCAGTGAAGGAAATGTGTTTTTATGTCTCAAAATAGACTAAATAAACATAATCTGAAGAAATTTTATTTTTATTTTTATTTTTGGAAGTTTTTTGGGTTCGTTGCCTGTAGGCAACATTGTACCATAATGATTCATAAGTGAAAAAGAACATTCCTTTTCCAATTTGAACATTGTTTATTTCATAAACATATGCAAAAATATTCAAAAACATCAAGAAGTCACAATTCATTTTAAATTTTAAATTTAAAAGAATTATAAAAAGAATTTATATATATATATATATGTATGTATGTATGTATTCTCATATGTATGTATCTATGTATGGTCATATGTATGTATGTATATATGCTCATATGTATGTATGGTCATATGTATGTATGGATGGATGGTCATATGTATGTATGTATGGATGGTCACATGTATGTATGTATGTATGCATGGTTATATGTATGTATGTATGTATGCATGGTTATATGTATGTATGTATGTATGCATGTATGCTCATATGTATGTGTGTATGTATGCATGGTCATATGTATGACCATATGTATGTATGTATGGTCATATATATGTATGTATGTATGTATGTATGCATGGTCATATGTATGTATGTATGTATATATGCTCATATGTATGTATGCTCATATGTATGTATGGATGGATGGATGGATGGTCACATGTATGTATGTATGTATGCATGGTTATATGTATGTATGCATGTATGCTCATATGTATGTATGGATGGATGTATGCATTTATGCTCATATGTATGTATGTATGTATGTATGTATGTATGTATGCATGGTCATATGTATGACCATATGTATGTATGTATGTGTTTATGTATGTATGGTCATAGGAATGTATGCATGGTCATATGTATGTGTGTATGTATGTATGGTCATTTGTATGCATGTATGGTCATAAGTACGTATGTATGTATGTATGTATGTATGTATGTATGGTCATATGTATGTATGTATGCATGGTCATATGTATGTATGGTCATATGTATGTATGTATGGTCATATGTATGTATGTTTGTATGCATGGTCATATGTTTGGCCATATGTATGAATGTATGCTCATATGTATGTATGCTCATATGTATGTATGGTCATATGTATGTATGTATGTATGGTCATATGTATGTATGTATGTATTTATGCTCATATGTATGTATGCATGTATGCTCATATGTATGTATGTATGCATGTATGGTCATATGTATGTATGTATGTATGTATGCTCATATGTATGTATGTATGTATGTATGTATGTATGTACGGTCATATGTATGTATGTATGTATGTATGTATGGTCATATCCCTCTATGGTACACATTATGATGCCAGTGAAGGAAATGTGTTTTTATGTCTCAAAATAGACTAAATAAACATAATCTGAAGAAATTTCATTTTTATTTTTGGAAGTTTTTGGGGTTCATTGCCTGTAGGCAACATTGTACCATAATGGTGCATAAGTGAAAAAGAACGTTCCTTTTCCAATTCGAACATTGTTTATTTCATAAACATATGCAAAAATATTCAAAAACATCAAGAAGTCACAATTCATTTTAAATTTTGAATTTAAAAGAATTATGAAAAGAATTTATGTATATATGTATGTATGTATGTATGTATGGTCATATGTATGTATGTATGTATGTATGGTCGTATGTATGTATGGTCATATGTATGTATGTATGGTCATATGTATGTATGTATGTATGGTCATATGTATGCATGTATGGTCATATGTATGTATGTATGCATGGTCATATGTATGTATGGTCATATGTATGTATGTATGTATGTATGGTCATATGTACGTATGTTTGTATGCATGGTCATATGTTTGGCCATATGTATGAATGTATGCTCATATGTATGTATGTATGTATGCTCATATGTATGTACGTATGTATGTATGTATGTATGCTCATATGTATGTATGCTCATATGTATGTATGTATGTATGGTCATATGTATGTATGTATTTATGCTCATATGTATGTATGTATGTATGTATGGTCATATGTATGTATGTATGTATGTATGTATGGTCATATGTATGCATGTATGGTCATATGTATGTATGTATGCATGGTCATATGTATGTATGGTCATATGTATGTATGTATGTATGTATGTATGTATGGTCATATGTACGTATGTTTGTATGCATGGTCATATGTTTGGCCATATGTATGAATGTATGCTCATATGTATGTATGTATGTATGTATGTATGCTCATATGTATGTACGTATGTATGTATGTATGTATGCTCATATGTATGTATGCTCATATGTATGTATGTATGTATGGTCATATGTATGTATGTATTTATGCTCATATGTATGTATGTATGTATGTATGGTCATATGTATGTATGTATGCATGGTCATATGTATGTATGCTCATATGTATGTATGTATGTATGGTCATATGTATGTATGTATTTATGCTCATATGTATGTATGTATGTATGTATGGTCATATGTATGTATGTATGCATGGTCATATGTATGTATGGTCATATGTATGTATGTATGTATGTATGGTCATATGTATGTATGTATGGTCATATGTATGTATGCATGGTCATATGTATGTATGTATGCTCATATGTATGTATGTATGTATGTATGTATGGATGGTCACATGTATGTATGTATGTATGCATGGTTATATGTATGTATGCATGTATGCTCATATGTATGTATGTATGTATGCATGTATGCTCATATGTATGTATGTATGTATGTATGTATGCTCATATGTATGTATGTATGTATGTATGTATGTATGTATGTATGGTCATATGTATGCATGTATGGTCATATGTACGTATGTATGTATGGTCATATGTATGCATGTATGGTCATATGTATGTATGTATGTATGGTCATATGTATGCATGTATGGTCATAAGTATGTATGTATGTATGTATGGTCATATGTATGTATGTATGCATGGTCATATGTATGTATGGTCATATGTATGTATGTATGGTCATATGTATGTATGTTTGTATGCATGGTCATATGTGTGTATGTATGGTCATATGTATGTATGCTCATATGTATGTATGTATGTATGGTCATATGTATGTATGTATTTATGCTCATATGTATGTATGTATGTATGTATGTATGTATGCTCATATGTATGTATGTATGTATGCATGTATGGTCATATGTATGTATGTATGTATGCTCATATGTATGTATGTGTATGTATGTATGTATGTACGGTCATATGTATGTATGTATGTATGTATGTATGTATGTATGGTCATATCCCTCTATGGTACACATTATGATGCCAGTGAAGGAAATGTGTTTTTATGTCTCAAAATAGACTAGATAAACATAATCTGAAGAAATTTTATTTTTACTTTTATTTTTGGAAGTTTTTGGGGTTCGTTGCCTGTAGGCAACATTGTACCATAATGATGCATAAGTGAAAAAGAACGTTCCTTTTCCAATTTGAACATTGTTTATTTCATAAACATATGCAAAAATATTCAAAAACATCAAGAAGTCACAATTCATTTTAAATTTTAAATTTAAAAGAATTATAAAAAGAATTTATATATATATCTATGTATGTATGTATGTATGGTCATATATATGTATGTATGTATGTATGTATGTATGGTCGTATGTATGTATGGTCATATGTATGTATGTATGTATGTGTGTATGTATGTATGGTCATATGAATGTATGCATGGTCATATGTATGTATGTATGTATGTATATATGGTCATATGTATGCATGTATGGTCATAAGTATGTATGTATGTTTGTATGTATGTATGGTCATATGTATGTATGTATGCATGGTCATATTTATGTATGGTCATATGTATGTATGTATGGTCATATGTACGTATGTTTGTATGCATGGTCATATGTTTGGCCATATGTATGAATGTATGCTCATATGTATGTACGTTTGTATGTATGTATGTATGCTCATATGTTTGTACGTATGTATGTATGTATGCTCATATGTATGTATGTATGTATGGTCATATGTATGTATGTATGTATGTATTAATGCTCATATGCATGTATGGTCATATGTATGTATGTATGCATGGTCATATGTATGTATGGTCATATGTATGTATGTATGTATGTATGTATGGTCATATGTATGTATGTATGTATGTATGTATGTATGTATGGTCATATGTATGTATGTTTGTATGCATGGTCATATGTTTGGCCATATGTATGAATGTATGCTCATATGTATGTATGCTCATATGTATGTACGTATGTATGTATGTATGCTCATATGTATGTATGCTCATATGTATGTATATATGTATTTATGCTCATATGTATGTATGTATGTATGTATGCATGTATGGTCATATGTATGTATGTATGTATGTATGGTCGTATGTATGTATGCATGGTCATATGTATGTATGGTCATATGTATGTATGTATCGTCATATGTACGTATGTTTGTATGCATGGTCATATGTATGTATGGTCATATGTATGTATGTATGGTCATATGTATGTATGCTCATATGTATGTATGTATGTATGTATGGTCATATGTACGTATGTTTGTATGCATGGTCATATGTATGTATGGTCATATGTATGTATGTATGGTCATATGTATGTATGCTCATATGTATGTATGGTCATATGTATGTATGTATGTATGTATGCTCATATGTATGTATGTATGTATGCATGTATGGTCATATGTATGTATGTATGTATGCTCATATGTATGTATGTGTATGTATGTATGTATGTATGTACAGTCATATGTATGTATGTATGTATGTAAGTATGTATGTATGGTCATATCCCTCTATGGTACACATTATGATGCCAGTGAAGGAAATGTGTTTTTATGTCTCAAAATAGACTAGATAAACATAATCTGAAGAAATTGTATTTTTACTTTTATTTTTGGAAGTTTTTGGGGTTCGTTGCCTGTAGGCAACATTGTACCATAATGATGCATAAGTGAAAAAGAACGTTCCTTTTCCAATTTGAACATTGTTTATTTCATAAACGTATGCAAAAATATTCAAAAACATCAAGAAGTCACAATTCATTTTAAATTTTAAATTTAAAAGAATTATAAAAAGAATTTATATATATATCTATGTATGTATGTATGGTCATATATATGTATGTATGTATGTATGTATGTATGTATGTATGGTCGTATGTATGTATGGTCATATGTATGTATGTATGTATGTATGTATGTGTGTATGTATGTATGGTCATATGAATGTATGCATGGTCATATGTATGTATGTATGTATGTATATATGGTCATATGTATGCATGTATGGTCATAAGTATGTATGTATGTTTGTATGTATGTATGGTCATATGTATGTATGTATGCATGGTCATATGTACGTATGTTTGTATGCATGGTCATATGTTTGGCCATATGTATGAATGTATGCTCATATGTATGTACGTATGTATGTATGTATGCTCATATGTTTGTACGTATGTATGTATGTATGCTCATATGTATGTATGTATGTATGGTCATATGTATGTATGTATGTATGTATTAATGCTCATATGTATGTATGTATGTATGTATGTATGGTCATATGTATGTATGTATGCATGGTCATATGTATGTATGGTCATATGTATGTATGTATGTATGTATGTATGGTCATATGTATGTATGGTCATATGTATGTATGTTTGTATGCATGGTCATATGTTTGGCCATATGTATGAATGTATGCTCATATGTATGTATGCTCATATGTATGTACGTATGTATGTATGTATGCTCATATGTATGTATGCTCATATGTATGTATGTATGTATGGTCATATGTATGTATGTATGTATTTATGCTCATATGTATGTATGTATGTATGCATGTATGGTCATATGTATGTATGTATGTATGTATGGTCGTATGTATGTATGTATGTATGGTCATATGTATGCATGTATGGTCATAAGTATGTATGTATGTATGTATGTATGTATGGTCATATATATGTATGTATGTATGTATGGTCATATGTATGTATGTATGTATGTATGTATGGTCATATGTATGTATGTATGCTCATATGTATGCATGCATGGTCATATGTATGTATGTATGCTCATATGTATGTATGTATTCTCATATGTATGTATGTATGTATGTATGTATGTATGGTCATATGTATGAATGTATATATGCTCATATGTATGTATGGTCATATGTATGTTTGTATGGATGGATGGTCACATGTATGTATGTATGTATTTATGCATGGTTATATGTATGTATGTATGCATGTATGCTCATATGTATGTATGTATGTATGTATGCATGGTCATATGTATGACCATATGTATGTATTTATGCTCATATGTATGATACATGGTCATATGTATGTATGTATTCTCATATGTATGTATGTATGTATGTACGTATGTATGTATGTATGGTCATATGTATGTATGTATGTATATATGCTCATATGTATGTATGCTCATATGTATGTATGTATGTATGTATGTATGGATGGTCACATGTATGTATGTATGTATGCATGTATGCTCATATGTATGTATGTATGTATGTATGCATGGTCATATGTATGACCATATGTATGTATGTATGTGTGTATGTATGTATGGTCATATGAATGTATGCATGGTCATATGTATGTATGTATGTATGTATGTATGTATGGTCACATGTATGCATGTATGGTCATAAGTATGTATGTATGTATGTTTGTATGTATGTATGTATGGTCATATGTATGTATGTATGGTCATATGTATGTATGTATGTATGTATGGTCATATGTATGTATGTTTGTATGCATGGTCATATGTTTGGCCATATGTATGAATGTATGCTCATATGTATGTATGTATGTATGGTCATATGTATGTATGTATGTATTTATGCTCATATGTATGTATGCTCATATGTATGTATGTATGTATGCATGTATGGTCATATGTATGTATGTATGTATGCTCATATGTATGTATGTGTATGTATGTATGTACGGTCATATGTATGTATGTATGTATGTATGTATGTATGTATGGTCATATCCCTCTATGGTACACATTATGATGCCAGTGAGGGAAATGTGTTTTTATGTCTCAAAATAGACTAAATAAACATAATCTGAAGAAATTGTATTTTTATTTTTATTTTTGGAAGTTTTTGGGGTTCGTTGCCTGTAGGCAACATTGTACCACAATGATGAATAAGTGAAAAAGAACGTTCCTTTTCCAATTTGAACATTGTTTATTTCATAAACATATGCAAAAATATTCAATAACATCAATAAGTCACAATTCATTTTAAATTTTAAATTAAAAAGAATTTTAAAAAGAATTTAAAAAGTTTCTTGGCTAAATGTTGCCTGTAGGCAACATTGTACCATTTAGGAACAACCTATTGAAATAAATGTGTAAAGTATAAAACTTTAAACTACTTAAATCAACAAAGATAACCATTACCATAACCATTTGAAAAACAGAAACAACAAATTCCAGTGTTTGATCATCAATGCTTCATTTCAGTGCATGTTTTGTGTCAGTCCCCTGTGTCTTTCCTGACATGTGTTGCCATCACTTGTGGAGTTGCTGCTCAGTGCTTATGGAACTCCATGAAGCAGTTTTTTTCAGGAGTGAAGCACAGGCAGGTGACACATTTTGTGCACTGTGATTTCACTATACCCTCACATCCAGGGTATCTGTATCTGCCCTTTTTCTCCACCCAAATAGGCCAGTGGTCAGTGTTGTGTTTGCTATAGTGATTCCATAATGGTTCACTGTTGCAGGCAACATTGCAACTTTCCATGATGGCACGTTGTTGCCTCAGGGCAACAGCTGCATTTTAACAAGTATCCACTATTAAATTAGTAAATAAGTTGCATGAAACTATCAAAACTTAAAGTTTACTCACCTATTAGTGTGAAGACATTTTTTTCCAGGTGGAAAAGGCACAAAAAATAACTTTTTGAGAGTCTTTTTTTTTGCAGCAAGATAGCAGAGCTGTCTCCTTAGAAAAAGCCCGCCAAGAAGGGTTTCAAAATCGCTTCCTGGAGGTCATGTGACAACTTACAGCATTCTTAATGGTTCCCTATGGTTTTACCTCTTTTTTAAAGTATCACATCATTTAAAGGGATGCATTGTGGAGATGTGACAGGGCAAAAATGGGTTTGTTGCCTGAGGGCAACATGGTACCATAGAGGGTTAATTGGTTCTTGATCTTATTGAGGTTTTTGATATTTCAGAGTTGATTTTGGGGTTCTTAACTTAACTAATATTTATTTTTGTTTTTTGATGAGCATTTTGACAAAGTGCCCCTCTTTCTCCATGTGCTATTTGATTAGAAAACAGCAGCAAAAATGGAGAAAAAACGTACACCAAAGAAACTGTATCCAACATGTAGAATACATATGACACATAGTTTGTGCCTGTAGTCCTCTGTTTTTTTAAAGGGTAATTTGATTTTACCAACTATAAATTCTAAGTGCACAATTTTTTTGCACTGAACATTTTTAAAACATCGTTTTGGGGAATAATAAGTAATAAGAATAAGATTTTTGTGGCTGCATCCATTTTTTGTGTAAGGTGCTTCCCAAAAGTATTCACATTATATTACATTTGTCATGCAGTTTATATTCAGTAACTGATTACACTTCACTTTTGGACATTTGACAGTCTCTGTTTTTTTTTTTTTTTAGCCTCACCTGATCTGCTCCAATATTTCTTCTGAAGCTAAATGTTCGTCATGAACATTTAGCTCCCTCCCTCCCTCCCTCCCTCCCTCCTTTCTTTCATTCTGTTTCTCCCTGATTAGCTGTGTTGTGTTTAAAGTTGAGCTGAGTAACCTGAGAACCACAAAGCTGAGGGCACAGTTGGAGAGATTTTCCAGTTTTACAGGTTTAGGGGCGCACGTGAATCCCAGAAATTAGGTTAAAGAAGGGCCTAGTTTCTTAAACGTGTCCAGACTCAGACTCTCTTTATTGATAACTCAGATAAACATGTAAACCACTAGACAATACAAGACATAAATACTCAACATGAAGAAAGAAAGAGAAGGGAAACATCTGGACATAACCTGAACACATCTGTGCAAAACATAAAAATAACAGCGCAAAAGCAAAGACTGTACCCACCCAAATAACTGCATCACCTGTCACAGCGTTTTCATGTAAAGGATGTGTTGATTATCATGTTTTAGTTTCAGGCCGAGAACATTTTTGTCACAGCAGTTTTTTTTTTTCTTTCAGATCCTGAATCTTTCATTGTGTAATGAAGCTTTTTCTGGCAGCATTCAGTACCCTATTTGAGAGTCACACAATGTTCTGAAAGGTCCCATGACAGTGAAATATGCATCAGATTGATTAATTTTTCTCCCTCTGGAACAAGAAATGGGTTTGAACTGCTGGCGCTATTACAGGGACAGTCCCTCTATAATGAGCCTTTGTCTTACAGCTATTCATTATTTTATAAATGTAATTAATATTGGCATTAAGCTGGAGTTACAGTGTGAATCGAAGACTGTTTTTCACTGTTCTTTCTATACTTTATAGCAATTTTTACCCGTTTGATTCTATTAATGATTATATATAGTTTCCTATTTGTTAATGTATACTAGCACCTTTTTAATTATTAAGGGTATGATTTTTAATGTTGGTATTTGAGGTTCTTTATGATGCTTAATGCTGATATCAGAGTTCTTGATATTTCTGGAGTATTGATATTTGGATTCTTGGTATTTTCCAGTATTGATAATGGGGTCTATATGATTTTTTACATTGATATTGGTGTCCTTGATATTTTGAACTGTTAATATTAGGGTTCTTTATGATTTTTTAATGTTAATATTGGGGTCCCTTATGATTTTTTTTTTAGCATTGATTTTGGGGTTCTTCATATTTTGGAGTGCTGTTGTTGGGGTTCTTTATTATTTTTAGCTTTGAAATTTGGGTTCTTGATATTACAGAGCATTGATATTGAGCTTCGTTATGATTTAGAGCGTCGATGTAGGGGCTTCATGATATTTTGGACTGTTGAAACTGGGACTTTTTATTATTTTTTGCATTGATAATGAGTTTCTGGATATTTTGGAGTTTTGATATTGGGGTTTTATGATTTTTTAGCTTTGACATTGTATTTTTGATATTTCATAATATTTATATTGAGGGTATTTATTATTTGTAGCATTGATATTGGAGTTCTTGACATTTCAGAGCATTTATATTGAGGTTTTTTATGATTTAGAGCATTGATCTGGGGGTTCTTGGTATTCTGAAATGTTGATATTGGGATTCATGGGGCTAAGATTTGTGTTACAATTCTTTTTTCTTTAGATTGGGGGTTATTTTAATTTTATATGCCATTTTTATCATTATATTTCAACGTATTTTTAAGTGACATTTGCTGTAGGTCTGTACAAATGAGCACAACCTCCCCAAAAGACAACAGAACAGGCATTTTAAACTGACCACTGAATAACAGACGTTATATAGACATCCGATGTCTCCTCTCATCTCCCTCAGTGAAAATCGATCTCTGGCTGATACACCAGAGGGCTTCTCCTTCCCATAATTTGTATTTTGCGACTGACTGCAGTTTCTGCGCTGCTGCCTCTCATACGCAATCCCTGGATAGGTGGTTGCCATGGATTCCTGGGTCACATGCGTGGGTTTCCTGTAGCCAGAAGCAGCAGAAGATGCTTGGACCAAAAAATCCAGAGCCATTTTCATTCAAGAAAAAGAGAGGATCCGCTGTGGATGGCTTTGCTGACTGACTGGGTGGCCTGACTACACCCGTCTCCTGGTCTCATCCTTTTTTTTTAAATCCATCTCAGCTTGTATGCTTTTGATTGTCTCGAATTCGCAGCAAACCGGTTTTGTCCACATCCATAGACTGATAACAGGAATGAGTATAGAAATTCCTGAAGGACTGACGGAGCTGTTACAGAGCTTTACCGTGGAAGTGTTGAGGAATCAGCCCAGGGATTTGCTCGAGTTCGCGTTACAGTACTTCACCCAGCTGAAGGAGAGCGAGACCAAAGAGGCCTCATTTGGCAATGACCAAAATTCGGCCCCAAGACCTGGAAAAGCGGTCAATTTCATTGACGAAGCCATGCAGATCGATTCGGAAAACGGAGAGGAGGAGGACGACGATGACGAGGAATTCATAGGTAGGCCAATACATTTACTACATGTCAGGAGGATAATGTGAAAGTGGATGGATTTATTGATAATTATGTGCATGTTTTGTCCGTGTGCGCGGCTTCTGTTCAGTGGCAGAGAAAAGGAGCCACATTGAGCGCAGTGATGCTCCGGCGCTCGCCACCTTGCATCCACCACGGCTCTGTCATTTGCCATATATGGTCACAGAGGCTGAATAATGGTTAATGAACGTGTCTTGCTCTTCATCTCTGCAGACCCGTTTTTGTGATAAGGCTTTGTCAGGCACAGCAGCTGCAGGGAGAAAAAAAAAAAAAGGGACTGTGCGTTTTCTTCCTTTTAGAAAGACTCTGCACCTCTAGGTCATTTGAATATTTCCAGTTTCAGGTGCAGCAGGCCTGATGGGCCTACCCTCGTTTTTCATCAAAAATATGACAAAGCTAAAGATAAATATGTAAATCTAAAGGTCTGCTATGATGCAAGCAATGCAACATGTGACTTTTGTGCCTCCTAAACTGTGGCCATGTTGGACACAATGGCCGGTGCAGTATTGCAATAAGGTGCAGCAAGTAGCATAGCAACCCAGAGCTCTGACACAGCATCCCAATGAGTGGTGGGGTCTGCAAGGCTGGCTGCAATGGTTACATAAGGACAAATACACTAGATTCACTCATTAAACTACCTATTTTAGTATTTTTGGGTCAAACCACACCTCACGCCGGGGCCTCGTCTTATTATTTCAATGATCCTGGCCTGGCTGGCAGGCTATTAATGGATGAGACCTCCTCTCTAATGTATATTTCATACTGTGCCATTGTGTTGGAGCTGGGGACTTTTTTTTCTCCTGTGTTTTACATTTGAATTTTTTTATCATTTAAATTTGATTCAGATGCACTTCAAAGCAGCTGTCCTTATTCAGGTTTTACCCAGATGAATACGGATTCTTAATGAGCACAGGCCTGGGTAGGGGAGACTGGGGACTGTTGCAACACGTTGCATTTCTCTGTTACTCTGAGACTATTTGGGCAAGATCAACCATCTCTTTACATGTTAAATTCACACCTGTCTGCTAATTACCCACACTATTTAAAGTCAAAATTGATGTTTAAGTGTTTTTCATCACTTGACTTGGGCTTTACATCACATTATACGCCAAAGTTGTTTTGGAGGTATTCTTGGGTAGTTTTAATGCTATTTCTGCATTTTTCTTTTCCTGCACCTTGGACCGTAAATAAATTTTCATTATAATGCGCAGTGCTATTGGCTCCTGTAAACACCAGGCACTGTCTGTGTCACCTCCTTAGGTAATCAATAAGCACTTCCCTAGCTATTTCATGGGAACTTTAAACGTAATTAGTTAAATACATATGACGTTCACACTGTCGATATTTATTTGATTAGAAGAAGTTAGATGTCATCACTGACCCCAGCCATAGGGAAAGGTGCAACATATTAAAAAAAACATAAAATTTCACTAACTACATTTTTTCGTTTCAGTAAGCATAGGATTTTAAAAAATATGCAGTGTTTTACAATTATATTATAGTATTTATTTAATAATATTTACCAAATAACAGCATACAACATAGGCCTACCGTGGGTCAATGTGCAGATGTTACAGATGCTATTCAGTCGCTCTATATTTCAGTGTGAGACAGGAAAAACCATTTGCAATGCAGGAAACTTTTATTAAACGTGTACATTTGTATTTAGGTGAACTATCCTTGAATGCATCCCACAATGACTTCTTTATGTCAAAAAATACTGTTGTGTGGTCTGGTTTGATATGGCTGCTGAGCTTGGGGACAGTTGCAACCTTCCCCATAGACATACATACCTTGTTGTGGTGAAAAGGCCAAATGCGGCGTCCACTCTATCAGGCATGACAGAACCCCATGTGCTAGCTAGACACGCAGACCTAATGTGTCACCTAGACGTCAAAACAAACAAAAATGACTTTCTTACCTCCAAAACAATTATATTTTTAAATAAACAGAGCAGCAGGTGTCTAACATGTCTTCTGTCTGTCTAACTGAGCATGTGCAGTATGAGTGTCATCACTCTAGCATGTTTCTGATTGGGAAGAATAAGACTTATTGCAACCATCCCCAGTCTATACTCTACACATGTACTACTGCAGATGCTAACACGGTGCATTAACCTAGACTGTTACTGTAGGATACATTTAATTCATGATGAAACTTAACATGTTAACACATTGTTTTATTATTCTGCAGCCCCAGTAATCAACAGATTCATCAGAAGAGCGTCAGGTGAGTGTTGTCACTTTGCTGGCTGTTTAAATCTGTTCTGTCATGAGGGAAACTCTGGACAGTGTCTCTGCTGGAAACACATAAAACTGCTTTGACACATGAACACTGAGGCTACGTCAGATTTGCTTCAGTACAAGCAGCTTTGAAGCATTTTTCCATCTGTCTTCTCTCACTGTCTTCAGCTTATTATAATAGTGATGATTTATTAGAATTTCTGAAACCACTTTGTCTCGAACCTGGTTATTAATAATGTCAGTGAGTGACGTGGGCGGGGAGATCAGGACAAGTGCTACTATTATTAATAACCTCTTGTTCATGATAATAGTAAGGTTGTAGCTTCACAAGAGTAACATAGCTGATATAAGACTGATATCTGCAAGTGAAAGTATTCAGTAACACTTGAAGCATTTTTTTTTACCTTTTAACATTTAAAATTGAAAATTAACTTGCACTAGGACACTACAATGGTAAAAGAATAAAAACTGAATAAAGGAAAGCGAGAGCCAGTAGAAAATGACTGAATTTTCATTTTTGGGTGAACCATCCCTTTAAAACAAAGGAAGGAAATGTGGTGTGAGTTTCACCACTGCATGTTCCCAAAGCGCCACGCTTAAGATGAATAAAGTTGTCTTTATTGAAAGATTTATTGCATGAAATGCCGCTGAATCATCCCTGGGTTTTGGCAGGATGAAGGTTTTGATGCTGTGCCACTCGAATATGAAGCTTTATTTTTTTAGTGTTTGAGCTAAAATGTCGTTTTTAAGGTCTCTGTATTTTACTAACATTTAGGTCTGGATGAAATGTTGATTTATTTGTTGATCTCTGTCATGCAGTTTGTGCTGAAGCGTTCAATCCTGATGAAGATGAGGAGGATAAAGAGCCATGGGTAAACTGTTTCAACCCACAAATATCCTGTCTTTATTCACTTTGAATTTGAATTAAATAGTCAGCATTTTAGTTGTCTAACACTTTCTAAGAAGACTGCATCTGTAGTGCATTATGAGGGTTTTCATTGGGAATTATAATGCATTCATAATCCTTTATTACTACAGTCATAAACAGACATTATGTTTTCTGATGCATAATATCAAGGCGATGTGAATCATTAAGGAATTAGAAGTTTAAGTGTCTTATGGCTGCAAGTGGTTGACTAATGGAGTTTGGAGTTAATGTTTGTAACTCATTATGACTACCTGCACTCACCTATGCACACCTCAACAATCAGCTGTATTAAGGACTCGTAGTATGCTGTGATAGTCTGCACAGTATCATAAGTAATAATTGTATACCTTATCATAGTATTTCATTAATGGTAAGAAGTATAGTGTGATGTATTTTCCTGCATTTAAAAATTATCTATGCTACATCATAAGTCATTATTATGTAAGATGCCAAATTGCAGAGAATTACAAAATTCTGCACTTTTCATATGGATGGTCAATCAGTGTTGATGGTAAATGTAGTCAGTTAAAGTCATAAACTCAGTGCTGCTATATTAACAGAGAAAACTGAGTTCTTATGCTGCCAAATCTGTTGTTCTTCCTGCATCCAGTGAGGTCACAGTGATGTCACTGGATGTATGGAGGAACTATGGGCTACTTCGGCTTGGGTTTCTAGTCTCTGACTCTGGGTAGCCAGGGGGCGCGCTAGATGAGTGTTTTTGTCACCCAACGCTATGTTTTGGTCAACAAAGTAATGGCTATAGGCGAGGGTGGTAATAACGTGGCAACATGGGTGTGTGCACTAGAAGCTCAACCACAATGCATCCTGGTACATGTAGGCACTGCTGCACGGCTCTTTGAGAAGGAAAACTCAGTTTGCTTGGTCAGTATAGCACAAACTGAGGGATTTATTGCTTTAGCTGACTTCATTTGCCATCAACAGTGACTGGACACCCACATGAAAAGTGTTGAATCTAAGGTGTAAAACCTATCAGATATTTTTTTTACTACAACGCACTATAGATGTGATTATGTGCTTTTAATTTTAGGCCATCATAGGTTCATGTCACAAGACTGTCCTTCACTTTACAGGTCACCCACCCAAAAACCGATGAGCAGAGACAGAGACTACAGGAAGCATGTAGGGACATTCTTCTGTTCAAGAATTTGGATCCGGTGAGTGGATTTATTCCATAAGCACTCGGTGCTCCTCTGGTTTGTGCTCTGCCATCTCTTAAATTACACAAAGGGGAACATGGCCTGAGGCCAGCAGCTTTTTGCCACAGCTCAGTGCACTTTGCATGATGGTTGTTCTTAAGTAGCTGAAACGGCACGCTGAGCAGATTCTGCACGATTGTTTCAACACGTGGAGTTTAAATATTTGACTATGATGTTTCACACCATCACAGGAAGAGATGTCTCAGGTGCTGGATGCCATGTTTGAGAAGTTCTGCACCGAAGGCGAGCATATCATTGATCAAGATGATGACGGGGACAACTTCTATGTTATTGAAAGGTGATCTTTTATTGGTATTCAACTGAATTGGTGCAAACTGCTGTCCCACAACCAAAAAGCAAATTTAAAAAGCATTTAGGTTTAGATTTTCACAAAGATCCTTCTATTATTTGTTGATACCAAAATAATATTTGATATTGAATTAAGCTTAATATATATAAATTAATATATACTGGATATTTTAAATTGGGAGGTGGCTTTCCAAAACCTAACTCCTGAATTTCAAGTTATGATATAAACCATGATGAGATAATGAGAATTAACTGTACAGTTACTGTAAATGTGTACCTTGCATATTATAGAGTTCACATGCATACAAAGACTGGGGAAATGAGGAAATGTATTTGTAAAATAATAATCTTCACAAAATTGTATCTTGCTGACTTCAGGAGACACAAATGCGACTGCCATGTGTTTCTGTTTGTTCTCTGATTGTCCGTTTTTCCTTTGTATTTTCATTCAGTGGGACGTTTAACATTTTCGTGAAGGTTGACGGTACAGAGAAGCTGGTAGGCTGCTATGACAACCGAGGCAGCTTTGGAGAACTGGCGTTGATGTACAACACCCCCAGGGCAGCCACAATAATCGCCACCTCGCCTGGAGCCCTTTGGTGCCTAGTGAGTAAACTATTAAATCCTCATGCATGCAAGAGCACAGTTGGCTCCCTGCTCAGGTTTTTTTTTTTTTTTTTTTTTTTTTATAACACGCTGTGCTGTCAGTCGTCATGATTTACAGTAAATATCCAGGTTGTCTGTGGCAGTGTTAGTACCTGGTAGCATAGGTGAGATCATGTTGTCTGACTGAGATAAATACCGCACAAAACCCAGTGAATGCCCCCGAATATGAATTCATATGCTAATTATTGCATAATTAAAGCTAAAGAATGTACAAAACACTTTCAGTGAGATCAGCTAACAGATCAGTTCCAACAAACATCTCTTAACTTGTCTGTTTTAGCAAGTAGACACCTTAGATGAACTTCTGTAGTTGAATACTCAAGATGTTATAAATTATGAAAATGGGAGAGAACACAAGTCAAAGTGAAAACAGTTGTGTTCCCTGCATGGCTATGACTTTTTTAAAGAACATTTTCAGGTGGACGGTATTTCGATTAAACATCAACAGCCATTTTTTTTTTTTTTTTTAATGGCCAGATAGTAGCAGGTAAACTCTTGCACACAATCCAACTTGCAATATTACATTTATTTGGGAAGTTTTGTTTCTAGACCTCCATCAGATAAATGGTCATCTTAAAAAGGGACTGGTTGTAAGTGTGCAACCAATCACATTCCTGAAATCCAATGCAAGCAATGAATAACAATCAACTATTTGACACACTACAGTATCCAACACAGATACGACTGCACCCAGTGCAGATCCCCGTCAGGCAAGGTGGTGAAGCACCTACTGCAATACCGCCACAACTGTCAGATGCAACCAATGAAGTTCTGCAAAATTCCACCAACATCAACATGAGCCCCATATACGTTGTCCTGAACTGAAACAAGATTTAAAACTGAAGCAGTTGCTGATCACATGCAGCCGTTTAAGACGGAATTACTGCCTCACAGTTATTTTTCTCCACCAACCAGTCAAGTTACAGTTTACATCCACGTCTGTCCAGACTCATATAATGTGAAGACTGAAGGAATTTAATGTGGAACTTACCACTATATTGACCTGTAACTCTGAAGGAATTTACAAAAAGGTATTACGTGTAATACAAGTAATCACTGTAATTGTATGATTCCAGCGAATAGTTTCTTCACTTAGAGACAAATTTTTTACAGAGGACTTATAGAGAGCTGAACATTATGATGTCACAGTAAAGTTGACCTTTGACCTTTTGGATATGAAATATCATCACGTCATCATTTTATCCTGTTAGATATTTGTGTCTAATTTTGATATATTTAATGTATGAATTCTTGAGTTACAGACAAAGATGTGTTTTAGCGAAGTCATATGACCTTGACCTTTGACCTTTCTCTACCAAAAGTTAATGATTTCATCTTTGAGTCCAAGAGAACATCTGAGTCAAGTTTGAAGAAAGATAGATATCATGTTCACAAAAGAGGGATGGCCTGAAAACATAACAATGTCTGTAACATAAAAGTGTAGAAGTCATGAAAAACATTTTTTAAGGTTTTTCTAGATTTCTGAATCACACAGGTCCTTCAGCATACGGTCACAAATGTGCAAACAAAAGACCAGTTGCTCCAGAAGTATTTGAAATTAGCTGCAGACAAGCTGTAGGTGCGGTTATCACACACACACACACACACACACACACACGGAAACGATTACATGATCCCGTCCGGCTTACACCTGGTGTGAGGGGAAATGGGGCGAAACACTCTTTATAATAACAATCATAAATGCTTCCATGGAATCGGTATTGTAAAGTAAACGCTCAAACCCCCTAAAGCAAAACTGTATCCTCAAGAAAATAATACATTCCCAAATATTGCAGATCTTGTTTCTAAATGAACCTGCTGTAGGGATACATTTGCATGCCAAGTGAAAAGACAGCATCAATAAATAAATAAATAAATGAATAGAATCCTACATAACAAGGCAAACAATTCATCAATAGAAGATGTTGTTTAACAATAATAAAATTTACTTCCTCCCTATTTTGTCTGCATACATTAAATCAAGTATGAATCAATCTTACAGGCACAAAGAGAAAATCGCACATTTTCCACAGGTTACGTTTGTGGATGAACCTAACATAGCATACAGAGAAATAAAGCTAACACCAATTATAAATTTACTTAGAACCTTCCACAATTTTTTTTTTTTTTTTTGTCCGGAGCAGCTGTTGTGCAGATTGAGTTGCTCCTGTTTCTGTGGAGCAGCTTGTTTATTATTAATGACTCAGTGAGGGTCGTGTCCTTAAACTGTGGGTAACAGCTTTGTTATGTCATCTGTTCAGACTGGGCAGGTTGCAGCTGTATCCCCTGTCGACCCGATGGCTGCTTGTAGTGTGTGTCTGCGTGTGTGTGTGTGTGTATGAAACAAGCAGCCGGTCCTGTTTAACCCACAGTCCCCCGAGGTTGAGGAGGGACGGTGCTGCTGAAGGGCCTCCGAGCAAAACGTAGTCTGTAGTAGGAGCTTTAATTAGAGTCTGGGATTAAAGTTGTTTACAATTAGCTTCAAGGCGGCCAGTTCTCCAGGGCCCCAGCTCCCAACATGGGGGTCCTGACCCCCACTGATTGTTAGGAAAAAAAAAATACAGACAGAGAAGTTACTAAAAATATCAGGAAAATTTACAGGAAGTAATCTGCTCAAAATTCATCCTTGTCTTACACAAAACTTCTGCAGCTACTGTGAACATCAGATGTTCTGTACTGTTGTTATGTATTGAATATAATATGAAATATCTATAAAATACCACTTAGTCAGTGATTGTCATTTTACTCAATGATGAACAAGGGCTCTCTCAATGAAAAATGTTAGGAGTCACTTCTCTGTGGCCGACGACTGACTGTGCCGACCACTTTACCACAAGGTTATAGCCGTGTTTGCTTGTTTTGTTGGGATTTGTTTTCCTAGTCAGAGGGCGCCCTGTGCAGCTGCCTCTGTGTTTCATGGTACAGTGTGTAAACATCTACCATAACATGCTGCTGGCCATTATTTGAGTCCAAATTGTGTATCATCCTGCTGAAATGACACATGACAAAAGATATTTGTAACGTTTTATCACTGAAAGCAGCAGGATGGCATGAGCACATGAGGGCTGCTGCTGTTATGGTTTGCATGAGTTAAAATCTGGTTTACAGCGACCCCTACTGTTATTTCATGTACATTGTTGTTTGAATGCAGAAAAAAACACAAGGTATGTGAAAAATTATGGTAACACCAGACTTATATTATTATTATTATTATTATTATTATTATTACACTGCTACTAATTTCTATTATAATTATTACTCTGTTATGAGTTTGAGTTCAAGATAAAGCATCAAAAAAATGTAACATTTTACAGGAAGAGGAAATAAAATTGATATCTATGCAGTGCACACATATATAACAACACGGACCAAGGATTACACAGTGTAATATAGTAACATATAACACAATATCAAAATAATATATGATAAAAACCTAATTTGTACAGGACCTTTTATACAAGAAATGCAGCCCAAAGTGATTTATAGCAAAGAAATGATATCCACCAAATTCTTCACACACAAAAAGACTAATAACTAGAATGAACAAAAACAGGGGTAGGGTGTTATACCCTCATTCTGACTGAATACCGGGTTTATTTTTTTAAGTCCAAACAACACTGCTGGAGTTTAGCAGGAAAACAGTGCTGCAAAATCTCTCAAACAATGGAAGTGAACGGTGACCAACATGAAAAACAACTGGAAAAAGACTATGTGCACATGAACATGGCTCCATGCCAAGGATCTACAGTGAAGATTCAGCCGAAAAACATGGTGCATACGTCAAATTAAGGGAAATGCATTATTTTAAAAGAAGTGCAGCAGTGCATGAGTGTGAAGCAAAATGCAAACTAGAGTTCCAGGCCTGTTAAAGGCTAAAGTGAAGACTGAAGGTTTTTAGCTTTCTTTTTTTTTAGTGAGCTGGCTTTCCTGATATCTATAGACAATATATATTCCATAGCTTTAGGGTGTGTTTGGCAAACATTAAACATGAAACTGAGCGTTTTTCTTTTCTTTAAATTTGTGTTTCAGGATCGTCTGACGTTCAGGAGGATCATAGTGAAGAACAATGCCAAGAAGAGGAAGCTGTATGAGGCATTCATTGAAACGCTGCCGCTGCTTACGTCATTAGAGGTTAATATTAGCTTTGTCCTGCAGTGCTAATAAAACAAGGTGTAGTATTCATTTACAGCGAAACCACTGTCAACCAAATATCCTTTCTTTCGTCCACAGCTCTCGGAGAGAATGAAAGTAGTGGACGTAATATCCACCAAGGTGTACAATGATTCACAGCAGATTATTGCTCAGGTGAGGAATCTCTTTGTATGGTTTCTTTTACAGTTTTATTTCCTTCTACAACGGACCATTTATAAACACCAAATGCTTTGTGTTGCAGGGTGATTTAGCAGATTGCTTCTACATTGTTGAGTCTGGCCAAGTTAGAATCACCATGAAAAGGAGCAGGGTATGTTTGCCCAGTGTACCGTACATTTTTAAGAACCTTCTGACAAAGAAAAAAGGCTGGTGTTTTCTGGTATCTGATAGTGTGCGTTTCTTTCTTTCTTTGCCAGACGAAAAAGGACCAGGAGGATGAGGAGGTGGATATCGCCACGTGCTCTAGGGGCCAGTATTTTGGGGAGCTGGCGCTTGTCACGAACAAGCCCAGAGCTGCATCAGCCTATGCTGTGGGGAGCGTCAAATGCTTGGGTACATTTTGTGCAATTTTATATTCACTTATATATCTAGCATGTCAGTTTCTCAGTATACCACTTATTATTTTATATATTCATATGTGACATTTTCATGCTGCGTCTGAAATCACATATTAGCGCGTCATACCCAACATGTGCAGAGGTGACGAAAGTACACAAATTATTTACTTAAGTAGAAGGACAGATACTTGTGTAAAAAAAAAAGGGGGGTTAAAGTAGAAGTACTGATTCAACTTGTTTACTCAAGTAAAAGGTAAATGTACTCAAAGTAAAAAAAATAAAAAGGACATTGTCATCTGATTTTCCTGCGCAAAGCTGACTGAACACTTATCTTTTCTCCACGGTTGAGTCTTGACTTATGTTTTCATGTTGTTGTCATCTTTTATGTCATTTTTTCCTTGTTAAGTCTGTTCCATAATTTTAGTCTTAAGTGTTTAAATGGCATTTTCATCATGTCTTTAATGTCATTTATGTCTTGTTACATCATTTTCATCTCGTTAAATATTTTACATAATTTTCGACTTGTTTTTGTCTTGTTACATCTTCTGTCATTTTCGTCTTTTTTACATCTTTTACATAATTTTTGTCTTGTAATGTCTTTTTAAAGGCATTCTTGTCTTGTGTCTTTTATCTTTTTTGTCTTATGTCTTTTTACGTCGTTTTAATTTTGTTACATATTTTACATTTTTTCGTCTTTTTACATATTTTATAGTGTTTTCATTAATTTGCATAACGATTTTGCTGATCTGCTCCGCAAAAATAACAGACCATAGAATGTCACAATCAACCAATCATAATTGAGTCTTTAACAAAGCTGTGTAATTAAAATGTTGCATTTACTTTTTTTTTATTTAGGAAAAGTGATACTTATACCACATCTAAAAGGATTTTTTTTTGTTTATATAAAAATGTTATCAATACAACTTTTAAACTTTCTCTGACTCTTCTGTTCTTTGTCTCTTTTTCTGTCAGTCATGGACGTTAAAGCCTTCGAGAGGTTGCTGGGCCCGTGCATGGACATCATGAAGAGAAACATTGCTAACTATGAGGAGCAGCTGGTCACCCTGTTTGGAGGTAGCACTGAGATTGAACAACAAAGTGCATGAGACGGCTCCAATGGACCATAAATCAGTGGATGATGAAAAACAAGGCTTGTACGGATGTTTTTCCCCCATAATCACTTAAACAGCTTTTCTTACAAGAAATGTGAATATCCACTACAACATTTGTGTGTCAAATAAATGAAACTACGTCAGATTCCCACATGAGACGAGGCTAATTTTAGCAGAGTGTTACTATGACAAAAGTAAGGTAAGCCAAAGCAGCGTTGCTTAAAGCTTGTTTAAATTAGATTTCTCACGACTCTTAAAACCTTAAAAATGTAAGTGTGCATTTTACTTGTCAGTGTCAAACACATCATTTGTTTATATATTGAACACTTTGGTTAACTCTCACCTTTTTCTCCACAGTGTTACACCTTCAGCAGTATAATATCATTTGTAAATTTCTAAATCAGATGCCAAAGCTAATTTCTTACTGGATAATTGTGAGCAAATATGTCACAATCTCTTGTCAGTTTTTGGCAAGAGCACTATCACTCGCAGCATGAGGTGCACCGGTACAAGAGTGCCCCGACATGAGAAAGGACAAACAATTTGTAAAGAATTTAAATCTCTGTTTGAATAGCATATTTCACATTTCGATCACTACAGAATGTAGACTTGGAAGTACTTCAACATTTTTACAAACTGCAACCCAAGTTCCCAAAGAATTGGGACATTGTGTAAAACATAAATAAAAACAGAATGCAATGATTTCTAAATACTTTATGACCTCCGTCTGAATCTGACGTCACGTTCCAAAAAAAGTTGGGCAGGGGCATTGTTTTGCTGAAATAAGCAGCAGCAGAGCAGCTGAGAGTGTTACCCATGATGCCATGGGTACTAATGCACCGCATGCCATCACAGACGTAGTCTTTTGAAGTTGGCGATGGAAACAATCTGGATGGTACTTTTCCGCTTTAGCACAGAGGATACAACACCCATAATTTCAGAAAACAATCTGAAATGTCCACTTGACTTTTCCACTTTCTGTCAGTTCATTTCAGATTCTCAGCAGCATTTCTGGATGTTGTTGATAACAGGCTTTCACTGTGCATCTTTGTAGATGCAGTGACAAACTGTGTTTTACCTACAGCAGTTTTCAGTCAGTGGTTCTGAGCCCATGTATTAGCCTTTATACATTCATGAGGGGTTTTAATGCAGTTTTTAATGCAGTGCTGCCTGAGGGGTCAAAGGTCATGAGCATTCAGTGTTGGTTTTTGGCCACCTTCAGCGAATCTGGAGAAATCTCTGCATCTTTTAATTATATTATGGACTGTAGATGGTGACATCCCTACATTGTTTGCAGGTTTGTGTTGAGAAACCTTTTTAAACTGTGAAAAACTGCGTGGCAGAGAGTGAACCTCACCTCATCCATGCTTGTGACCGATCAAGCCTTTTGAAGATGCCCCTTTCATATCCAACAAAGATACGATCACTGTACTATCCGTTACCAATTAATCTGTTTACCTGTCAAATGTTCCAAACGGGAGCTTTTTGAACATCCCATAACTTTTCCAGTATTTCGTTGCCCTTTTTCCACCTTTTCTGAAATGTGTTGCACGCACAAAATTGAGAATGAGTGTATATTTACAAAAAAAAACTATCAGTTTGAATATTAAATATCTTGTCTTTCTACTCTATTCAATTGAATACAAGTCGAAAGGTATTTGCAAATCATTGCATTCTGTTTTTATTTACGTTTCACACAACGTCCCAGCTTTTGTGGAATTGGTGTTGTACTTTTCTGTTTATCATGAGATTTAATCCCTTGAGTACATGTTCATAAACTGTATATCATTGTTGGTTAGTGTTTGTGGCTTTTAGCCTAATACTATGCTTTTGCAAAAAAAAAAAAAAAAACTTCAGAGAGATAGCTGATAGTTTTGTAAGAATATACAACACACTGCTGTACAATTTGAAACTGAGTATTTACTGTTATTATATAAGCCCACATTTAATGAGTTGCCCCACTAGACTGTAGTCATTATAGGCAATGTCTTGAGACAGTTGCTTTTCCTGTGTTTTAATGTAAAATTTAAGTCATGCTGTTTTTGTGTCAGTGAAACATATATTATGATTATGACATCCATTATTGCTGTCTACCTCTGCCAACAACTTCTACTGTTTGGAAACACATATTCTGATGTTCCCTCTCAACAGGAATCTAAAGTCGCTCTTCTTCTCTTCGCTCTTTTTAAAAATTAATAATTGAAGTCTTCTGTATTTTGTCTGTGGTTTACTGCAGCTTAAACTGTTTAAAGCTGGTTTAACATTTAAACATTATGAATTTATTTTCCCCCCTGTGCAGATAGTAACTGGTCATTTTTGAAGGCGAACCCATAATACTGGCTGAAAGTACTGTATGTTTCACTTTTCATGTCAATAAAGAACATTTTTATATTTGCGTGTCACATAAATATTTGTGTACCACTTAACAATGAGACTACCCTTATAAATCATTAATAAATGGTTTATATTTGGTTTATTAATTAGGTTTTGCATGTTTCGAAATCATTAATAAACAATTATAAACCAGTTTTAAAAGTTTTTTCATGCATCAATGTTGGCTCACTAGTTTTCATGTGAAAAAGAAAACGGCTGTTTTTCTGAATTTATAAGAATTTTTACACTTTTACATGAAAAAAATCTAATAAATTCAGAAAAATCGAACAATTTTTTGCATAAAAAAATACCTCAATCAGAAAAGCTGGGAATTTTTCTCAAGGGAATGCAATAAGCTCCCATACATAAATTCAGAGAAACTGAACCTTTTATTACCTGAAAGTGTCATTAATTCAGAAAAAATGAGATTTTTTTTACAGGTGAATGCATTAAGCTTCCATACTATTACTAACATGTATAACTCACTAAACGAAGTGTAAAACAAGTGAACAAACCGTTTTGTCAAAGTGAAAAAGTAAACCATACTGGCAACGTGTAAAAATCTTTTAATGTCATATGCTAAATGAAACTTTTTGACTATTAATGTATGCTGATTGTGATTAAATACTAGTAGCTTATCAACAAATCTTTTAATGAAGCTGACAGGTAAATGCTGACTGAAGGTGAAGATAAAGTAAGTTAAGTAAACTGAGATCTGAGAACAGTGCAGATAAATGTGGGCTCACTATTTGGCAAGCAAATCACTGTTGCCCTTTTTATCTAATGTGTTGTAAAGCTTATCAATGATGTCTGAAGTATTTTCACCCTAATTATAAACATTCATAAATCATTTATACAGGTAGTCTTATTGTAAAGTGGTACCAACAAAGGACCTGCACAATATCAAAGCGTTTCATTCAGTCCTTCATTCATTCATTCATTCATTCATTCATTCATTCCTCATTCATAATAACTCAATTGTTTATTCGCTAGATTTTGTCGTAAACAATGATTTAACTACAAGAGAAAGGGAAAATAATCTAGAAAACAACGTTGGTAAGTAGTTCTTGCTGTAGTTGCAACATTGCAGATAAAAAATAACCATGTATTGTTCCTGTTATTGCCAATCAGCTGTTACTGGCTAGTAACAGGCGTGTACTTTTATCCAATGACACGACGATCAACAAACTAGACCCCGCCTTCTATATTTTTCTCAAGAGTATCGACCAATAGGATGCGCGAATTCTTGTTTTTGACGTTCTCATCCACCAATGGGTGGCTTTCTCTTGAAAACATTCATTCCCACCCCTCGAGTGAATGCCAGAGAGTTTGTCGATGGCGAAAGGTTTGGTAAGTGGGAAGTTAAGTACTTTTTTCGAAGAAATAAACGGTGGAAACTAATTTTTAACTCGAGGATTGTGTGATCCGCGCCTTTGCACTTCCGACGCGGTATTTTTGCGGGGTTGTCACGCGTTTATTCGATGTTGAATGGCAGGTTGTGCTCGACAATGTTTTTTTTTTTTTTCCCCCTTCTGTGACGCTTGTTGTTTTGGTGATAACAAACCCACCCGATTGCAGGTTTGTGTATCAAAACCGGGCATTCGTTTTAGTTAAATTTGCCTCGAGTGGTGTGAGAATCTGGTTAAAGTGCTTCTGTGGGTTTTGGTGTCATTCATTTTGAACGGGGCAGAGAGGTTGCGTCATGCCTCAACTTGTTGACATTCTTTTGTTTACAGTGTTAGACCCGACAGCCTCTGGGTTTTGAGCCGAGGACACTGCTGCTGCTGTTGAGGAGTGGGAACACAGCGGGCCTGTCCCTCGCATTGTCTTTTATGGACGTAATAACACGTTTGAAACGTTTTATTTACCGTATGCTGCCACAATATCCGCGTTTGCGAAGTGGAAGCAACGGTTTGTCAGCGCGTGCAGCGACCATTGATCGGCTGTCAGATCGAAAATGACCGCTAGTTCTGCCTTTAAACTGATTGTTTTCACGTTCGCATCTTGTTTCGTGTTTTTGAGGGTTTAGTTTTACTTTGCACGTCGCCAAACACCACGCAATTTTCAAACCAGGATGAAATGTTTTACTCTGTCATTCGTATTCTTTGACGTTACTTTTTCGTCTTCGTGTTGTCGGGTCTCTCTACGCCACTTTTCCAAGCGAATTTCTGCTATTTGTCACTTTTGCTACGCAGTTATGAATGAATGAGCTCTGGTACGCATGCGCCAAATCGTTTTAAGTTTATAAACAAGGCCTCCACGCAGCAGCGGGGGTCACATGACCATCCACAGAGGTGTACTGTGTCGATTCAGAGACAAAGGATCCGCGAAAGGCTGCCGTGCTTTTCCTTTATATTATGCAATACATTTCCTGCAGTGCCAACATTTTTGTCAGGGTCTTTTGTTTATTTGCTGTGATCGGAAATCTTTGATGGGTTGTCTGTGTATAATGTTGATGGGGTTTTTTTTTTTCATGACATGGGTCCATTCATTAAGTCACATAAAAATCCACATATCACCATCCAGACTTATGTATGCAATTTCAAGTACATTTTGGTGCATTTTAATTACGATATTATATTAAAAAAAAACATCACATTGTGATTATGTTTACATATATTGCAACTGTAATATGATTTACCAGTAGTGGGAATGACACTTTGGCATCACAGTTTTCATTTTCTGAAAAAAACTATTAAAATCATGATGATATGACATTTGTTAGCGTCTGTACAAAACAAACATGTTTTCTTAAATCTAGAGAACTACATTTGTAGGCCACAGCATCTCTGCAGCACTATTGTGTCATTATAATGCTGCTTTGCCACTTATTTTATCTTTATCAAAAAATACTGTTTTTAATGAAATTACTCCCTAACTATTAACAATTAATCATTTTAAGAAAAAAAAAAAAAAAAGAAGTCAAGATTCTTTGATTCCAGCATCGTAAATGTGAATATCTTTTGCTTTCTTTACTTCTTTATGATAGTAACTGACTATCTGGCTCAAAAGAAAAGACTTTTGAGGGTGTCATCTTTAGCTTTGGGAAACAGTGGTCGACATTTTACACTGTTTTCTGACATTTTAAAGACCAAACAACTAATAAATTAATTGAGAAAAAGTTGAAAATAATTAGAATTAGAATTTGAATGAACTAGAACAATTGTGCAGCCCTAATTTTAAGTAATAACTAAAGTGATCATTTTACAGCACTATAAATAGAACTGTGAAGCAATTTGACTTTGTTTGTGGAAGCTATAGTTTTGTCTTTTGTTTTTTGCCCATAACCAGCTGATGTGGCAGAATATGATGATGGACGCTGAGTAAGCTGACCAGGAGCCTGTTAAAAAAAAAAAAAAAAAAGAGGAAACAACAGAACATTGTGAGAATGGACGAGTCCTTTGATCCACTCAAGTGTAACGAGGACCTGCCTTCCTCCCCTGGGTGTCACATGGATTATGGTAAAATCCTAAAACAACGATACATCACATTCTATGTTTAGGAAAAGAAAGCTTTTCCGCATATTAATTATGAATATTAACACCGATCTCTCCCCAGATGACATGCCAGAGCTGCAGGAGGTGGAGGAGGACCAGAGGTCTCCGGGGTTATTTCAGGTCGGAGCAGGAGTGTCTCACCAGGAGTACAGCTGCTCTCCCAGCACCAACTGGCTCGCTGAACTGGCCAACATTGCCACCAGTCCTCAGAGCCCCCTGCTGAAGAACGCCCCACACAAGAGGTTTGTACCAACACGCGACAAACTAGCACGGACATCAGCTCAGTCTCGTGTGTGCATGTTAGGGTTAAACAATTTAGGAAAAATGTAATAGCAATTATTTGGACCGATACTGCACGTTTTGCTACAGGCCATATTGCAAAAGTTGACACTAGTACCCTTGGGGGGTATTCCACAAAGCAAGATTGGCAGGTTATCCACATATCAACTGACATTTTCTTGATTTTGAGGATTAGATTAAGCTGTCTGTAGATTATGAATAACTTTAAAAAACATAAAGTATCACTAATTTGCACATTTACACACATCAGACATTTTTATGACATTGTCTTTTTTTCCCAGATCATCTCCAGTCCACATCTTTGGCAACAGTAATAGTTTACATTCCTACGCCCGTCCCCCGTTAGCCAGTAGTGCACCCAACCCGTCCAGAGGCCACCTCAGGGAGCGCAGGCGTGTCAGGGTAACCTTTCACTTCCAATCTCAAACTCTTAAAACCCCAAAATCATTCATGCCTGTTGATCCAGGCTTAATTTCCTAGTGAATTCTGTATGACATGCATATACTGAAATTGTTTGTTTTACCGTTACTGTTAACAACAGGCCAGCAGTGAATCGGAGTCTGGAGTTTTCTCAATGTCCTCGTCGTTTTCTGACGATGAAGACATGGCCTGGTCTCACTCCTGGCCCTCCACAGCCTGGCATTGTTTTCTGAAAGGTACGTACATACATACACAGTCATGTCATGTCATACACAGACTCCTCCCCTCACTCACACATGTTGAAGTCAACACTGAGCTTTTCTAAGAATTTCTTGAAAAGAAAAAATGGGCCTGAGAATTATGCCTCATGGCTTAAAGGCACAATCCAGTCTAGTGTAGACATGCACTCCCCATTAGAAAACAATAAAGTCATTCATTAATACTTTCCTCAATTTCAGAATGTTTACACAAGTAATGTTTAAACACAAATGTGAAAAACACATTTTCCAAATATGTTCATTCAGAAACTTGTAATCTTATTTTTATCCTAAAGTCAGACTCTTCTGACATGTCTGCAAATAAACCTGTAACGTAAAAGATCCAAACAGTTCTGATTTGCACCAGACATGCAATCAGGACAGTGTTGGACAGAAGCTGTAGAGGTGCTGACACTAATCTTTTGTTTACACTTTAGTGAAATGATCCTCCCTTTACCACAGGGGAATGAATTACAGATATTTGTACAGAAATCCTGACCTCTGGTGTCCAAACAGCAGCACTACATCTGTTTGTCCAGCATTGTCTAATCTGTATCAACACACATCTGCTTATTCATCAAGTCACATTGTTGCGTTGATATTCAGGAACTCGCCTGCGCTTCCATCGAGGCCCAAATGTGGAGTGGCAGGAAGCTGACGAACTCGGGGATTCTGATGATGACTCAGATGATGAAACCATGATGCCATCCTCCTCCTCCTCCTCCTCCTCTCTGAAGGTAGGTGACAAACATCGAGTCCCTTTGTATTAAAATATTTCATAATATCCTGTTATCTTATGAAAATCTTTCCAGCTGTGTTTGGTTTTGCATGCATTGCTCACTAAATTAATGTTTAAATCCTGAAGTGTTTTGTCAGTAGCTATTGTAGTGGCCTGTACTGGCCACAAGGTGGCAGCCAGGAAGTAGAGGAAATAAGAGACTGAGTGCATGAATGAGTTTTGAAACAGATTCCATCCTTTGATGATTCGCAACAGTGATCTTATTTAGTATGATAGAAACAAAGTTTTCAGGCATCACGTTGTTTTTACACAAATTTCTCTTCGGTGGTGAGTTCAACTAAATCACTTTGCTGATGCATAAATACTCCTCTCATTAGTCTTTTGTTTCATTTCCAGCGATACGGTTCAGAAGGGCTGAAGTTGGTGAACCACGAAGAGACGGTATCTTTTAGCCAGGCAGTCCTTAAGCTGACCTTTGACCCCGGTTCACCCGATGACGGCCTGTTAACAGCTGAATGCCGACTGGATCACCCGTTTTTTGTCAAAAATAAAGGTAAGGTTGCACTTTTGAAAATAAGCACACGTATCAACTGCAGGTTATGTTGTCTTAAAAACAAACCAAAACATAAGATTAATGTCAGTTTTGTTTCTTGCCAATAAAGCTATGTCAAAAACAGGTTTTACAGCAATATGTGAAATTTCCACTGACCAAATGTTGTTTGTGAAATCCAGTCTATTTATTTTTTGTTTAAATAAGCAGCTTTATAATTTACCATCTGTGTTTCTCAGGGTGGTCATCCTTTTATCCGAGCCTAACAGTGGTGCACCATGGGATCCCTTGCTATGAGATGCAGTTGGGCGACGTTTGCCTGCCACCAAACCACCCAGATGCCATTAACTGCGACGACTCTGTGGTCTTTGACACTTTCAGAAGGTACACGCTTATAAATAATGTGCTGTTGCCTTGTGTAATGAAGAGATGTACAGCAGCTATAATCAATATTTCTAAAACAATGTAGCAAATGACAATGTGAAAGGGGTTGCACATAGTGATGAAGTTTAGTTTGGTTCACTCTTACAGCACCATTTTTAGAGAAAAAAACTTCTAAAATTAAAAATAGAGAAAAATCCACTATAAACCTACTGCTCAGCATCAAATGGTTCCCTCAGGTTAGAAACAAAACTGCTAATGAATGATGATCTTTCTCGGTCAACATCTGGACTAAAGTGGACTTAAAACATGATAATATGTCAGTGTTGTGCTCACTGTCCCCAATTGGTCAAAAAGCTCAGAGAAGTCAGAGTGAACTAAAGAGTCACACACTGTCGTCAGGTCAGTTTCAGGGTTTATTTCCATGTTTAATTACAACTTAACAATTCAGTGAACCACCTAGGAATCCATCCTAATCATCGAACATTAACCATTTGTAGAGACTTGCATTTCTAATGTGTGTAATGGTTTGCAGAACACTTTTTTAACTTTATCAGTTCAAGTAAAACGAAATAATTGGTTTATTTGTTGCTGCATTCATTCATTAGGACTCTACAGCAATACGGTGGTTTACATGTACAGTATTGTAAATTTGAGACTTTTTTACAGTGAGAAATGGAAAATGTATCTTCCAGTGCAGCTGAATTTTAAAGATTTTTTTGTGATTAAACATGCACACGCTAGGAAAAAAAATTGCAAATAAAATATGACAAATTAGAAAACCACAATGTTTAACCCACATCCCTCTTTTCTTTCTCCTGCAGCTATGACTTCACCCCGCTCGATTCCTCAGCAGTGTATGTTCTCAGCAGCATGGCTCGTCAGCGCAGGACCTCCCTGTCCAGCGGGGGTGCTGTCAGTCCAGACTGTGATAAACTCGAGCGCTCCGGCTCCCCACAATCCTCCGCAAGCAAGTCACACAGGAGCCACACCTCAGGGACAGCCGGTGGTGCCACGCCTACAAAATGCAAGCGGCCAATGAATGCCTTTATGCTCTTTGCAAAGAAGTACAGAGTGGAGTATACACAGATGTATCCTGGGAAAGACAACAGGTATGCAAAAGTCAATGAGATCAGGTGCTCTTAAACTATTAGGTGTTGTTGATAGTCAGTGTATGAAGATGTCTGTCATCATGCCCCCAGTTTGGAGAAACAGAGGAGTACCAGCATGGAAGCTAAACAATGTGCTGCTGTGAACAGGGTCAGCAGAAAAATGTATTTTAGCCACTTAAAAAAAGCCCCATCTACAAAAGTAATTACCACTTGTATCTTGCCTTCAGATAGTTTTTTCCAACAAAAATCCACCATTATATAAGCCAAATATCGCTCCTTCTTGCTCAACCAAACTCTCTTTATGAAATCAGTAATTTTACCTCACAGAAAACAGGAGCTGCTGGTCTACCACTCACTCGATCTGTTAAGTTTGTTTGTGTTATTGTGTGAATTTGGTGAATCCAAAATAACCTTTCAAATCACAAAAGTCGCACAATAACACAAACAAACTGACTGATCGAGGCAGCGATAGATCAGTAAGTCCCGTATTATATGAGGTAAAATTACTGTTTGTCCTTAAGGAGTCTAGTTACTTTGGATACTTGGCTTATATAATGGTGGCTGACCATCAGAAAAGGCTGTCTGATGGCAAAGAAAAGCAGTGAAAATACAGTGTACACAAACTGACATTGATTTTTTTTTAGATGGGTACTTTTAAACTGGCTAAAGCACATTTTTCTGCCAATCCTGTCCACAGCAGTACATTTCTGAGCTTTGTACTCCTGCTGCTTTTTCAAACTACTACTGAAGGTAATACATGGCCGTACAAGGCCAGTTAAAAACAGGTAAAAAATCTAAAAATCTCTTTTAAAGTACAGTGACTGTAGCCTTCCGTTCAATGAAAACGGCCTCGCAATTAATCCTTAAAGAGGATGTGATGTCATAGTTTGTGGGTGAGTAATAAATGTTGAGCAGGGCAGCCATAAACAGTAAGCAGACTATGAGAATGATGTTACAGTTTGTCGTCCGGTTGTGTAATGTTATAAACAGCTAAATGGCAAAGGGCAGTCTGGACCTGCAAGTTCCCTGCAGCTGCTAAGAGAGCGCCACGAAAAAGTAAACATGAGCCTGACTTTGTCCTTCATATGGGCCTGAATTTAAGGGGAGTGAAAGTATAACATGACCAACCTTTCCAGCACAGTGACCTCTCATTTTGTGATGACACTGAGCTGTCAAGCACAGAGCTACAGGTTAAAAGTCCACAACATTAAATGTGAAGTTTTTGTAGTTTCATAACAAAGAGAATATCTCATGAATCTCTAAAAAACACAAGGGTGAAATAACACAGTAACTCTTGCAAAGTGAAATATTAAGAAAAGAACTGAATTATGTGCACAGGGAGTTTTAATACCTGGATTAGCTGTGAAAATGTGGCAGCAAAACAGAATGAGTAATGCTTTCTCCTCTTTAAAAGACCCACCATTAAAAAGCCCACGTGCAATGCATTTATCTTTAAACAAGAGTCAGGCCAATTTATTAAGCCAATCATCTCCCAAGGCAGTGTGGTTCCCACCGCATGTGAGATAGAACACCTCTGCCACTACATCTAGAGAATCTGTTACTTGTATAGTGTTATTTTTCTTTCAGCCGGCTTACAAAATTAAATCGTTCTACTGTAGGAGTATCACTTCACAGTTTGTAGGACCTTCAGTGCACCTTAATTTTCTTGGAACATTACATGATTAATTTTAGAAGTGAAGTCTTCATTTAAAGCTGCAAGTCTCAGTTTCATACTCTGCTGAGGCTGGTTATCCTGTTTCAGGGGGCAGTGCCAAAACTTATAAATAAAAATTTATATTTTTATTTTTTTAAAGAGGAGCTTTAGTTAAAATTGTGTAAAAATTCAATCTGTGTTCAAAAAAGTTTGAGAGAAGCTAGATTATGTAAAGCAGGGGTCTCAAACAACTCATATTTTCAGTGTTCAAGTACTGCAAGGAAGTGCAGTATTTCTGAAAATGTACTTTTTTGAAGATATTTTCATCTGTACATTTTTATAGCCGTGCATTGGACAATCTCAACAATTTCTTTTGTTTCACTTGCATTCAATTGAAGGGTGGTTTAAATTTGTATGAAACAACTAGGAAAAGTAATTTTATTAAAAAATTATTTTGCAAGCTAGAGGGAGGGGGATGATGGGCCAGAAATGATCCCCAGACCGGCAGTTTGAGACCCCTGCTATAAAGACAGTGATGCGAAGAAGTAAAGTCCTTGATCTTGTGTCTCTAACCTTACACTCCAGAGCCATCAGCGTCATCCTGGGCGACAAGTGGAAGAAGATGAAGAGCGAGGAGCGGAGGATGTACACCATGGAGGCCAAGGCTCTGGCTGAGGAGCAGAAACGACTCAATCCAGACTGCTGGAAACGTAAAAGAACCAACTCAGTAAGGACCAAAAGCCACTGAACCGTAACATCCAGTAGCCTCCTTTTTTTTTTTAACAACAATGTTCAATTATATCTACCCTCTGCACCATGTCGTCTTTCAACAGGGTTCCCAGCAGACCTAGATAATCCCCCAGAATCCCCGGCTGCTGGTGTTTTGGTATGGAGAGGTGCTGGACAGAGTCTGATGGACCGCTTGATGCCTCTTTGCTCTCCTGTATTCTTGAGACTCAACTGTGATGCTGAATTCACTTCGCTTTTTGTAACCTTGAAACATTATTAGAGAGGGAAAAAAAACAGAATTATGAACTATAAACAAAACATGTAATCTAGTCACTAACAGTGCATATATTTTCTTATATCTCTAATGTCAAAGATGTCTTATTCCCTTGAAATAAGAATGGACCTTCTCATTTATTTCAGGTTATTTCATATTCAAGGTTGGACAAATGAGAGCCTGTGGTGCTATGCTTCAGTGTAGACGGAGCAGTAAACAACAAGTGTCTATTTATAATTGTAAAAAAAAAAAAAAAAGGAGGAGGGGGGGGGGATTTTAGATAACTTTTTCACAACTGTCCATATTGATTATATTTGTAAGATTCAATATATTGCACAGATTGGTAACCCTTTCATACATTTTGTAACACAGTATATTCTGCAGCTGAACTATGGCCAACAGTTTGTCGTACCGCCCCGCCAAGTCTTCAGACTGCTTTAGCCCAGCCACCTGGCCAATACGATGAGACGGCTTTCAGCATGTGGTGGTGGGTTTACACTCAGTCACACAGCACTTCAGGCTTTCGCTGCAAGTGCTTGTTTCTTTTGCACTTTATATAAATATGTAATCTAATAATCCTATACAGCCATTGTATACTGGTGCAAACCATTTGTATAATACAGCTAGTATCTGGATAGTTTTTAGCAGTTTGACACAATCGTGGCCTCAGTCGCCATGTTCTGCTTTCAGGTTGCCACTGAATTTCAAGTGCTTTGTTCATAATGTACAGGTTTCACAGCCCCAACAAACCTCTTGCACAAAATATCCTTGTATCATATTATAAATACCTTTTTTTAAACTTGCATCTTATCCAAGTGTTTGAATCTTTTTTTGAATCAACTGTAATCACAATGTGTGGGGATGCTTGGCTTTGTGCTCGAATACATGTTTATGTCTTTGCCTGTTTTTTTCTTTTTTTTTTGCCCGCAATTATTGTTACCCTCCTCCTGTGAACAAGTGTGCGTCTTTAAATGACACGCTGCTGAACCGGGCAAATTTTTATCTGAAGCTTTAAGAGCTCTTGAATATTCACTGATCTAAACATCCAAACCAGTAAAACCTGATGTTTCCAGGTAACAACACAGTTAAAGTGTGTCTTGCTGTTCTGTTTCTCTGCTACATCAAAACCATCGTGCACAGATGCTAACAAAAACCTCCCAGGGAGCAACTGCACTGAGGTAGGATCAATGAGATCAATGACGACAATGTTAAAGGATTTAATTGAATCTTAGACTTACTGAAAACCGGGCCTCTTCCTCCTGGAGATGAAAAAGGATCTGAAAGGAGATGAAAATGAAAGAACACATTATCATAACCTTTTAACAGGAGACGGAAGACTTGCATTTTCACAAAGCATCCAGTGACACAAACTAGTTAAATGTGCAAGTTTGTTCATTTATCCTGCTGCCTGAGGCTTACACAGGCACAAAGAAATGATAAAATTGGTAATAATTGTCTATATTATTACCAATTTTTAAGGCATAATTTCTACTGTCAGAGCCAGAGGGCACCATCGCTCCATTTTTTGTTCAGTGGAAGACATGACACTTTTTTCCCCATCATATAAACATCTCCCATTTCAATCCTCTCTTTGTAAAAGATTACATGATAATCAGGTAAACATAGAGGTAGAATTAATATCTGTGGTTCAGGGACTGTAATATGTTGTAGTTGCATAAGAAGCAGCAGTAAGTGATGAGCAATTTGCATCACTATAAGTGTAAAAACAGAACATCCCTCAAAAATGATTTATGGATGTTGGGAAGTTATTATTTTCACATTTATGAATATCTTCAGGGCCTTGCTTGTCTGCAAGTAGAAAATGGTTAGTCTGAACAGATGAGATTCGTAGCACTGCATGCCTCATGAAATAACAATGATCAACACCCTGCAAGCCTCTCAAGCACAGGAATCTAATTATAGCATATCCGTAACAGGCCACTCCAAAATGATCCGAGCTGAATACTTCATGGAGTATTTGAGGAAATGGAAAGTTGTGTCGGATGTGCTTCTGGCTGCTCCGCACTGTTGCTGAGTTTAAATGGAGAACTAAAGGATATAGTTACTGTGGTCAGAAATTAAAAGCATTTTTCAAACCTTGTCACGGTTTTGTAAATTAAAACAATGTGTCACTGTCATGAGGCAGATTACGCAATATGGAAGCAGAGTTGTCCATTTATGAACTTGACTGTGGACGCGGTGAGGGAACATGATGTGCTGCTGTGAAATACACACACGTCAGTTCACATCTGATTTTTAATGGCCGCTACACTGAGGTTTAATTGACGGTAAAATGAAATGTACCACGATGCTTCGACAGCAAACATCACTAGAGAGCGTATTAAGATGTCCAGACGTAACGAGCAATGATTAAGTTAAAGGGACAGTTCGCCTCAAAATCAAATATACTTATGTTTCCTCTTACCTGTAGTGCTATCTAGATAGTTTTGTCGTGAGTTGTGGAGATTTGGAGATATTCTCCATAGAGATGTCTGTTGTTGTGCTCAACAGAAATCATGACCCGGTTACTTAAGATTATCCACAGACCCTGCTGTGAGCAGTTGCATGTTGGACATATTTTCTTTCTGCCTAACTACACCAACCAGCCGTATCACTGTCCAGGTGTAGGTGTGAGGTTACGGCTCAGTCAAAGAGGATGCCATTAATGTTTACATCCAACGCTGTCACCAGCCTCTCGACCATGAGCAGATGCACATTTCTTTCTGCACTGTGATGTAGTCGGTTAGTGTAGTTTGATTGAAAGAAAATAGTAGAACTTGACAAATACAGGATTTGTGGCGCCAATACCAATATTAGGAAGTTAAAAAAATTCAGATTTTGATATATTGCCTGATATTCTGTGTGTACAGACTAACTTTCACTGGTATTTTAATAATTAGAAATATTATATATAAAGTAAGAAAAAGGGTTAACTATACATAAAATCATGTATATAAAACTAAAACAAAAACAGTTTGCATTATGTTCTGTAAAAACAAAAGTTTTCATCTTGGCACATATCGGACAGCGTTATGTTCTGTAAAAACAAAAGTTTTCATCTTGGCACATATCGGACAGCGTATATGGTGATAATTACAGACTGATTGGTCAAACTCGAGAAAATATTTTTTTTTAAATGGCAATGATCACAACAAAGTCTGTGGATTATCTTTAGTAACTGGGTCATGATTTCTGAAAAGTGACATTGTCGTTGAAGAGGTGCAATTCAAGAGGCAGCTGATATCCCCAAAACTCAGCAGCTCACACCAAAACAATCCTTATTGAGAAGTAGCCCTGTAGATAAGAGGAAAAACTATGTATTTTTAGGTGTGTCATTATTCTCACTGGTTTTATGCCCTGATAACTCATTTGCATTTTAAAATTCTTCCTTAAAAAGTTAATCTATATGGCATCAAGTGTGATATAACGGCCAGTAAGCTATGCTGTGTCGTCGGGTTGTTTTTTCTTTGGATACTTGTTGAATACTGCAAATAGGTGTGGGGGTAAAGAGGGGAAAAAAAATACAGAGAGAATCGCAGATTCAGCCTTTAATTTCAATTATTAAAACTGAAAGCTCATTCTGAACAATTTTCAATTTAATATTGAAATTTTAACACCCCTAGTATTCTTGATTTTGGGGTGAACTGTCCCTTTAGGCTGTGCCAAGTGAGTATTTTTGTCTTAAATTGTATACTGAAGATTTCAGCACAGCAAAAATGATCATCTAATTCATTTAGGGTCACTGGGTTGCAGTCGCCAGAGAAAGGTGTAATTTGGCACAAATGGCATGCATTTATGCAAAGGTCTTTTGACAGGAACAATTAAAGAGGAAATGAATACTAAAATGAACAATTAGAATGGAGAGAAAGTGACACAGTGATCATCACTGCTGGCTTCCTCTTAAATCAGAAGCTGCACCTTAATCAAGGCTTCTTAATTAGGGGCAATTAGGTTTAGTTATTCACTGAGAGATAGCAGACTCTCGGTGTCTTTGTCAGAGTAAACTGTTTGTGGATGTGTCTCTAAATGGTTTTTTGTTGCAGATGCATTACTTTGGGTTTTTTTTTTCTCACACTGGTAACTATAATTGTTACACAGTTTAATGTGGCTTATAATCTGCTCAGATAAAAAACGAAGCTGGAGTGCGATTCACACAGTACCGCTCTCCTGTTCTATTATCAATCATACAAACAAATGCAGCGTGAAGTACTTAGAGATTCTCTTTGCATGTTTATGCTCATTTGTCGCTTGTCTCAAATCTTTGTGCAACATACTCTGTCATTTAGGGAAAAGGAGCTGACATTAAGAAGAAGACCGCAGGTAAAAAAAAGAAAAAAAAAAGAAACATAAGTAGATTACTTTTCTCTCCTGCTCAGCCATCACTGGCTGCTCGCTGGTTCTGACGTCTGAAGAGAGCTGCAGATTTCTGCAGGGTCACTGGATGGTCGATAGTGACAGAGGGGAAGGATGTGGTAGAGAATCGAGCGACAAAAGGGTTGTTTTTAGGTAACTGATAGCCTGTAACAGTCCACATGATCAGCTCTTGGTGGCTCCCAAACGCTACTGACATACATACTCCTGTCTGTGCACAGTCAATAATTTTTTTTTTTTAACTTCATCTAATATACAGTCATAATCCTGAACACTGAGGGTTTGGCTACAAGTGTGACGGACAGCTCAACACTTAACCTGAAACATCTCTGTCAATAGTTGACATTTCACTTTTGCAAACCCTTAAGAGTCGAGCAAAGAACATCAGTCAGGGATCGAAACTCACTGCAGGAGCGAAAGATGCAGTTTTTATCAAGACACTTAAGATGCAATATTACTGCGATTTTATACATTCTGCAATATTCTGTATATTGTGATAACATATATGGCGATACATTAACACTTTAACTCCTGACATGTTTAATCTGCATTTGCAATATTAATAAATTTGACATGCTCAATACAACATTGCCACGCAAAATATCGTTATACTATGCTGTATCAGTTTTTCTCCCCAACTCCAAGTGGTCCTGCTCACCACAGCTGCAAGGGGGCAATACTGACCAACAATGAGAATCAAATCTTTGCTCACTGAATCTTCAGTGTGCTCTGAAGTGACAGGATGTTGATGGAAATCTGAAGTGCAGATCGTCACACAGACGAAGCTAAATCCTGAATGATATCCTGTTTGGATCAAATCACCTTCCTCTTCACATCACCATGAAAAATCTCCCAACAGCCATTTCCAGTCATGTCAGAGATTTGGAACTAGAGCTTGAGGTAATACGTATATTACAGTGCAAAAACTTTATCGTGCAGTTGAAAGAATGGACTATCAAAACAAAGAAAAGTCAAGTATAATTCCCTTATTCAATGCACATTACAATCTAATATACATGATTATCTGAGCCAGTAACGTGTTGTTTTAGTTGTTTTTTTTTATTAATTAATTAAATAGAAAAATACAATGGGTTATGCTGTACCTTTCAGGGTGCTGTATGTCTTAAGTGAAATCATTCAACTTATTCTATTCATTACAGCATAATACATTTAAGACTCGCCAGTAACAACTTTAGATTAGATTTGTTATTTAGGATGGAAGGAACGTGTTAATAATTACAAAAAACAATGGTGAATGAGGACAATTAGTTTGGATCCCTGTACTGGTACTGTAACTTTAATCATCCCGCTGTTTATGACCAACATTTTCACCTTCTCCAAAAAATGACAAGGGTGAGCACTTGTTCAATATTTTTGTTTACTGGCTTTTACAGTGTTTTCAAGAGGCTCTGAAATCTGAGTCTCATGCTGATACTAGTTTGATAAACAGGCTATAATAATTTTAAAAATAGTAAATGTAAGCACTTCATGCATTCAAAAAAGATGCAGTTTGGTAACCAACTGTGGTAGCACCTCATTATGTTCTGAACGCTACTGAAATTTTAACTTTTTGAAAAGTAAACATTGCAGTGCCATCTGGTGGACAAACTATGCAATGGAAACACTGTAAATGACCTTTAACACGTTTGAAATTTCTTGTTGGCTCTTGTACATATGTAGATTTTATTTTTATTTTATTATTATTATTATTATTTATTTATTTTTGGAAAAACGTCTGAATAGTATACAGTCGAAAACACACATTTAAGTAGGAACAGTATTAAAAGTGATTGAGTAAATAAGGTGATCAAGCTGAAAATATAATTTCAGTTTAATAGAGAACACGTTAAGTATGATGGTATTCAAAGGCACCTTAGTTCCCTCCTCTTTTGTGTCTTTCTCCAACTCTGTTCTATAACCTGTCACACTGCTGTTCCTCTGTTGTCCCTTTATACTGCCCACATCTCTGCCTGCCTATTGCTCTCTCCCTTGTGTTTCGGGGTCCTAATTGGATGGTGTGTGAACACTGTGAAAGGGGGAAAATCATTCCATTTTCTTGGTCCACAGGTTTCAGGCAACGGAGGACTGAATTGAATAAACCCCCGCTGATAGAATTTGCACTTTGGTCTGACAGCTGAACAACAGAACGGCCAAGAGGACAGAAATCAGGGTAGACTCAAACAAAGCTCCAGAGAAGCCGAGGACACAACTGCTGCAAGGCATACTAATCCACACTAATGCTCATACAGCTGCTGCTGACCTGGATTACACAGTTGTTAATGTAGACACACACACAAGCCCAGCTAAGTGTGGGCTGAGTCGCTTTACAGGTGACTGCTTTTGTAGTCCGACAGTTGTGTCACAACTGTGTGACATAACTTTTTAATAACGTATAAAGTAGTGCTGCAAGGATTAGTAAAATAATCGATCATTTCATCATTATAAAATTCTTTGGTTTGGTTAATGACGGTGCATAAAAGGCCGCATTTATAGTTAAGAAGTGATGCGAAACTATGGCGTTATGTTGCCGTACGTAGGAGTGATCACAGTCAGTTCCACACAGGTTTATAGAGCTTAATTTTAGGACTGGTATCAGATAGGTCTAGCCTGGGAAAATTCCACAAGCCTTGGATCCAGTCAGGCCAATTACAACTGTCTATTTAACAGAGATGTTCTTGTCGATTAATTTCCCTGCCGATTAAACGCAAAATTTAATTTAAACTAGTATGGCGAGAGGAGCTGCCGTCTGATGGCGCCGTATCTGTATTTCTGGTGTCGACTAGCAAGGGTGGCGTTTAATCATACAGTCGACTAATCACGCACATCCCCTGTATTTAATATGGGGTGGGCTCTATAAGACGATTGACAGAGAAGTGTCACTGGTCCAGATTTAAAAAGTCAGATCATACATTTTGCTGCTCTGATTGGTTGTAGATCTATCAAGTTGTCTCCAGAAGCTTTTTTCTTTGCGTATGTTGATAGCAGCTCTTGGAAATCTATAATTAATTTAGAGGTTCTAGACTAAGTCATATTTGCAAAATTAGCCTGGCGATGCCAGACAAAGATAGGCTCATAGTATCAGCAGATATCCAGAGTTTGGGGATGAGAGAGAGAAAAGTTTGGTTGGTGTATCCTTGGAGACTGTGATTGGCAGAGCCTAATCGACAAAATAATGGTCTCACTAGTCGATAAAGAAGATTGATGTTTGTTGCGGCCCGAATATAATGGAAGGCTAGAAAGCAAAAGCTATCCCTTCTGTGAAAACGGTCATAAAATTAGATGCAATGAACTTTTATTACTGCCCGTACATTAATCGATTAATATTTCCGGAGGAATCATACTCAGGGTTCAGACGGAGGCTCAAACCAGAACACGACTGAAAGCAGTAAACATCATCAGCCTCAGATCCTCATTTCCTGTGTTGACTATATCGAAAGATACAACTCAAGCTTTGATAACGTAATTAACGTCTCAGAGAGATCAATAACCCTAGAGCACAGCGCTAATGAGACATCAAGATATGATGGAGACACAGACAGACGGAGACAGACACCTGACTCTACTCACGTTATGCTCCAGAGATCTGAGTCTTTGGGTTATCATAAAACACCGGCTATCTCAACAGGAAATTATTCATTGATTGTTGACAAAGTTTAGGATGAATTAAAAGATAATTAGTTTGTTGTCGTTAACTCACCACTGCACTCTTATCTAATAATTGCCTTCTTATTTGCTCAGGAGCCTTTGTTAGCAGTCTGAGCTGTTCGCCTGAAGTGAGCTGCAGTGATATCAGGAGACCAATAAAGACTTTTATGCAGCCGACTAATTCATCAAAGCAGAGAAAAGACACCGGTTCCTATGTGACATCCACTGGAGGGGGTATGACACGCTGTTAGGATCATTACATGGCGTGGGTATACTTGTATTTGAGAGTTGCGCACAAATACAGAGAGGATAATGGGTCATGGACTAGTTAACAAGCGACTGGCTGACTGTTGCACAGATCTCCACAGAGAGGCACTGACAGAGTTTGTAATAAGGCAGCGATGGTGCAGAGGGAAATCATTTTAGTTTCAAAGAAGGGCTTAATATGTATAACAATGTTAAATGACTAAAACACAACACCAGAAAAACTCAGAGGTTTAACAATGCAGGTTAACAACAATACTTTTACCCAGGCTTTAATGCTAACAGATGCCTCATGCACTCCTCCAAAAACCATTTCTGAACATTTCACCAGTTAACCTAATTAATGCATGTCTTTGGATTGTGTTAGGAAGCTCGAGTACCTGGAGAGAACCTACATAGACACGAGGAGAACATGCAAACTCCGCAGAGACCAGGACCTTCTTGCTGCGAGGCGACAGTGCTAACCACTGCTAACCTCAACCACCATTTTGCAGGTATTTGATCATAAAACTAAGAATTAGACAAACTGAAATTTTGACTTGATAATGTTGCTAGACTGCAGTCTTTTCCAAAGTTACAGTTGCAAACCAAAACGGGTCATAAACCTCTTCTTTTTTTTTTTTTTACCGGAATAAAAGTCATAATAATGCTGTAATATAACATGTGAAATAATTTTCCTAATTAAAATAGAAGAGAAGGCTACCATGTATTCATAGAGCTGAAGTTACACCCAGTAACAATGATTTATTTATTTATTTTTTTTTCCCTTTTCTTTCAGCTCAAGTCGGCTTCAGTAAAATAATTGGAAATGCAGAGCAGAGGCCTCAGTGTGTTTTATGTGGAAAGGTGCTCAGCAATGTGAGCTTGAAAATGTACAAATTGGACAGACATCTCCGAACAAAGCATTCTTAGCATTGGGGCAAGTCAAAAGAATTTCTCCAGTGAAAAGAAAAGACTTTCCAAACACACGGTTTTGCAGCAGAAAAGTCAGACAGTCATGTGGTTTGTTGCTTTATCAGGAGTTTATAAATGTAGATGTTAGGGTAATTTATGATGTATTTATATACAGTCATAATGTTAGCACTTTGTAACATTACCCACAATCACCTAACACATCTAAATATACAGTATTGAAGGGATAACTGCTACATTATGAACAATCAGGCAAAATCCTCTGATGAATGTTGACTTCTTGTGGCCTCACAGTACACAGTATAAACTGTCCTGTATCGCTCAACCCCAGTTCAGAGTGCTTTATAAACTTTCTCCACACTACAGCACATTATAAAAAGGAGAATTGTGCAATCTGGCAGTTAGCTTGTGCTTCACACCATAAATATGCCGCCATGAGTGTGAATTAGCCTGTGCCAAGGACACAGAACAAGGTAAGCAAGCACTGCTTTGGATCTGGACGTCTTATCTTTTATTGAATCTTTGGAGACATCAATGAAAACCTAATAGGCTGCTGCTCTGAGCCTGCCTGTGGTATGGACAAATCCCTGATATCTGCTCTGCCTATCACATGTGTGTGTATATTACACTGGTCCTCCAAAACACTGGCTATAGCTTGTTCTCAATTAGGTGTTTTTCCATTTGCAATTTCAGGCTGTATAACAAAAGGATACTGGTCTGGCAGGAGACAAGCTGTGATTTTGGAGACAAATTGTCATTTGACATAGAAGTGTGTACTTACAATTTTCATTTTGACTGAAAGAAATAAAATAAAATGAAATAAAATCTTGATGATGTGATATTTGTTGAGGTCTGTACCAAACAAACATGTTTTCTTTCATCTGCAGAACAATAATTTTAGGCCAGGATTTGGTTCTGCCATTTGGATAATGTACTTGGCCAAATTGTTATTGCGATTATTTGTGCAGCCCTTCTTTTTGTCACTGTATTATTGAAGTTTATATATTATATATATCTATAACAGAAACATGAATGATTAGATATTTCTCATAGAGCTTGCAACAACATTTTTCTAATATTTCTGTGATTCTTTTAAGCTGGAGGGATTATAGCAGAGATGGGAACTCGCACTTAAGCCACACTACACAGAAACTTGAGACTTGGACTGATCCAGAGAAGACTTTAGACTCAAGTTAGACTAGAAACATTTTTATTTTTGATCCATTAACATTAAGGGAATGACGAGCTGACTGTGAGTCCCTCCTAAGATGCAGCAACAATACGTTGCGAGTTCACCTGCCGCTGCCGTGCCACCTGTCATAATAACCTTTGCCTGTAATAACTTCACTCAAGGCCCAAACAAAAGACTCGCTAAATGTAATGTCTGTGAGAATAAAGGATGCAGCCACATCAAACTTTATCAGGCACCTGACAACACATCCAGATAGGTGAGTCACTTTAATCAGTCCCTCCAGGATTTTGCAGGCTGTTTTGGGGATTGTTGCAGCCTAAAATGCCTGTTTTTACAGCAACGTTTCTCAAAAACTGTGATACATGGGATACGTTGCAATGTTTCTAGGCATTTTGCAATGAATTGCAAAAAAGTTGCTATTTTTTCTATAATCTATTAAAAAGCAAATGTGATTTGTTCCAGGAAGAATAAAGCTGCTCTCTGTTCAATACTTTATCAAAAGGGTCAGGATTACAAAAATTCTTACATAATATGCTTTATTTGTAAATGTAGACGTGCACCTGGGGGGGAATCACCAAAGCAGCAAAATCTTTTTGGAGATAAAGCTCAATCAAAACAGCAAGCACAAAATTATAATACATAAAAATGCACAGAGCTTTGATAAATGCCAGTAACAATGACAAACCGACCAAAAAGCTGCAACTGATTGGTCAGATTTGCGGGAAAGCTGCCATGATTAAAAAAAAATTGCAAGATTGTGCAGAATTGATGGGGATTTGTTAATCTAGCGTGAACTGCAACATCCTGGGGGAACGGTTTAATGTGAAAGTTAACATTAGGGCCCATGGATGGTTAGAAACGGTTTAGCTCAGCATCACCTACCATGTTTGCTTGATTGCTTGATCAGATTGACATTTGCTGAATAATTTGAAAAGATGGGTGACTGTTTGTTTGCCACACTTGTTCACATACAATGCTGCTTTGCCATGACTGTGAAAAAGTTTCATCTTCCCAGCTTTACAGTGACGAATGACAGTGACTTCTTGGTCTTCTCCTGCTCTTTCATTAACTTTTATCTGTGGCATGTCTCAGTTTTTCTGTCTCACTCTGTGCCGTGTCTTCTGTGATTGATATATGGTGATTTGGTTGTGCTCTCTCTCCCTCCTGCCTGTCAGCACACGGAGAGCTGCATTTTTTTCCCCCCTACTCCGCTCCTCACTAGACTGTTACAGTGTGTAACCTTTGTATCTGCTTACTCTCAGCAGTAGGTTTTATTTGTTCCAAGTCTTCATCCACTCATGGAGAATATCAGATGTTCTGTGCTGCATGATGTGTGATGCAGTGGCAGGGAATCATTTCGTACTGCACTGCAATAACCTGATTCAGGTGATCACATTCGGTAGTTTGGTGGCTCAGTTAGTGGAGCATGCATCCCATGAGCTGAGGCTGTGGGTCCTCTGCAGAGGCCATGGGTTCGACTCTTGTTGCATGCCACCCCCCTAATCTCTCCCCCCTTCCCCATCCTCTCTTCGGCTGTCCTATCAAATAAAGGCATAAAAGCCACCCCAAAAATATATTTAAAAAAATATTACAAAGTGATCATAGACCAAACAACTAGTCACTGTACAGTACATGCTTTGAATTAGACTGGACGAGAAAGAACACATGATGAACGCTCATTACAAACATTAGAGACTTGAGACCTGACTTGAATTAAAATCAATAGTGAGCATCTCTCCATCATGGCTCATTTTCATTCCTATGTCGTCTGCTGTGACCTGTCTGACTTCTGCATCTTTTGTTGTTTGTCACTGTGCACGGGTGACCAAACTTGTTTCTCCTCTGGGAATTAATTAAGAAAACCAATCTAACAATAATTAAATGAAGACTGTTTTTTGTTTAGACATGAAGAAACTGCAACCAACGATTATTTTCATCACCAATTGAACTGCAGATTATTTTCTCGGTTAATTGATTTACAGCTTTTTCTATCAAATGCAGGAAAATAGTGGTAATGCCCATAACAATTTCAAAAAGCTCCACATCTCTTAGTTTCTTATTTTTCCAGTCTGAAACCCAAACACATTCAGGGTACTATCACATATTTCTCACAATTTAGAAGCTGAAGTCGGGGAGTGCTGACTTATTAAGCATTTTCTATTTTTATACTGTGAACAAATAGCAGTGATTCATTTTTTGCCAATCGACCAACTGTTTTAGCTCCACTGGAAACTACACATGTGCCTTTAAAAGGTGCAGAATTGAGAGTGTGCAAGATGTGAAGTTAGTGGCTTATTGTGTAGATGCAGAGGTGCTGCGTGCCAAAATCAATAAAACATCTATGATGGCTGAGTTGATCATCTCAGAGACGTTAATGCCCTCACAACCTTGTAACATTTAGATTGGCTACAGTCTACTGGTGCTGTGCATTTATCACACCAGAGGCTGATGTCCTGTGCAGCCACCATTTGTATTCCTGTTAGATTATTCTTCGTTTGATCGCTCTGCACTGCGTGATTCTAACATCGGTGTCTAAGCGACAACTTGAAGGTTGAATATAGAACAAATCTTTATAGGTAAACAAGTGATTGAGCCTCTCAGGCAAACATCAAAATGGACCCTAAAAAGGGAGTAGCATGACTGATTCACAGTAGCATGTTAATGTTGGCATGTCTGGTCTACATCCCCTCTGGTCTCCATCTCCTGTGCAATAACAGACACAGAGAAGAGCTTTCCCAGACCTCAGATATCATCACTCAAACGTCCTCTCCCTCTTAAACTAGCGCTCACCTTTTGATGATATCGCACTTCTACTTTCAAACATTAATATTTGCTATCCTGGTTATTAAATATTTCACCACGGGCAGCCGTTTCATTTTATTACTCCATTTGTCAGGGAATGATGGCAGCGGACCATCATCATTTTAATGTGACAAACTGTGCATGTTACTGTACAGGGGACGGACACGTTAACCTCTCAAACTCCGCCAGGACGCCTACGTCCTCAGCCGTCATTACCGTCTGTCAGAGGCTGCTGTAGGCTCAGGTTTAAAGCTAGAGTGAAGATGGTATCACATGAAATTCGATGACCTGAGACACTCGTCGATACCAACATATCATGCTAGCTTGTCGGGGCTTGTGTGGATTCAATGAGCTCAGTCGTATTCGTGTGTGATGATGTTTGTCCTCATAGTAGCAGTTTCATTGTAGTAAGATCATTTCTTGAAACTTGACCTCACTGTATAAAATGACCTATTATGATCTATAGGATAACCACAGCTGCATGAAACGTTACGGGTGCTTTTAAGGGGTGACTAAAATCTTTACAAATACCTGATTCCATCTCTTTATTCTTAAAGACTTACAAATAATGAGGTAAACATTAACAGAGACTTAATATTGTTTCCTAATCACTATTAACTAAAGTGTAATTAATTATGAATCTACCATTTATTAATGACATATTGGAAACAGCTACTGGTTGGAAACTATTTCTTGCAGGAATTACACAATCTGTCAACATCAATACTAAGGTTTAATTTCAGTGGACAACTCAGAGACAACAGAAACAGAAACACTATGGTTTAGGAGAAAATGAGGTCAGCTCTTACTCCACCGGACCTCAGGAGACAGATAATGTGATCTGCCTTATCTGCAAACAGGTGAATTCAGGGCTCAAGGAATGTTAATGTTAAATGCCATTATGAGACCTTAAATGCCATTAAGTTAATGGGTGTTCTTGGGCAGCCCTAAATCATATCCTTGCTCTCTAAAGTGGCACTGAGTCATTAAAACTTAGAGAACCCCTACAGGATAAGAAGATAAGAAAATGTCCATCAAAGCTTCCTAGAGCCCAAGGTGACATACTTAAATTACTATTATTGTCTGACTAAGAGTCCAAAAGTCAAAGATACTTAGTTTACAATTATATAAAACAGAGAAGAACATTCATTCTTTTACCTATGTTTTTGGTTTGTACCTTTATTTTAGATTCGGACGGGGGAGAGAGAATGAGATGATGACATGCAGCAAACAGCCACAGGCAGGAGTCAAACCCGCAGCTGCTGCAGAGGACCCACAGCCCCGGCATACGGGGCGAAAACTCCACCAACCGAGCCACCAAGTACGCAAATTTGGGACGTCGCTGAAAAAGACGTCGTCTCAAGAAAGGGAAAGAATGCCGTCTGTAAGTCATCAGCACGACAGACCTGGATATCAGCGTCAATCAAGCTACAAAATTGCTTTATATTTGCAGTCTTGGAGCACAAAAAGACCGGTCATTGATTTTATTTGCAGCCCTGTCCTGCGGAGACTGAAGTGGACAGCACTTGTCACACTGACGCTCTGTAGACGGATGACAGCTGAGGCTCTGTGCTGCAGCTGCTGTTACCTGCAGGCCACAGCCCACTGGGCAGAGTCTGTGACCTGATGTGACCATGATGGATGGTGCTGTCAGCCTGTCAGGACCACCCCAAGTTCATGAACACACACACAAACACACATGCACACACTCACACACACACACCAGGTATGTAAGGTGAGAGGATTCTGTCAACTTACTATACGTTATGGAAATACTGCACCCTTAATATGCTTTTGTAAGACAATAGAAAAATAAAAAAACGTACTAGCACATAGCCTGAGGGACAAAGGAATAGAGGGAGACAGTGGAAGTAGGTGACAGTTATTGAGAAAATAAAGGTGAGAAGACAGACGCACAGAGAGAGCTGTCATGGCAACGTTCTAAAAATGGCAAAGCAACAGTTAATTACCACCTCCACCCACAGGTATGATGCATGCATAATGGCGGAGGTGACAGGACACCTGCTAGAAAACCGCAGCTAGTTATCACCTGCAGGTATTTCTGGAGCGCCGTGTGTCGGGAGACTGGCCCAGTTTTTTTTTTTTTGTTTTTTTTTAACAGATTGGGTACGTAAGGAAAATGTGAAAGTGCAAGGGAAATACCCAGAGATCTACTGCTCTAACTGTCCAAGGCACGGCGTGACATGTGGTCTCTGCAGGATTTGCTGGAGACCATTTAGAGGCTGCTGGCTGTGGTATCATCACTTTCTGGGCGGTTACGTTCTACATTCAGGATGTTTCTGTATTCCCCTAAAGACTTTTACAACCTAATAACGCGGTGAAGACAACATCCCAGTTAATTTAATAATATCAGCGAACTGTAGCACTTTTTACAACAACATGTATGTCATTATCACTCTGCTGCCATGTTGTTACTATGTTGTTTCAAACCAGCTGTGCTGCAATCCACTTACTGAGGTACTAAGCTATTCAAATTAGCCTGTTGATCACTGTTATTTGTCATAAGGATGCATAATATTGGATCCAATTCACCAATATTTTATAACTCATTTTGCCAGATCATTGATATTTGCACACATTTTTCCCACCCAGAGAACATACAGTCTCTCCTGTAATGGAATTTATAAATTATTTTGCCTATTAATACCTGTTTCATGCCTCACCAGCAGCATTTTACCATGGGTAACTGGGCAACATAGGTAAATCATTTCTTTTTTGTCTGTTTATATGATTGCGAGTCTGCCCATGGTGTTGTATTTTGAAAATTAACTGGATTCTCTTTGCCGATTATGTGTCTGACTTCCTGCCCGCTTGATCGGCTCTGTGCAGACTGACGTGGCATCTGTCAAAAATGGACCACACAGTCACAAGCATTGTGAAAAGTGGCTGTGATCAGTTCCAGGGACCGTGGCACAGCTGTGACACGACATGGTGGAATCAAGTCCTAATAATCGGGATGACGGCCACTTAAATTTGTAATGTTGAAGAAATATGATTTGCCTCTCCCACATGTGACTGATGCTGAGCAAACATTGCAAATTATGACTTTGCTATCTGTTTGACTCTCCACACCGCAGACACACTCATGTAATTAGGCAATGCACAAGTGACAACGGCACCATATCAGCAGAAATATTGGCATTTTGAGCCGACACAACATTTTAAAGCCTTTATCTGCCAGTACAGATGACAACAATATTGTGCATCCTGTCATCAGACTTAAGTCACTGATTAGACAAATTGCAAGTTCATTAAAGGTGGTTGAGAGCTGTGGTATCATTACAGCAGTCAGGATAAAAGGAGAACTGACCTGACTCCTTCAAGTGACCTAAAGAGAGCAAAATGCAGACAAAGCAACTGCCAGCTGCACCAAGAAGGGAAAAAAAACCAGCAGGATCAGGTTTTAACTCTGCAGAATGGGCTGTAGGCTCAGAGTGGAAGATTTCCACATCTCTGATGAAATCGCTGCCACACACTACACAAAGCAATCAGCCTGAATAACCGTGAAATTAATGTTACAACTACATTAAGCACTTTCTTTTGTCTTAGGGCAGCACAATTTAAGAGTGCTTATACCATCTGCTAACCATAAAGTCATTACCTCTTTCACCTTTGTTGTTCCTAAAATGTCTCTATGCAGCCATTTACTGATGCTTCAACATGACCTGAAAACGCCAGGGAAACCCTTTTCAGAGTGGAGCATGATGAATGTATACATGCGGTACCAGAAACACAACTGATCGCACACAGTATAAAACAGCTTTAAGAAGAGGAGATGTAAAAAAGACAGGTCTCACACATATTTAAATACAGAAGTCGAGAACAGTCATTTTTACATTTGTTTTCAACAGCAGTTAATTGTTTAATTATCAAGTTAACAAATCTCGTTTTTTCATCAAAATGGGTTAATTTATCTCGTTATCGCAAGAAAATCTCAACAAAAGGCTAATTTATTGAGATAATGAGATCATTTATCATGAACAAGGCAAGGCCTGGGCGATAAAACAACGTCATCACTAGCAATAAGAAAATAGTTTGATAAAATGCATGAAATGCAAACCACCTTGAAAGCACATAAGGAATACGCCTCAGCTCATAAGCAGCCTGTTATATCCCTTGATAATGCAGCAAGCTACGACTGACAAGCGAACAGTCAATCATTTAACAGACAAACCCCATGCAGGCTCCTGCCCCGGCTCATAAAGAGCCAAGCGTATCCCTAAGTGCTACAAGTGACACACAAACAGCCAATCGTTTAACAGGTGTGTTGTACAGTTGCACCACCGACACGTGATGACAACAAGGCACTCACTCAAAACTGCAACCAGTCTGCTGTGTCCTTTTCCCTGGAGCTTATTACTACGAAGTTCGACTGTGAGAGACCCACTATGAATCTGCTGCTATCAGAATAAACGGCTGGTTGGAGCCAAAGAGTGATGCTTGTGCCCGATTCATCACACAACCCAGAGAGAGAACACAACTGCGACACAGGCAAAGCACTCCTGGTCTCTAATAGACCTTATTTATGCTTAAGAGTATTGAATTTCACATTTCAACAACACATCATACTGAAACCCATCAGCACAATCCCCACATAGCACCAGACAGAAGGGCTAAACATTATTTATAAGAGAAAATGACCCTTTTCTGATTATCTTGCTATCTCGAGAAAACAAGCTTTTTTATCTCAAGATAATGACATAATTAACTGGTGATCTCCAGATATGGACATTAAAAAATAATTGCAATAAAGCGGTTCTCTGCTTCTGCATTCATGTAAGTGGGCTCACTCACCTCAATTTGAGGTCAGAGATGGAGCGTGATGAACTGCGGAGCATATTCTTCTGAAGAAAATTGATTCTGAGATTTAAATATTCATTTCACTCTCAGGCTCATTCAAATTAAAGCTGTGGACTACACGACCCACCGTACCAGGCCACTGCAGGACAAATGTAAACGTGTGTTGTCTTTACTCTGAACGAAAAGCAAAGTCATGGTGCTGAGCATTAGAAAATTAACCCATTAGAGATGATTTCGAACACCAGGCTTTTCTTTTCTTGCTCCCAGGGTTGAGTATGATCAGTGGCTGCAGGTGAATTTATGATTTTCCACACTTCCATCAGTGTGCGGCTGAATGAGGCGCTTCTTGAATCAAGGTCAGGAAACTCCAGAGAGAAGAGTGGACAAGAGGCACACTGCAGGCCACACTTCATTTTTCTCTGATGAAAAAAAAAACTATAGTCGAAACATCTGCACCATCAAAAGTTCGAAATGAATCAAAGCACTCCAGTCGTTTCTCTTCTCTGGTGCGTTCGACATATTATGCAAATAAAGGAGTGTGTTATGCCACGATCTGTTTTGCCCACACACAAATAAAAGATCTCGAGGCAACAAAAAGGAGGCCGATAAACAACAAAATTAAATAATGAAGGTTTCATTAACTATGTAAACACAGGGAAACACAGAGAAATGCATAATTTATTCAAGGTAACTCATTTCCTGTCAGCTGTTGCTAGCTAGTCGCTAGTTGCTGTTACCTCCAGGACAACATGGACAACATGGGATACATCAGAGAGTGAGGAAGGAAGTCTGAAAACATGACTAAACACAGCGTCAATAAAACTTTACTATTGGGTTACCATGTCCTGAAGAAACACTACCTTTATCTTCAGTTGGTTAAACAGTTCAGATACAATTTCAGCCTCCATCTGATTGCTTCAGATGCTTAATGTTATTACCTTAAAATTACAAGTAGCTAATGATGCTTTTATATAGTAGCATTTATGCGCATTGCAACCAGCAATTAAGAAGCCTTGGTGGACATGATGATGATGATGATGATGACGATAACACTGATAATCATTATTATCTCAATCAGCAGTCTGTCATCTCTGCAGGCTGTCTGGTTAGAGGGATGGCTTGGTCATTAACCTTAACAGCCGACTGGGGCAGCTGACGAACCCAGAGATGTTTTTTTTTTTTTTTAATCAAATCTCACAGGTCTTCCTCATGAGTACTTTTTAAAAACACCAACATGTAGGGTTCCTGAGGAACCCCATTCAAAAGCACCCAATCCTGCTTATGCAGTTTTAATAGATAAAAGAGTTCATGTTTACCGTGGGGGAAAGGCTGGATATAACTGCCAATCTTAGCCAGTCAAATGCAGGTAATCCTGTGCAATATACAATACAGGATTAAAGGAGTAATGTATAAAAACTGTGCATCCAAAAATCAGTACTGCAGTCTAAACAGCACTTTGGAGCCACAGATTTTAGATTAAATAGGTTGAATCTCTCTCCTCCTCCTCAGACTTCAGGAAGCTCAGACAAGCTGCAGGAATGCAAGATGTGTGCACCTTGTAAAGTTGAGCCTGTTTATCCTGAAAACAAAAAAAAAACCTGCACTGAAAACACACACTCTGGAGTTTGAGTTCAGTGACTGCCTGCCTCACTGCCTGTCAGACTCCGTTAACATTTTGCTCAGTTTAACCGTTATAAACATGTTCTCCATCTCAAAGATTATTTATGATTTCTTTTGACTCATAAACAGACACTTACTCATCCGGCAAACACGCTGCATTAATTTGAATACTAATTAATGTGAAATGGGCAAACAACAACACAATTTACAGGCAGGAATATAAATGTCAAAGGAGGATACGGCAGCTGTAGAGTTGATATCAGACAAACGAGTACTTCAACTTAACATGTTTCCTTAATCTCGGACGACATATCATGATTATTCTTGGATTTATTACGGTAAATATATTAAAGATTTCTCCTTCAAATATAATGGTAGGATAGGAGTAGGATAGGATAGGATATGGTAGGGTTAAAAGATATCTCACCTTTCTCATTTTGTAAAGATTTTTTGCAATGAAATGAAAATAAATAAGTGTCCATTATTACACTCCTTTATATTAACTAATAAATGCATTGCCCCTTGTTGATTTTTCAGGGCAGAGAAAATGAACAAGGTGAACAATGAAATACAAGGCCACCATTACTCTCGGCTGTCATGAGAAAACTACACACAATTGTACCCACTTAACAAAGAGGTCAAGTCTGACTACCTCTATCCCTTAACACCATTTCTCTTAAAGGTTGCCCCGTTCGGAGCTGTGCAGACGGAGGAGGATGAAAGATGAAACACCAGCGTAGCCCGCACTTGGGGAAAGAAGATCTTCAAAAGCTAAGAAACTGAGCTGGGGCCTCGGACGACAGCTATACTCTGGGGATGAGAAAGACGGGAAAAGTTGGAGGGATCAGTGACAGACGAGGAGACTGTATTGGCGCCTTTGCTTGTTATCTGATTCTTACCGAGGCTATTATCATTATCAAACAAACAGAGCGACTGCGTTTGGTCTGGGGAAAATGGATTTCAAGTGGTCAGCGGTGGCTTTTTTTGGGATTATGATATGACTGCTACTTTTGAAAGGCGCACACAATGCTCTAACCTCTTCTCACCCCGTACAGGCACAGAAATCCCTCCAGCTTGACGGTTCATCTTTGAACACATGGCTTTTTGGCCAGCTTAAGCAGCGATAAGAACCCCAGCACAAGCTAATAATCACTGTTCCCTCCCAACAGATGGAGCGAGATGTCTGGACTTTCACACTTACAATAGGTGATGATCTAACCATCAGCTATAAGTGGCGGCACTTCAGAAACCCTCCAGTTTAATCGTGTTTGCTGTGTGCGGACGGAGTCAACAGCAAACAGCTCACTTTAGAGATGCTGAGGAAGTCTCCCCGGATGCCTGTACTTCAGAAGTTGATCTTTATGGACAAGTGATGGGAGTAGTTAGTATAATATTCAAAAGCTTGAGGTAAAAGGAGGGCAAAAAGGATATTTCCATTTCCTGCAAGTCATGCAAGTTTAAATCCACACTAAATCTCCTGAGCAATAACCTCACAAATTCCTCACTTTGTTTTCAGGAGCTTTAATGTCTCACTGCAAGTTCCTCATCAGAGACTAAAGATCCTCTCACACTGTGACATCACATCCAAAAGTCCATGAAAAAGAGGCAAAGCAGGGAATTTCCTAAATACTACGATGATCAGCTGCAAAGTATCATATTTCTGTTATTTTCTACTCTAGTAAAATCAACTAGCTCTTACGACGTTGGTGTTTTGCTGCAAATGATATTGAACACACTTCAGCTACCTTACATTACCTTAAAAGATATAAATTTGCTCAGTCGCTAATCGTTAAACCCCTCCACTAAACAGCACATGCTGAAGCAGTGTGAATGAGAGAATTTGGAGGGTGGTGTCGTATATTTACCTTTCCAAAACCAAAAAAGCCAAAAGCAAAAGTGTAAGGAATGGATACAACTTTGTGTTCCTCTGCTATAATGTAAGTAGGTAAGAACTGTTAAGAACTGGCTCCAAATTGTCCGATCCATCCAAATCATACGGCAAACCAAGCTTTTCAGTTCCTTTAATCAATGCCATGTTTTTGAGATAGCTGCGCTTTGCAAAACAATGCCATCGAACTCATGCATCCATGCTCCTAGAAACTTTTAACAAGAAGGAATCATAGGAGAGCGTGAGTAAGAAATAGTCCAAAGCGTGGATTCATTTCATGAAGAAAAGATGACATCAGTGCTAGTTGTAATGTCTCTAATGTCTCTACATAGCAGATTTTTTTCAAAAAAATGAATTCCATACAACTATTCTGTCATTTCATCCATTTTTGATTAGATACTATTACTACAGGAAGTTCTCAGGTTACAACCAGCTCGACTAAAACTGATAAGGAATCAAAGAAACCACTGCTAAATAAATGGACTGATAAGCAGAATCAATAATGGTACTGGTATCAATAAAATTTTATCAATTGCAATCCCTAAATGTGAGCTAGCTTACTTCCTAAGGATACTATCAAAGGTCGGAAGCTCTTTGTTGAATTTGGGGAAGTTTTACGCCACAACAACCACAGAAACCTGACCGTGTTACATTTGTCCAACATGTCAGTTCGTCCTCATGCCCAAATCATTTTGTTTTGTAAAGGTATGACTGAAATATACAGTTTGAACATATGAACAGGTACATAAGCTATGTAACAAACAGGGTATGTTACTGCAAAATACTTTAACAATTTGATCTTTTCTTTGCACGGTGGTTATAATACTCTTATCACTAACTAGCTCCACAATGAAATACAATGCTTCAGCCTCAGACTGTAGTGTATCATGCATGTAACAAACATGCGCATGTTTTGGACTCAATTAACAGAAATCTCATTTTTAAATCCCGTCAGCTGAAAAAATTAAAAAAGTCATCCAGAGAGGGCGTTTTTAATCAGCTCATGGAGGTAATGTTAAGATTAATTCACTCTCTAGCTGCAGTTAATCAAACCTGCCAACGATAGTTGTGATTTCAGGCAGCAAAACAGAGCAGCTCCAGCAAAAAAAAGAGACAGCTACTTTTGTCTACCTACATACGACTCAATGACTCATTGTTTAAATATACACTAAGAATTTATTTTGAGTGGTGAGTCTGTTATTGTTATTTTAAACTGCATATGAGCCATGCTAGAATAGAAGGATGATAACTATGAGGACAGGGACTGGTTAACAGTCAATTACGCTGTTTGCTAAAGAGGCTTAGGTGTTGGTGATCAAAGACCTAGTTTCATGAAATTATTTGATTTGATACCTAATATAATGAAAATCTGCTGGATATCAGTCGATGGTGAGTCAAATATTAAAATGAAGCGAGAGAAACTTGCCCTGTCACAATAATCTGCATTAATGAGGAAGCCTCTGTGTTTCCCACAAAGTGACAGTGTGATGAAGCCACTGAGGAGTCCTGGCAGTGCCACTCAACACGCTGTTAATTCTGGGGGCTGTGGTGTGCCAAATTGCCTTGCTACGGAGCTTCCCAGTCACCCGGGCGGCAAGTGACACATGCTCGTGCCTAACACAAAGAAAACCCTCGGCTCCATTTAGAATAACTGACAAGGCTGCGTTTGAACAAATACAGAAGGAGCCGAAACAGGTTAAGCCTTCCCGAGTGATCCAGCCAGAGATAAAGATAATGGGAAAAGAAAATGGAACACAACACAGTGGAGAGATTACCATCCAAAACAACTGGGATGTGAAGGAAAGTTTAAGGCTTTATTTTTCCCTACAATCAGCTCTACACACACTTCAGCTTGTTCTGTGAGCTTTTTGTTATCTTCACCACATGACCCGCATGCTTTTTCTCTGTGCGTGGCAGAGAGAATGAAAGTTATGTGGACGTCCTTTATCCACCACAAAATTCTTATCGTTTCTTCAATAATTATTCCATCACTGATATGTGCCAGTCTAGCCGATTAATGCAGTATTTATTCGCTGCAAATTTAAACAGTATTGGAAATCAGGGCCAAGGACAAAATTTGTGTTTTGGACTCTGCAGATTCCAAGATTTGATTTAGCCTTCAGGGTTTGAATGGTAGATGCCTAAACATAAGTCTTATCCCTATAAAACACACCAAAACATCATACATTTATATATGTTATCTTTTGTTTCTGCATCTTAAAAGTATTTTGATAGTAAGAGGATAAGTAAGTAGTAAGATGGGATGAATTCGAGCCAAAAGTGTGAAATATAAAAAGGGTTTATATTTATTTACAGTAGTTCATCCAAACTAGTAAAAGAAAACATATCAGTGTGCTAATAGTTTTTGACCACGGTGGATGTTTCAGTGAACAGAATACTGTATGTTGTGTGAGTGTCTTGGCATCGCGTCTCGGTGATGATTCAGCTCAGCAGTTTAGATCTAATTATGATATGAAGAATATCACAATTATATCCACAACATAAAGCATCCTTGTGTATGGTCCAACAACAATCGAAAGAAAAATCAGCTCAGGCATGACAGGAATTGAATCACAAATGCTAACTCACAGATCTCGGCCAGGAAACCCGGAAAAATCACTTAGATGTAACTTCTGTGTAGTATTTTTTCCTCAGTAGATGTAACAGATTACAATTACATTGATTTTGTCATTTAAAACACATAACTAGTTACATGTAAATGGTTACTCTCTAGCAATGCTAGTATCCTATTAGACATTTTTATGAAATTTTAACACGATTATTGTATGAATTCTTGTTTTGTGAAGTCACAGTGACCTTTGACCTCCAAAATCTAAGCAGTTTATCCTCGCGTCTAAGTGGATGTTTGTACTAAACAGATAGATAATAGAAATTCTCTCTGAGCATTCCTGAGACATCACATTAACAAGAGTGGGATGGATGAGAGGTTACAGTGACCTTTGACCTTCAACCAGAAAAAATCTAAATGAGTTCATCCTCGAGTCCAGCTGTGTCAAGTCTGAAGAAATTCCCACCAGGCGTTCTTAAGATGTCGTGTTCAGAAATCGCCTGTACGGAGCCATAAAAAAAGTTTTTTTTATGTTTTATGTTTTATGTTTTTCAAAACTTGTGAATCACAGAGGTCCTTCAGCATACAGTCATGAATGTGCACAAAAAAATTAAGCTGATGGGTCCAGTAGTATGTGAGACTAGCTGCTGCCAAGCTTCAGGTCCACTGGTCATAGACACAGCTCACGTGTCGTCAGGTTGTTCAGGCTGTGCTGCTAACAATAATAATAAAATACTGTCATGAAGCTGAGTTTAAAGTCATGTGACCACTAGATTAGTTTGGTAGTCTTACAGGGGACGTAACATCAAAGTAACGGGGTGGACAGTAATATTGGGAGACAGAGAAGAAATAAATTTATGACCCAGGTTGAGTGAACATGACTGGGGACATGACAGTTTGGTTTAATAGCAAAGCTGTTATCATGCATTCAACTGAGCTTTAAGTACATGTTGTGATAAATGGATGATATTAAGTGCTTTTACGTATAAAAACCCTTTTGGAACTATTTTACAAACCATATGCAGTAATATATCATGCAAAATGCTGCAGGAATCGCCCAGATATTGATTTCTAAATCAACTCTTCTTGCCTGCACTGTGTTTAATAGACAAAACATTTACCAACACATCAGAAAGTCAGAGGAAAATAGTTTAAATTCTGTAGTCAACTGCTGTGCTTTTACTCTGCACCATACATAAAATAAAATATTTAAAAGGCAGTAAAAATGTTCCATTCAGCAACTGTTCAAAGACGACTTTTTGGTAAAGCGTTCAACACTTTAAAAAAAAACAGCAGAAGCTTGTTGAAAGAACATTCAAGTGACATGTTACAGAAACCTGTCGGAGTCAAACGCCCTCTCATCTGTCTGAGTGAATGATTCATGAGCTCTCGCTTTTCTAACACAATGTAAATGTTAAGAGCAAATATAGTGACAGCTGTTGAGGTCATAAAGAACCGCTCCTGTGTGAGAAGCTGTTCAAAAGGACAGCCAAAGGTTTTAGAGAGTAATATCAAGCCAAAGATGTCTTTGCTTTAGTTGTTGAGGGATACCCCTGAGATCAGAGCCTATACTTCACCAAACAAATATATGGGTCAATCGCTCAACTTGTCACTGTTTAAACACGGAGTCTTTGGCTTTTTGTGTTTTCTTGTTTTCACAGTCGGAAATTCAACTCAATAGTAGGAGATGAAGTGTTGAAGTGTCTATATGTGGGCGTGGGTGTGAGGGGAGGGGAGGGGCATGTGCAATATTTTGGCATAGGGCATCTGTGCAACACTTGGATTAAGGGCGTTCTGCAGTACTCTTGTGATGTATGCTTTTTTTGGGTGTATGGATCTGTATGTTAATTGTAGTTTGGTTGCACGTGTCTGTGGCTGCATCACCTGTGTTGTCTCAAATGTCCAAGACAAATTTCTCCTAAGGCAGAAAATAAAGGCAAATCTAATAAATGTATGTTTCTTTAATGGTACATGCTTTTTTGAGAAACTCGCTCTTCAAATTTGTGAATCAACCAGGAGAAGCACTGTGGTTTCTACCTGAAAAACAATGGGACTCTTTCTCTTTTCTCCATATATTAAAATTTACTATAACCGCAAAAAACTTTGTCTGTTTATCTCACTAATTTTTACTACAGAAAAATTGGATTGTGATATGAATTGTCATGAAAGCATACCGATCCTGCTGACCGTTACCTGTGCTGACCTCACCAGAAAAAAAAACTGGAGGCTGTGATCTCTACACAATAAATTAAAATTCTGTTGCAAGCAGAATGAAAGACAAGAAACAAATCCCAGCAACATGTAAGCACTCAAAAATATGCGAAATACAGCTATAAACCAGGGTCTGACAGATACTGATAACAATATCTGGGAGTCAAAAATTATAATACTGACATCTCGCTAACAGTGCAGCGTGCTTATCAAACACTTTCGACAAGGACATGTAATGGAGGCAGGATATTGTTCAACATCAGGCCACTGAAACAGTTCACTGGTATTTTCAATCATTTAATTAGTTTCTCAGCCTGTTGTCAGACACATATTGGACAATATAACCCCGATACCTACATAGACCATTGCAGCCTATAAAATTAGCAGAATAAACACACAAACACTGGGGAAAAAAAGTTGCATTTTGTAACATAAAATAGCAATGGAGGTGAGGGAGTCGCAAATACCAACCTGATTATTCTGAAAATGGCTGAGAACCACTGGTCTACTGAACTGGAAGAAGAGTTATTCTAGAACCTAAAAGTTTATTTATAATTTTGATATCTCTATAATAAAAGATTGATACTTGGGGTGTGTGTATTGATACAATATTGCTACATAAAATATTACTTTACTATTCTGTATAAAGTCCCCCCCAACACACCCTTACGCGTTAGTTATTTCTGCTCCTACAAAGTCCAGGAGACAGGAGACTATATTTTATTTATACCAGTATTTCCTCCTAAAAGATTCATGTAGAGCTATACCTCAGAACCTCTTAACACCCCATTACTACTGCTGGCAAAGTAGGAATAGCTACTGCATGATGGATGTTATTTAACTCAACTATTGGATTATCAGCATGATTAGCCTATGCAGGTGGTCTAACACTCCCACCAATGTTGTGCCATTAACAGCGTTTCCTTCCCCGAGTCTTTGAGGACCAGCAACTGTCGTCTTCCTCGTCTGTTGTGGCCCACTTTCCCCCGTCTCTTCCCTCACAAAGCTATATGCAGCAGGAGTTATTAATGAGAAGTGTAGAGCAATGCATCACCACAGTGCCAAGATGGAGGTGTGGGTTTGTAATGGGTCGTAGCGACACTACGCCGAGCCCAGAATTAATGGCGACAACCGCCTCAAACCCGGGGCACAGTAAGAGGACCATAATATACTGTTTGCCCCATGAAAAATACGGCACGGAGAGGCTGCCTCTGAGTAGATCTGGGTCCTACAGGAATAACACACTGTGCATCCTGGAGAAATGAAATCTCATTGGGAAGATTGGGGACTGTAATGTATTTACATTACTATAGATGGCGGTTTTATAACTCTGAGCCAAGAGAAATATAGATATCATTAAGAACCCCCATAGCCCTGATTAGGTGAACAGAGTTCACAGAGCGTTCACAGAGATGCAGAAATAACTGGGGTTAATCAGATAACCAGGAACTGTGGTATCACACCCTGGAGTGGGGACACAACCAGCTGTCAACAGAAGAAAAAGCACATTACTGAGCTCAACATAAACAGCTCAGCAGACAACTTAAACAAAGCTCATGGTGTATTTCTACCCACACTTGTGGCTGCAGTTTAGCACAGAATCTGTGCACACATTTGCACGTATCAAGATGGATGGAGCACTATCAGCATCATTTTATGTGCTCTGTCCTGACCCACGGTGACAATGAATCATTTGCAACATACAATCATTTTACACTTTGACAGCAGAGAAAATCATTTAGAGTCCAAGATCCAGGAGTAAAGAATAATAACCCAGGCACAGCTTTAGCTTTAGCTGTGACCAACAACAACAACAACAACTGTGGATTCTGATGGTAGGAACACAACGCAGTTTTGTAAAATATTGTATATAACACCCAGTCTGAGAAGATTAGGCTTCTGAATTTAGCCATGACGAATCAATGTAAAGGATATACATGGATTCTAGAGATTGTGATGTTTAAAGTCTGTATAAAGCAATAATAAATGAGTCTGTCACACCACAGAAAAAAAATATTTTTTGTATTTAAAAAAAAAAAAGTCCAACTATATAAAATTAGGTTTCAAATACCACAACGAGCTGAATGGAAACGGTTGCTCCGTCTAGCAGCTTCATTGGACTAACACAGACATACATGTTTCAACCACCGAGGGGTGGTGCATTTGTGAGCTGGTTCATTTGTGGCGGGTGAATGAAACGAGGCAGCTAACTAAAAAAGAACAAGTGCGTCATCAAGCATGATTTCAGGTCTACGCAAAAATATCCTGACCACCGAAACAGTTTGACGGTCTGACTCCACGATTCAGTACTCCATTAGTTCTCAGTCTATTAACGTTTGTTTTCAGCAGTGTTTTCTTAACGTGTATAATGTGTTCAGAAGAAAATCTCTGAATTTCCTTTACAGAGACTTTAACTAAAACCCCGAATGCATATGGAGGACTGAAACTGACAAAATCACAAATAAATAAGTGACTAAATAAATGAATATGCCATTAAACCCACACAAAATAATATTAAAGGTATTAATGAATTCATAAAATGTGACACAAATTGATATTTATGTTTTAATTTGCTTCTGTGTGTGTTTAGCTTATTAAGCTTTACCACCTTACTGCATTAATTCCCTTATTTATTTACTTTCCCCTTTTAATTTTCCATTTTATTTCTTAATTTATTCAATTTAAATTATTTATCAATGTATTATCTTCCCTTTGCACTCACCCCCTTTTTATTAACTCAAACTTATTTAATTCTGTATTTTCATTTTACATTTTGTCACATATTTCTGCTTGAGACTCCCAAATATCATTATCTGTATCAGCCTCACACTTTCAGTATCCGTCTAGTTGTTACTCAATTTTGGAAAGTTTCTGTGGAATTGAGATCATTGCCCTTTTGGATTAATGCATGTGTCTTTTTAAAAGATTAATCATCGTTACAGCTTTCACACAGGCTTAATTACAATAAATACTCCTCATTCAAGCCAAAAGACTCTGCAGAGGATTTGTCCCATCAGTGCAGCAAAATACGACTGGATGAATAAAGGAGCACAGGTGTGCAGAACATGTGAAGGTGACGGGGGGGGGAAAGTCACTCAAAACAAACTGTCACTACACATCTACCAGGAGGGGAATGATATGGAAACGTGATCTAAAGAGCAACATGTCACGCACCAAAGACAGGTGGAGGACCTGACTTCTACACCACAGTAACCCAATTAAAGCCGCATCAAACACAAACCCCACCTTGGTGCGCAGGTGCTGCGAAATGCTCAGAGTCACGGGAGTCACGGCAAGGACCAATAACAGGTCCCGCTCTCTGAGAAACTCATTCACTAATGGCTGACATGTGTGACATTTCCACTTGCTTGTATTTTTATCCCCGCTGCCACTTCGTTTAAAGATGTCCTCACGTTCAATTACTACTCTACACAGAAGGCACCTGCTCACAATCATAACACACTAGACAGCTTCTTCTGAGAGATATTTTGAGCTACAGCTTATTAACACATTTCAAAATAAATGAAATGTTGTTAATTTCTGTTCATTACACTTCTTCAAGTGTAATGAGGGAAAGCAAGGGTAATGGATACTGCAATCAAAGAGCCTCATGGGTAAAGACCCCGCAAAAAGATATTTTAAGCACAAGTCAAAGCAGAGCAAAAAAGAAAAAAAAGAATTTTTCTAGAGTCTGTGGTGCATAACTCCACAGGGTTGTTTATATAGACGCTGTCATCCATTTCCACAGAGCACTGAGCAGAGGGCAACAAAAATACTTGGTCTGTGTGCAAAAGAGGCCAAACCAAAGACTGCTCAGACAGGCGGTCCAACACATGAATAGGCAGAAACTGAAGGCTTTGCTTTCTCATGAAAAATAACATTTCATTTTTTCATTTTCCCTGCACAATAATATCACCTCTTTTACATGAATATTTATTGTCCTCTAGTTTAGTGAATCCTGATGAGTAACAGTAAATTGTTTTCAGCATCTGGATTATTTACCTACTCTTAATGTTTTCCTAAATTTCCAAACAGTTTAGAAGTTAGTTTAACTAACTATTGTGCAGCAAAGCCTCATAAAAATATATGTTAATTTATGGTAACTTATGAAAATTACTTAGCTTAGCATATGACTGTGTCTTAAGCAAGCAAGCTGACACATTGTTTTGGCTAACAATGTGTACAAATCCCACAATCATCTGCATCATTATGCAGCTATAAAATATGCTTGATAAATATGGATGATAGTGTCAAAGGTAGAAGACGTAAACAGATGAATGTGGGTTGAAAACTGAAAGCAGACACTGACTTACAGGTGGCTGAGCACAGGATTCCTGCATTACTAACCAACTATGTTGCATCACTGTACGAGGATTACATGACACTTGAGGTCAGCAGTGGGCAGGGCACGCTGATTTTAAGATGATTTCACTTTTTAACTGTTATAAAAGGGGCTCTTTTTTTATTCTTATTGTTTTACAGTATATGAGGAAAGAATTACAGGGCAATGGTCAGTTTTAAAGTTGAAATTTGTATTTTTTCTGCATGACGTCGCTCTCTAGAAAAGCAAGAAATCTACAGCAAAGAAGGAGGAGCTGTTGCTGCGGTAAAATACGTCAGCTAGTAAAGTGTGATCAAAAGGTGTTTGTTTTGATGTGTGAAAATATCAAAATAGAATGGAACGCTTCCCAGTGCATTTGTTCTGTTTTCAAATTGTCTTTACATGGTCGACCCCGACAGCTGCGATCCAACCAGAGTATCTTGACTATTTAGTGCATCGTAGAGGGAAAATCATATGCTGCATATTGCTTCTCATCAAATGCTATCTGTCAGGCACTAATTGGTTACTCATCCTTGTACACACAGTTGTTCTTCTCCAGATTGGATGAGCACATCCCGACTCTCCTGATAGGCACCTGAAGGACATCTGACTCAACCTGTTGCATTTTTCTTTACCCCATAAAATGGACGCACATCATCACTGACCGACCTCCATGCTTGACTGTGGGGACAGTATTCTTCTGGTCATAAGCCTCACCTTTCATCACTCCATTAAACTTTGAAGGTCTATCCAAATTCCTTTTGGCATATTCCTTTACAGACTTGCAGTAGATTTTTAAAAGTAGTAATATTATATAGGGGTTGAATAATTGTGACATAATAATTTCAACTGTACATATAACATAACTGATATACAAATGTATTAGTGATGAGCTAATATCAGCAGAAAACAAGGACCAACTATTTGCTACCAATGTTACAAACTGATCAATGTTACCCAGCTAATTCATGCGACGCTGTATATGGTAAACAATCATATTGATTAATTATCATTAACAAATGATAGCGATAGCGAGTGCCAAAAACACCCTGTAGCACAAAAAGTAAGGCAGAGACAATCAGTAGTACCTGTCTGAGACACAGCAGAAAAAGTTATTACTGCGAGGATCAGCTCAATATGTGACCTGAGGCAGGAGCAGAGAAAAAAAAGTACCCAAACAAGCTGTGTGCGCAAACATTTCCTTAGCCCAGTGGAGGAGGAACAGGAGGAGGACAACAAGCACAGGAGGACAAACTCTGGAATCGATTGGCACGATGGCAGCTGTGATTATCTCTGCTCTATGGATCAAAAAGACATGCTTAACACTCTGCCACCACTGGAACACAAAACAATCGCTTCCTTTGACACGAACTCTGGAGGATGGTCACACTCTGTGAGCGAGCACTGAGCCACCGAAGCCTCTGTAAAACAGCCATTCCCGAACTTGAAAAAGCTACGGCCCAATGTGAAATCTGAAAATCCTTTAATCACAACTCTGATCAGCCCATGAGACAAATGTGACAGGTCACCAAATATGTTACTAGGTCAGATAAATAGAGAACAACATGTAACTTAGTTCCCATTTCTTTATTTTATTAGTTCTGACAACTTTTTTTTTCCATTTATCATGTATTTTCTAAGATAATTTGAATTTAAAAAATGTTTTATTTGTTTTTCGTGACCTTTCAAGGCCCACACTGTGGGAATTACTGGTCTGTAACGTAAGACATAAAACCTATTTTCATAGTTACACCTCAGTGTCTGTTTCAAACCATAAGCATAATTAAATCCTACAAAGAGTCTTTAAAAGGCGTGAATTAGCTGCTGGTGCCATTAATAACAGTGCAAACGCAAAAGAAACACATTGTATATTTGTATGGATTTAGTTATGCTGAGCAAGTGTTCAAAATGTCTAAATTAAAATAAAGTTAGGTACAGTAACTGCTTCTGTATTTTAGGCTAGAACAAAACTTGCCCCAATTTAAACTGAAAAAATGCTGCTCTCAGGTCTTTGCTGCTCACATTCAGATCTGTGTCACATGTGAGGGCAAAATAACGTAAATTGGGACACCATCAGCAGTGTGAACGTACAGCCGGGTACTGCTCAGAGACGCGCAGAACAAAAGTTAAGTTTGTGATGGAGTTAGGGTAGCTGTGCTCATATTTTAAATTATGATGCAGCACAGTACCAGAAATGTCAAAAGTTGCACCGTCAGGCCAGCGCTCTTCTATGAGCTGGAGTGCCGTGCTCTACATGCCAGTAACCCTGCTGTCACTACTCCAAATAACACCCCAGAGGGTTTTGGCAGCTCAGCATAGCATAAAGGATTTAAATACATGATGAGTTTTGAAGTCAGCTCAAATCAGGCCCTTGTACAACCTCAACACTTAAGAGGCAATACTGTTTAACTTCCCCAGCGCCTTTAAAGGACAAGTGTAAGAGAAAGAATATGGGAGATATGGAATATTATAGTCATAAGTATGTTTTCATTAATGTATAATCACAACCATGAAGAAGAATCAAGCAGTTTATAACTACAGAGGAAGTGGGTCCTCTTCCACGTTGCAGCACCATGTTTCGACAGCAGCCCTGAATGGACAAAGCAAACACAAACTCCAGAGAGGTTCTTCCGAGTTTTTTTGTACAACTGGCAAATTCAACTAATGGCCTGTGGGCATAGAGCCTTTCTGAATTTTTCCCATGGCCAACAAGAGGCTGCCAGCAAACCAGGCTGGCACAGTTACAGTGATATAATAAATACAACTAAGGTAAAACACCTTTGAGGCGCTTTTAGGCCTTTTCGACCAACAGAGAATAGAATCACTCTGAGCATTTCCACCAGAATTAAATCAGTTTGGAACCTGAAAAGAAATTAGCAGGTTATCCTGGGGAATCAATAAGGGTCTGCAACGCCCTCTTGGTCGACAACATCCTTGATTATAACGGTTCCGCTCAGAAATGGTGGAAATGCGAAATGACCGGGGAGAAGATGACCCAGCGTGGGTCGAAACCAGTCTGTGTTCTTTTGTGATTAATAACCTTGACATGCCCTAACTAGTAAAGGCTTTTTAACAGTATCTTTGGCTCTGTGCAAGTGTGCCGGAAGTAAGCCCAGTGGCAGCTTCCTCTTTTTTCTAAGAGTCTATTTACTTTGACCACCTTAATGAGTCTTTACTGTGCAACAAGAACACTGCTGTGCAGAAAGAGTGAAGAAGCACTACAAGAGAAATCATGGCTAGTTTTCTGCAAGTTTCCCTGAGGACTTAGAGGAATATATCTATTAACATTACACTGTAAGAGTTATTTGTTGCCATTAATAGAAGTTGAACAGCCCTGTCCTACACGCTTGGAAGGGGAGAGTGAGATGAGAGGTATTCAGTTGTTTGCAAACTACAACTTCACTGCTATGATGCCAGTAAATCCTACACAGTGGTCCTTTAAAAATAAAAAAAACCCAGACTAGGAACGTGAATGAAAAATATATCCACTGACAGCTTAAGAATAAGAGCCATGAAGAGTAAAGAGCACAGCTGAAACGAGCTGAACAAACACACCGTAACAAACTGTATTAACGCATAAAGTGGATCCACAAGTCCACGGTGGACCTAAACCAGTTGTGGAAAACAGCTGGTCGATGTGCATCCAGACTGAAGTGTCTGTGAAGTGTCTATTCAGTAATCTGAAAGGCAGTGGAGCATCTGTACAGGGGCAGAGCAGACTCCTCCAGGAGCACAGGCAGAATGCTAATGCTGTTAGGCTCACCTCCGTCTTCTCCCCTCTCTCAAACATACAAGGGCAATGCTGCATTAATCATGGATTCACATCCCTCCTCCTTCGCTCTCACCTCCCTCCAAACACACACGCAGTCACCTCTCTGCCTTCCTGTTTGCCTCTCTCACGATAACACACACACACACACACACACACACACACACACACACACACGCCTTCCCTTCCATCATGTTCAACATCATTAAAGAGACCTGTGAAACGCAGACTGTAAAATTTAAACAACACTTTCAAATTAATGTAATTAGATGGTTCACTGATAATAAATAAACTAGATGTCCAGAGCAACAACAGAAAACACTGCATAATTCGCATGCACATTATCTCACATATCTCTTAAACAACACCCACTCCAAACACGCACAAGTACATACGCCCCCACACACACAGACTCACACACAGTACAATGCACTGCACTCCCATTTTCTACTCCACCGCTCAGAGCAAAATGAGTGGGAAAGAGATACAGAAGCAGGCAGTTGCATGTTTGAATTCCATTTCGAAAACCACTTCAAGAGAAACAAAATTATCAAACGCGCATAATGGTCAAAGACCTGTGCAGAAAATGCGATGGCTTTCAGATATTCAGAGCGTTTTCTTCATCGAGGGCTGCGGGTCCTGCATATCAGTTTCACACAGTGTAACAAAGAAGGAGCCCAGCTGCAGCCCAGAGTACAGAACGGTGCGAATAGGGGGTGAAACATGAGCGATGACACTATGAGATCTCATTTTATTCATAATTAATAGATGTTACAGAGGGAGACAAATAGGCCTCTGCCAGACAAGAGAGTGGGCAATTAGCTGTGTTAACCCTGACGTGAAAATGACAGCATGAGGACATTGTGCACGACGCCGAAGCAAAAACTCAGGACAGGAGTGTAATTGAACCTGAATAATACTTTGTTCTATCACCAGAAATTTGTACCAGAATAATTTCTAACAATAGGCTATGAGGAGCAATGTTTGGCATAAATTATTTGCTGATTATGTCACCTTCATTTCAGATAAACTTTCAATTGTATCATATAATTAATCTAAGATGATAAACTTAATAGCAGGACCTTTAGTATTTGGATTAAGTACAGTTACTCATGAAAAAAGGTACACCACAGTCTGTAGGCTACCTGGTATTTCAATGCACCACACAGATACAGAATTTAATCAACAATGCATGTATTTCTGTTGCTAATTATGTAAATATATGTACATGTATAATAAAGCTGCAATGATTAATCCAATTGTCAACTTAAATTAATCTCCAACTATTTTGATAATTGGTTTAAGTAATTTTTTAAAATAAAAATATCAAGTTTCTCTGAATTCAGCTTCTCAAATTGGAATATTTTCTGGTTTCTTTAGTTTTCTGTTGCAGTATACTGAATATTTTTGGGTTGTGGACAAACAAAGACATTGTTGTGAGGACGTCATTTTAGGCTTTTCACCATTTTCCTACATTTTCTAGGCCAAACAACAAATTGATTAATCAAGAAAATCATCAACAGATTAATCAACAATGATAATAGTCTTTAGTTGCAGCTCTAATGTATATCTGATCTGACTCATGTTGGTAGATATCCAAAAGACTCTGATTGGGATTTGAGCCAAAAAAAATATCGACAGGGACATCCCTATAAATTTTAGTTCTACAAGTATTGCAATTCGATATTATGATTTATTGCAATTTTTATTTGCCTCAGAAAGGTCAAAGGACAGAATCTAGTGCACAACTGCATTCCTGTGGCTTTGTGTCATTCAGGCAATCTTGGTTTGAAGGACGGACTCCTCACTCACTACATCACCCTGCTACCCAACAGACTGCATCTTACCATTACCTTCTCCAAGGAGGTTATGTTTTTGTTGGCGTTCATTTGTCTGCTTGTCAGCAGGATTACAGAAAAACTACTGGCCCAATTTTCAAGAAACTTGATGGAAGAGTGCAGCATGGGCAAAGGAAGATCCTGTTGAATTTTGGAGCAGAGCGCCTTTCTAGAAGAACAGTAAGCAGTGCAGAGCACCAGCCGCTGAAGATAGTCAACACGTCACCTCATACCAGGAAACTATAAACTACACATTAAACATACAATATAGACAGCTGTCAGATGAGCAGCATGATCAATAGTCTTTTATTGCTTTACCAGCCTGAGAGTGAGAGTCCATGTGTAGGCACTAATGCACTCTTCACTCTGATCAATACAGAGAGCCGCTGATTTCAATAAAGAAAGAGACAAGACGAGATGTGATACTTCTATTTCAGGCAATGTGACTTGGCCTTAAATCTAAAGCATCCAATCCTGCTCACTAGAAGACTCTGCACAATGTGGAAATCACAGAGAAGTCATTAATTTGAACTCCAGTTCATTAATTAATTTATCTAATGAGGGTTGTGTTGTCCTCGTAAGAGTTGCAGGTCTTATATTGGCTTCACTATTATAGATCCCATGTGTTTATGTGCAGGTTACATGACACAACAATGTCAAGCGTAGGCTATCGTTCATGCAGGAGCTGCTGACGGAAAATGTCTTTGTCAAAAAGGAGATAAGTGGACACAGAGTTTCAGGAAAAATGGACCAGCTCCTATTTCTAAGGAAAATGGAAAGCCAGTGTGCTTGGTGTGCTCACAGCACCTTTCAGCGCTCAAAGAATATAATATTTGGCGCCAATATCAGACTCATCATGGTGTAAAATACAAGAACTCACAAGGACAACTGAGAACAGAGAAGATAAACGATTTGTCGGCAGGGTGGAGGACCCGGCAGTCTTTTTTTTTTTTTAGTCGTAACCAAGAGATGAGCCACGCAGCTGTGAAAACTAGCTATCTTATTGCTAACAAAATAGCATAATCATGAAAGCCACAGACTGCTCTGAGGGTGAGGTTGTGAAGACACGCTACAGGCTGCTGAAATCGTGTGCTCTAACAAAGGGACGGTTCATTAATTGTGAACGTTTACAGAATGTACTTCTTCACATTAAAAGAGAGGGAGGTGCTGTTATTCATAGGTCACAGCTTTCAGATAAAATTCGGCTGTATGTTGCCCATGAAAAAAAAAAACGAGTTTGACAAACCTGGCTTAAATTGACAGCCAGGACATAAATATTACCTAACATTTTTCTGCCCAAGCACGATCAGACAACAAAAACATAAGAATCATTGGAAAAATATAGCAGGTGATATTGGTGGTGTTACTGGTGTCCTTCAATCTGGTCAGAAAAAAAAAACAAAACAAAAAAAACAGAAAGCTTTAAAAGTGCACCCATAGATGGACTTGGAGATGACAAGTGGGGTCCAAAAAGAGAGCACTGTGAGAGAATGATAATGGAAAGTGGAAAATGGACCTTAGGAGAGGGATATTGGAAAGAAGATTGAAGCTGGTAAGAGGCTGGGCAAAATGCAGGCTGTAGAGAAATGTGTGGTGCGGTGGAATGAGAGGCTTTAGGAAAAATGAAAGAGGGGTGCATGCTGGTGCAATAGCAAAAGGAGTTTTAGTGCACTGAGGCAGCTGTGCAAGCTAAAATGTACACATATACCCAGGAGATGTAACGGTACATTAAAGTTTCTTTTTGGCCTATGTTGATGAGCAAAACTGTCATATGTGTGCAAGTTTTAAATCTGCTTTAGTATCTGCTTTATAGGGTTGGACAAATGTGTTGGCTGTCTGTGATTGGCTCCATCACTGTTGTGTTTTTTTAGTCAATTTCTGTCATTCCAATTTAATGGTCTATACGAGCTGTGAATGAGTGAACTGAGCTGGAGGGCAAGTGCCTGCAGAACCAGACTGTTTTACATATCTAACTGTCTCTAAGCGAGACAGTTTTGGCAAGTTCTAGTTTGTTTTCCGTCTGTCGAGTTTAAATGAAGTGTGTTTTCTGGAGTTAATAAGGCAATTAAGCTTCAGAGATTTTAATGAGGAAAGGATATGTTTAATAAGGAAAATGGGTGTGAGAACATTCCCTTTCTTGACATTTTTTGAGTTAATTTTTTGTTACTTTTTTGTATGTAGAAAACACAATGTAGCAGACAGCAAAATGTTACAGTGAAAATTGTAACATATTGCCCAACCATAGTGCTTTTCAAACCTGTGTATTGTTAGTAAAAATGATGAAGTACAAAAACTGGAAGCCAAAAATGTGCTTAGAAGAGTTTCAGGTACTATATCGTGTCAATTGGACTCAAAACATAGTATAAAGTAGATGTGTATGTGCTGTGATGATGAATTCTTTACGCTTTTCGGGGACAAACAGAGTCAAATGGATGTCAGAGCTGAGCAGCATGAGACAGCAGCCTGTTGGACGTAAAGCAGTGGGGCGAGAAGCAGATACAGACAGAGGATGACACTTATGGACTGAGGACAGTGCTCCCCGCTGCTCGCTGCGACATGTCAAGAGGAGAAAAAACAAAAAAACAAAAAAAATAACAGCATGCAACAGCATCCGTGTCCTGCCCACATCATTCGCATTTAACCTCCACAAACAGGTACACTACCTGTGGAGACTCAATTAGAAAGCCATTAGCCGCTGACAGACTGAGGGCTAATTGCTGCCTCGAGGGAATTCAGAAATGGGAGGAATCAGTGTACAAGGACGAGAACACGCCATGAAATCCATCAAGCTGCAACATACTTTACAAGGACAGGAAGCTGTCTTGGATTTCACTGAGCAGACTACCATTAGTGTAATTGACAAGTTTGATTTCTCTCAGGCAGATAGAATAGACAGTATGGAGAGAAACCAAGCGAGTCAGAAGTGTATATCTTTATGTGATGTAATAAAATATTAATTAGTGATGTCAGTGACCCAAATCACAGCCAAGGCTTTAAAATGACAAAAGCAGTGTGTGAGGTTGCGACCTGGGTAAAAATTTCAGTGAGAATTGATTTTTTTTAAATGTCATTTTTGTTTTCTATAAAAAATATTTTGATGTGCTATTTACCAGGGTCTGTACCAAACATCTGGAAAACACTGCATGTAAACTGCAGCATGTCTGTAGAATTTCTAACGGTATTTTGCACCACCGATGTGGATATTGCACTTGGCCATATTGTGATTTTGATATTATTTTGATTGACTGATCAGCCCATGTGGAAACTGAGCATCAATGCAGTAATTACAACTGTGCACCAGGTCAGGCAATTCTGAAATCAAAAACCCTGGCTACTTAACAGATGAGTGCATTTATAAGAAAACTCCACAGATTTAGCTTTGTCAGACTGTCACACTATTTACATCCGGTCCCTTGCTCCCAGAAGCCACAAAGTCAGTTAAACAGTTTTTTTTTATTTTGTGCATATGCAATCGTCCTCCAGAAGATCTGTTAAGACCAGATGTGTAAAATCGATCTGACTTTCCATATAAAGACAACCGTTAGTCCTCACAGGAAATCACAATCTTGTGATCGCTAGAATAAACACAAATATTATGCATCCTTATGACATTTACAAAATCTCAGTTTGAGTTTTCTTACAAAAGTCTGGAAAACAAGAACGCACTGATCTATTTTTCCCTCCCTGTTATCCATTCTGATACCTTAACTGCTTATACAGAGTACTTTTTCTCAAATTTAAAATGGCCACTGTGTATTTCACTGTGTGAAACTCATTGGAATCAGTTTATGTAAGGTAACATGAGGCCAGAGTTTGCTGTGGCACCACTGAGCTGGCAGCCCGCCATGACTGAATAGATGGACCTGATAGTGGAAGCACAGAATTTGTATAGTGACATTGACAAATAAGGTTGTTTACTGTGGATCGGTCACTTCGTGGGCGATATCTGATCTCCCTAAAGAGGTCAATATCTGCGCTGATGGTATAGATATGTGCTTCCCTGCTGAGAGAATGCAAATATATACAATATTTTCCATAAAATGATCCCATTTACAACCAATCTGAAAAAGCCAAAGTCATACAAAACTCGAGCCTCAATTTCAACAATCCAACGTCTTTCTCGCAGCTGCAGAGGGGAGAACTTTCTTGGCCAAGAACTGGTCTTCTAAGGCAGCGTTTGTTACCACCTATAAATCATACCGACAAGCTCTGTGGCTTGTTTCAGAGAGCCAGCTACAAATTCAGCCATTGTGAGCCACAATAATTACAACAAAAGGTTATTAAATTGGTTGTGTACACGAGAGTTATCTCATCATTGTAATAAAATAAAGCAACCTGGTTAATGGCTTGCGAGCATTAACTGGAAAATTAGCTCTATTACAGCATGTTACTGCGCCGCTGAAGCACTTGTTGGTAGATCAGTTGGTGTTTCAATGACCTGTTTAGAAGGTTTATTGGCTAATCATGATGAGTGAATGCCTGCTTGTTGTAGCCTTGTTAAACACTGTATAAAACTGCAGGTGCATGTAAAGAGCGAAGGACACTGTACCCATACTTCTGTCAAAACTGGAGGATGTAAAATCAGATCACATACTCTGCTCCTTTCAAACAGGATGTTCAAGAAATTTGGACCGAAGGAGTTTGGAAAACATGATCAAAGTTCAGAGTCCATTGAAATCAGTAACTTTAAATCCTCATCGACCTCAACAGCATAATAAATTTAGACATCAAACAGCATCTTCCCCCCCGACTCTGGATTCTGCATGGGGTTCCTAAAATTTTTAAGAGACGTCTTCTCTTCATGCTGTAGTTGTCAGGCCTCCAGCGTTTTAGGCAGTGACGTTAGCAAAAAGGCAAGTAATCTCCAAAAGAACTGGGTCATATTCAAATCTTTCTCTGCAAATGGCAACAATTGCTGGATTTGAAGTAATTATTGTCTGGGCTTTTCATGTTGTGGTCAATCTGTTTCAGTCAAGTAAGCGACTCATACACTATATATTTAGGTACTATAAAGGATTTAAGCACAATAAAGGATTTATTTCCATGCAGGTAGTGTCTGTTAGCACTAGAGGAGAATACCCGATGAAATCCAGGCTCTTCTTTAAAGCTTATAGTCGGGATAAACTCTTTAAGAACAAATGCAAATAGGCACAAATCAAGTTTCACAATTAATCTTAAAGGCAGCAGCTCCTGCTTGTCAACAACATTGAATTTAAAATGCATTAACACTTAAATGTGCACCCATTATTATTCTCTGCATTAGTGGAACTGGGTGCCTTAATTTTGAATAATAGAAAAGATTTTCTAGCGTCACGCTTTTTTTTTTCTCTTAAACTGAGATACAATAAGGAAAGTTATTCTGACTCTAATGTTGGCAGGCCTCACAAGACACCACATGACACCATGTGTGAGTGGGCGGGCTGGTTATGTGGAAAACTGTATATTTATATGCATTTTATATTTTTGATTACATGGTCATGCTGGCTGTTGATGTCTACTACAAACTGATATTGATTGATATTTTTGTTTTCTTTAAAGGTCCAGTGGGTAAGATTTAATGGGGATTTAGGCTATTTGCACAATATAATATTCATAAGTATGTTTTCATTGGTGTATAATTACCAGAAAATAATAATGGTGTTTTTTTTTTTTACCTTAAAATAACCTGTTTATATCTACTGAGGTGTTGTAGCACCATCCACCATCCGTCTTCTGAAGCACCCATCAACAGCGTTTCAGCAGCAGAATGTTTTGCCCGTCTGATTACGTTTATTCGCTCAGATTTTGTTGATTTGGTCCTTTTTTTCTTGCTCTTTGTGCTTCTATAACGGATAAGTGGGCTACATGGTCAAATCTTTTCTTTTCTGTCTGTCTGTCTGTCTGTCTGTCTGTCTTTATGATCATGGGTCTGCACAGGGTCTTTCATTTTGAAAATTAACCGCGCTCTCCCTGCCTTTTCTGTGTCTGACTTCCTGCTCATTCGATCTGCTCTGTGCTAACTGACGCGGCATCCGTCAAAAATAGACTCGGCGCATATAAGCGCTTACAATCTGCAAGCTCACAGCTAGATGCCACAATATCCTACACACTGGTCCTTTAAAAAGCCAACATCTCTTCATTTCCACAAATATATGCTACATCTTTCATGTGCATGCAGAGAAAAGAAAGGCAATGGTGCAGATACACAACAGTCAAAATTATTCTAATTTTATGAATATGGAAATACATTTTACTGTGACTGTATCTAGAGCCTGTGTGACTGTGCAAAGCAGCAAAACTACACAGCAAATGATGGACGATGGGTTTAAGGGTTGATCGTGCTTTCAATGCAGCCTCCAACTATCTCTTGCTATGTGGAAGCTGAATCAGAGTAGAATTCAAAACTAAATGGTACATTTTTTATGCACTAAGCCTCTCCTCACACCCCCCTCCCTTCTTTTCTCCTCTTAGACAGGAATATAGGAGCAATATATAGTGTAGGAGCAAAGAGACTTGGTGATACTAACAAAAGAAGTGGATCCATTAAAAATACATTTACTTAACGATAAAAACATTATAAAAACTTAAGTAACCTTGGAGTACAGGAATATGGGTCGTCCTATTTCCATGGAGGAAATGGTTAATGAGACAAAACATAACTTTATGGCTTCACTTTTACAGTTAAAATTGCCATATTGTTAATTACTAGTCAGTTTGTGCATGTGAATACCTATTCCAACATTTAATTTATTGAGATTACTAGTCAGGCATCTTAATTAGTCTTAATTACAACGAACATACGACAGATCACAAGATAAAGTGTCAAGGCTTCTCTCATTATTATTCTCTCTGTTTCTCTCTCATCCACTTCACATGAAACCACCTTTACATTTAGCATCACAGAGAATCACTGCGACGGCACTGGAGAACCATAATCGTCAGAAATAACAGTATTGTCTAATGGAGTGTAACAGAAGGAAGCAGGCTGAAATTTTCTTGTTTTTCTAGTCTGCATGAGGGTAATACAATTTTGCTGCAGAGTGATTAAGCACCCTCCAAAAAAAGAGCAACTGAGCTGCTGATACAAATTCAATATGTTGGCCTTAGACCCTTAGCCATGGATGGCTCGTCGCCAGGTTAATAAATAAGATATTTTTCTGCAGTATCTATGATATCCTTTTTAGAGTATAACTCACTCTGAGGCAATGCTGAGATCTGGTCCAGGAATTAATACTTCATTGCAGCAAGTGTTGAGTGATTTGGTTTCCTTTCTGGAGGAGCAAGTGGCACGAAATGGCTTTGGCCTACAATTTGTAAATTCAAAGAGCAAAAGGAAGACCTTCAAAGAATAAAGGAGACCTTTAATTAGATTAGCTAGTGAGGGGCCTTCACCCCCTGAAAGCCTTTTTAATTTCAAAGTCTCACAGTGAATTTCAGAAAAGAGCAGTCATATCATATTGGCACAGCTAACTTAATGAAAGTCATCGGTTGCTATGATTTTATTGCACAAGTTGAGAGACTGTGTGACCATGATCATGAGTAATTTCATGTACAGTGCCCGTCTTGATCGACTCTGGAATATCTCTCTTACTTTCCCTGTCCATCTGTCCCTCTCTCTATCTAACCATCTCTTTCTCTCCTAGCATACTGCTTGCAAGATGGGTTGATATAGACATGCATTATTCATCTGTGTGTCCTTTCTGTCATTGCAGAGCTGAGCTCTGAACAGAGGGGTGCAAAGCAGAACTACAATCAATCAACCGGGGTCTGACACCCACCACAATGGGAAATGTTGATTGGATGTCACAGGATATCCATGCAAATAGAAAGTGTTGTGGGCCATTCTGTACGCACCAACACTGTCTGGACCCTTTTCGCACCAGAAGCAGTTCAGCTTCATTGGTATTCTGCTCCTCTATACCTCCGAAATACCCAAACCACCTGTTTCAGAAAAGACCTGACTGCAGTCTCCACAGTGATGTGGATTTGGTCAAAATATTGTCACTGCGTGAGGCCCTTGAAACACCTGCAGGGGTCTTTGCAATATCGAAAGAAGGCGTACAGTATTGAACCGACAGCATTAATCATGTCGATATAAATGCAAATCAAGTCAACAGGTGTCATGCAAGCAAATGTCCCTACTCCTAAACATTTCTTTATTTTTTCCCAGGAGGGCTGCCACCTCATTTCTACATGAGGCTGCCTGTTCCACCTGTTTTACTTAAAAAATGCTACCAAAGAGTAAAAAATTACTTTGCTGTGCTGAATTTGAAGCAGCAAATATAAACATTACAAATTTACCAGTGTCAGTAGCTGTATTGCGGGTCCTGAAACAGTTAGAAAAAATTAATACGTCGGCTGTGACGATAACTGCATGACCGTGGTCATCTGAGGTCTACCATGGGGTTGAGCTCATTACTATCATCACCACGAATTTTTAATTTTTTAGGGTCAATATGTACTGTCCTATTCCTTAAAGGATCTATGTTACATTTTGTATCCTAAAATAAAGTCAAAAGGGCTTTATTGAAGGATGGCGCAGTAAAAAAAAGGAAGAAAAAAATAAATTTCTGTAATCACAGCCCCAATTAACATGTGTCAGTAGATCAGCACTGCGCTGTGACAGAATAACATAGATCTGATGTGAATGCAGACGCTAAAAAACATCTTGTTAAAGCAAAGCAATCCATGACTGAGAGGGGAGGTGGTTGACAGGATGTTACATTCACAGTCACACAGATGGAAGAGAAAATATCATAGAGGAGATGATGTTACACTGTTGGGTGTAACAAAACAATCTTCCTCTGGGCAGCAACTTGTAAGCTGGGTTAGTAGGTAGCAGGGTTGGGCGGTATGTATTTTTCATAACCTTCCTGGCATTTTACCAGGGTTCATGGCGGTATTTGTGTAAAATGGTTCAACTCAAGTGTACTCCATTGTACTACACACACACACACACACACACAAACACACACACCACAGGAGCTTTTCTTTGGTCTAAGAAGCTGCAGCTTTCATTCACTGACAAACTCAGACCTCAACTCTATATTCACAGCGTCATCGCTGAACATAAACTACAAGACTGACAACTTCATTGCTCAGTTTTTCCTCCTCCCTTCCTCCACCTCGAAACAGCATCTCCGGATCAGTTAAACAGAAAGAGGAGCGTCTGTATTTATCACAACATGGACGATCATACTGTCAGAATTTCTTCATACCCTGGTATACTGTAACACCTTTATACCTCTCAAGCCTAGTAGGTAGGAGTGGGAATCTCTTGGTGCCGATTCCGATTCAGGGGGCTTTGATTCAATGATAAGGTGATTCTCAATGCATCATAATTTTAAGCTTTTAAGCCATGAGGTGCCAGCTGGGTTGTATCCACCTGCAGCTGCTCATGTTAAGTCATCTTCACTAAAACTCAAGACGTAGCCTTGTTTAGAACCAAGGGACATGTTACATTCAAGGATGGGAATCTTTTTGTCTGATTTAATTAAAAATACACACACAATGCACAATTTTCAGTCTGTTACTCAAACTTCCCTTGAATACAATATAAAACCTAACTGGCAATTAAATGGTCCGCAGCCTTTTTATTTTAAAAAGCAAACTCCTCTAATTAATGAACTAATCAATTTAAAAGCATCATACAGTCTTCTGCCTGTATGAGAATAACAAGTGAGGGGGAAGCAGAGTGCACCGCTGTATGTGGTGTTACTAATGTAATGTCTCCAGCAGCGGAGAGTAGCCTCTCTGCTGCTCCAGGGAAACACATCGCTGTCCAACATGCAGAGCAGTTAAAAAGTTTTAGATGTGAACAGACCGAGCAGAGAGTTATTTTCTCCACCACAGAGTTGAAGTTGAAGTTGTTTAATGCCGCTCAGCTGCTGCCGTTCGTTACAGCCGATCGCTGCTCCGCTCTGTTAAAGTTTTAACATCTCTGGGCGATGGTAAAAAGTATTTACAATACAATAAATCATTTAGACGCCAAATTAAAACGTGCTCGCAACTGCAGCGTTTTGATAAGATGAAGTACATCTCTCCCTGTCAGCTGCTGATAACTCCGGCCTGTGTGCGCCGTAGACTGTTTCGCTTTTTTCACACTGTCAACATTACGTTAATGGACATTTAGAGAATTGATTTTTGACATTTATGAACTGATACAGAATCATCTGTGTCCGCATCGACATTCATCTAATATTTGAGAATTTCACCCAACCCTGCTGGTAGGTAGTGGTAATTTTTTCACCCTGTGGACAAAGACAAACCACTGCTGCAAGCCTGTGGTGCTTCTGAATTTTATCTGCACCTTAGAGAAAATCCTACGTACAAGAAAATTCAACAATGTAACAAGACTTTTCTGTGCCACTTAATAATGAATCTTTTGGCACAAGTGGTTGTTGCTTGAGGTCCGTTGTTGCTTCTTGTCTGACTTTTACTCCCCGAGTTACTACCTTTATCAGCAGGAAGACAAATCACGTTCATCTTCAAGCAGTAATTAAAGGAAGGCAGAAGACATTTGCACTATGAGGTCCTAAAGTGTGCAGAGTGTTATCACAGCAGTTGATTAAAATGCTATTTCAGGAAGCAGGGAAGTTTGCATTTGCCAGCTCAGTCATTTCCTGTTACACTTGCTTGGATATAAGCATTCTGTTATTTACATAGTTTGGACACTTTCTAAACACTGGCTTTGGCGAGAGGTTAACGCTTTTACCCAGAAAATTGGTCCACTTAATATTCTGCAGAATACTTAAAAGGAGAAGCCAAGTAGAAAACTTGATGACTCGCATGCACATGTGCAAATCCAGTTGTTAAAAAAAAAAAAGTACTAATGCTCAAATGTAATTATGAATTTCAAACAAAAGGGTTCAAATGCGGAATTGGTCCCCTAAACTCTCATCTGTTCCTTATTTATCAGAAAAGTCAATTTCATGGCTAATAGGTTCATTACTGTGGTCATGCTTGAAGGGCCTTCTCTGATAAAACTCACTGAGGAGTTGAGAGCTAAGCCGCTGGAGCACAGGTCTTAATAAGGTCCTCTCTCTGTCTCTATGCTTCTCTTTCTCACGGCAATATTACAGTGAAGTTAAACTCTGACCCTTTTATTCACACAAATCCTGTATTTTAGACTGTTGTGACTGCTGTGTGTGGAGCAAATCCAGCGACACAAGAGAAATCTTCTTGTGTAGGAAAGGGCACAGATTTGCCTCAGCTGCTCTATTCACTACAGACAATTTATCTGCTGTTCTGGGGGAGAGACTTTCTGCAAAGGTCCAGCTAGACAAGACAGCTCTGTGCTGCATACTAATGACAGCCGACTGTTTCTACCACACACCCTTGTCATCCTGCATTCCAGCCATGTTCTCATGCTGTCACGCTGCAGTGGAGATGGATTGCTTTATAAGGCAATGCTTTAATACAGCACGTGCGAAGCTCCGACTTGTGTTTGAAATTGAATTCTTTATTGTCATGCGGATAGGCTAAGACCTAACCCACATCATGCCGTCTTTTTCTATTCAGTAAGTTCAATACACCACACCCCGATATCCTGATTCAGCAGAAACAGTGACCTGACGGAGGCTGATGATTGTAAAAGCCTGGCGGCTCTGCCAGCACTTCCTCCAGCTTAATCCCACATGCATGTGCAAGGTGAATTAACAGCAGGTGCTTTCTAAAAAAAAAAAAAAAAATCTGATTTCACCTTCTGCTCTCTTCTCAGCTGCATATTCAAATATTAAGGGAGAGTTTGGTTATCTAATGTGGGGCTGTACGGGGTACTTCGATAGTCAGTGTCTTACTAACAGAAGATAGCAGTCGGCACGCCCCCAGTTTGGGGAAAGAGCGTCGGGGAGGAGGACAGAAACTAAGCCATGTACTGCTGTAGTCAGCATCAGCAACAAAAGGTATTTTAATCACTTACTTCTTATGAGTCTTCAGTTGCTGGTCTACCGCCATCTTAGTTTGTCCTTTAAAAACAGAGCAAATTGACAGTTAAAGGCAAATTGTAGACAACCACTCCTGTGTTCTGCAAGGTAAAATCACTGATTTCAGCAATGGAGTCTGGCTGGTTTGGGCAGAGCAAAATTTGGCTCATATAACAGCAGTTTTCCATCTGAAAAGGCTGCTCGAGAGCACAGTAAAGCAGGGAAAATATTCAAAATATAGCACACATTTAAACTGACTTCTTTAAGTGGCTAAAATACCAACATGTTTTGCATTAATGATTCGCAGCAGCGTTTCTCGTCTTTCCTATAAAACCCAAACTTATTCTATATACTTGTGCAGTATGAAAGTTTGGTGGTGCAGTGTGATGTGACATCAGCTCTTTCCTAATCTGTTTTGAGGAAATGAAGAGGGGAGAGGGGAGAGGTGAGAGGGGGTGCACTTGTTTTGTGTGAGCGAGGCAGCAGGCGTCCAGTGAGAGCGGTGCAGGCAGAGGCAGGGGGAGAGAGAAAACGGAGGAAAGTTACAGCGGCAGTTCCTTGATGAGATGTACGGATATGCTAGTGCTGCATCGATTTTTTCCAATTCACATTCAGCTTTTTACCGATACAGGCCGCCAGAATCGATGCACCCACATCTTACAGATTAAAGCCAGACGCATCGGATTGATGAGTGAATCGACACACGCCTAGTAAATGGGTTAATTGATAACGAGTGACAGTATCATGTTTGGGTATGGAAATGGAATCCATGAAAGGCTCAGTCTTTCACAAGCATGGATGGAGTGAGGTTTGCCATATTGTGAAAAAGTGGGCAAAAAAATCGCAACACAAAACTGCAAAAAAATCACTAGACAGATTCAGAGAACCCAGGGGAATCTCTGTATGTGAGGGGCAAGGCCATAAACCACCACAGAATGCCCATAATCCTTGACCATTCAGATGACACTGTATTAAAAACTGACATGATTATTTGAATGATACTACATGGGCTCAGGAACACTTTAGAAAATTGTTGTCAGTAAACAGTTTGTCACTGCATCAACAAAAGCAGGTTAAGACTCTACTCTCATGTAGCGATAAAGCCATACATCAACAACATCCAGAAACGCTGCCGACTTCTGTGGGGCCAAACTCATCTGAGATGGACTGATACAAGGTGGAAAAGTGTGCTGTGGCCTGGTGAGTCCACATCTCTGATTGTTTTTGGAAATGATGGACGTTGTGCCCTCCAGGCTAAAGAGCAAAAGGACTATCCAGCTTGTTACCAGCACAAAGTAAAGTCTGGGTACTAGACCGGCCTGCCTGCAGTCCAGACCTGCCTGCTGTCCTCCACCGAAAATGTGTGGTGCATTATGAAGCCCAACGTACGACAACAGAGACCCCGGACTGTTGAGCACCTGAAGTTGTACATCAAACAACTTCAAAAATTTGTGTCCTCAGTTCCCAAATGCTCACTGAGTGGTTAACAAGCTCCTGGCCAAACTTTTTTTGGGACATGTTTCAGGCATCAAATTCAGAAAGACTGTATATTTACAAAAAGCAATGAAGTTAATCAGTCTGAAAATTAAATATCTTGCTTTGTACCGTAATTAAAATGATTTTTCGCAAACCATTGAATCATTTTTCTTTATATTTTACACGACGTCCCTTTTTTGAAATTGAGGTTTGTAGTAAACTGACTATTGATAAGTATTTCCAACTACAAACTATCCTTTTAAACTGTGCCTCTCAAACAAAATGCAATTAAATCAACAGTATGTTTTTACACAACTTGGCTGGGCTAGTGTTCTCCCTTTCATCTGTTCTAATCTAACACTCTCATGTAATATTCACCAGAAGGCTCCGGGCTTATCCTGATGAACCATGGGGGCTAAATAATCCACTCTTTGTTCCCAATCTGATTATTTCCTCTCTTTTTTTTCACCCTCTCCGCTCAGATTTCCTGTTCTCTGTTTTTGTCATTCACGCTTTCACCCTTCAAGGGCAGCGTTCAAGATTTAACAGTGCATGCAAAACACTACAGGCACCTTCGGACGCACGCACGCATTCACGCCGTTACTAATGGAGCTTGAAAACGCTGCGGCCAGGATGAACAAATGAACAGTGGTCCATGTGTTTGCAAGCTATTTGTCTGAGCAGGATCAGTGCTCCTGTCTAATCCAGTAAAACTGACCCGCCTCACCGGTCCATATTGATTTTCAACTTAAGTGGAAGATAGATCCTCAGAAGAGAGATGGAGTTAATATCTCTGGCTGCCAGTGAAAGAGAATTAGATATATTTAAACACTGGCTCTGAACTGTTGGAGAGACTTCAGCTGAGGTGGCACAGTTTGAATCAATACCTTACACATCTATTTCTATTTACCACGCAAGCAAACTGTAGCATCTGACCAGTGTCTGGGGGCAAACAAAAACCAGAGGTCAAGTGTTTTATGGGAAGCTTCGTGAAAACTAAACCTCAGGGTTTCAGTTGGATAAACACAAAAGAGGAAAGAAATAAAGCTTTGTGTTCCTTTGCAAAACAGCAATCAGCTCTATAAATAGCTCCCACAGACGGTCCTGGCCAATTATTTATGAATAATAATGGAATGACTTGCATGGAGACATGTCACAGTTCAAAACAACATCATCCATCTCTCCTTCCATCTCAGCTCTCATTGCCCAAGGGGAGGTGGTGGGAGTGGGGTGAAAAGAAAGGGGGAGGGGGTGTTAGAGGTAAAAAAAAAAAAAAAAAGAAAAGAAAAAAAGAAATGCAAAACAGAAAAATCTGTCATTTTGAGCAATGTGTGAGGTGAATGCCTGCCTGCATGGGTAAACCACGCTGACACTTAACACGTCAACATCAACAGGAAGGAGAGGCTCCAGGAATAGCAAGAAACCAAGTGTCTTCATCAAACGGTGTTTCAGGGTCAAATGAAATCTGAGGTGAAATTATTTCTGGATCACAGATGTTACGGTCGCTTCCTGCTTCACACTGTAAAACACGGAGAATATCACCATCCAACTGCTCCTTTCTTCATTCCCTGAAACAACTATCAGGGTGCGACACTGAGAGCCAAATGCATATGTGTTTTAATCATATCTGTGACAGCACGAGCAATATGCCCTGAGCTTGAATTAACAAAGCCATACAGCGGTGACACTATCAGCTAAATAATATTTTCAGTAAGAAAACAACAACTCCACGTGACCGTAATGCAACGTCTAGCTGTAGCGGTTTATTACAGAACTCCTATCATTAAAAGTGCTTTCTAAAGCATGCTGGCTCTGAGTATAATGACCTGAGCCACTGGAGCGTATCACATTTTGGGAATTGGACAAGCTTGGCCCATCATCAAACATTACTCAGCATCAGTGTTCAGTTTAGTGTAAATATCAACCGCGGGGGCACACAGACAAGCCTGTGCCATCCTTCTAATGCTGCTTCATTTGCATTTATACAATGTAACACTGCAATATTATTGTGACAGTTAGTAATTAGGGTTGCAAATTTTGTACATTTTCCTTAACCAGTGGTTGAAAATGTTAGCAATAATCAATTAATCATTAAAAGCATAATATGCAAATTTACTCCTTATATTATTATAATCATAATCTTTTTCAATAGTCACTTATGTTCCAATAGAAGTGTCTGTTGGTGTCTGCATCTGCAGAGACTTTGCCAGTGTTTCCTTATTTTCTCAAATATTTTGCTGTGCTGAGGACACTTTACCAACTCAAAATGTCAGTATTTGATGTCCAGGTAAGGGGATTCAACAATCAGTTATCTTTGTGGTGCGTTTAGAAACAGTTTGGAAAAATCCTACCAATTCTACCTTTAATAAGATACAGAAGTTATTTCGGCTGCCCCCTAATCTAGTCCATTTAGTTTACCAAACTGGTAGTGTCTTAAGTTGACGATGGTTTTAGTTATTTGTTAGTTACAGAAAAAGAAACCCCTCAAACTCCATCCAGGAGTTGCACCTCGCTGTTAAGCCCAGGGGAATGTTACAACACGGACCTTTCCTCATGCAGCACTGAAGTCACCGGCACACTGCTGCTGTGAACTGTGCTGTAGCTGCCATTAGCACGTTAGCTCAGTTAGCGGTCCTATTAGGCTGGGACACAGCCTCTGAGACCAGGGGGGGGGGGGGGGGGCAGTTTGACAACCAGGAATATAGCACCTGAGGTGATTTAATGTTACAGCGGCTCTAACTGGGCTCCGACTCTGGGGACGACAGGTCAGGCAAAACAGGAGGTATGAAGTGATTGAGGACCAAGTTTGTAACTTAGTGAATGAAATTTTATATATACATCATCCATCGTGTTGATAAGAGACACGAGTATTTGTTTTTGTGAAGTTGGAGGTTATTTATCGCTGTGCTCTGAACAACAACTCTGTTGAAATAAATTAACAACATGTTCAGTCCCGTTGCTGGTTGTTCCCACATAGTCGAAGTCATTAACCTCTTTACAATTAGAACTGAACAGGTGCCCAGAAAATACACATTTAAATTCAATTAATGTCATAAACATGCAAAGACTACTGATCTAAATCACTTCATCGATTCAACAGTAACAAAACAATCTAATAGTGAAAACACTGATCGACATAATTATCTTTAAAGGGACAGTTCAGTCCAAAATCAAAACTACATATTTTTCCCTCGGCCTGTAGTGTTGTCTATCTTAGTCAGACTGTATATGTGTCGCCTTTAACTGACTACTACCAGTCAGTTAGGAAAATCTTTAGCCACATCAGTTATGTGAAACATTAATGCTTAAAGCACAAACTATTTAAACGAACAGGATAATATAACGACATTTATCTTATCTTAAATTTCTGGGCAAGAATACAACCTAACCCTACATTAAAAAAGACAATTGATTATTAAATCAAATTCTAAGCTGCAGCTGAATCGCTAACTGTGCAGTCGTCACTTGAACACGTTGTTCTCTTCAGTTGGTACAGCTTTTGTATTCAGTATTCAGAAAGCATGCAGCTCATATGATGGAGCATACTGCAAACCTCTGGCAGATTAGGAGTATTCTAGTATTTGAGTCGCACACAGGGTAAGAAGACTTACAACTGGCACCTATAGGCATAATCCCATGCGACACAGACCCCATGTCTACTTTGCATTGCGAGGCTAGATGGGGTTCTTCATATACAGCATGGCTCAGAGCATTGATAATACCACTGCATAATGTTAAACAGTCAAAATCAACCAAGGTTTTAACTTTGTCAACTGTTCAGCGAATCAGGAACCCGTGAGCGCAGAGCTCAGAGACTATGAATCCCTAGAAGTCCCACCTTAATCCTAATTGCAGAAACCGATGGTTGGTTGAATAATCTCCATAATTTGCATAATATCTCAAATTCTGCAGCCGCTGGATGAATGCAGGGATCATCTCCATGCATTTTTTCTTCCTTCCTCATTTTTACTCGCCCCTTCCTCCTTCCACCGGTCCTGCATGTGGAATACGTCTAAATCAGGGCATTGGCCCCCTGAGTTCTCCTTGACTTTTCTGGGTCATGATGATAAGAGCCAACGCTGAGCCTATGTTTCTTATCTAGTCTGGAAAACATCTTGCATGACATTTTGGCTTCCATTGACTGTCACTTGTAAAAAAAAAAAAAAAAAAAAAAAAAGGTGCACACGTACACGTATTAAAGGTCTCATTCTGTTCGCCATCAAAAGACATTCTAAACTAAAAAGAACGTCATTTTATATTCACATATAACAATGATTCACATGGCTCTATGTGGAATACAGTTCTAACTGCCAATGATTCCAAAGAATGAGTCTCTTTGCTCCTCATCCAAGTTTATTATAACACAACTAACGCAAAAGGTAACATTTACTTCATGCAAGTGACAATTCTGGAGGAAAATTTAATGCAAGACTGATGCATATTCTTTGTTTCGGGCTGTGAATCTCATGTTTCGATTGGTGCCACAATTTAATTCAGAATCAATTCCTGATTTTTTTACTGCATAAACAGATAAAGGGACACTATTTTCAGACTCTTACTTCAGTGCACTGAATGCCAAACCGTTCACTTTGGCAGTGCTCCGCTGTGTTGTCACCAGCGTTACGTCTCCAGCAGTGAAGAACAAACTGAAACAGGTTATACACTGAATTTTTCCTTCGCCTGATCAAACTTGCCTAAAGTTGTATAGTGTTGCACTTTATGTTGTTAGTGGAAGAGTTCAGTGCTCCACCTTGCTAATCTGCTACTCTGTGGGTAATGGTGTACTTCGTATTCACTATATATAATACTTTATGTCCATCATGAAAAGCTAAATTATTAGCTTATTAAATCCAAACACTTGACTTTTTTTTAAAGATAAACTACTACTGTGAAAAAAGATGAATGCAAACTTTTGCCCTGAGGGATTATGTTTTGTTTGAATAAAAGGCATTCAATTTAGAAATTCTGACAAAAAATAGTTTAACCCTGAGGAATGATTTACAATAAAAGCTATTAAAAACAAAAGGAAGGCTACTTACACTCTTGACGCTGTAACTCCCAAAACAACAGCATAAAAAAGAAAAAAGTTAAAACTGAGTCAGCATTTTAGTCCGCTATCACTGACTGTCTGGCCTTTTTATTCCACCGTCACTGAAAGGACACACCTACAGGTTATTTGCCAAAAAAACAAGATAGTCCACACGTGTAGGGGTCATTGCCAACGCGCCAGCGGAGGAAAGAACACATTCAGCGCACACTGAGAATCTAGGGATGGAAACATACTTCTTTTCCACAACAAGGGGATTTTGTTGAGCAGGTTTTGGAGACTCTTGTTCAAACATCAACATCTCTATTTGAAGCAGCAGTGTTCTCCTGGTCTGGCCGCGCAATACACGTCTAGCTTACACGCAACTTTGTCATTATGAGGCTCAACAATTTGGCCATCTACTGATCACAATCCAAAGCAGTCCCAAAGGGGAGTTTGTTCATCTATGTTTCAGTGCGACTCCCATGCATCATGCAGGTGTGTCATGAAGGTGCACTCAGTGCAGCAGTGCAGGCCTACGCAAGAACTCATGAGGCAGCCTGTGCATGAACATTAATTTTTGCAGTTTCTTTTTTTTTTTTTTTTTTGCAATTCAAATTTAGAATATTCATTGACAGCCCTATTCAGTACAGCTCTTGTGCTCTCATGGTTGAGTTTTGTTCACTCAACGTAGAAACTTTATTTTTTCCATTTGTGAATCAATTCAGAATCTCACAAGATATTAATCATGATTCTTACGTGAATCAAACTGTTTTCCCACCATTACTTCATACTGTGTAATTTTGGAAATATCACAGAGTCCAAATATTGTGCCAGAATAAGCTTGATCCATACAACGTGATCTTCCACGCTGCCACAACATGGTTCAGATCGGCTGTGTTCGATGCAGGAATAGATGACAGCACCTCCTCTTTGCTGCCTACACTTAGTGTTTTCTTGTAAATGGAAAATGTGCACCACCTGCTACAGTAGAGCAAGCCAGCAGCCTCTAAGCCAGGCCCAGACACATATCTCCTGGTCTTCTCAGTGTGTAGGCGGACAAACTCCTTTCCACTTGCTAACAGCCAGAACGTCTCCCTACATGTGTGTGAACTTCTCCAGGCAGCCTCCTTCTTATGCACGTCTCAAATCGTCTTTTGACTGAGAGGGGAGTTTATCAGCATTGCTTCTGGCCACCCCCTTGATGAGCCACAATGCAGTCTGAAGCACTGCGAGATCTCAGGTGGGGACGGAGGCAGACAAAGACGAACAGAGATCCAAACGAAGGGCAGAGTGAAGGTGCAATGAACAGAGCATCAGTGCCACTGTGAAGTATCCTCAAACAAAGTGATAAATGTTAAAACAAACATTATGCAACTGCCACTGTGGGACTTGGCCGCACAAAATGTCAAAGACAGAGAAGGCAAAAGCACAGTTGTTATGTGCTAGCTGCTGTAAAGACCAGATCTGAAGAAATAGGGACAGTGAGTTTTCCACCCTCTAAAAAATGACACCTTGTTGTAAAGCAGACAGATGGCCTGATATCATCCATCCTGATAATTTTTTTTTTCCCTGTATTTTCTTCCAAACGCACAAACCAACACTGGACTGACAGGGCCCTGGTGCTTGCCATCTGCTAGCCATGTTTGGCACCAGAGCATGTATATCCTGTTTCTCCTGTTGGGGACACCATTGATTACTCACTCTGACACTCTTAAAGACAGCTTATCACTCCATCGTGCTAATCAGTTCGGCAGCTTATTCACATCTCTTCCAGTTATACATTCTTACCTCTGGAGTATATCAGTCTTGACATTTTCAAATTGCAAAGAAAAACAACTTTGTTGCTCGATCGTTTCATCTGGGAGTTCCCCCGAAATTGTTTTATTTCATGCAGAAGTGATTCTAAGTCTCTGGGTAATGCGGAAAGAGCGTCTGAATCAAGACTGAACAGTTGTTAGATGTTTGTTTTGCTAATGCCGCCCTGTGAATTTCTTACAGAGCCCAGCAGAAATCCAATCTCTACCGATCATCCAGCCAGCAAAAGAAATTACAGTCAATTTGTCATGTGGAACCAAAATCTAATCTGTTTGTTTAATGATACGAGGCTCCTTTCTACAGGGCCCACTAAACAGCCTGTTTATAAGTCCCTGTGCCTTCACGGCTTATCACAACCAACATTTAAATACCCTCAAGAACTTATCTGTCACTTTCAGAGCTGTCATTAAAATGACTTTAGTATATCATAGTTACAGCTTCAGTGCATGTTATTCATATATTACAGACAGAAAAAATGCAGTTAAATTATTCTCACATGATTTCACATTAGGAGAGGATGATATGATGATACACACCGTGAGAAGACAAAAATTTGTCAACCATCATAGATTTCTCTATTTATGTACTGTGCTAACTATCCCTTTAATACTTTTGGTTGTATTTCTCCATTCTGGGCAATGTTGCAAATCAATAAACAGTACTGCTTTGTGTAATATTGGATTTGCAAGACTTTTGCTTCACTGTGATGAAGCATCAGATCTGATTTACTTTTGGATTAGCCACAGAAATACATTACCATCTGGCTATTTTATCTCAGCAAGCAGTTTTGCAACTAGTAAAATTTGTTTTATCATGATATACGTCAGGCGGCTGCCGCTCAGGTAGCACAGCGGGTCGCCAGTGACTGCAGGTTCGGTGGTTCGCCACTCCACCTGGTCACATGTCGAAGTGTCCTTGGGAAAGTTAGATTAGTTTGTATAATAAAGCTACAAAAAGTAAACCAACACAGGCTTACCAAGAACCGCAGTTCCTGAAATAGCGACTTGAGGCTGGCTTCAAAAGCGAGTCAATCCCAACAGATTCCTATGTGAAAAACTTATGTTAGAAATAAATATGTTTACAGCTGGGTACAAAAAGTTTTGGCTAATGGCTAATTTCCCCATTAATCCTCCATTATAAGGAGGTAGATTTTTATATAACTCACCTGTTTAAATCATATTTAGGCTTAAAGTTATGATTAAGGGCCTGCCCTCTTTGAGTGACAGGTGGGTACTGTCCAGGTGGCTAACTGCTAGATAGCCACTTCATTCGGCCCACCTCAGCTCCACCCACACTCCCACTTTTTGCCAATTTTTTCCGGTACTGTCAAGATGGCTACCACAACGTGAGCTTCAAAATGGCTCTTCAGAATTCTGTGGGTGACTTCAGAGATTAAATCTACATAGTCTACATGTATTATAATCTGTGAGTATTAAGGATGGGCAATTGACCCTTTGCTAAGCCCCACCTCTAAACAGCATCTGCCCAGTCATAGTTAAGCAACCGTAACTAGAGCTGTCAATGGAATGGATTAAACTTGTCTTCATCTGCTCTAACATAAGCTGCAAACATTAGCATTTCCAGCTAACTAACACAAGCTTACAGTAACTTTACCTCCAGCCAAACTTGTTAGATACCACTGCATCTGCTTTTGTTCTGCGAGGGTTTGAGGAGGAGGATGTGGGCTGATGCAGAGTCAAAGTGAGCCGACGATGATGCATCTCACTCTCGCTCACCATCTCCGGTCTAAGCCGGGTTTACTTAGCCCTCATTGTGCCTGTCTTCTGCGATCGTGGTCCAGATCATCTGGCTAGTTGACCCGTCCACAGCACTAACTGAGCCCCTGTGGTTCCTTCTCTCATGTTAATGGTTGCATTTCTGTCATCTATCATGTAGACCAATGTTTGCCGAGATGTAAGCTAGCTATAGCCTCATTCTTTTAGCATTAACGTTATATCACGTATGCAGCTGTTAGCTAACTTTACATAAACACCCCCACAGGGGTTCTTGTTTTAAAACGTGCCAGATGGAAATATTAAAACATCAGCTGGAGACTTCTCAGCTGAGTCAAGCTGAGTTAACAGTAGCTTACACACTACAGCTACACTTATGAAATGTGCTTGTGAGTCATTATTTTAACCAACAAAATCCACCGTCAGCAAGAAAAGAAGAAGCTGCTTTGGGTGACATCACTGAGGATTCAAAGACCTCATGTTTAAATGATTACTCTCAATTTCGATGTTAAATCTGCCACTGTTATCGCTGTAAAACTGCATGAATGCAGTGCGAGAACGGAAAGTTTTTGAAAGTTCTTCTTCTCTGCTCAGTGATGTGCACTCATTCAGCAGGACAGTACACACTCACTCACTGAGAGGAAAACAACCTGCAGAGCCACTGTAGACTATTTTCACACGTAACATAGTGCATTAAGGATTTATTTCAACCAAAGCAGAGTTTGTGATCGTTGTAACAGTGAAAGGCGAGTTTTAAATTGTTTTTCCTCCGATTTCAAGTTAAGTTTGTTTAACGGGGCAATTTAGCTCATCTTAGATTGGCAAAAGAGATGAACCTGGATTCAGAAAGTGTACAGTTGTAGTTTTCTGTTTGTAAGGACAATGGATGCGAAAATGTTTAAGCTCGTCACACTTTGAGTTTATTGCTTTTTATTGGTGGATGTGAACATACGCAGCGTACGTGACATAGCAAACTCCCCACTTGCGCACATCTCTTAGCTGAAACTCAGGAGGATGGCAGGTGGTCGGGACAATTACATTGACAGTCCCTAGTTGTTGAGCTGATGTTGGACAGTTGGACAGCTATCACCCAGACAATATTGTGTATAATCCACTGGGGGGTTTTCAAAAACATTAAGCTGGATGGAATGAAAATTAACATGTCATCTCTTCAAATGCATCAGAACTAAACCCGTGTAGCCTGGTCTTTAACTTTGATGGTGGTACTTTGCTGCTTCATTTGAGTGAGTGATAACATTACTCTAAGGCCACCGCATTTTCCAGTGGAAGCCACATCTTTATCTACCATTTTCCCATCTATCAGCGTCGAATTTAAAACCACTACCATTAGCGTTTACAAAGTGAACAATAATGGCTTAGTTTCCTGATAGGGCTGATAATGCAATAGATAAGAATGGCGATGCATTTAAAGAATAACCAGTCCATTTTGACAGCAGATAGACAGAACATTATTTTTTTCAGTGTTTTAACAGTAGTTTGGATTTTTAATGAAAAGTGACAGCACTTTCACCCATCGCAATTTTACACTGTCCCCCCTCTCAATTCAATTTCCAAGTCACCCTGCCAGGATAAAGTATGATCAATTCACATTCTGCAGAGATGAGTAAGAGCCTGAGAGCATCAGCATCCTCCGTGGTGATAGAGAGACTAATTCACAGTGGAGGCAAACATTTCTTAATGGAAAATGATCACTAAATAACTGAAGACGGCGACACGAGAGATCTGAATAATATTATTGGTTCTTTCTACTTTCGAATGAACTGGTGCTTGATTTCTTATGACACCGCCGGATAGAACTAAGCAGCACCCACCACAGGATGTACATGTTACAGGGCGGCGTATGAGTCAGCCACCATGGCATCAGCAAGGACGCATTGATTATATAGAAATAGTTTGGCAATCTAGTTTAACATGACTCACAGTGACACACAGAAAAAGCACATTAACATTCAAATAGCGTCTTCCGTTTGTACATGCACAAACGCACACTTTCGGTCATGCGGATCCCGGTGGTGTTACAGTACGTGCCTTGATAATGAGAAGTGCTGACGGTAGTGACCGGCTCTGTGCTCCCTTGACCCTGTGCCAGACAATCAAGGGCAACAGCCTGGTACACCCATAGGCAGGGCCAACACCCTACTGCTGCCACCCACGCAGACTGTCACACTCATCCCGCTGACGCATCGGAGACTGGACTCAACTGCACCTGGTGTCTCTCTCTGATGCTCTAAAAGGCGAAATAATCCTCAGTGATTTAAGGACATCAGTCTAATTCTGAAAATGGCAAGATAAATTATCTTTCATTCCACACCTGTCAAAGGTTGAGTTATGTACGCCGAGGTATAATAAAGAGCTCCATTCACTGCTACACATCCTCACCACAGTATACAGAACAAGAATTAGCAGCGTAATGCTCTCAATTACATATAATTTACATCTATTTCCTGCCATTCAAACAGTGGAGAAGTGACTGAAAAAGATAATGTCTTCACATTTTGAGATCCAGACTGCTGACGTCTCGGATTAGAAGTTAGGTCAAGGTTTTTGCTTTTATGTGACTGATGAGAACAATCAGCATGCACACAAAAAAAACATATTATTGAAAATCAGCACAGATTCTGTGATTGAGATATAATTCATGATTAGATCATGAAGATCAATTCTGCTTCACAATTTTCATTTTTCCTAAAAAAAAAAAAAAAAAAGCAATGGCTGCAACTGTCGATTATTTTCTTGATTAATCAATTAACAGTCGTTTGCCTCTTAAAAGTCAGAAAGCGGTGCAAACTGTTGATCAATGTCTCCTAAAGGCCAAGGCCACTTCCTCAATTGCCTTGTTTTGCCCACAACCCAAAAATATTCAGTTTACCGTCACTGAGGAGTAAAGAAACCAGAAAATATTCATAAACAAAAAGCTGGAATCTAAGAATTGGAACTTTTTTCATTTAAAAGTAAAAGAATAGGAGAACAAGATTTGTAAGCCAGAGCATCTCTGCAGCGCCACAGTACTTCATTATAATGCTGCTTTGTCACACATTTTACCTTTGTCAAAAAATTGCACCTCATGTGATTTGGCCATATTTTGCAATTTCAACAACATTTTCATTAATTGTGCAGCCGTTGTTTACACTAAGGGCTTAATTCCACCGGGCACTGTTGTGCCTCGTCTGCTGGAGCTGATCGCTGCCATTATACACAAAGCTTTGATGCCACCAGAAGCGCTGCAGCATGTCCCAGAAGCAGCTCACCGCTCTGCTCCTCTTCAAATACACGCCGAGTCTTTTCTTGATGAATGCCACATCAAGCTGCACAGAGCTGATCAGGCAGGCAGGAAGTCAGACACAGAAAAAAACTATTTAACTATGTAGGCTACTTATCTATGGTAGATACCTTTTCCAATGTCACGTTTAATTCAATATCCATTAATTATAGTACAAAAAGTACCAAAGCTTCAAAAACTCAGATCTAAGGGTTCTCAGTTCAATCCAGTCTTTATTGTCCTGCCCAAAATTTGGCTTGCAGCAAAACCAGACAGTCTTCAATGACTTTTCAGTATCAGTACTATGTGCTAGCTGTTTTTTTAGGGGAAAAAAATCCTATTTCTTGTGCCCAGGACTTTATTCTTTTTGCTCTGGTATCAAAAGAGGTATCAAATATCTTTTTTTTATACTAGCATTGTATCAAAGTCTAAAATCCTACAAGTTCACACGTTGAACAGGAGAGGAGACATGAATCCACGCTCCTGCTATCCTGCCAGGTGCACGAGTGTTGAGATGTTGTGTGGATCTGGACGTGGATATTGACCCGGATGGTGGGAGGAGCTGAGGTGCTGTGAAGATCCCCAGCTGGCGTGACAGACACTGAGACAAAGGTGCTGATCTTTGTGCCACAGTAGCTGCAGGCAGGCCTTAATGAAGAGGTAGCAGCTGAGGAAGAAAGGGTCATCCTGGCTGTCAGAGCCAAGACAGCGGCCCATTAGTGGCGGTGGACCGCCGACAAGAGAGGCCTCGCTGACAAGGTGTGACTGGGGACAGGCACAAGACGACAGCTAGCGCTAGCTAATTATTGTTAGGTGCTAGCAAGGAAAGTGAGAAGGAAGGGAACCAGCCGAAGGCACAAGACAGGGGGCAGAAAAAATTGGCAATTTGAGGGAGGGAACAACAGCAAAAAGGCTTGTGTCATGCCGTCTATGAGTACAAGGTGTAATATTGGAACCTTTCCCTCCAGGCATTACATTTCATTTAAAATAGGACAGTTGTCAAGAGCCAAATAAATCACTGCACAGGGAAGCTGCTCTTGTGTGAAAATAAGATAGCAGGAGTCCCCTAGCTGGCCTTTTTTATTTTTGAGGAACAGAGGAGCTTCCTTAAAAAGTATAGACTACTGTGCATCTTAAAATGTATAATGTATACTAATTTTGTTTGTGTGGGGATGTGTGCGTACGTGTACAAGGAAGAGTAACTCTGCTTATTAGTGGGCCTCCTGTTGGCATTCACAGGCCCATCTATTTGAGGTTAATCCCTCCATCCCCCTAAAGACTACAACTCAAAGGAGATCCAGAGGAGAAAAACAAGCATTGTTTGACGCCAGCAATTACAAGGCCAGAGTGTTCCAACCACAAAGCCTCCTTTACATTAGTGTGAGGCCTGATTGGCACGTGCACCGTACGTAATGTACATGTCCTCAGCATCTTCTACCTCCACTACAAACACAGAGTATGTCACCATTAATGCACCCTCACAGAACCATTTCAAAAACAGATGATACCAGAATAGATTAACTGACTATGCTTAAACATGGTGTTTGGTACAGCCCTCAATAAATATCACACCATCATGATTTTTTTTTTTCAGTGAACATGAAAATTGTAATGCAAAACTGTTAATTTCCTCTAATTGTATCATATATCGCAATTTCAGTCAAAATAATCGCAATATGACCTTTTTACCAATTTGTGCAGCCCTAGTATCCACGCAGGTGGCAATCACTTCTCGCCCTACTGTTGTGATCGAAACCTCTTCCCTCTGCCAGCTTTATCCCTCTGAAATGATTGGAGTCAGCAAGTTACTCCATGGCAGTCTGAAAAGCTTTTAAACTGGTGGTACACTTCAACCATGTGAATATAGCATCCCCATTTCATTTGTTTAACCACCTTCTTGAAAAGGCTGGCGTTGCAATATCTGACCATAGCCAAAAACCTGTTGGTATACAAGTGCAATCCTTGGTAAAGACCCCAGTTGAGACCATATTCTGAATGTGCTACATGTCCTTGGAATTTTCCTAAAACCTGAAAAATATCCTACATGCCTTCACTGGAAAATGCTCCTTTTGGCATAAGGTCTGATTCAGAATATTCATATACAGTGTAATCTGTACCAAATTCAGAATACTGTCATGTTTTGAACAACAGTGGAAAATTAGTGTGCAAGTAAACACAGTACTCTGTTCCCTAACTAGACAGAGCAGAACTAACTTCAAAGTTTCCTCTATTTCCACCTCTCTAATGGTGCAGTAACCCAAGTGGACAAATTACTTGAAGGAAATGCCAAGCACAACTCTATAATGGCAATCTACTGTGTGACAAAAGCAGAAAATGGCAGTAAATGTCATTGTGCTCCATTAGAAGTCCTTTGTCTGTGTTGCTGTGGCCTTGAGAGCCTAATGGTCTTTGTACTCTTAAGCAAGTGACTTCTTTCAAGAGGGGAGTACCCTCTCTGTTGGATCCCCAATGTCCACTGAACACAAGGATAAAGCAGCGTACTAGTACATGTTTAGTCAGGAAAACCAACAGGACAGACAGGATTAGACCACAGACAGCATGGCAGCCTCAGCTCTTCATAACAGAAACACATTAAGTCTCAGGGGTGGAAATGTCCTTTACACGAAGCATACATGGAAAATAATCAATTTCTCTTGATGCAATGAAGACACGCGTAATTCCAAAATTGCTGACCCAGTTATCCTAAAACTGGTCAATGAAAACAAACTGGTTATTGAAGTCCACAAACTATTTGTTGAAGGAGAGCGTCTGTTTTAAGAAAACTCTGTTTTCCAGCAGCATGAACTCCCAGGGGTAGCAGCATGACCAGACGAAATGTGATAACACTGAGCGCTGTGGTGGCTGAGTGCCTGTAGGGAGGGGCCTGAATGTGTGCATCTGTGTGTGGTTGTCCTCTACGTGCTTCCCCCAACATTCAGCCCTCTGCTGCACTCGCACCTCCCCGTGGGTGAGCGTGGGGTCCCCCGTGCAATCCCTTGCGTTCCCACGCCTTGGCCGACGCTCTTTGACATGGCTAACGTAAACAGATGTTGCGACCGTGACAGGAAATGGCCGACTTCTGAGGGGCTGATGGAAAAGAAGCCGTTCGCCTCCGTGACGGAGAACAGTGAGGGAGGTCACAGTACAGCAGGAAACAGCAAAGAATCTGTGTGTGTGTGTGTGTGTGTTAAGGGGATGATGGGGATTGAGGAGGCTGTATGGACAATCTCTAACCCCACTGTCAGGGTTAAACAGCTGATTTCACCCAGTTCGGCTTTATGGCTCTAACCTTACTGACCCACAAAAGCAGCAGGACTGTAAATCAATGGCAGAGGGAAGGATGAGTGATTGAGTACAAGAAAGGGTGAGACGCAGCTGGAGAGAGATTACACAACTTTGGCACCTAATATAAAGAACATATGAGTAATAGTTGCAGAACTGATGACAATAAAGAAACCCTTAAATAACAGCAACAAAGAATATAATTAAAATTATGAGATGCATGTAAAGTAGGCTTGGGCAGTATCCATTTTTTCATACCTTCATACCTCCTGACATTTTACCATGGTATAAGGTATTAGGTGGTAAACTTGTGTAGCACTTGTGTAAAATGGCTAAACTACACTGCACCACTGCAACAACACATCATCAGTGGGGTAAAACTGGCCCGTCTCACGATGGTCAAAGCCTAAGTCCTTGGTGTTTCTGGTTTCCCCTAAAGCAGTGACCCACGATGCCCTTTGTATGGGGATATGCTCAAAAATGAAGAGGCTTGAAAGGAAAATGGGAAACTGTTGGGAGTTACAAGTAAACTGTCCGAGGGTGACTGAAGGAATTACTCTGCTGCTGCGGCATCGCTTGTAGTATATCTGGACAATTTTCTGCACTCTGCACGCAAGTTCGCTCAGTTTCTCCATGTTAAAAAAAGGAGTGTAACACCGGATCAAATAAAAGGATAAAATTAAGCAATTGTCTTGTCCAATACCCACATCTGGCAGATCAGCGTAACTGAATTGGTATTATGTAGGGTTGTTACGATTAATCATTTATTTATCTATTATACAATAAATATTATTATATATAACTAATTAATTTTGTCAATATTTTTTGGTTTATGTACTCCTCTGTGACAATAAATTGAATATTTTTGAGTTGTGAGTAAAACAAGTCATCGTAGGCTTTGGGAAACAATGACTGACATTTCTCACCATCATCTGACATTTTAAAACAACTATAAATCAAGAAATAAATCCAGAAAATAACAGACGGACTAACTGACTATGAAATTAGTGTCAGCCCTTGTATTCCCATCTAATACCTGCATTAGACAGGTTGCAGCTGTATTAGGATTAATATTAAGATGTCAAATGTCAGCTGTGACATTAAGAGAATCAATTATGACTGCTAATAATAGATGATTGCATGTTATCTATTCCTCACGCGCAGACAATTCTGAATCACATTTGGATTTTCAAGATGGTGAAATAATTATTTCATGATCATGAAAAACCAAATAACTGACAAATAACTGTCGTCTGATCAGGAGAAAACTCATTTCTAAAAAGAGTTAGCACATGATCAGAGGAAATCAAAATACAACATATAAGAACAACTACACCCATGGGCTTATGCAATATTTTCTGTTCATAAATCTTTACGTCTTTATTCCTGTGTTGTTCCATTTTTTAAATATACTGTACTGCATAATTATTTTAGAAGTGCACCATAATTAAAAAATAATTACAGAATCATTTGAAGGCTGTAGTCTATTGTGTAACCAAATTAACAGTATTTTACCGATGGTACCAAAAACCCTTAGACAGTATACTGCACTAAATGTCACATACAAATGAAGCCACTTCAGTACTAATGGAGCTGCATGGGGATGGAAGAGGATACATTAACATTTCCTCTAGGACTGAGGTTGCATTTTATCTTCAGCTGCTGCTCATCAATCTCGAGTGTTTAACACAGGAGGAGGTGAGGATGAGCTTCTTTTCATCCCCTCTTCTTCTTGCTTGATCCAGGCACTTTCATCTCGTACCAGCTGAACATGGATCCAAGGGGACCCCGGGACTGAGGCCAAAACAGACGGCCCTGTGGTCAAACCCCAGGCAAAAACCAGAGGACCTTGGAATGCGGTCTTCCCTTTTGTCTCAATCCTCTACTCCATCCCCTTCTTAGCCAACATCCTTCAAAGGAGCAAAATTCACTGTGATGCTCTACTGGTAATTTAGGTAGAACAAGTAGGGGTGTCATTATTTCAACATTAAATCAAAAATCAATTGAGCTTCAATTTCAATAATCAGTCAGCAATTCTCACTATTTTTGCCTCTCTTCTCTACCGCCTACTTCTGTTGCACATCCAAAGAAAAAAAAATACCACAAGACGACACAACATAGGCTACCGACCATTATATCTAACTAAATACCATAAAGACATCATTTTAAAGAACCTGAAAATGTAAAAAAACAAAAACAAATCAAGACTCAGTAATGTCAGACTGGCATACACATCATATCACATCAATAGAATCAAATCATAATCTTAAAATTGGAAGTGAAATTGAGTCGTGGATTTTGAGAAGTGTGAATTCCCCAAATAATAAGTGGATGAAAGTGCTAAATATTGGAGGAAGAAAAATATATTTCCTACAGAAAAAAAAAAAAACATGGAACAAAAACAGAAGCAGCTCAAGAGACATTATTATTTGTCTTTCTCCATTTCTGTATGACCGCTCAAGTCCATGTGGACCAGGAGCTCCTCAGGGTTTGCGAAAAAGGGTCTATTTAAATAGATAAGATGACAGCAGACCGCCACAACATTTGAAACCAGCCACTCCATCAGCGCTAAGCTAACTCTGTTCTCGACAATCTGGAGCAAATCACAGTGGCACCAAATGGAAGTGCAGGACGCCTGCTGCAGGGAGGAGATAAAAGTCTATGTGCCGGGTCCTCTGGGCCTCCCAGCTTCCATCCCACTATTGCACGACTGCCTCCGGATGTTTGGCATGCAAAGCAGGGATCTGAAATGAGATGGCCACTGACAGCACATCTGCATATTCTTTATCTGATGAGCTCAGGTCAGACAGGGTCCTTCCTTACAGACACACCATGTACACTTTACCAATGAGTGTGTGAACACACGGTAAGTGTGGTATAATCAAAGAAATGCACACACTTGCGTATCGACAGGCACATGCGGACAGCATATCCATGGACGTCTACAGGCACTCCGAGTGAAAGAGAGAAAAACTGTAGTGAAAATCAGACAGTCGAGTCTGGGGACAGAGAGAAAAAGCTGGATGAAATATTAATGGGAATGAAATATTAACGTCATTCTTCTATTGAACTCTGAAGTTTTGGGAATGCAGTGTTTTTTGCAGCAGCATGTTTACCCTCCTTTAAACTAGGAAGATTCCACAAGAGCCATGAAAAGCCTGTCAAGTGGTCGGTTCAGCGTTTTCATATACACGTCCACTTTCCACTCACTCCAGGATGCTTCTTATGAGATGTACAGTGCCTTGAGTTGCAGGCAGTGACAGAGAAGCTGTTTTGCACTGATGTGCTGTGTAATTATAGTCTGACAGCTAGGGGCGTACAGATGGATCCCGTGTGGGAAGCAGGTACTTGATGTTGGGTGCATACATCAAGGTACACAAACATGCAATCCGTACGACACACATGCACCCAGACCTGCATACAAAAAAAACAGACCTGTACACACTACCCAACAACTACACACCAACCACCATGGATAAAAGCTCCGTCTTTCCCGCCCCCCATCTGTCAAACTTCACATCTTGTCACACATACGGTTCCTCCCAACACATGTGCCAAGCCACATACCATGCAATGTGAAGATCAAGTGAGAATTAGAGTTGATGACAGGCTTAAAAACGTGCAAGAATGTGCTCAGTTTAATCCTCCAATAAATGGTGGTCTTCTTGTGTCAAGTGGAAGAGGAACACACATCTCTGCATAATCAGGGGTATCCAATGCCCTCAATAATACCAGATTGTAATTGAGGTTTCTCCCCTTGACCTTCAATTTGTTCTATATTAGAGAGTCGTCATTGTTACAGTACTGAGGAAGAGATTCCATCAAGAAACTCAGTTAGTTGTGACTGCAAAGCTCATCATGCGAGGTGTAGGGCTGCAACGATTGATGTCGTTATCAATTAATGTGTTGAACATTTGTTCAATTAATCAGCTGAGTCTTATATAATGTTATATAATAATGAGAAATTATCTCAAAATAATTTAAAAAAATTCATAATAATGACTTACAGGATTTTTTCTCACATCACAAGAAATGGACTTCCATAAGGAGAGACAGCGCATGGACAGTAGCACAAATAAAGACATTTCATAGAGGAGATGACCGTATATTAAGCTATTTGTCACTGTTAACAGAGTATCCTGTCTGCAGTGTAAACCACAGGATTGTAGAGTAACATTACGCTGAGCAATCAAAGAAAGTTTATATCACATCGACACTTCTGTCCTTATTCCATCTCTCTTTTCAACAGTTCAAACCAGGATCAAAATCTAACTCACCACTGGTTATGCCCAGTCAGAACCTCAACAAAAGACACATAGAGACAGGAAAGAAGCACATATGAAGCGGCGAAATCAGCTGGGATTGTGCGGGTGTGGCATCAGGGGAACTACACAGGGCTTATAAGTCCTAACTGAGAGGGCAAGGCAGCCATGGCGGTTGTGGCTGACATTAAATTACTGCCCTGATACCAACACGCCAGAAGTATTCAACAACATAACACTAGGAAAAGCAGCAAATCCAAATGTGGTATTTCATTTTGGAAAAATTACTCTGTTGTGCAGCGAGTCGACATTAAATGCCTTGAAAACTAAGTGAAACATCTGCCGCACCTGCAAAGTGCAATTATTGAACTGCCACTGCGGAATAACACCACCTGAAGTATTTTCTGTGAGCTTTAATCGTTAGTTTATCAGGTGGCAGAGCCATAGCAACAGATGCCCCCTTCTTCTTTACTGGAGGCCGTCAGGCACCAGGATGCCCTCTGGCAATAATTGCACCTGACAAATGAGCCTTGACAAAAGAATGGAGGGTGGTCAACCTCTTACTGATCTGACAGAGCAACTTAATTGAAACTATCAATCAGAGCCACTATCCTCTATCTCTTCTTTTCTGACTTCTTTCCTGCATAATCCATTTCTCCCACTCACAGCTGCAAGAATTTATCTCCTCTGTCAGTCTCGCTGCCTCTCATGCTCACTTGCACACGCATATTAAGACCTATGCATGTGCGCAAAATCAATACGAAAAATATTGCCTCTCTCTGCCGGCTCTCCATCCTCATCATTCCCCCTACGGTGCACAAACACATTACTTGTTCATTACAACGTGACAGAGCTAATTAATACATCATCACAGAATTTTCTGCTGTTTTTCCTTCAACAGCCTGCCTATGAGCTGACTCTGCAGCAGGTTGTGTGTTTAGCGCAGTGGCGTCTAAAGTCCCTCTGCTAAAAGCGTAGTAGAAGCTTTTTTTTTTTTTTTTACAAATCACTACAGCCCCACACGGGATGTCACTGCCACTGTCAGGGAAGAGAGGATGGAGTCAGAACAAAAGGAAATACCTCCGCTTGCCGGTGAGGAAAGGGTTAAGCCTATTACAGAGGACCAATCAGGATTGGGGGAGCACTGCAAACCTCCGCAGTAAGAGAGAGAGAGAGGGAACAAGGGAGAGAGAGGAGAGCAGAGCGGGAGATAGAGAGATACCAGTAGTGTGATGTTTGCACTCCTATCCAGGCAGTTATGGAGGGAGGGAGTGCAACACAGAGTTGGTGAGATGATGATGAGTATTCATAAACCGGTCCACATGGATGGATGAGAGGAAAAAAGGGGGGGGCAAAGGGAGAAAAAAAGAGGAATCCCACCAACAACATCCCTGTCAGGACTAATCTCTGTGGACTTGTTTTCCTCAGTCTGGGACTCAGGAAGGAAAGAACATCTGTCAGTTGTGCGACCCTGGTGTCTTCATCAATATTCAATCCCACTTCTTGGATTACTGCTGAAAGGAGCAGAAGATAAACCAACAGTTTTTATCAGGCGACCCAGATTGTTGCAGAGCTGCGAGGAGAGGGGGACAGCGTGGTGTATGGACCAGCTCCGGAGCATCTGTGTTTACCCTGCATGGTGAGCTTTGCCGTGTTTTGATGGGGCACTCTACTTATTGGTTTGATTTACAGCACTCAGCTGAGAGGAGCGTATGTGACAGCGCATAAAACTCAATGCCAAATATCTCAACAAATGCATGGGATTAGAAACCATCAAGCACATAATTTCTGGGATAACTTCAGTTATGATGAATGGTTGCAAGACTTCCATTGAGAAGCCTAAGGTTATGGCTCAATTCAAAACTATTAGTGAATTATTTTAAATTTGTTCAGTCTTAAAAGCCAAGTAGCAGCTACTGTAAACACCACACACTAAAAGGATTTAGATAATGTGTTTGTGCATTAGGACATCTGAATATTCTTGTATTTACTGCTACACACACACACACACACCATAATCCAAACTGTCAGGCTCTACGATACAAGAAACTTGATATGCAAATGTGCACTTTAAAGCTGTGCATCTTTATGCTTTTGCCTGGTACAGAAGCATGGGACTCATTGCTCATTTCTGCTGACATTGTGGCATAGTAAAGTATGGCAACCCTCGCTGAAACAACCTTGAAGAATGACCGACATACCCCTTTGTAGAGATTGCATGGATCACATATAGTGACGCGCAAGGGGAGCATTTATGTCTACATGACAAGTTCCCCAAGGACTCACACTGCACTGAAGCTCTAAACAAGTCTGCCCATCATAAAAATTATATGACAATACCATCAGCACTGTGGCTGTGCAAGTGACATACAATAATTTACTCTAAGCATTTCTTTCTGTATTAATTTCCATTATAAGCAACATGAAAAGCAAAATATTAGCATAGTTAATCTTCAATCTGACAACAGGAGGCTGGGATGTAATACCAGTCGCTTTTGTGTAAGCCCTTTATTAGTGCTACTGTTATGTTAATGCATTAGCAAAGATGTAAAGTGCATCAGGCGATGCACAGGAACACAATAAGACATCACAGGCTTGTTGCTATGCTAATGAGAGTTTCCTTGTCGCCTCTCTTCTCAGGATATGTTTATTTTCACTAACGCATCCCCCACACTTCCCTCTCCTACTCCTCCTACTCTCTCTCTTTCTATCATCCATTACCCTATCCTTTCTCTCCCTTCAGGTCACTGTGAACGACTGATGCGGGCCTGAAGGACAGACAGACAATGTTGTATGCAGCTCCTGCCTCCTAAAGTCCAATTCTTGTCTGGGATCTCTCTCTCTCTCTGTCGCTCTCTCTCCGTCTGATGAACTCACTTCCACTACCTCGTGAGGATGACCTTCTCCTGAATCACTGAATCACCCCCCCCCCCCCCCTCCCGTGCACATATAAATACTGGTGATCACAAATGTCACAGTGGTCACACATGTCATGGTGATTGGGCACACATGCACTCTAATAATCCGCTCTGCTCACGCCATCACCAGTGATTGAGGGTTCAGCATGTGGAGGGGCAAACTGGAGACCTCTGCTCGATTTACAAGTCAATGGCGGCTGGAGCCAGGCGTACAGAGACTGATGAGAAAGGTGGAGAGTGAAGGCCTGTTCCATTAGTGCTCCCAGGGGAGACATGGGCCTAGACACTGCCCGGACGCACTGACCTCTCCTGGACAGATTCTGGACATTACTATGGTGTAAACTGGGGAATCTACAGCACACGACTGGCTGACAAACTGTGCCTCTGGAGTACAAGCTAATGGATGTAATTATTTTTTGTATTTGCAGATCTAACTTCTCACTGTGCGCAAAAAAAGCAAAAAGCGAGGATTTGGATCGTTCTGCGAGCGGTACATTCCAGCCCTGCTCAGGGGAAAGAGTCTGTGTTTCTTTGTTTTCTTGGTTGGCTGTGTCTCTCCTGCCTGGGAATATCATGAGATTATAAACAGGAGGTGGCTCCGACATCTTATCCCTGTTCCACTCATCCATCAGTGCTCCACCATCACCACAGCAAACGGACCAGAGATCTGAGAAAAAGTCTGTAGAGGACATTAGCCTATATTCTTAAACATCCACTGGGCGCAGGTGGCCGATTCCGTAGCTTCCTTGCCATTGAGGTCAGGGGAAAAAAGAAGTTGGCAGCCCGTTGACAGTCTTTGGCGCGACGGACAGGTGCTTTTCTGGCTGTCAGCCTCTCTGGGAGAGACTAGCAGCAAAAGGAAAAGCCTCGCTGGGGGGCTCTGCTGGAGCGGAAACACTTTTCCACCGGCTATGTTTGGATGTGATGCTCGTCTCTGTGGATGTAACATGGACTCTATGGCCTGATTACACAGCCCTGGTATTCAGATAGTGCTGGAGGGAAGGGTAAATATTACAAAATACCGTTTGTTGTTCTCCATGTCATCTAGAACCCTGTTCACGTTGGATTTATTTCTCTAGGAGGTTTCAATATTATTAATCAGTTAGTTTCATTTATTCTTGAGTGCTGGTGCATTAGATTTTCTCCCTCTAACCCAATATTAATTACAGTCCCAAATACCAACTGCTTTTGCACTTGTTAGTCCTTAACATATTTAAGTCCGGAGCAAACATCTTGTATTTTAAAGTGCATCATTGAGAACTGAAAGGCTGCTAGTGACAACGTTTGGCAAAATATTCTGACTTTTATGAACCACCTCTGGTAATTTGGCAACGACTAAAATGCTGAAACAAATAGGGTTTGGCAATGTCTGCCAGATTGTTATATGATGATGTCAACAGTGAAACACTGCCTCTGAACCCTGATACACCGCTAGCTAGCTAGGCTGAGGAGGCTATGCTAAGAAAACAATAGCGCCAATAACAACGGCAATTAAAAGAAACACACAAACAGCTGTCCACATCGTCTACATAATAAAAAATAACGGAACAGTGAGACGCAACACTGCAATGACCAGCAGTTTGTTTATTTTCTCCTGAGGGGACACACTACCTCAAGTAAAGGGTAGAGGGTTAAGGCATCGCTGACCATCATCATCATCCATTGGTGATGGAAAATGCCATCGTCCACTGGGCCAACCCTCACCAGAAATGTTGGGTTTAGTTACAAGGGACCATAGCAACTATTTAATCACCTGCCTCCGCCCTGTAGTTCTACTACTGTCCACTTAAATGTTCTATTCAAGAGAACTAAGCTGCTACAGAGCCAAAACATACAAAGCCATTACAGCTATGATGTTTTTAAAATTCAATTTTCTCCAAAGTGTTTCTGCTATGTGCCTCCGCTGTGGACGCAGCTGTCTGATAAAGGATGGCGATAACAAAAGTAGAAGCTGATTGAAGCAAGATAGTTGGTAGTTAGTCATGCCATTCGAATAGCGAGACAATCAAATCAGCGTGGCATGGTAGGAAAAAAGTTCCTGTATCCGCTGTCTGAATTTCTCCTTTAAACTCAAAAGGCTTTCTCATCATTTGATAACTGGCAGCATTAATGTCTGACAAGATTTCTCAGATTTGGGTTAATCACAACTTTCTAGAAATGCACAAACACAGGCTTCTTCTTTTCCTCTTCATAGACCCTCTTCTTCTCTTCTCCCCGCATGCAGGATAATGCATATCCTTCCCTGGCCGGAACAAGAAGCCACCATGAGCAACGTCACGGTCACTGACAACACTGAGCCCATCAGCCGCACCATGAGTCCGGCAACCCCCAGCCCTTATCCCTATCCTGTTAGTTTCCAGGTCTCACTAACTGGCTTCCTCATGCTGGAAATCCTCCTGGGCCTGAGCTCTAACCTCACTGTTCTCGCCCTCTACTGTATGAAGTCGAACCTCATTAGTTCTGTCAGTAACATCGTCACAATGAACCTCCACGTGCTGGATGTGCTGGTTTGTGTGTGCTGCATCCCCCTCACCATTGTGGTGGTGCTGCTGTCCCTGGAGGGAGACACTGCTCTGGTCTGCTGCTTCCATGAAGCCTGCGTCTCTTTCGCCAGTGTCGCCACTGCTGCTAATGTGCTCGCCATCACCCTCGATCGCTACGACATCTCAGTCAAACCGGCCAACCGGGTGCTGACCATGGGCCGTGCCCTAGCCCTGCTGGCTGCCATCTGGGTGCTATCTTTTGTTAGTTTCCTCGTACCCTTTATTGAGGTGGGCTTCTTCGCACAGGGGCACCCTGATCTGAACCAGACGGCGGTGGAAAATGTCGTCCACACTAATCAGTACTACACAGAACTGGGCCTCTATTACCACTTGCTTGCTCAGATTCCTATTTTCTTCTTTACTGCCGTCGTCATGCTCATCACCTACTCAAAGATCCTGCAGGCACTCAATATTCGTATTGGCACCCGTTTCCACGCTTCACAGAAGAAGAAGGCTCGCAGGAAAAAGCGCCCATCCATGACGGCCATGACAACGCAGCAAGAGGCCACAGACGGATCCCAGAGCAGCGGCAGCCGAAACCCAACACTGGGTATGCGTACCTCTGTCTCTGTCATCATCGCCCTGCGCAGGGCTGTTAAGCGCCACAGAGAAAGGCGAGAGCGCCAAAAGAGGGTTTTCAGGATGTCGCTCCTGATCGTGTCCACCTTTCTGCTGTGCTGGACGCCCATCACAGTACTCAACACAGTCATCCTGAGTGTGGGCCCCAGTGACCTGATGGTCAAGTTGAGACTGGGCTTCCTGGTCATGGCTTACGGGACCACTATCTTTCACCCGCTACTCTACGCCTTCACTAGGCAGAAGTTCCAGAAAGTGTTGAAAAGCAAGATGAAGAAGCGGGTGGTGTCGATCATTGAGGCAGATCCTACCCCTAATAACGCTATTATCCACAACTCCTGGATCGACCCAAAGAGGAACAAAAAGGTGACATTTGAGGACAAAGACGCCAGACAGAAATGTCTGTCTTCTGAGGATGTGGAGTGAAGGAACTCATCTTTAGGGTATACATAAGCAGCTAAAACTGACATCAGGCCACGGTGAAAAAGGGAAAATGTTAATCCAAAGCAGTAATGTAAATAATAATGTGCAATAGAATGTACAAAAATAAGAAGTGGATAATTTATTACTATTTATTGAGAACAAAAGTAGGTTTCATAGATACACTATATACTGTACTGTAGATATTGCATGGCTTTTTGTAACAGTAGCAACATACAGTACATTGTGTACATACGTAATACATGTACAGCTTAGGGTAAACAAGGTATATAAATAGAGAAAGAGAAGTAGGAATTGTTATGTATATGTATATTTATAATAAACTTTGTGGTCACTCACATAACGCAGCAAAAGGCTTCCTATTCTCCCCTCCCCCAAGTGAAGTGTTTGTGATTCTCTAACAGCTTTGAGATTACTACCATTCATCAACATGCCACTTGCTCTGACACCACACCCCGCATTCCCCAGTGACCGCTGACCTTATTGCCTCGGAGCCCTCCAAGGGAAGGCCCTTAGACCCAAATGAAACTACAGGTATGAGGATGTGACAATGACAGACAGGTCAAACATGGAGAGACAGAAGGAACAGAAAGCAGGCAGTGCAGTAGTGCATGTCATGTTGCTATTAGGGCTGTCCCCGTCTCAAAGTTTTTTCCCTGCCCAGGCATTCAAAACAAATAAGTGACAATTTGTTCTTTTTTTTCAGTTCAGTGCACCACACTCAATGCCTGTATCAGCCTGCACGAGTACGTTTTACCAGTAAGGCAATTAACTCCTTTCATCGTCATCTGAAATGTGAAATTATCAGATTTTCACAGTCAGAGAAAGTAAAAATGTGCAGCATGTGCAATGCTGTTGCATTGCTCTGCATACAGAGCTGAAACTTGTCAACCAACCGCTTACTTCACCCTTCTCTCGTCAGTTAACAAGAGAATGCTGTCATGAGGATTTTTTCAATATGTACGCCAGCTAATAAAAAAAAACACCTGCCCGACTGGAAGAATCTCAGCTGACAGAGTATTCTTCGACTAATGATTTGAATCTTCGACTTTCAGGGGACAGCCCGAGTTCCTACAGCTGAAAAGATACGGGGGTACAATCACTGGCTTTAGAGTTAAAGAAGCTGAACACTTGCATACCACAGACACATCTGAACACCGTGGTTCTCATCACCTCATTTGACATAAACCAGATGTAATCAAAGCCTAGTCTGTTTCATTTCAACAGTCACGTCTTCGAGCCAAATGGAAAATCTACAGCTGCCTTATTTTGGTTTGATGAATTGAGCTTGACTTATGGTAGGACAGGGACTGTGACAAGGAGAGCAAACACTGAACACAATGAAAATAATAAATATTGTTTTAATGCTCAGAGGGAACACAATCCTCAAGTGTTAGGCTTTCATATAGAAATTATTTAATCAAACTAGAGGAAACTGTTGAAAATGGTTGTATTATCAGATTGTCTGTTTTTAATAACACTACCCTAGCAACAATGCTCTCCAAATAAGCAAATCCATAACTGCAATAAAGAACTCCTGCAAAAATCTCAAAGCCTAATAAAAGATTCTGTTTACAATACACAATAACAGATAATGAAGTTCTTCTTCGCTGCCTGTGTATGTCTACCAATAGTGCGTGTCCTCCTTTGTTTATCAAGGAATGAGACAGTGAAATTGTATTTCCCAAGTGGCTGCTGCTGGTAGATTATAACGCAGCCAGCCTTGTACTTTTGGCTCAATTTATCTATAAACCAAGTTTGCCCTAAATAAGTTGGAATAATTTATTCATACAGCTGCAGAAGCACTTCAGTAGTAAGAATCTACGAGGGGAAAAAACTGTCAGCTTATTACATTCAGTCTGCAGTCTAATACCAAATCTAGATGCAGAGTTACACTATCCATTAGCATATAAAGCCATGCTCAGCTAGCCTGGCAGCTCACTTCATTACAATTCCTGGGTCAAGGCTTGCTTTCTGTCTAAGATCAGGATCTATACGGCGTATTCACATGCATGCACATATACAAATGCATACGCACACTGTCCCTCCACAGTATATCTCAGTAATGAGCTTATTACGCCTTTTCTGTCTCAGGTACAGCAGAAAATTGAAGAGCCCTTTAGATCCTGAGAGCACAGGGCTGATGGCTACCAGAGCGATTACACAACCTCGATCAGATGCTTCTCTGGCTGCCAGCGTGTGGTTTGTAGCACAACGGAGAGGGCTGATATGGGAATATTGATGCAGGCAAGGTTCTTTGTGACCCTGCTGTAAACAGGCAGCGTTGGATGTCACGGTGCCTCGAGGGCATGTCTGTGATTGAGAGTGGAGATGGAATCACAGCCAGCAACAGATTAGCCGGCAGGGGAGGGAAAATGACCTATGAGATGAAACACTGAGCCAGGGGACAGATTTAACACATATGTACATTAGTCCAACTTGTGTGAGGAAAACTTCAAAGACGAGGTATCTATACACGACTTATTTCTGTTACCACAATAATAATAACACACAACTACTGCCTCTGTTTCATTTCTGGTGAATACATAATTTAGACCTCTGCTCTAATGTCAGGTACTATTCCAAACTTCATCAGTGCTACTGAAAAAAAAAAATCATTTATATTGATCGCCTTCTAAAATAACCTCTCAAAGACCAATACTTTTTGCACCAACTAGACTTTGAGGTCATGATTTGTTTTCCATCCTGAGGTGCAGCCACACTGGCAGAGCAAAGACGGTTTTTCAAGCACAACCAACACAGCCTGATGTTCTGACTGAATTGCCATTTTGTTAATACTTGATTATTCAAGTCTGACATTCATTTCTTGTTAGTCATTTTCTGTTTGTTTTGTTTATACTCTCACTAATCACCGAGACTGATGTATCAGTTCTCTTGATGTCATTTTCAGCCGATGCCGAAGCTGCGTGAGGACTGAATACGAGCGCTTGTCTTCAAGTTTATTATGTTCATTGATGTAAGATGATGCTTTTGTAACATGTAGAGCAATGTCAGTTTACATATTTACAATTTCATTGTGCATCAAGCTTTGTGGCTGTGCGGCTTCTTGAACTGGCTCCCCGTTAAGGCCATCGAGGGAGAAACAACAATAAGTATTAAATCTTTCCTTATATCTCACCCTAATATTTCATGTCATGTATTCTTATTACCAGAGGGCCAATTTATATGCAAAAAATAATCTCTTGGGGAGACCGGTCAAATTTCAATGCCGAGTGTTGTTCTTACTTAAAGGAACAGTTCACCCCATAATCAAAATTACACATTGTTCATCCCATTTGTAGTGCTATTTATCCATCTAGCTTGTCCTGGTGTGATTTGCTCGGTTTTGGAGATATCGACTGTACGGATGTCAGTCTTCTCTCTAATATAATAGAACTAGATGGGACTCTATATAGGAACTACTTTCTTTCTACCAATCTACACCTGCCAACTGTCTCACCACACAGATGGAAGCATGCATCCACTGATGGACTACAGGCTTGTAACAGCGCAGGTTGTAAACATTAATGGCTGTGCTGCAACCTCTTAACATGTAACGCACTTCTTTATGCTTGGTGATTTGGTTGGAGGGTGAAGTATGAAAGAAAGAAAATAGTTCTTACATGAAACTGGATTATTTTTGAGTAACCAGGATTTCTGTAAAGAGACATTGCTGATGTAGTTCCACTGTACTGAAGAGAAGGCAGACATCTCTACTGGGGTTGGGTACTGTTCACATTTGAACCAATATGGTACCTAGAATCCGGTACCCGCACTACAAGGGTACTTTTTCCTGTACTTTACCCTCTCTGTCACAACAAAAATGTAATTTCTGTTGTAAAAAAAAAAGAAAAAAAAGTCAAAATTTCTCAATTCCAACACTGTTATTTATTTCTAATATGTTTGTTGTTTATTTAGAGCATTTTACACACCACACGAAATAAAATCCTTCCTTCCTGTTATGTTGTTGTTGTTGTTACCGCCGCTGTGCTTGCATACTGTAATATTTCCCCATTAATAGTCAGCAGTTTACAAATATTGGTTCCATAAAACGTTATGGACACATTAATCCATCTCACACACTGTTATACTGTCAGCGTTTGCTCTACCATTACTTTTATGTTATCAATTCTTCACATTCAGACGTTTTTGTTCATAGGCTTTTATTTTGAAATTTATTTTAAAAAGTGCACGTTTTCTCCTTTCCTTCCTGTCGCTTGCTCTGCCGTCTGTTATGTTTCTGCCTTTGTTGCAGCCTAGATGTCACTGAAGATGTGCTCTCATGCTCATGTAGCAGAATAACTGGATTATCCCTCTGTATTTCATGATGTTCCTCCGTCCTGTCGATGTTAAGTGTATTTACTGTAATGGTGGCAAAGACTTGTTTTAGCCTAACCATGTGATAAGCTAACCAGCTAGCCCAGCTAACTTAACCCGTTACTGTGAACACAGAGCTAATGTGGTCACAGCAACAGCTGTTTAGTATTCACACAGCCAGAGAGAACAGAGACAATGCTGATCTCCTTTTCCAAAACAACAACAACATGTGTTTAGTTAATGCTGCTGTCAGCAACAAGTCACAGATCTGCAGTAAAGAACTGAAATCCAACTGATGACTTGCTTTCTGACCAAAATCATGAAATGGTCATCCCCCTCCCACCACCTCACAGCACATCTTTCCCTTTTTCTCTATACTCTCTCATCCAGATGCGATGCCAGATTTTGAAATCTGGCACCAACTCATGTAACATAAATTTGTAGCACCAACATCGGTACCATTAAAAGGATGGAGTTCAATATCCAACCCTAATCTCCACAGCCAATACATCTAAAACTCTGCAGCTCACAACAAAACTATCTAGATGGATAATAGCACTACTAGGTAAGAGGAAACATGTATGTTTTATTTTTGGGGTGAACTGTCCCTTTAAGGGCTGTTTTTGTTCCATTTCATTTATAGGCTCAATACGGCCACCTTTTTTCATCAATGCCTGTTACTATATTTGTTTGGATTCTGGCTCTGGCTCGGTGCGATGACGTTCCTAACCTTTGTTTCACCTATAAAAGCATCGACAGGCTCAGTAGTGTCTCCAACTGGGGGAAAAGTCATTTATGAGAGCAACAACAGAGCTCCGAAACACTTAGCAAAGTTTTAAACACGGGCAGCGATTCAGAGGCCTGGAGCCGGGCCACAGCTAACACTGACACAAGATCACAGTGGACGCACTTTTATTTACAGTGGCACATTTCTACAATAATAGCTGCAAATTGTGCTCCAGTGTGCTCTTAAAATATTCAGCTTAACTACTAGATCTGTATCAAATCATTATCCAGAGCTTTGGAGTATATTATAAAGTGTTATGGTGGACACTCAGTCAAAAAATGACCCGTGACCTCAATTTAGTCTGAATCCCATTATGATGATGAATTATAATTTAATTTTAAAGCTGCATTAAGCAATTTTTGACCACCCAAGGCAAAGAGAAAGCAACCGAGCTTAGATGTACCCTTGCTTATAAAATTTATTAGAGACATAGCGTTTCAATATTATTAAATACAGATCAAATAAAAACCAAACTGAAAGGCACACTATGTAGGTTCACTGAGAGTGAGGCTCTCTTTTGCAGGAACGCCCTGATCACATTCACACAGTTACACATTCACACCTGGAAGCTGCCCAGTACAACCACAGTCTCATCTGCCGGCCACTGAGCAGCTCCACTGGAGCGGTTGAGGTTACGGGTCTTTTCCTGGTTTTAAAGACTTCACCAGACTGTTGTAGTTGTAGTACATATTACTGATGATCATTTATCCAAAATTTCACGGTGTTAACTTTTTGTGTCCTGAATTTTGTGGAGCAGCTACTTTTAAGTTGTCATCAATAACTGAAACTTGGTCACGAATTTTCCACATATAAATTCAGCAATACTACACCTACTGCCACATTACTGATGTTTGTTCTTAAAACATAGTTGTGTGTGGTACAGCGTGAAGCATTTCTCTTTTATTTTGAAGGCCCAGCGCTATCAAGTGAAGGATCTGTTTTCATCGGACGCTGAACGTTGACCTAGAAAGGAAACGGAGATAAATTTTGTGCCTCGTATTTGTTATAAAACTGACCTGAAGTTACTTTCTCTTCTTTGAGGCAGACTGAGGTTCATTCAATCACAGCTATTTACAGCAGTTTTAGTGCTGCTCCTTGTTTTGCCTGATATTTTTAGAAATATGTTGAATCAAACTTGGTCTAAAAAGCTACAAATTCTGTATATTTCGCATCAAATTAAAGAGGAATCTGTGCTTTTTCAGATAAATAACACTTATAATTGTCAATTTATCTGTTTTTGAGATAGCAGTTCATTGGGTTGAGTAGGGAAATTCTCATTTAAGTGAGGACTTGTACAAAAACAATACAATTTATACTGTCAGTCTTATCTAGCTTGTCTTGCTTTTTCCTTTTTCTTATTTATTTAAATTCAAACACACCCAATAGTGAAGGGCAAGTATTTGATAACATTAAAACTCTGATACTGAAATAAGTATCTAACTTAACTGTAATGATAGCAGCTATATTGACCTCAAGTAGTTTCTTCTTTTTCGCCCACGTGGAACCACTTTCGCTGATGTTGACATTCACACACAGCTGCCACAGACACAAATCTCAAGGTCAGCACTGTTAGTTAGCATACCGAATAGGTTAGCAGGCCACACATGTAACCCGGGGTGACCTGAAGAGAAAAAAAATAGGTCAATGTACTGCCATAGTAAATAGCTGAGGTTCAATGATGCTTCACTGTGAGCGTTATTAGACTGACTTGACCCTGGCGTGTCCTTTCCCTTCACCCCTTCACTCCATATCAAGGATGGTTACTTGCCGCTGTCCCTATCACATACATTATGTCCCACCCCCCCTCCTCGTTCAATGGCGGCCTCTCTTAAGCAGCCATCCCCAATTCAGATGCCATCTCTTCAGGGCCCCTCTCTATCCAGCAGCAGACACAGAATAAAAGCCTGGGAAATCACATTACTCTGTCCGTATGGAGCCTCTATTGGATTAGGTCAGCGAACACTCAACTGTAATTCTGCTATCGTAGAGAAGAAGAAAGTGAATTGAGCACACCAGTCAGCACAGCTTGACAAATTGTTGGGTTGTGGTCATTTTCCAAATGTTACTCTCACCAAGCCACATTTAGAGAGATGGAAGGACACTTTATAGAGTTGGAAGATATATGAGTCAGATATACAACCCATAATATCTGTACAAGAAAAGCTGTGCCTCAGATAGAAAGCAGGGATAAAAGGCAGACCGATACAATGGCGTTATGACCTCCACCTGCTATGACCTTAACGGCATCACTGCGTGGGATTGAAGAAAAATAACACACCGGTCGGCGTTTAAATCAATGCTGCGCAGTGTACTGTTCTCTGCCAGTACCTGCAGAGAGCAGACGTTTAATGACACATCAAGTGCTCTCCTTTATTATCCACTCTAAATCAGAGAACAAATGAATCCTGGGGCGTAAACAGGGAAAAGCAACCTTACATGCATGCTAAAGTAGACTATATAGACTAATGCAGTATTATAATTCTAAAAAAAATAATGTTATCATGGATTTTATATGAAGACAAATTGGCCATCGCAGAAGAAATATTATCAAGCATGGTTATAAAGAGTGTGTGAATTTTACATTTGACAAAAAAAGCCATTATATTGTGAAATCTCAATCATCCTTTAGGAAATGTGGCTCAGACAAAGCATATTCTTATCACGCTAAACCAAAAATGTGAAGGACAAAAAGAAGTCAGAAGTTTTGTGCCGGCATGGCCGCCTGCCCAGTCCCTGCGAGTGTGCACCTGCCAGTCACTGTGCAATTGTGTGACTGTGCTTGTGCATGCACCTATTCAGCTACGTGTGTGCACAGCGCAGTATGCGCAGCTATGCTTGTACACCGTGTGCATGCAGCCATGTGTGAGTCCAATTGTTTTATCAGCCTGTGACAGAGTGTCAACCACTGTGTGTGAGAGGGGAGACAGCAGACAGAAGATTGCTGCCCTCCAGCTCTCCTCACAGTGATGACTACTGTCTGGTGATTATACCGCCTCTCGTCTCTCCACACGGAGGGATATGAATGGGACCACCGCAACAGAGCTCACCGACACAGCCTGGCAGCTTGTGCCCGACACTACATGGTGAGCATTTGTATTCACTAAAGCCAAAATAGACTATTACATTTTAAATAGATTCCATTCTCCTCCAAATGTCCTCACGTCACAATAAAATTGCAAACTGGCAGAAGTTATTTTAAGTGTGCAGAGCTCCTGAACTAAAGGTTTCATTCATTTTCTGCAGACAGTGTTGAGCTTGGATGGACATGAAACACACTATGTTTAAATCAGCTGTGCAAAATATGAAAACTAGCTGCCTCTTTACTAAAAAGTCTAAGTTACCAGTCTGTGTACATAAACACTTTGTTAAACCAGAAACAGACACTATATTGTTCTGTTCAAAGCCACCAGACTCCACAGACAAAAACAGTCATTTTACCTCTCTGGTCCACTGCTGCCTTGATTGCTTTGTTTGAGTCATTGGTTGATTTTGGTGCTTTTATTTCTCTTAATGTGTGACTTTTGGTGTTTTAAATGGTTTAAAACCAATCAAGACAGCGGTAGTCACGAGAGGTAAAATTACTGTTTTTGTCAAAAGACGTTTTTACAGTTGATGTCATCGAAAAGCTGTGCGTGCATTTCGGCAACAGAAGTGGCGGTCTTCCCCAGTCATCCAGACGAGTTATCAAGCTGCAAAGGTTGAATTAAACATTTTACCAGCACCAAAATCACCAAAATGTCTGTTTGTTGAGCATATGATGCCTCAGAATCGATATTCCAGTGGTCGATATAAAATGTTCAAAATTCCGACAGGATCACGACCATTTCAGAGCAACCAGCGGCGTCTACAGCTTCAAGCTAGTAAATGCGTTGACTGGACTGAGGACACCAAAACTGCTCATGTTTGCAGCGGCCCACTGACAAGCTGTTGTGGTCCACCGTATTTCCGTTGCCAACAATGCACACGCAGCTTTCTCATTGTTTACAAACTGTAAAAGGTTCTATGGAGTCGGGTCACTTTGAACAGAGCGATACAGTGCCTGTTTCTGACTAAACAAAAAAGATCTTGCTCTTTTAAAAAAAGGTCTCTGTAACGATCCCTTTCATAATGTTAAAATGACAATCTGAGCCTGTCAGCAACAAAAACAAGCAATTTCAGTGGACTTACTTTGATAGGGGGGATTAGGTGGAGCTCAGTTTCTCTTCTGCCAGTTGAGGTGTTCTGCCTCGGTCCTGGACCAGTTTAAAAAACTGCTGTTCCTCGTTAAACACTGAGACACAAAAACATGGGAAGACAAGAGTTCAGGTTAAAAAATACAAAGAAGTTAACTAATTCACAATGTGACTGGTTTTGGGTGCAGCTGTTACTTTATTTTGATACACTGATAGAAACATTATTATGAGTAATTTGGTACTGGACATTTATCTTTTACAATTTAATGATTTTTTCCTGTATTTTACATACAAACAGCTGATAGTGCAGCAACATGGCATGAAGTGATTCATCCTCTGTTGAAAGTTCTCGGTCTGCCTGAAATAGCTCTTGCTGTAGGCCTGTATGGATCAGCAAAGTATGAACAAGCTGCTGCTCTTGTAAATAAACATGTGGTAACAGAGTGTGCTGCTTTACCTTGTTTTATGGAGAAAAAAAAATGTCCTCCATATCATTATGCACGGATCTGACCTTCTCACTAGATGTATATAAATATGCTCTCTGTGCTGAAATAAAAACCTCTGTGACACTGAACATTTTCCACCCATCGTTTTTGTGATTCGCACAGTTAAATGAACAACTCCCCCTCAACTCCTCTTACCACAGCTCTCTGTGAAACTCTGTTTTCCACCATCTATCTGTATGTGCATCTTGAAATAGCGTTGCTGGGAAACAGTATATGGGAAATTGCAAATATACAGTGAATTCATCATCTGACCTTATTTTTTTTTATTCATAAACACAGTTAATGTGTGTCTACACCTACTGCCACATATGTCTATGGATCATAATCCAAATAAGAGACATTGTTTAAACTGCAACACCCGCTGTAAGTGGGTTGATTCTCAGTGTGGCATCAGTCTCAGTGTCAAAGTCAGTCTTATCCTGCATAAAAAATTAAATATTCCCCTCTTCACAATTAATGGTTTTATCACATGGCTTTGCTAAATACTACTAAATTGTTGTTATGAAGTGATCTTGGGTAAGTAACCATGTAATATGTGGAATAATGTACAGTGAGCAGGTCATTATTGTGAAATAAATCCCGACAGGACGATGCAGGACCCCAAACGCTCACTGTACATTATCCCTTACAGCGCACACCAACAAACAGTCATACCTACAATAATGACACAATCTCATAATCTCTTTAAGCATTTGGACAAAATATTGTTTTATGATTTTATCCAAAAAACAGTAGCCTAAGATTGTCAAGATATTATCACCTAGTTCTATATACATTAATTATCAAAATATATCGTTCAGTGACAAAGAGGCAGCTTTAAAAAGCTAGCTTTAATATCTCATATCTCGTAATATCTATCTTAATATCTCATCTTACATGTGATAGGAATATGGTAATATGACAATAAAAAACAATATGCTTGACCATCGAAATAGCTTCCTAATTTAGCGTGTTAATGAAATAAAGAGACACGAACGATTCAAGTTAATGATCATACATTTATTTCGGACTGCATAGTCAAAACAACTCCAGCACAGAAAAGATAACCAAGACAGAACATAAAAACATACAGGTGGCCGGTCGGGAGACGCACATGGACAGCACGGTCTGGACTGCTGGGAGACTTATAAGCCTGCAAAGGGGAGAAAAAGACAAAACACATGAGCCCATGTTGTTCAATTAACTTATACTATACAATATTATACCCATACTGCACAAATAAAGACACCAAGGAAGGAAAACGTAGCTGTGCCTTTTTTCCCGGCCGCTGTCTGACCTTAGAAAGCCACCGTAGTTGATAAGAGACCTGTAGCTAATAGTATTAGCCCTATGCTCTTTAGCTATTAAACGTGTTAAAAAGCACCACAATAAGACCTCCAAATAACCCATGCTTCATACAGTGTCACAGGCAACACTGTATGAAGCACCAGCAGAAAGCATGACTTGAAAATATGAACCACAAAAAGTTCGCGTGTATTATTTTGCGGGGCGGTCTGACAGCCCCGGCTTGACCGCGGATAGCTGCTGAACTCAGCTCTACAGGAGAGGCGGGGGGGGGGGGGTGACTAGAGGGACATGACAGAAACAACTGGAGTCTGTTGTGTTTTCCACACACCTACGTGAAGTGGATATTAACTTCACTTACAGTACAAACACACCAACAATAGTCCATAACCAGTACCGAACTATGAGAAAATGTTACACCGAGTCATATTTACAAACGGAGCAGAGCAGAGCCTCCCGTCATTAGCTGCCAGTTAACCGCTAAAGTTAACTCCGCAGCTGTAAAAACACCGAAGCCCACCAGCTACTAGCTAACAGCTAACGCTTACTAACGTTACCTAGCCCTTTCCCAAATTCAAAACTGATTTGTTGTCTAGATGGAGACTGTTCACGTGCTGGAAAGACTTATGGCTACCTAGCAATGGCTAAATGAAGTTAGAGCTAGTTGATACATTTGCTGGTCAGGTCTAAGCAACTAACGTTTGTTAAGCTAGCTAGCTAGCCTGTTAGGAGTCGGCATCTGGGCTCTTCACCTGTGCTAACATACCCAGTCAGGGCTTAACAACTTATATTGCTAAATCCCGACTTATCTTGCTAACCCTGTATGTCATATTTATAAGATAGCTATTTTTTATATATTTACGTTAAGTGAGCTTACCTGAAGACTAGTCCTGGCTGACATGAAGTAGCCTCTCCGTCTCCAAAGCCTGCTCTCAGTTCCGTTGACAGTGGCACCAATTGGATAACGTGCAATGTATCGATCCACAGCCGACCTATCGCCGACTTTGAAATGGCGCGCATAACCCCGCCCTCTGACAAACCACGTCCCTGCTATGGGCCGATGCTTCTCCGATGCATTTACAGACGTCAGGAGGAGAATGCCGACGCACGATCTGAGGCCGACGTCGGCGAGACGTATGCGTGCTATCTGGGAAGGTTAGCACAGGATGTTGGCCAATGGTAGAGCAGCAACACATCCTCTTACTTCCTAAGTACACTTAGTAAATATTTAACACACTTAGTACAACAAGAAATACACACTCAAAAACACTAGTCGAAGTAAACAAGCACCAACCGAATTTACAGTCAGCCACGCAGCTGAAAACACTGACCTGTTTGGGTGAGTTTTCACACAAGTCGGATCTTTTTCATTTCTGTCTGTGACATATTCCCATTTGTGAAGTGGCCACTGCCTGAGCGGTTTTCTATCAGACTCATTTCTTCTGTTTCATTCAGTGATTTAAAGTTCATGTGTCCAAACTTGGCCTCCAAGTCCGTCCTCATGGCGTAGATGCAGCCAAAGTCAACACCTGACGCTGTTTGGGTGCGTCTTCACACACCTGTGTCTTCAGGTCCAATCAACACTTTCTGACTTGCACTTCTAGACACGCGCCACCAACAGACACGGAGAGGAATTGCAGCAGCACTTTCACTTGCATAAACTTGCATAAATATAAAAAAAACAAAAAACAAAACATAATTTCTTTGCCATTTAAGATTGACTCTGGTGGGTTTCTTGTGAATTTGTTGCAGACAGGGGGCCACTTACAGAGAAATTTACTGACTGCTTTTAGAAAAGGCAGCCACCTTCCCTGTGAGATCAGATCTCCATTAGGCCTATACAAGATACAAGGTGTATTATAAAATATTTATTTATCATTAGACAACACTGGGTTCTATAGCAAGATTAAGATGTGGTTCCTTTTTAGCCTTACATAAAAAACAACAAACAAAATCATACAGTAGAGACAGTAGATTCTGGTGGTATGGTGGCAAATACATGTTCAAATCATGTGAATGTGACATTTGTCAGGGTCTGTACCAAACAAACACGTTCTTTTACATCTGGAGAAGAAGATTTGTAGGCCAAGGTGTCTCTGCAGCACTTCAGTAATTCGTTATGATGCTATTTTGTCAGACATCTTTACCTTTTGCAGCTTCTGGTACTTGGTTATTGTACATAGTCATATTGCAAATTTGATAATATCTCAATTAATTGCAGGCATAGTTGCACAGATCATAAAGCCCTTTAAGGCAAATTTGTGATTTGTGATCTTCTGCTATATAAATAAAAATAAAAAGTAGCTTGATTTGAAATTGACAACCAGCAAAGCGCTGCAATAGCAGGCATCCTGAGCCCACAGTAATGACACAGGGCCACCTTGTTGTGGGTGTGTTGACTGTAAGTAGGCCAGGTGTGGAAATACCCACAAGCCCTGGGCTGAATGCAACTGAATTAGCTCTTCAGATCTGCAAAAATTAAACTTGAAGTATCCGAACTTGGAGACCATAGGCAAGGTTTGGGAACACTGGAGACTATGTCATTTAAGTCTGTGCCTCGGAGGGAAGTGACTTGGAGGAATGGCTCGGATGATCTGATCAGTGATACTTCATTATTGTACTTGGACAGGTTTTACCTTTGCAGTCATTTTTTTGTGCAACCCGCTAGACAATCGGGCTGAAGATGGAAGTTTCCTGGCTGGGTAGCCCAGACACAAACATGCTAGAAAAACTCTGCAGCTGCAGAAGCAAAAGCTCTTGGTAAGGTCATGGATCAGATCTCTTAAAAGGGAAGACTGGGCTTTGCTCAGGCATGTTTCAGAAAGGCGAGAAAATACTGACTTTGGCTGAGAAATGTAGGCAGGAAAGTGCACTTTGAAGGAACTTTTCAACCCAGCTGACATGTCCTTGGGCAAAGATAGAGCAGTCAGGGGCAGTCGGTGCCCTGCATTTTGTCGAGCTGGTCAATATCACAATCCCACACCCACAGGGGATTGCTCATGAAGCTCATGAAGTTCCCTACTCATGTTAGCTCACATCGACACGTTTGCTGAGTTCAAATGAGGGTAACGTACAGCATGGTTACACACCAAATTGCATATAGGTGTTGCATGTCAGGCAAAAGCATCTGAGCCTGAGGGCGAAGCTCTCAATTCACAAGTCAATTTATGTTCCAACCGTCAGCTATGGTCACAAGTTTGGGTTGTGACTGTAACGATAAGATCATGAATACAAGCAGCTGAAATGAGTTTTCTTTGGTATCTACCCCTCAGGGCCGAGGTGAGGAGCGTCAGAAACTCAAGTTGATGGACGCCTCGCTGCAGAGGTATTCTGGGCACGAACAGCTAGACGAAGACCCAATGATGCACGTATAATACTCAGTAGCACTTATATTTCCTCACTTGTAAGGTATGCTCTGGGAACCAAAAATACATCTGAACTGACCATGATATTTCATCAGAGAATAAGGAAACATGCCACGTTAAGATACTGGTTTCTCTGACACCAAAGTCCATTTTTATTTTATTTATTTCATGTTTATTCTGAATGTTCACCAGATGAGTAAAGCGTCTGTATATGAGTTCAAATATATAATTAATAATCTTTTATAAGGAGAATATGTTTATAACCCTCTTGTTTTCAGGTTAATAGGCTTAGCCTTACATTGATGGACAATTGACAGAGTTAAAAAAAAAAAAAAAAAAAAAGTTGATCAACCTGCAGCATAGGACTCGTCGTCCCTTGTCACTGTCCAAGTACGATGTTGTGCTTGCCTTCATCTCATGCACTGAAAAAAGAGAACTGATGAATCGGCTCAAAAAATTTGCCTCAACTGGCATCACACAAATGAATTCATTTTGTTCACTCGATTCGAAAAACTCAATTTGTGTGTTATTAAATGAACAAACACATTTTTAAGCTGGTTACCAAACATTTTTCAGTGTGGTTGTGCACTGAAAAATAAAAACTGTTCTGAATTTTTTTGCATTTCCAAATGAATTTAGCAAGTTCAATTATCATTATTGCTTTGTAAATTACTTGAAGCAACATAATGCATTTGTGTGTCACTAACTGAAGTGTTTTTTTAAGTTGGTCTTTTTTCAGTCTGCAAGCAACCTGCTTGAGCTTCGAGTCTGGCGAGGAGTGGATGGTAGGAAACAATCGTTTTATAGATCGTACATTACTGTAAATAGGTCTCCAACCTATTTAATACACCGTCTATGGCTCCGACTCGCTATTTGGACTGCAGTACTCATTTGTGAATGCTCTGTAGCTCCTTTAAATAGATACTTTGCATACATTTCTAGTAAACATGTACTGCAGGTTCAGCAGCTCATAAGAGATCTGTGGTTGCATTGTGACAGTAGTATGTTTATAAATGCTAAGCAGTTAGGAGTTTGTGCATGGCCAAACTCTCCAAGGATCAAATGAAAATTTAAAGTACTTTAAATGAAAACAATTTCATACAACGTTTAAGATTGTAGTTATGAGGTGCATATGCATTGTCACACTGATTACTGTACCTGCCACGACAGAAACGCGTATCTAGACAGACAGTAAATAAAATAGATGGTGCTCCGAGGTTGCAATAGTCCACCGAGCACGCTATCACCGTGGCCTGACCATCTGCTTATTGCAGGCATTTTGCTGTAATGACTCTTCAGTCTCCCGAGCTGCGACCTCTGAGATGGTGAGGAGAGGAGAGCAATCAAAGCGTATTCAGTTCTGCTACAGTCATTTGCCCACTCTCAAAAAGCTATCACAGGGTGCAGCTGTAAACATTTTGCTCCTCAGCACTCCTGAGACACGCAGTCAAAGAGGATAGCAGCTATCAGTCTCCTTCACAGAGGAAGCCCGTGTGAATACACTGTGCAAGCTGAATACAGCAGAGAGGGCAGAATACACAGAATATAGTCCTTGGAGCTGAATTCAGTTTAGAAAAAAAAACAACTCATTATTCAAAAGGAAGCTAAGGCTACGCTCAAGAATTCCCTCAGTCTCTGTTGTTGATGTGCAATACCCATGCAATTTAGGTGTTTATGAGCAGGCCAAGATGTTTATGTTCCTTTTTTAAAAGGCACACAAAGACACAAAAGGAGCAATCCTTCTCAGTCTTTTGGTAATGAAAGAGCTCTTTGGGATGATATCTGCTATTTCAGTGACAACTATTTATGTTCAGCTGGTGTGTGAACTGAGCCCTTTATCCACACTGTTGCCTGTCTCTGTATCTCCATGACACGGGGAATATTTGGATTGGATTTACTGCAATAACTGCAAAACATATAAGACTTCCTACTTCTTGCTCCTGTGCAAAAGCTAAATTATATTGTTAGATAACAGCACCCTCTTGTGGACTTTTCGTTGGTTTCTTTTGTGCAGAAAAAGCTCAGTCAGAAAAGTCAGCATATCTAAAAAATTAGTGAAAGTATTAATCTGCCTCTTTATTTGAGAAATTTTGGGATAAATTACATTTTTACATACAAAATAACAAGGGTGAATTATTATTTTAAAAAGAAGAGACTCAAGTGCTCCTCCTCGTGACTATTTTTGTACCGTGTCATGAAATGTGAGAGGAGCAAACACACTCACACACACACAAACCAATGAAAAAAAAGAACACATCCCAAAGAGAAAAAAAGGCCCAAATATTGCAGTCATTCAGCAAACTGAAAATAAATCTTTTAGCTCAGTTTGGTCAGTCAGGTTGTGATCTTTAACAAATCCAAAGGGGCTGACCAGTGATGTCAATTGACTGGCAGAGTTTTATTTCGGGCTGCAGCTCCTCAGATGCTCACCAGCAGCTGTTGTGAGTGTGTGTGTGGGTGGGTGGGTGTGTGTCTGGACTTTCCCACTCTTCTGATCGTTCAACTTTGTCTGGTAAGCCAACAACTCCATTTATCGCTTTATCAGGACCACCTCCTGCTCTTAAACAGAGTGAGACCACCAGCCAGTGATACTAAAGCTTAAACAGTAAGAATAGACTGAGAGGTAAAAGCCTAAAAATAGATAACGGGCTGAATGCCTGCTGCAGATCGCATGTTGTATGTAGGCCTACAGAGTCATGTGTGCTCAAAAATCACTGTGCAGAATAAAAGTAAAGCAGAGTAAAGTAGTATATCCTGCATATAGTTTAGCAGACAAAAAATAAATAAAAATCTAGGAGTATTTTTGCATATTCACTGCCACTTATTCAAACTACACAGCTGATTCAACCTGTGAACCTCCTCAGGAAACACACACAGTCACAATGACTCTCCAGTGGACGGCTGTGGCTTTCTTCCTCTATGCAGAGATAGCAGTCAACCTCATCTTGTGTATTCCCTTCATATCAGCAAAGAGGTACGGCGATCGATATGGTTAAAATAGACTCCTGTGATGTCTTGATAAAGTGGTCAAACATGTTTTTATTCACACATGCTTTTGTCTGTGCCTGTCTGAATTGCTGCTCCATTGTATTTAATGTTTTTATTGTCTTTTTCATGGTCTGTGTTTGGTATTTTGTATTTGTTTGTATTTTATATTGATGTGAAGCACCACGTGATATTTGTAATTTACTTATTTTACTTACTTACTCTCTGAACTTAAAACTATGCCTGATACCAGTCTTTTCCAGTTTAGGATATTTATTAATGCAGATCCCAGTATTTGTAGTTTAATTTTACAACCGCATAGAAATGCATTTCTTTATCTAATTATTCTTTATTTCTTGTATTTGTGTCATTGTATGTTCTACACCAGTGATTCCACTATTTCTACCTTTATCGGCATTAGTTTTTTAGAATAAGGAATAGTTTGGGTGATCTGTTTCTCCTCATGTCACTCCAGATTTTGGGTATATGCTTATTACGAACATTTATTCCATTAAATATTTATCAACCTGATGCATGCAGGCTAAATGTGGTACCCTTCATATTTAAACATTAGTTTAAGTGCATGTTCACTATAGTTTGTGCTTATCAACATTTCCAAACAAAAAGATATTACAAAAAAATATTTGTGCACCAACTAATGATCAGTGGCTCATTTTCTGAATCAATCAAAGAAGATTTACTGCACAGAAGTTTGATTTTAAATAAAAAAAAAACTGACAGGGGAAGTTCACACAAATCACCAGCAGAGTGTATGCATGTCCTTTCTGAGTAGATCTACTGTATCACACTCACAGTGTCCTCTTCATCTAATTTGTAGATGGCGTTCAGTTTTCAACTTGAGAATATGGAGCTGGTTGTCTCCTTACTGGAACAAATGCTTCTTCACCATGATCATGGTCCTTATTGTTCTTTTCGTCGGTAAGCAATCTGCTGTGAGTGACAGATGTTAATTAATACTGAGCAGACTGACAGCATGTTGTCAGCATCAGCATCAGTCACATTTCTGTCCCCCTGTCCTCTCTTAGATGCAGTCCGTGAGGTGCAGAAGTACTCGAGTCCTGCGCCCATGCAGGACGCAAAGGTGAACCCGAATGTGTACGACCACGTCCACATGAAGCTGTTCAGATCCCAGAGGAACCTCTACATCTCTGGTTTCTCTCTCTTCCTCTGGCTGTTAGTGTCATTTCTCTCCACATTTACTCAGAATTACAGAATCATGTGTTTTGGGACCTTATCCAACTGTCCACTTTCCAATACACTCTCTGAGGACCTGTCTTGTCTCATCTTGTCCTGTCCTGTGAATTCATCATAGCATCATGCGTCGGGTTGTCACCTTGCTAAACCAGGTTGCTGTCACCTTGGAGGACAGTGCAGGTCTTCAGGCACAGATGGACAGTGCTGTGAAAACAGCCAAGCAGCACCAGGAGGACAACCTGATGCTAAAACAGGTAGGCCTGAAGACAGAACTAAAACTTAATCTTTTGTCTTAAAGATGGTTCATCTTCTTTTCTTCCTCAGCTTGTAGCATCTACTGTATTTCATCTTTTATTTTATTTCACCAGGAATATTCCTACTGAGATGTCAGGATCTCATTTAGGGAGTGCTGGTCAAGACAGCAGCATAAAAAGTTTCAAATAAAAGAAACTTTAAAAACTTTACAAGTTCTTTCTCCAAAGACAGTGCAGGTTCAAGGATTGTTGTAGTAGTTGTAGTGATAGTTTTAGGAGTCAGCAAAGAACATCACTTTGTGTTTTCACAATGTTTGTAACAAATGCAATACAAAGGCTTTTGTGTTTGTGTCTGTTATTTGTATTTCCTCCATGTTCTGTAAACTGCTGTTGGTAATTAAGGGGTGTTTGTGCTCAGGCTCTCCTGGACGAGGAAAAATCCATGTTAGCAAAAAATCAGCAACTGAAGTTGGAGGTTGAGAAGCTGGCAAATCAAGTGAAAACTGCTGAGGAGGGTGAGTAAATGTCACTTTGTTCATACTCCATAATTGCAGTTTTAAATTAAAGAACTGCGTTATAATAAAAGGTTCACTCAACTTAGCATAGCATGGACCACAGCTTGCATGCTGCTGGGAGGAAGCTAATTTTAAGGGGAATTTATATAGAGAAATTTATAGATATGGTGCCATTTGTGTGTGTAGCTGTGCGCAAGTCTAATGCAGAAGTGGAGGCCATGAGGAGGCAGGCCAAAGGTCTGGCACAGGAGTACGACAGACTATTGACGGAGCACCATCACCTCCAGGTGAAACACACACACAGATGTACTTTAAATGTGCATGAAAATACCAACTCACTTCCTATATATTAACAGTACTAATACTGGAGTGATTGTGTTTTTAATCCTCTACTTGATCCACAGAATCTCCAGAGCGCTGCAGACAAAAAGGATCAGTAACCACAGGAATACAGTCACATTTTTTCACGTGTTGTTTGTTCCATGAATACTGTTTCTTCTCATTACATTACAACTGTGTGCTCCGTGCTTTAGGCCACCAGAGGCCACGTTGGTATGATCTTTTACAGCTTTCTTTTTCCTTTCAAGTTTAAATTGAAACATAGTTTTTAATCAATTAAAGGATTTAGCACGTCAAGCTTCTTAGGAAGGTCTTCATCGTGAACATAAAATATGTTTTTTGCGTGTTATGTAAGTATTAAAAGTGTTCAAATGAACTGAAATTTTGTCTCAGGGGTTCATGCTTATTGCTAATGCTAAAATTGAATAATGATTAATATCTAACAGTGTCCCAGATATGTCACTGTAGAGACTGTGCACTGGTTTACTCAGAGTTGCATGGACCAGACACAATAGTTCTATCCTGTAAACATATAATGAAGAATGCATACATACTGTATATTAAGTTATTGCATTTTTATGGTGGTCATGTATTCTTGTCACACAAGCATGTCATTATTTTTTGATTTATTATAAACCTTTTCATTCATACAAAAGTGATTTCATTGTTTGTTTTTAACAGATATACCTTTTAACATAAATACATATAACTTGATAAACTGATTTTGAGTTTGTCCGGCTGTTCTTGACATTTTGTAATTTGTTGTTTGGTTGGAGACATGAGCATGAAAAATAAACAAGCCAAAACCCTCAACAGCCTGTCTGTCACCGTCACGCTGAGAACAATCATGGAGTCACTGAAAAGTCGCTGCTGCAACCGCGACACGAAACAGGATCACAAGTTGAAAAGAAAATGCGGTGAGCTTCATAATGAGGCACAGAGCACGTCAGGTAGATGTGGCAGGTTTCATAATAAGCCTCATTATCGAAGCCAAAATACACTAGATACCGCAAATGATCAAATGGTGACAGTTATCATAAAACTAACATTTCTCTCAGACAGAAAATGGTAAATGAATGGCAAACTTTACAGTTTTGTATTGTGAGGTCATGTGGTGCATACAGCTCTGTATAAGTCCAATCATCAGTGAAAAGTCAGTGCTGCAAACCCCCGAATGGATTAAAATCATAGCAGAGATTGACAGACTGACAAAAACAATCACAGCTCAAGGTCCACTTATGCATCTGTTCTGGAGCTGTCGACCACACGGTCCTCATTAGCAGCATCGCCGAGCTGTGGATGTTAAAACTTTACATGACTCTGAGCTGCTCTCCGGCTGCTCATCCATGATAACTAACAAGTTTGAGTTTAACAGTTCATTCAGTTCAGCAGCGTCAGCTCGCTGCAGTACAATAAGACTGAGAGGCAGTTTGATTGTCAAAGCCACAAAGCGTAATGAAATCTTTTTGAAGGAATGTTTTGTTAGACCTGGACTGTTAGTCTCCTTTCAGAGGGCTGCTGCTCCTCTCTAAAAAAAGCTCGACTTTATTATTCTAGTGTCAAAAAGTTTAATTCACATTTGTAATATTAATAATTATGTAATTTAAGATTCATACTTGGCATTCAATGGATACACCCTTTTTTAGTATGCCTGAAAAAGATTCAGTGTGTCTCAGTACATAGTATGTCAAAAATACCAACATGTCCTGCATTTTGTTTGTTTAAAGTTCAGGCTTCAACTTATGTATGAGCAAGAGAGTACAATATTATGAAGTAGTATGTCCCAATTTTATACATACTGCATGCAACAATATGCATATTCTCAGGAGTAGTGCAGCACATACTAAGAGCAAAAACAAAACGTATGCAATTCGAAACTCAGCGTTTGCCTCGGTGCGGCCATATTCACTCCTGATCCACCAGGTGTGCAACAGAAACAGTCTGCAGATCTGTTTAATGTTCGTACCTCTGCTGAGCTGAAAGCAAAACCATGAATACAAGACTGACATGGTGGCGTTTAACCATCTCATTCAGGCACCTTAAACATATGTTGAATCCAAAAATCCATTTTTATCAAGTTTAATCATAAAAATGAAGACCAACATAGAAAATACAGCACAGTTACATTCTTTTTTCCTACAAAAAGTCTTCCATTCATGAAAAACACAAACACAAATTTATACATTCCAGCATTTTGTGTTTTTAAAATGACTCTTGTTCCAGGTACGTCTACACAAATCCTGTACAAATATATACTCTGTGTGCTATGAAAAGTGTCCACAGTGTGTATGTGTGTTCCTCTATACATGTGAGGAGCTCCACGGAGCTGAAGAGTTAGTGCTGAGGCTCACAAGCGAGTCTCTCTGTCAGGATTGCAGTCTGAGGACAGTATAAACTGCTCACAGTGAATGGAGCTGCTCTCCTCTTTCCTCAGCGACTCCAACTCCGTGCTCCCGTTACTCAGAGCAAACTTCTCCTCCCGCTTAATGTGTCTTTTGAGTAGAGCGAAGCCTGAAATACAAAGGAGGAAGGAGACTGTCCTCAAGCCCAATGTCAGACCCAGGTACACGATCCTGGGAAGAAGAGGAAAGACATTCTGATAAACTGGGAAAGTCAAGCCACAAGTCCATGAGGAAAAGTCACAATTCAAGTCAGGTTGCAAGTCAAGGTTACAATCAAAATACACCTGTGGATTTTGAACATTTCCCTTTAAAAGTTCAGGCAAAGTCTGGTCCTCTTCCTATCATATATTCTCAAAACCCCTCGACAGACCTGTCCTGGCTGTGTCCCTGAATAATTTACCCGTTTCACTCCCAAAAAGAACAATATTATTGCTTTTGCCTCTCCTGCACTTAATCTTAGCTGAAAGACTTAATGTCCCTTCTATGCTATGGCTGCCCTCAAAGTGCCGGTTGTAAAAGTGAAACTATATAAATGTTCATACTTGTTATCATATTACACAACTGCTTCTGCATTTGATTATTATTGGTTTTAGTTACTAATAACTTTACAATAAATAATGGCAAGGAGAGTCCAAGATAATAAAAAAGAAATTACACAAAATAGTATGAGTAATAAAATCAAAATAAAAGTTTGTGTAGCCTACAAGCAAGCAAATCAAAAATATATATTTACTTAAAAATGATGCAACATTTTTGATGCAGCTTGTCAGAGTGTCACTGCTGGAAATGGCTTTTTGATATTGAGACATTATCCTGCGTATACTGACATCTAGTGTCCAGACGCCTTCAGTGAACGAATAACAAAATCTGGATTCAATCTGGGACATGTAGTTTATGGACACTGTTTCATATATATTCTCTGCAAGCTCTCATGAGCCACATTAAATGTGATACAGGCCTTGAGTTTGACACATGTGGAGCAGATAAATGAGTTTCAAAGTCATTCTTGGGGATATGGCATACAAAGCCCTATACATCCAATTACCTGTAAGCTGAGGTGTTATATATTCTGCAGGCTCCTCTTCCTCCACACGTCTTGTATCCCCATTTGAGGCATGTTGTGTCGATTATGGCTCCAAAGTATATCGGGGCAGGTATTCCAGCTGTTGTGCAATTTAAAATAACTTATTACCTCCGACAAAAGGCAAATAAAGGATTGCTTCAAGATGAGATATCCATCGTTTGAACTTTCTCAAAATGTAACACAATATAAATGCTGTATTTAGAATTATAATGATTAGAATAATGCTATTAAATGGAAAACAGGTGCCTAAAACGTTCACATAGGATCTGTTAAATTTTTATAAATATTTATTGCTAAGATTCAAGCAATGATTCGTTTCCACACACACACATCATTTCTGCTCACTCCATCATGCAGCATGCTGAATGTCAGCTCTGAGGAGATTTTTTCTGAGGAGACCTGACATTCACACTAAGCAACCAGTAACGTACAGAATACCAAAGATGGTTCTCACCGAGTGTGCGAGTGGCCAGCGTGTGGATTCCAAGAGCAAGGGATTTCAGCTCTGGCTTAATGCACCTATAGAAAAAAAAAAAAAAAGACTGAGACCTTAAAGGAGACTCAACTTTTAAACCTGGCAATGCTGAAAGACGGACAATTATTTAAAGTTTTTGTACTGGAGAATGTAACAAAAAGCAACAAATGAACATTAAGGTACTTTAAGGTACAAAAATAAAATAAAATCACTAATTTTGGACAGTTTTAGTTATTTATGGAATATCTGTATTATGTCGCAGCGATCAAATTTGCACAAGCATGACATGACGAGACGATGTATTGCCTCAGCAACAGGCTTCGTGTGTCTGTCGTCTGCTGTTTTGTCAACGGACCTGACGAGCAGCACGAAGCCAGGCGTTCCCCCAAGAGAGATGATGAAGGAGCTGAGGACGGACAGGGCCAGGAAGTACGGGAAGATTTTGTCACAGCTGTCTCTGCGTGGACACTGGCCCAGCGTGGCCGTCAGGTTGCCTGGTTGGGTATCAGCCAGCGCTACGCACCTGCAGTTGTCGAACACCTAACAAATATGAAAACAACGCGCGTGTTAATGATAGGTGAGCTGCGGCACAGCAGGACACACCAGTCCTGTAGGTAAATACTCTTGCAAATACAGCTATATTTCATGATATGACTAAAACACAGTAATTAAGCCTAAATATGCTGTTTGTTAGTCAGCTGGTATAGAGTGCAGGGGCACTCCTGACACACTTTATGTCCACATGAACCATTTATACCGGATTACTTTAAGGTGTGTATTCGTAGATTTAAAATCAGCACAAGCAGCTTCCAGTCTTATTATATTAGCTTCAAAAACCATAAATGTGGTGTTAATTTGTGAAGATTATCTTGACGACCAAAATGTTTCCCACAGAGATTATTTTCCGCACCGGAAAAATCCAAGCGGCTTTTTGTGGACAGAACCGGAGTTCATTATCCCCGCAGCGCTTTATGGTCATGCAAATGCAACTGAAACGCATGATATGATAATCAAATCACGCTCCCAAATATAAAGCTGTGTTTGTTACTCAGCTGATATACTGAGAAATCAACCCAAAGTACATTCAACATTTAGCCGGTGCAACTTCTTTTCAAGGAACTAAAATTTTCCTTCAGCACAATGTCGTTTGTGTTTCAACTGTAGTCTAAAAATCCATGAGGATTAGGCAAATTAGACCGCTGATGTATGAAAAAGCAATAACTGTTTTTCTAAATAATTTTGAGTGACTTAATTTAGACCCTGGTCACTGTGATGGAAACCTACCAAGTTCCTCCAAAGGTTCCTGCAGTGGAAATGAGTGTATCATGAGGTCAGTGGTGTGTGTGTGTGTGTGTGTGTGTGTGTGTGTGTGTCCGACCGTATTTCTGCCAGAGCCGGTGGACGAGGCGCATCCAGCCAAGCACGGGGACACGTAGGTGATCCCGTTCTCTCCACACACCGGATCCCACTCCCTCCTCGAGCACAGGCAGCCCGAATTACAGTCAGAGAAGAGAGACGGCTCCTGATGAGACAAGCCTTCCACTCTGTGTGTGACAACATGAAGAAAATGCATGTATTATTGACAGCTCGTGTGAAAAATTGATCAAATGAGACGCCACAACCATTACTGTGCATGGGATATGAACATGGAGACAAAGAAAAGCAACACAAAAGGAAACCTGGGAAGTGCCTTAGCTGTAATGATTAACTGTAGGATTTTCTAAACCTAGCTCCGTCCTCCGAATATTACTCATTCCACCGAGACGCGAGGGAATTCACATACCCAGTATATGACACCGTGATGCCGGCCACCTTGGAGTTCTCACAGCCCATGGCTAAGAAAAAGAGCGACAGGAAGTAGCCCAGCAGGGAGGTACCGAAGGCAAATTTAGCTGCTCCCATGATACCCAGCTTGTACTTCTTCATGATGACCCCTCCAGAGAACATCCCCAGGGCCACAGCCGGGATGTTGATCATGCCTGGTCGAACCGAAGAATACAACAAATTCTTAAAGCGACAGAGGATCGGGAAACAATAGGCAGCAACACCGCTTCCCAAAAGGGATAAAAGTCAGAAGTGTCTCTTTCATATTTCATGTAAAGTGAACTGAAGTCATGTCGTGAAAGATGCTAATGACTTCTGATGGCTGAGAGGATATGGAATACATTTCTCATCCATCCAGCACCCTTTAGTTACGCTCATTGCTAATACACCGTCTCCAATTCCCTCATCCGTCATTTGACCTAATAACTGGTGCAATCTGTGCATTTTCTAAAATCAATGTTTGTCATTTCTGTATGTGCATTGATCGCAGTAAACCTGTTTGTCATTTGGAAGCTGCAGCATTTACTTAAGAGGGATGTGGGAGTTGGAGCATAAAAAATTCATCAAAAGCCGGCTCATGAAACACTTATGATGACCGTCCAGCTCACATCACTTTGCATCCTTAAATGCCTTCCTTTCAGTGAGGCGACACAGGTTTAGTCTCATCTACAAAGACAAGAAAAATCATCCCAAACAAGGTGATGAATTATGAATTATCAAAATACTCCGCTTACCCATGAGGAAGTTGGCTTTTGATGCCGACTGGCCGTAGTGCTGCTCGATGTATTTGGGTTTGTAGGTGACCATCCCGATGAGTGAGTTGAACTGAATGATGGTCACACACAAGTAGATGATGTACACGGGGTTTCCAAGGAGACTCTTCAGTGTGGGTAGAAACTCTGGACAGAAACGTTTATGAATGACACTTAAGATGCAGTCTTTGTCTCTTTCAACACATATGGATGGTTTCTCTTAAAGGGATAGTTTACCCAAAAATGAAAATTCAGTCATTACAGTATTTACTAACCCTCATGCCAACTGAAGGTCGGGTTTATTTTGTTATGTTAGACACATTTATGTACACATGCACACCGTCTGAACTGTGTGTGTGTGTGTGTGTGTGTGTGTGTGTGTCAATCAGCATGAGGGTGAGCAGATAATCACTGAATTTACATTTTTGGGTGAACTATCCCTTTAACCTTTTCATTATTTACACATTAATGTTGCTTTTATAACAAGTAAAATAAAGTTCTCTTTTTTGAAAATTTAGATAAAAATAAAAAGCAAAGGGAGTTATCATACACTAGCAGGGAAAAAAGTAGCATTGCAAATTGATTTTAATATATTACAACTTCAGTTCAAAGATAGACAACATGAAAATGTATTAAGACTATCTTCACTGAGAAAATAAAACAAAAGAAACTAAATAATAGAGTAGAAGTGAAAGGAAGAGGAAGATTTAAATGGATGTCAAAGAGCACAAATGTGCTTCTCTGAATACCACTACACCCAGTTTAGTTAGTTGGAACACTGTTATTTAGGTGTCAGATCCTGGGTTGCCAGATCCTGAAGAATTTGTCTTCACACCTTGTCAATGAGAATTTAATTTTTTCTTGATGGAGGCGCTACATAACATGTTTCATAAGGGCAGAGCGGCTGCTTCCAGGTTAATATCATTCTGCATGCTAGAGGGGTTACAAATGTCATGATGTTATACTGAAACCTGATTAGCACAAGATCAGATCGTCTAACTAAAAAGACTGCTGATATCTGAAAACATGTGAGAAAGGCTTGCTAATATGCTGTAATTCTCAGGCAGTGGCAACATATGGGCTGCTGAAGCTGGTGGCTGCCCACACTGATCGCACGCTGGATTTACATTTGGATACATGTTGCAGAGCTTTTTCTTTGATAAGTGTAATTAGTGTAACCTTTTGCAAAAATGCAAAAGCCCATGTCTAGAGCAGACTGGTGAGGAATGTAATAAAGAGACTTAAGGTTGTCATGACACAAAGATTCAACGTACTGCATACAGATTACGCTGCCAGTACTCAATATTCAACATAATATACAACTTGGTGCGAGTGCAGTCTGACCTTTGGCCATCTGATGTAAATTAGCCGGCTCTTCAGGTCTGAACTTGTGCTCCATGGTCGGGGAATCTTTGATGAACCTGGTTTGCTCCAGAGTGCAGCTGCTGTCGTGTTTGTCCACAGGCACGGGCAGCGATTTAGGCAGGAACCAGAAAGGAACAGCAGACATGAGAGTGATGGTACCAGCGATTAGGTAGCCCAGCCACCAGGCCCCCACCCAGCGGGCGTCACCAGGGGTGATAGTCACCATCTCTGTGTTAAAAGAGCACAATATGCATATATATATATTGCTTTATTTGTTTCTTATTTACTATAGTTACATTTTAATCATATTTTTCTTTGTAATTTCTGCAGCAAAGCAAGGTGAATTTATTTCTAAAGCTTTGTATACACAGAGTCAGTTTTCGTGTCAGCTGCTTTACATATACTTAAAATTATTTAGGGCTGTGATAGAAGTTCAAAGCCAACATGTCATAACCTGGGAAGATGTCTCCTGACTTGTTACACAGAAACATTTACAACAGCTTCAAAGTGTTTTCTTCCCAGTCAGATTATACTGTGTCAGAGGATTTAACCCTTGCTAATTCATTTCCTCCCGGCAGGTGTGTTACTTCTTACGCACCTTTAACACTCATGTACAACAACCGACATCTAAATCCAGCTCTCCACAGAGGAGTGTGAGCGTGTTTCTGCAGTGTGAACAAGTGATCATCTGCACATGACACTTTCTATGATGTCCATGTCTGTAGTGCATCATACATATACTTGTAATGTGTCATAATAAGAGTTATCCAACACTGTTATTTCCAATCAGTCATAATTCTCCGGTCTCAGATAACAGTTAACTCACCCATGTCCACATAACCAACATCGACGTAGATCTTTGCACACAGCGACCCCAGCAGGTACCCAAAGACAGGACCGATAACTGATATGGTTTGGACACATCCTAGAATAAACAACAAACAAAGGTTCATTTCACCACAGTCAATACTGACTAACATACAGCCATAACATCCTATTTATTCATGCAGTCATTCAACCTTTATTTTAACTCAGAAATACGTTGAGGTAGAGACCTCATTTACAATGTAGCTGAGTAAATTAATAAAAAATGAAAGCACTTTGACAGAAAAAAACAAAGAAACTTACATAAAAGTGGCAACAAGAACTAAAAAGCAATAAAACCACAATTCAAAATGTAAAAAAACAGTAAAACAGGAACACCTAGAAGTAAAATGGGATACAGTTAAAGATTTAAATTGCCCTGTGGATGAAAATGAGGAAAGTTTTAAATTGTTCTGCATGTTGTTCCACGTTGCAGGTGCACAATATGAAACGTTTGGTGAGAGCCCACATTAGATCACACAGACAATTCACTGAAAGTTTATTTTCCTTTTAGCAAAAGCCTGTAAGATAACCATGTAGTCAGTTTATTTTGTTTATATTGTACTTTTTTCAAGCAACTTTTTGAGCATACACCTAGCACAATGATATTATTTAAGATGTCAAAGAAAAGACAGAGAAAGCAAAGTCTTCCCAACCAGAGACTAACGAGTTACGAACGTGCAAACATCAACTGTTTCTCTGTAATTTATGATATTTAGAACAACAGATAATATCTCTGTAATAAGTACTGAAGTCTGAATAAAACATGCAAAAACAATTCTCGCTCGGTTATCTGGATTTACGAAACCTTTTATTCAACTATACTAACTTAAAGAAAATCCACTTGCTAACTTAGACTGAAAATGAAGTAGCCGTTGTCTTGGTAATGTGCAAAGATACTAGCGTAGACTGTGAGTGAGGCGCGTTACCGATGTAGAGGGCAGCGTTCTCGGATTGTGCGTAATCGTCGATGTAGGAGATTCCCAAAGGCTGAACTGGAGTCTCTCCAATCCCACGCAGGACGTTTCCCAGAAACACGTAAATCCACATCGACGCACTGGACTCTCGCTCACAGCCTGCAGGTTAAAATGAAACAAGAAAAATGGGACGAGAAAATCACAAAAACCGCATTGAACGTATTCCATGTACATTTATCTTTGTAGATTCTATATTACTACATACTTAATATTCTTATTGACGATGAGTGTTTTATTTTTTTGACAAAGCACATTAAGTATTCCTCAGTCTTACCTCTAGAGGGCAGTATCGAGGGTCTGTCACCTGCCCTGGTGGACTCAGGTGAGCTTTCTGGACATGGAGAGAGGTTATTGGTTGAATTCACTGAAGGTCTAACTGATGTTTCGATCTTATAGCTGCGTACAAAATACCAATGTGACTGTTAAACAAGGGAAGGGAGAAAGTATCAGGTATCGTTAGATACTCACAATGTGAAGCACAAATACACGCATTATAGAAGTAATGTCACTATACTGTGTTTACGGTGCTTGAAGACCGAAAACAAGTAAATAAACAAGGAGGATTTATGAAGTGCGATGCACGCTGACATGACACTTTTCCTACCGGCCGATGATGAAATGAGGCATGGCGATCAAGAAGGTCCCAAAAGACATCAATATACATCCGATCGCTATGATCTTGGGTCGGTGGAGTTTGGCACCAAAGTAGCTCACAAAGGCAATCACCAACAAATTCCCTGCAGGGTTGACGTGATCAGAAGAGGAGATGGAAATGAGTCGGATGCATTAAATATGAAACCTCCTGCTGAGAGAATTTCAGTTAGTATGGTATCCTGCAAAACCTGATTCTGATCCATCTTTGCATATGGGAAAAACACCAGGCAGGGCAATGTCTGTGAGGTGTAGATTACTGTATTGTTCTAATTAAGCTGACAGCCAAATGCACACAGAGAGAACTAGTCTTTATTTAGCCTTTATTCAGACAGACATACCACACATATACTGTGGATGTATGAGAAGGCAGTCCACAACTTTATCATCAAATGTATTTGTTCCTATTATTAATTAAAAGACTAAACACAACTTCTTTGCACCTTGCAGCTTACTTTGCACAAAGTGGAGTCGGACATGCCCTAAATGCCTGTGCACCAAACACTTTAGACAGGTTTTTCTCAAACTTTTTACACAGTGTACCACCTCAGAAAGTTTTGAGTTTTCCAAGTACCACCTTACAACCTTTTGCGCCGTTTGGTGCTAGAAGGTTTAGTCGAAGCTTCACTGGCATCTTTTAAGCAGCTACTTCCACTGGTACTCTGTTCATTGTCGTTCCGTTTTCAACATGGTTGCATACGCACCACCAGTTGTACATGCACCACAGATTGAGAATCTAGGCTTTAGATAATGCACTATAGATCATGTAAATAGGAATTGAATTCATAAATCATTCTTTATTTGTGACTAACTTCAAAGTCCCAAGGTCTGAACAAGCTCAGGTTCATTTCCTCTCTTATTTTTACAATTTTAATTTGAAATAGAAACCCTACCTTTCAAGGAGACTGGAGTCTGTATAATGATGTCATTGTAAATGGTGCACGATATTCATGTTTTTTGTTTGATTGGCCATGATAACTAGTATCTATTAACACCAATTTACAATAATTTGAGAATATTGTACTCTACTGCAGACGGCTTGAAAACCAAATACGTTGCTGACGTTTCCAGCTGGGAATTCCAAGTTCAAAATGAGTGACTATAATAAATGAGAACTGCAAGGAGATGAAGACGGAGGCATGATAGAGGAGACTAGCGTGTCAGTCGGTTTCTCACTGTGACAGAGACTCCAGTCTGCAGTGTAGCCCAGGTCATACACTTCATGCTGCATGATCAAAGAACGTTTTTACATCACATTGACACTTCTGTCCATCTCCTCTCTCTGCTGCGAGTCTGCATCACACAACTGACGGCATGAATGTCATTAACTCTCAGGTGTGAATGACGACTATGTTCATGTTCATGTTCGCTGTTTGCAAACTGATCCGTTCACCAAAAACATGAGCACGTGCAATGATCGGCGATCTTTTAACACATTCATGCACAACACTGATTTGTAATCCATCATAACACTGGTCAGAACATTTTAAATTTTGGTTCTATAACATTTGCTTATGCGTTTGCATATCACACACAGTATCTCGGTCAGTGCAACTGTGTTTTCACTAAATGTAACACACAGATGTGTCTCATGTCTCCACCTCCTGTGTATAATTTACTGTATCAACAGCCCTACTAGAGAACTGTGTATGTTTTGATCAAAGTCAGTGTGAATGTTCATAAATATTCATATTTATCTGTGGCATACACATGCAGCAATACATACTATTCAGTCAGTGTCCTCAGTCTGTGGTGCAACCTTTACAAAATCCCTCTATTCCAAGCTTTCATGCTGTAGCTTCAAAGGATTTTTCACTCATTAAGGGTCAGTTAAGTACGCAACCAACGACTATTCAGTGCTCAAAGGAGATACATACAGAACATGCTATAGTGTCGAGCTCAATGTCACGCTGAGGACGTATTCTTGGCTTACCTGCATTAGCATCTAAATGCTTCAAAACGTGCGCATGAGGAGCCAGTAAACAGAGAGACGCACGGAGCAAAACAGAACAGAGAAACTCACCGATTTCAAAGCTCCCGTCTATGATGCCGATCAGATAACTGGGGATATCAAATCGCCTCTCTAGTTGTGTGATTGTGCTCTTCATGTAGCTGCCAGATAAAGCCTTGGCAAAGTAGGCAAAGGACAAAGCTGCAAGGAACATCTACAGAGAGACAGAAAGAGAAGGCAGACAAACGTGTCAAACAAAGTGGTGCTGAGATACAAACAATTTTATTATTAAGATTATACTGTGTATGGTTATTCTTTTTTTTTATCATATTATTAATATCACTAGAGTTAGTATAAGAGGTAGTTTGGTACAATCTCAAATTGTAGTTCAAACTTTCATTTCTACAACTTGAAGTCAATTAGAAATCATGAACTGAAGAAGCCACAGGGGAAAGGAAACATTAAAAAAGCTGGATAGAAAATGAACCACAAAAATTTAGTAAAATGAATGAAGAAAAAGTGCATATAACTAAGCACTAGCTTGTGACTTTATATGCGCGTTTCTCTGAGCGATGTGCTGTTAAAGTTTGGTTTAGAGAGTGTATTGAGCCCCCTCCTCTTCTTGCTAAGCCACCTGTGGACACTGACAGCCAGTAACAAAGGGAGGATTAGAGGCAAAGCAAGGCAAGGCAAGTTTGATAGAGAAGCCAATCCCACCAGGACACAGACACATCCACCGCACTGTGAGCTGACACAGCGACTGACATGAGGTGTAATTGGAAACAGGTGAGTGGTAACCACAGCCTGCACTCGCGGGGATGAAAATAGCCCGAGCTCAGAGGAGACACACGTGCCCCTGACGGACACACACATGCACTGGAAGACAACCATGAATCCACATATGACTTTTGTGACAATATTGTTGGGTGTCTTATTCGTATCTGAAACAGACAAGACGACCGTCTCCCAGGACACTGAAATGAGCATCTCCAGCAGTCGGGTTCTGAGATTTCTTTTCTTTCATTCTTCGAGTCAATACTCCAACAACATCCAGACTAGTGTGACTGTAGAGAGACTCTTGGAAGACGAGCTGATTATCTGACATTTTTGAAAAAAACATCTCCTGTGTTATAAAAGAGTAAATTACAGAGAACACTCACTGGGTTAGACTCTGTAATTTGAAAAGCCTGTGCACTTTTATAGTTTGTATGTGGGCATGTGTTCTGAGAAGTTAAGTGGTTCATTAGTTGCATGTTGAAACATGATACACCTTCAGCTATATGATATATGTTTTATATAATATGCCTCTGCCCAGTTCACTGTCAGATTACCAATATTACCAATATAACCAACCAAAGCGGTTTTATTTTTGGTCATGTAAAGTAACTAGTTACTTTTCTCAGTAGATAGCACAATAGAGAAGCCAGGTGCAGGAGTAGGGGTGGGGTTTGTGCAGAGGGTGGGGACTATTTGCATATTCATACTAAATGAAGGCAAGGTATAGAGTTATATGTAAGTAATTTTAACAAGAAAAAAAAACATAAATCACAATCAATTGAACATTTACTTGTAGAGCATTTTATATTGTTTAAAACATGACTGGAGGTGGACTTTAAAAGGTGCAAATGTGCTAATACTTTGGCATCAATCACATAACGCTGAAAACAGATATTATGTGCAATTGTAAGCACAAACAAATTGGCATGCACCAGCTCAATCAGAAGCAGATTATAAACAACAATGAACTTGACAGCCTGAGCCGGGCTCAGCGGTCTGTTATAGTGGCTCCAAACCAGTCTGCTGAAGGAAATCCCACTAAAAATCTTGCAGCAGCGTTAGTGTGGGCGCTGCACCCAAACACCAGGTTATGTGAACTGTAACACCATTTGCTTTTGACCCAACGCTCGCCAAAACAGAACACAAGTGTGTAAAGAATTTTCCACAGCATTGACTTAAGTCATGAACATGTTTTACCCATGTCTCTGGCTTCCTCCGACAGTCCAAAGACATGCAGGTTAGTAGGTTTAACTGCCTGTAGGTTTGAGTGCGAGTGCTTAATTGTCTCTATGTCTGGAGCTGGCGACTTGTCCATGGTGAACCCTGCCTCTCGCCTAATGCCAGCTGGGATAGGCTCCAGCTGCACCACGACCCGTCAAGGATAAGCGGCTACGGCTAATGAATGAACATTTTCTCTCACTCTTGCTCAAGTCTCACTTTGTCTCCGGCAGTGGTCTCCCTCAACATGGTTTCACAGAGGAAGAGGAAGAAAAGATGCTCAAGTCTGTGAGGAACTAATCAGTGTCAGACTCAGGCTGTCTGAGGGGCGGAGGTAAAAAATAAAAAGAGCTCCAGCTGCATGCAGTGGGGCGCCAGCAAACAGAAAGTTATGATACAGTTATGTTTCATTATTTGACTCAGATTTTAAGAAAACCTCCAACAACAAACAGGGAGCAATTAACTATTTATTCATTTAGAGTTGCATAGAGGCCAACTCATTTTCTAGCCTGTGGGGCAGCCTGCATGGCACTGCAATGTGCTTTTTCTGCAGAAAGGGAACCCTGGAGGTGCCTCACATTTTCTCCACTGGAAGGACACCCGAGAAGGCACTTTATCACACCCCCAAGTTCATCAGTGGAGCTTAAACGTATTATAGCAACTATCTGGGTCTGCAGCTGATTTATACATCTCTCAATACTGTACAAGTGCAGGCTTTGCTTTAATGTCAAGTGCATAATTACCATTCATACCACAGAATATAAGTGGACATAAAGCTCCTGCAGGAATCCTGAGGCACGATGGTTCTCAAATGACAACATTAACAAACTGGAAACCTTATACAAGCATCTTAGTGTCAGCATTTTGCCAAATAATTTCAAGGAACCTTCTCCACTTTTGTGTTTGAGGAACATCTCTTCCTAAACATATAATGTTTTATATCCTTCTTGCTTCATTGTTACTATGAACAACACTCTGCTATAGCCAGGGCTCAACAATAAGAGTATTATACTATTAAAGTATTTAAATTGTTTAAGTAAATTGTCATGCAAAAGGGCAGACAATGCTGTTTTCAGCCCCTCAAATATGGAGATTTCCAGATGTTCTCATTGTTAATTATCACATTAAACTGAATATTTTTGGGTTTTAGACAGAGAAGACATTTTAAGACATCACCTTGGGCCTTGACAAACTGGGATGGATATTTTTCAGTATTTTCTGATATTTTATAGATTTTGCAACCACAGGCTGAACATTACAATGAACTTGAGTCTGTTATTTGTTAACCGTTAAAAAAAAATAATAAAATAAATAAAATTGTAGGGGCAAGTGAAAATTACCTCCAGGTAAAAAGATTTCTTGATGACTTGTCTGCTGTCTGTTTTTAAATCTGGTTTGCCCTAAATTTGTTCTGACTGTGAGCCAATTTGTAACTTTGTTCGACACGGAACTTGATTCTAGGTTTCCTAATGTGGTTTTCCATAATTTAATTAGGAACTAATATATTAAATTAAGGTTTCAATATAATATAGTATTACCTTGTGAATTCCACTGATTTGAAGGATATTTTACCTCTTATGTTCTGAAATATAAAGTTCTGCAACATTTCTTATTCTGTCTAATTGTCTTTTAATAAAAGTATAATACAGTTCATTCATATATAAATCAGAGGCAAAGCATTGGAAATAGAAACAGAGAGATGAAAGTTTTTTTTAAACAGAATCAAAAATACAAGTCAGAACCTTTATCTCACAGTATTTCCATATGAAGCAGAATATATGTAAAGTATGTATAGAACAATCCTGATGTGGGCTAAACAAACATGCAGAACGCTGCATATCAGCGACACGCGTGGGCTTCAAGCAGACAGAAACCCTTTCTCTAGATCAACAAGTGAATGTTGTATCAAAAGCAGCACACTGAGAAGTGCATTGTAGGATTACCACACACAGAAGGAAACGCACATGGACAGAAAGGCAGCATGACTGGAATTCCTTGTTATTGTTGCTTGCAGTTGTCAAAGTATTCCACTAAGCAGCTTTTTCATTATTGTCCAAAGTGCTTCCTAATCCAATAAAGAGGTACAGACTCTCCGTACTGACCTATTTCACTGAAGCACAAACTTTGTCTAAGGAATTTTTCACAACGACTTAATGCCGCGGTCCAAAGGGCACCGAGGGCTGCTGCACTCAACACCTTTCATGGTCACCAGCTGGGCCTACGAGAAACACGCAGCACGCTCAGCTCATAACTTACATTCATGGAGATACATACACATACACTTAAAGCGGATTTATTCAGCTATTCATCTGTAAAAAACCTATATGCTTAAATGCCCTGAGAAATGATGGTAAGGCAGAGTTTCCTACAGCCAAAGATTTTAGATTATCCTCATCAGACCTACAATCATCACCTCAGGGGCAAGGCCGCTCGGTCTTTGGCGTTGTCAAATAAAACAGTGACTTTAAGTCCATGAAAATAATTAATTTAACTTTAAAGTAGAAGCAGCAGGATTTGTGGAAGTGGTTCTTAAAAATGCACCAGGAAGAGTTAATAGTTGTCCTCATTTCTAGGACATCAAATACCAACATTTTGGGTTGGTTAAGTGTCCCAAGTACAGCAAAATAATGATAAATACGGGCCATATTATGCCCTTAATAACTAGCACTGCAAGTTATTCAGAGGTCAGTCTATATGATGATGTCATACTACATCATGTTCGCTTTATACTGGCTTAGTATCTCAAAATAATGCAAAACTTTCTAATTAAATAATACAGTATTTTGAGATACTAATTCATTATTCTAAGGATCATATGTTTTTTTCATCACACTGGTGGTTATGGGCTTCTATAGAGAGCGAGCAGACTGAACAGCAGTACAATGAAAATACATGAAGGAGACAAGCGTATATAACACAGTTCTTACTTTTTGTCATTGTAACAGAGTCTCCAGTCTGCAGTGTAAACTACAGAAATGTAGAGTAACATTAGGCTTCATGATCAAAGAAAGCTTCGTGTCAACACCTCCCTTTCTCACGCTCATCCTCGGCGCTCTCTCTCTGCCCTGCGAGTCTGCATCACACTTCCAGCGATTCATACCAGGTTAGAAATCTAAGCTAATCCTGCCGTGATCCACATACAGTACATGAAACTCACACACAAAAAGGGTGCATTCACCCACGCATGCACTCTGTGTCTCCTTCTTACATACATGTGATCTCAGTCACTGGGGAGAGATTTGTGATTCCCCTCTAAACCAGTCAGGTGACTTTGAAAATGACAGACCTTAGAGCCCTCAGGATGAAACTCTTCTCTGATAAATACCGCTGTCCCCGTTGACCTGTTGCTGTACTTATGGAGCTTTTATCCCCCCCCCCCCACACACACAAAGTACAGTACCTTCAGATTGGGGTGCCAAGAGCTCTTCGCTGCGGAGGAGGTAGGATTGTTGTCTACGGTCCAGCTGCCTGCGGCCGTGTCGTCCATCTTCTTCATGGCAGCCTCCTACTGCACCTCGCCTGAGCTGTGGTTTCTCTTCAGATGGTTTAATACGGTCGTCCTCACGCACACACCTGCTGGAAGGAGTTTAGACTTAGAAATCTGTCAAACTGATTTTGTTGTACTAAGACAGCACGTCACGACAGGTTCGTCAGGAACAGCGTGTTCCTTAGACTAAAGTAAGGTTAAAGAAGCATTTGCAACAAACGTCAAGATGTGTACAGCCCAGCTTAAAACACTGTACAGAGGGATAATCAAGGAGTCTTCTACCAACTCAAACAAAGGCATATATGCACACAAGTTCACAAAAGCATGCATATCCGCACATGATAAATAAATACTAGGTGTTGGTCAGAAGCACACGTCAAAAGAGGAGAAATCTAGTCATGTGATATTCAAGGTTTTCTGAAAAAGCTCTGCAAGGGTTTTGATCTGACAGATAAGTGGATTTTTTAAGCGCACTATGGAGCTTTTGACACTTTTATGTGCATTGCATGTGTAGAAACTGTCGTCTCTGACTAAAGCTCTGCCTGGCTTCAGATCAGCAGCTGACTACTGACAGGTTCTGTGATTTACAGACAACATTAAGCCTTAAAACACATAATTCAATATTCACTGAGTTGGCTCACTGATTAACCTTCTATAAAACAATGGTTTGTTTTAGTCAACATGAATTCATACAAACGTACCAAAATTGTAATTTAGAAACACTTAAAACTGCATTGTTGTCTACGGGATCCCCAAACCCAAAAGTGGGTGTGGTCTAAAGCTTAAGCAAAGTACTCGTATGAATGCGCCAGGCGAGGACTTCTCACTGGACTGAATGGGCACCATCTTTGCACACATTATCATTTTAATATATCCATGCATTTTACATGTTTTGCTAAAAGCTAGCTGTTAGCCATTTTCTTAAACATCTGACGAGATGGTAAAGGACATGTATGACTCACACCAAAGTTAACATATAGGTCAGTTACAGTATGCAGTAACAAGCCGATGGTAGCTCAGTAAATACAGTAAAGGGTTTTTTCTCACTGGAGATGAACTGATGTTGACTTGATATGAAACACAGCGTGAAGGAAGAAAAACAAAACAGGAAACTGTGTTCAGAGGTGGAGTGCAGAGAAAACATGACGGCAGTAAAAATAGATTTGAAAAACTGTATGTTATTTATTTGTGCATATAATAAAATAAAATGAAAGAAAGGACATATTTAACATAAAAATGCAAAGGTGGGATGAAAAAAACCCCAAGGCTTATAAAAGAAACCCACCTAACACTGACTTAGTGTTTACGCTCGCTACAAGTTCACAAGAAGACATGTTCAAAAAAACTACAAGAGATAAGAGAATACAATTTCCAAACACAAAAATAATCGAGAAAGTACAAGTACAAGATGTAAACTGGTTCAAATGCACATGCAGTATATTTAACATACAGTAAAATCATGATCTCTTCATCACCGTCAACAAGTGCGAGAAGCGACAAGAACTTTTCGCTTCACTTCAATTGATGAAGGACTACAGATGGAAATTAGCTTGTAAATTAAATCTGGTACAAAGCATCTTTTCTCTTCTTGGGATTAATGCATTTTGATATAAATAAATTTAATGAACTAATCTAAAATTAGGTCGACAATAGGGATGAAACAATAATCAGTTTCACAATAAACTGTGATAAAATTCCCTGTTGTTGTTTTAAATTTGAATTTGAATTATCACGCTTTGAAAAACAGTAAACACTGTCCTGCATCACGCAAAGTCTGCGACAGTCTCTCAGACGCAGCAACGTGGGTCTGATTTACGTTATCAGAAACACCACGCCATTTCATTCATTTCAGTTGCAATATAAAAGATGGTGAAATGATTTCACTGTGTGCGTCAGTGCTTTTTGAACATGTTCAGCACATTGCAACAGGGCTGGGCTAAAAAAAATCGATTAATTGTTTCAAATCGATTTTCCTTTGTATGAGCCAATATTTTCACGCCGTTTCATCTAGAAAAATACAAACAAAATACCAGAGGCATCATATCATTCTGAACAGATGGGTCATTTTTATAAAATATTCTTTCATCTATTAGAGACGGCAGTGAGTTTAGTAAGAGCTCTTTAGAAATGGTGAAGGTTCACATTAAAAGAAATGATACTATAAGACTCGATGATAAGTGGCTGAAGAAAAACAAAGGTGTGTAAGAATTCACTCATTACTACATAACTGGAATTGGAATGTAAAGAAGTGCAATAAAGAAAGAGGAGTTGTTTCAACAGCCGAACTGATATTTGCACAAAGTCTGTTCAGTCTGGTTGCCTGTGAATCCTGACATGATGAGAGACAGAGATGGATATAGAATCAGAGAGCAGAGTAATGCAAAGAGCAGAGCTGTGATGCTGTTTAAAAGCCAGACTGCTTATTCAGTGACATGACAGCTCCCTATGGATCCCTCCTCCTCCACGCACCAAACCACACACACACACACACACACACACGCACACACAGCTTTGAACTCTGCAAGAAGAAATGTAGCTGCAGCTGATGACATAAGGCCTTTCATGCTCATCTAACCTTTATAGACATTCAGTGCAGAACTAAATTTTGGCACCATGAGACTATAAACAATAAGGGCCTCAGTGTTTCTCTTTTATGCATGAAAGACGCTCTTAGGTTTTTGGGTTTTTTTTGATAAAACTGGCTGACCAATTAGGGACGCACATGTAAAGCAGAGTCATTCATCCCAACTTATCGTCACATAATGATAAGACGATGACTTTACTTTTAACAGTATGTTAAATTGCATCACACAAGTATTTCACATCATCCCACTTTCATCGGTTCGTTTTGAAGCTCGTGTCTGACTGAGGAGTTTGCTCCGAGACAGGCTCTTAATGGGCAACATTCCCTATACAGCACATGCACAATTATACTGGCTTCTCTCCAGAGGCGGTACGGGATTCAGACAAGACTGCACATTCAGGTCCACACAGGAGGGAGGGAGGGAGTTTCCTGACGGTGACTGAAGTACTTCACAAATATAAGGGATTTTTCGGGGATCCAAATCCCTCTTCTGATCATGATGTTCAAAACTTAAAGGATCAACGTGAGAGAAATGATAAAGGCACCCGTCTCGAGTCAGTGTGTGGTTCACTACATGATGCACCGGTGGTCAATACCTTCAAGTGTGTGGTTGATAAACTGCAGTGTTGGGGAAGCTACTTTAAAAGCAGAGCTTTGCACACTTATCTATTATCTGCTCACCTTCATGCCGATTGAAGGTCAGGTTTGGTTTTTTAGTTTCACAGGAAAACAGCTTTGCAGAATCTCCAAAATAATTTAAATAAATGGTGACCAGTTTTCAAAAAAAAAAAAAAATTAAGCCCACAAACATAAAATGCCTCCATACTGCTCGTCCGACACAATCCAAGTCTGGTGTGTGCACGGCTCCAAAGGAAGAGTCTACAGTGAAGATTTAGGCTAAAAATATGGTGTAAATCTCAAGTCTCTCAAGTCAAGTTGGCCTGCCGGGGCTTTAGGACACTTGGATTTCACCAGATGAGCAGCATGGAGGCATTTTATGTTTTTTTCCAGTTGTTTTTTTTTAACATTTGAAATGTGGTCACCATTCACTCAAATTGTAATTTGGACTGAAAACTAAATCCAACCTTCAGTCAGCATGACAGTGAGTAGATAATAACTGAATCTTCATTTTTCCCTTAAGAGAAACTGCGTTTTAACTAAAACTACTAAGTGACACAACTGAATAACTCAAACTACTTTATAACAAATAATCAAAATGACATTGTACATGTCAAATGAAATTATATATATATATATAAAAATCTAATACAAAAATGCCCATGCCAGTGAAAAAAAAAAGCCACCAGTTAATTTAAAAAGTGCAGATGTCCCAATAAACACACCACACTATTCATAGGAATGTGCAAGGAATGTAAGCTTTAGTTTGGTGCACAATGTCTGTCCATCAGTGGAGAATCAACAGTAAAATAAAACTATTGATCATAATCAGAATCGCTTTATTTGCCAAATGTACAAAGGATACATTTGACTCAGTGATGCAGCACAGTCGGACAAGAAGATAAAAACTTTAAAGAGATTAACTTAAATGGTTAAAGAGTTAAATACAAGAATGACAATATTGCTTGCAAATAAGAATCACTTACAAATTGAAAATAAAAAGTACGAATAAGATAGGAATAGTTAAGTACAGTATGAGTTAAAAATAAGAAGAATTTTAGGTAATTATGGCAATTTCAAAAATGTATACAATTTTAACTGTTTTATTTATTTATTTTTCATGACCTCTAAAGGCCCACCTGCAGGGCCTTCAGGGCCCACAGTGGGCCGCTATCCACACTTTGGGGATCACTGCTCTAGACTGTAATCCACAAGTGTTCAGCAGCTTCAGTGAATGACCTTTGCACTTATATTTTAGGGGCGCAAACGGTTTGAAACCCACTGAAAAAAGATAAAAAGATAAAAGTCAGACAAACTTTGATGTTTAATACACAAAGAATCAGAGTATAAACTTGCTCTGAGTTCAAAGAGATTTTTTTTAAGTAATATCAGTGGACTTTTATTCTCCTCCTGTAATCAAACGTAGCAATAATCACGTGATCACCGTTGAATTGCTGGCGAAAGCCACATTAATCAACGCATATGAAATAGGATGAGCTTCCTCTGGATTCTGTAAACCCCTCTGCTGTTTGTACTGACAGCTGTTTGCACATGTTAAGTGTTTCTTTGATGCAGGGTTGTCATTAGGAGATTCAGATCAATCTCCAATCAAATAGTTGCAACTTCACTAAATTCTAGGCTTGATAAAACAAACAAAATGTGCAGGAAACAACATCCGCACGATTTTTCTGAGGATCACTACAAAGACCATCATGGCACTCACCCAACTCGGAGCCTTTCCTTCGCGACGCCTCTAACTTCTTATTTCTGAGACACCAGCGTGAAGAATCCCGCCGTTTCAGTGGAAAAGGACCCTCTTCTCACCGAGTCACCTGCTCCTCATGCTGTACAGGATCCTCGGCAGCGCGGAACAATGCGTTTCAGTGGAGGCGACAGGGTGGATACTGAGCGCCGCGTTCACAGTCAGGCACACGTGATGCGCCAAAAAAGCTGCGAAACTACTTACTGTGGAAGATCCCACCTTTCCGCTGAGCTCTGATGAGCTGCGAGCGCCGAAATGTGACTGCGAACATCTGCAGTGTGTCGGCAAAAGCCACAACATGAAGCCATGAGTCAGATTTCACCTATTAATATTTAATCTATTAGACCTGCAGCGTGTTGTGGCATTAATTTGCCAGAAGTAGACAGAAGTGTAGACCTGTTCTCCCCATCACTTTGCTCTAAATGTGCAGGGAAAAATTACCTGCACAAACATTGAGGACAGATAGAAATTGAGTAGGGGACACCAGGGGCAATTGTAACAACGGGCATGAAATAACACACTCAGTTCCTCCAATCAGAAACCAGCTACACTGATGACAGATTTTCTGCACATGCACAGTAGGATTATCTCTCAATAAAACACTGACTTTGAGGTGTGGCATTTTTCTTCTGCTGTCTTAAGTTTAGATGAAAGTGAATTTAAACTTACATTAATTTTATCTCAAGGTTATTGATTGAAAATTTAAAATTAACAAACCATGCCAATATAGGTGCTGTTAGCCAGCATACAAGATTTTATCATGGCTGCAAGAATGGGGGCAGTAGTAACAGTGTGGTACAACTGCCCCTAAGCCACATGACTCAGTGTCAAAATCTTGTTAACACAACAATAGCTGTCCAGTGTTCTGCAAGAATAGAAACAGACTTTTGCTAATACATATGAAAACTTAACTAGCATCATTAGCAGCAAGGTGATTTCTTTGATTTACATGGGTTAATATGCTTTTTCAGTGATTTATTCAGTGTTACAGTTGCCCCCACTGAGCAGGCAATTATGAAACTGACTTCTTGCATTAAGTTTAATATTATAGTCTTGTCCTTAGCAATGAAAATATATCAGTTCCATTAATCATTTGTGCATATATGTTTCTTATATCAAAATATGTCTAGTTTATTTCAAGCAGTCTGTGAGTTATGAAGGAAAATGTTAATAAAAAATGCTACAGTTGCCCTCGGTCTCCTCATCAATCATGATTGATAAAATGTGACCACGTCATGTTTGTCTTCACTGTCTAACTTTGTTACAGTTAAACGGATCAGGGCCTTTAAACTATTCACTCGCTATGAAATTGAGCTGATAAGCTTAATTAACTGTCTTGCACCATGAACCATGAGCAAGTGAATTATTCTAAATAATGCAGCAGACGCTCTTTGACTGAACCAGTATCATTAAAACATGTTTCAAAATAAAGTTCGGCTCTCTGCCTGAAAACTAATTAAGACTATGTAATGGAAAAAAGTTGATAAATGGAATAGTGCATTATTACAGACTGAAGCTAAAAGTGAATGGAAATTTGGACTGGAGTTTTGTATTGAAAGAAAGAAAGAAAGAAAGAGAAAGAAAGAAAGAAAGACAGAAAGAAATTTAAAGAGCCTACATAAACAAGAGGTTTCCAGTGTACCTTTAATGCTTGGCCCCGTTATAAAAATGCATCAGACGATAAGGTCATACTTCCCCTGTTGAGCTCACTGACACACCAGGTGGTCAGACCTCATTTCTCAAGTGTCTCTGTTGCTATGGGAATAATTGGTCTATACGCAGCAGACTCACTTGTTATGAACATGTCCACACTTCACTTTGTGGCATCAGGTGTGGCTTTACTTAACCTACTAAGAACCTTAAGTGAGTTTCTGTAAGTGGTGCAGAAAAGAAGGTGAAAAAAGGAGAAATTTTCTTGTGTGCTGTAAATGTATTTTAATTGATGCCAATCTGCCTTTATTATTAAAATACATTTCCAGCCAACAGACAGATATGACAGTAATTTTACTTGTCAGCACACAATATATGTAAATTTAGAGGTTTTCATGAGTCCACCCAAACTCCAGGACCTGGATCCACATTTTATTCCGCCAGTCAGATCTGGGTCAATTCCTGTTTTCTTTCTGTGGGTGTAATACCCAAGTGGGTACGTTCCATTTGTACTGGGTAGTTCGGATTTCCAAGTTTTCAGTCAGAAATTCTTACTGAAATGCAACCTGAAGTCAGATTTCCGATTCAGAAAGTTGGACAACCCCAACCTCAAAATCCAAGATGGCTGCCTCGCACATCAACAGTAAGTAAAAGCTGTCTGTCTGCAAACACTGCAGTCCATCTGTGGACGTGTTGCAACAGTGTTTTTAAGTGCAAAATACTACAAAATGATCATTATCAACAGGTATTGCAAAGAAAGGCTAAAGCACAACAACAGCTTTCCTGGTGTCGCCCATCTCTATTTTCAGAATCGTTTACTTCTCCTTCTTTTTTTTCTTTACCTTTCGCCATGTTTACCGGAACGCTGCCAACTCGGGTGTGATGCCACTCCCAGCTCCAGCTTCCGACCTCTGAGGTTAATGGAACGCAGCTTTAGTCCTATGTAGACCATTGGGTGGTGATGCACTTCAGCCTCTTGTGGCTAAAATGGGTATTACAACAACAAACACTTTTTTTTCACAAACTTATCCTGCGAAAACATTTTGTTGAGTTGTGTACTTACAACAATGGTGGAGAAACCCAGAGAAATCCAATTTTTCAAGGTAACAATACTCTTCCTACCAGCCTGCTACCAGCCTAACGTGAATAAAACATTAATATTGCCTCTTCCATGAACATTATTTCTGCCTGAGTTATGTCAGATAGATTTTCTCCTGTAATGTTGGTTGTTTAACAGTGAAGAAAACAACAACCGGGATCTCAGGCTGCAACAGAGTTGTCATCAAACTTTCACTTTTGTTAACTAGTTGTTAGTTTAGACAGAGACCCCTAGTGGCAGAACTTACATATTGCACAGGATACAAAACAATTTAGATCAAACTTGGATCACCAGAATTTTTTCTCTCTCACTTGCCTCTCAGGGCTTCTGTACATGGATGCCCTTGAAGAGATGGCCTTCACAGAGCGAAGACACCATCAGTATTAACAATTTATTTAAAACTGTTTACTCACTTCAGATTTTTTTTTTTTATCAAGGCCACCTACCTGTGTAGTGACATATTTTCTCCAGGAAATACCATGGTCTCCATCATAAGAGCTGATGGAGATAAAGCTGATCAATGCACAACAAATGAATGTAAACAATACATCAGTCTATTGACCAACAGTATCCTGAGATTAATTATTATTAAAAAATAAAATAGGCATGCTTATGTACAGTGTATGAGTCTCTCTATAACACTATACTCACCACTGCCATCTGCTACAACTGTCTGTCAAACAACAGAGGGATGTGTGCGCTTCCTTTAGCTTGAACAGGGAAACATTCAGCCTCACAATACTAACTATTTGAGAACTGCACTTTAACTCTGTCAGAAAATACATGGTGAAGCTTGGCACCTCGAACTTTAACACTGACAAGTCAAGATTTTAATACAAAGCAGATTCTAAAAAAAAAAAAAAAGAAAGAAAAGTAAGCACAGAGACAGACACAGGGATACCACAGAAATTATAGTCTTGTAATTCAATGTATTCACATTACAACATCCACATGGTTCAGTTTGTGACAACTTCTAATGATCTTCAAATATATTCACTGTATGATACATAATACCAATATAGGCACTTCCAGTAAGTCTGGCAATATTGAAGCTACAGTATAGTGTCTAAATTACAAAATGGTAAAAATAAATAATGTATATCTAAAAGAGTTTTTGTAGTTTTAAAATTTCTTTACTGTACAGCATATATGTATATTGTACAAAATGGAGCATCAACCTGCAAGAAAATTCATTATTTTACTTTCACAAATACTGTGTATTTGGACATATTCTTCCTCGTGTAAGTAATAGTACATGTGGTAAGTGCAAGGTACTAGTGAGAAGAAAGCAATTATTTAATCATGTGTCAACTATATAAAAATACTCATCTCTCTCTCTCTTTTTTTTTTTTTTACATAATTGTAAAGCTTGTTTGGTTCCCATGGTTACAATTATGCTACAAGTGTAAATAAGTATGACAAATAAAACCAATCAAGATGTGAAAAATACAAAATTGATGCACTCTATCAGCTCAAATGCAAGTACTGAGTTAAGACTGATGTGTCTGGGGGCAAAATGCATACATAGTCCATTCTAAAATAAAATAAAATAAAATAAAATAATAAGATCACAAACACAGTGGACAAAACTGCATCACCTTTAAAGATGAGAGGCGGTGTGTGATGAATTCTTTACTTGTGTTGCCAGTGAGGATCTGCAGGCTAAGGTGGCAGATCAAAGAGGAAGTGCAAGGAGAAATATGCAACAGGACCTTCTGTGAATAACAATTTAATGTTTGCGTCTGCGAAGAACAGAAGAACTACTTACTGCATCGCTTTGCCCTTCGTTATTTCACCACCTCTGCTTGTGAGAAGAATTAGCATCACCCTCAACAAAAAAACAGCATAAACTGGCCGAATACAAAACAGATTCACATTAGTGAGGCCGATGGAAGAATTCAAATAGACACAAACACACAGACTCTCTTGCAGACGCACGCAGCATTTATACATTCACAAAGCAGCAGCTTTGGAGAAATTTAACGTGGAAGCTTGAAAAAAAATTAGACCTGGAAGTTACATCATCCCAAAAACAGCAGTCTGATGTAAGTTGTTTTCTCTCCTCTGTTTATGACTTAGGATAATCTTTCTAAGTTCCTTACAGCTATGTTATGTAACATTTCCGTATTACAATGGCTAGACCTATGTTTTTAATTTTGTTGAGCTGTGCGCTGTCTGTGTCAGATCCATTTTCATCTGCAATGGTGGTTATTTAAAACTGAAAATAGCAACTCCCATGATCCCACGCTACTTTCAACATCATCAAACTATGTCTTTTTACTATTGTTTTGATGTGAGAGGACGCATGCGGCAGAATTTACATATTGTGCGTTCAAATCTTATTTTAAACTGTGAAATGTGGGGGGACAAAACATTTTTTGGCACCTATTAAAATACATTTTTAGCCTAAAGACAACATGACAGTAATGTTACATAACTTGGCTAGCACACCACATCTGTACTGTGTGTTTAGAGTGCAGGGGGGAATTAAAATTCACCTGGAAGAAAACATGACTGCTCTTAGTTGTATTTCGAACATAAGGCAGTGCTGCATTATAGCCCCTTGTAGGTGAAATGAGCTGCGTGTGCTGTTTTTACACAAGAATTGGCACATGTATAGGGCTTTTTTTTAAACACCTGTAAACTTGCTCTGGCTCTTCTTTGCTGAGGCTGTCTATACCAGAGAGAAAGGCTTTTTTAAAGTCTGTGTGTTCAGCTCTCAGTACTTATGTAGCTTCTAACTGAATCTCTGTGGTTTAAAGTTTAGTTACTTCACTGCGTTGCTGTTTGTAGTTTCAGGCATCTGCTTTATTTTACTGTTTAATGTTCGCTTTTAGCTGGATAGGAGTCGTGTTACGTTAATGGTGATGATAACACAACATTTCCTGATTTCCCTTCTTCATAATAAAAGCTTTCAAATAACAAAATATCTATTGTGACGAATTTACGGGAAATAAAATGTGCTCATTCATCGTTTTCCAGCTGTTCAACTCAAGACAAGTGCATATCAGTTAAAAGATACACTTTGAGGAGGGTATCAGGTGAAAATCCCTGCTAAAAGTTGCAGACAGAGGTGGCAATTCTTTGAAAAAGGCAAAAGTTAATACTTTCATCTAGGTGACTACTGCTGAGTCATTTGACCCGCAAATTAATGCAGAGTGGGTGTTAGTGGGTTTTCTGACCACTGTAAATAGAAAAATTAGACGACCACAACTTTTTTTCACCTATTCCTAAGTCATAAACACAGAACAGAAATAAATTTAGATCAGACTTGATCAACAGATTTTTTTTTTTTTGTCACTTGCCTCTCAGGGCTTCCTTGTCCCAACGAATGATAGAACAAAAACATGCTTTGTTTCTAATTCTGCACCACTTTAGTTAAGATGTTTGTTTTGTCTTGCATAACATGTTGTATTGGTGTCATCTCATCGGGTTTTTCAAAAGCTGAACAAAATGTATTCATTGTGTCTGTAATGATTATAGCTCATTAGGGGATGAATCGCTGGCAACATAAAGGCATGTATAGACTGAGGGAACACACAGTCATTAGAGGCCTGATATAGGGTTTGGGGTAAATGATTGTCTAATGCCTTTCTAATCAGTGGGTAAACCAACTATTCTGAACTCATGTGGCCTGATCTGCAGCACACACCCCCCCCCCCCTTCCCCTTAACACTGTAGCAGAGTCAGGGAGGGCAGCAGGCAGTAAACAGGCCGCTATGGATGTTCTGTGGAGCACTGCTCTCCACAGCCAGGAACACTGTGTGGTAATAGAGTATGTTAATGCAGGATGTGCGAGGATACAAGGACAAGATGTTCTGCACCTGTATCTTACAGTGTAATTGCTCTTGTCTTATTCTAACTACGGGCCGACATGTGCAGTTTAAAGAAATGAGATTAAGGAAGAAAGCAGTGGCACAGCATCAAATGAGATACAGTAAGAGATTCAGATGTGCATGTAGGTCATGAGAACTGGGCAAGATTAGCAGTGGATAATTCATTACACATTGCCTCACTGCACTCACATGTGACAGAAAGTTGACCCGCCAGCAGAGCAGCCGATGCAGAGCACTTAACTTATTCGACTCGAGATCTACTTATGGTCTCTCAAACGCTCTTTCTGTGTAAATGTGAATTATTAAAGCGAAGAGGGATGTTCATCAGAGACATTCTGCATCACACTTAAACTACAGTGCAGCTGGTAATTGGTTTACCTCTTGGCTTTGTCTCAGCTAAAATTCAGCGCTATCATGTGACTTCAAGTGTTACAGCACACTGACCTTTATTATCATGTTATGTGCGGTAACGTTATTACGTTAAATTCCATATTCACTACATCTTTGTTTTATTTTCACAGCGATCGTAAGGCGATAAGAAAACACTGACCCATTGAACATTGACGATGTGTATCATTGGTGAGTATAATCACATTATGAAACTAATGCGGTTATTTTCCACCAAAAAACAATGATGGTCATGAACTTTTAGAGCCAAACTGGTGCAGAACTCACACAGACTGAGTATAACTGACAGAACACTGGGTGGTGGGAAATTTAATGTTTCAAAGATGTCACCTCATTACTGAAAAGATAACTTTTACAAGGTTATCCGCTGATTACCCAAGTCATTAAATAAAGAATTTTTTCTACAGGCATCAAACAGCTACAGTATCAAGGGCATTTCAACCATGGGGGGAGTGGAGGGGGGCACAAATTAAGTTGAAGTCCTCCCCCAGGAAGTTTTCCTGCATTATGGTGATGTTTTTTTTAATGCACCAAATTATGTCATCTGCATCAAATTATAGTTTGTTTTTAATTCAGGGGCCAGGTGACAATTAAAAATATGATGGAATATTATGTATAATGCACTTTAAATGCACCTGTAGCCTTTTGCCCCACCACTGTTGTGAGAATATTCTGAGCTGACACAGCGTTTAAAACTTGACAGCACAGCTCTGTCTTTATGAACCTTGTCTAGATTTTACACCAGATTTTTCTTATGTGAAATAACTGTTATTGACTAGCAGAAAAGTTGGAGCCATGTGACAACTTCGGCTTCGTGCTGAGCCTTTTATGAACATATTCTGAACTAGTTTACTATCCCTGCATATTGGTGATACAGATGTTTACTTGAATTTCAACAGCTGAGGTTTTCCTGAGGGTTAAAGGTCAGCATTGTTTGCAGGTTTTTGCATAATGAGGACCAGAAAGTACAGAGAATAATACAGCAAACTGAGTCCAAATGCTTAGTCAGAGAGTGGAAAACTCATAGAAAAGAGAAATGCTAATGCTTTCTGGTTCTTTCTTGATGTTTTATGAATACATGGTTGCCAGTTTTGTTGTTTCTTTTGTCCTTATATTTTCCTAACACTTTGGAAGTGTTGCTGCATGTTGTGTGTATTCTCTTTTTGTTGGTCTTGTATTCAGGACAGAATCATGTCCAACGTCCCACTGCTGCTTTGAAAGTGCAGCCTGTGTGGACTACAACATTTGGGACAGTGAGCAGTTTAATGACCACTAAATTTACTTCACGGGACTGAAGACCAGAGATGGCACAATAACAGATAATCTGCTGATTATATCTACTGTATGTCCTCTGCAGAAGAATTGTGAATTGGAGCACACTAATTTAAACACACAGAGACACACCCACACGCACACGCACACACACGTACAGAAAGTGAAGAGCCTCAAGTCTCCTTCCTTAAACTAGTATGGCTACACATAATGGTATAAAGTGTTTTGGCGACAAATGTGAAACATGAAATGTAGAATTATTTCAGTTTGTATGCTAAAGCCTGTGGGTAATTTTGGCAGACGTTGAAAGGAAGAAAGATACGCCAATGTTCCTCATTTGATTGACTCCCTTTATAATCCATATATTTTTATATATATATACATATATATATATATATATATAAAAAATCATTGTGGCCCGTGTGAGACCTCAAAAACTCTTGCTAAAATTGAAACACAAGTACAAGTAACTGTGATGTCTATATATAATTGCATTCAGAAAATAATTATGTATAAATTGGCAGCAAATTTCTGCAGTCCCGTGTTACCACATTGGGTTGAGGTCTGTGCAACCAGTCAGTCTTCCTCTTCTCTTGACAGTAGCAAAAGAGTCTGTATCCCAAAGTACACAAATAATCCTGTATTGCAATATGGAAAGCTCCTTTAAATGTTTGGTGAAACCAGATATTCAGATAAAATGTGTAAAGCACAAATTTCCCACCCTGTTTTTTCTTTTTCTGTATAGGCACACATTTCCCAAACATCTACAGTGTTGTGTCTAAGTGATGTGCTGGCAAAAACAGGAGTCACTTGATAGGATTAGAAAACAAAACAAAACAAAAAAAAACTTCTTCACGTCCTTGCCCTGACCAACTCCATATTTCCCATGGGCTGTTTCACTGTGGGTCCCCCTCCGCTAGTTCTTCCGGAGGTTTAGAGTCCTCCTCCTGAGGAGACCACTCGGGTTCATCCACTCCCTCCTCTGGGTCCTCTCCTTCTACCAGCTCCTCTCTGCTGCCTGGCTCCTCTTCCTCCTCGTGGATAGCCAGGATTGGCTCAGCTACATTGTTTAAATGGACGGACTCGGCTCCTTGGCCCTGTTTCTGGGCCTCCTCTGCGATCACCTTCTTCCACATCTCGTGGTTCTCCAGCAGGTGCTGCGTGATTTGGCAGAAGGCTTTCCTCCTCTTCTTGGGAGCTGCTTTCTCTGGAGAAAAGAGGAAAGAAATCTGATTAGAAACTATATTGTACTGTACTGCACTGTACTGTGTTGTGACATCCAAAAGAGAGATCATAAATGAGTATATATTCGAAAAAGACAGATTTTACACGTCAGCTCAACTCATAATTAACTCACAATTGCAGTCACTCATCAGCAAGCAAAGCTGCTGACTCTGGCTTCTGGACAGTAATTGGTCTTTCTGTCAGACTGTGGTCGGACCTTTTTGACAGGAGCTGCACAAATACACGAGAGCAGTTTCCAAACGCCTCCACCAGTGTCATTAAGTGCTTTTACAGCCAATTCAGATGTCTTTCTTCTCTATTTGTTTGCTCATCAAACTAAAAATACTAAGTTCATTGGCATATTCTCATTTATAAGGCTGTTCTTTGACTACTTCCGTCTTACCTATGGACCTACATCAAACAAAAAACTCCCAAGTCTGTACTAAACTGGGAAAAAGGCTTGTCTTGGAATCAGCTGCAAAATTGCTTAAATCTTTGGGAGCTGGTCTCATTGAACACGGAGGCACATAGGGCTGCAGATGTTTTAAAATCTTAAAATTCTGTTTTTCTTTTTATTTTCAGTTGTTTTATGTTTGTCTCAAGTTTGCAGTCGTGTTATTTGTGCTGCTGCGGCCAGGACACTCATGAAAAAGAGATTTTCTTTCACTCTCAATGAGTTTTTACTCCAGTTAAATAAATATTTATCCAGAAGCAGGAATTCTAGACTACACTTCCAGTTCATGCTTGCACGCCTTCTTCAGGTTTGTAGCTTTATTTTAGACCATGGTGCTTACGTGATGCTTCCGAGCTGGTGGACGTGTCTTCCTCTGCCGTGTCCTCCTCCTCCTCCTCCTCGTTCTCCGTGATCTCCGGCTCGTCCGCCTCTGGGTCTGGTTCCACCCATCGTCCAGGTATGAGGCAGGCCGAGTCGTACGAGTTGCACAGCGGCCCCACGATGTGCGTGATGAACGACTCCTGGAGTTTTGCCAGCTGCGGTGCCGCTCGGTCCATGAAGGGGCTGATGGGAAGGCCCAGGCTGGACTCCTCATCGCCCTACGGAAAGCATGACCAGCATGAGTGCAGAATCATCACCAGCTGAAAGAACGCCAGGACATGGCCTGACATGTCAGCCATATTGATGGACTACTGAAACAGCAGCGTAAACACAGGTGTTACAAGTGACGCTAATTAAGGTCCCGTTCCATTTAGTGTGGAACACAATAGCAGCACAGACTCTGTTTGACCTGTTATCATTGTTTACTATTTCATGTCAAAATGGCTGCTGTGAAAAAGGCTTATTGCAAAACAACTGAGTCATTCAGGTCAGAGTGAATAAGAGCGACTGATGTCAAGCCCACGTCTATCAAGTCCTACGTTGTTTGTTTCAAAAATGTGACACCAAAGGTAATTATTTGTGGCACAGACAGCACTCAAAACATATAGTGTCACAGAAAGAGGGAGGCTTAAAGGGACAGTTCACCCCTGGCCTGTAGCACTGTTTATCCATCTAGATTTTTTTGGTGTGAGTTTCTGACTTTTAGAGATATTTCTAGTGGAAAAGAAAATAGTCCTGCTAGATTCTACTGCAGAATAAAGGTCTGCAGATTATCTTGAGTGATTGGGTCATGGTTTCTGGAAAGACACACAGCTGTTGAGTTTTTAAAATTAATTTTTTGGCGAGAGAGAAAGCAGATATATCTGTGGCCGATAACGCCAGAACTTTGCAAAACACGCCAAAAAAATCTAGATGGATAAGCAGCACTACAGGCCCGGGGAAAGTATGTATTTTTAGGGGTGAACTGTCCATTTAAAATCAGGCACAGACCAGCAGTCCTTAACATTCGTATATCTACTTTAATTCCAGCCCACTTATCAGTGACTTTAAATAAATAAAACTGAGTTAAAGAACATGCACTCCTGACAACAGGATAACCCCACTGACATTTACCATAACACAACATGGAATCATCTAACCTCGCAGGTTATTCAGACTTGGTTTAAAAGACAAACCACTGGTGACGTAACATGGAGGTGTGTGACTTAGTCCATGCACTGTGGACCACGAGTACATCACAGAGACTGCAGGGGTTGCTGGGTTATACTTTGACCAAATTGTAAAACCCCAATGAAATGTGAATTTGAGCCAATAAAACTGAAATATCTAAAACACGATTTCAGTTTCTGTGTGGTACAATAAAATACAGCGGAAAATCTCAACCCAACCTAAGTAACACAGTTTGTAATGTTTGCAAGTTTCCTATAAAGAAGTATGTCCTCTGACACAAATTATAGAAAGGGACAGATATTTCAGTTTGACAAGTTGTGCTGCATTTATAAGCTGTTGTTGGTTTCCAGAGGAATTTCCTTGCAAGAACTACCCCATTTGAACTCAAGCATTATTACAGCCCATCGTTTATTTATCATTGGAAACGTAATTCTTCTAATTCTTAATCTTGCCTGTAGACAAACACTTGGCAAATGTTGTTGCGTGTTCAGCTGACCTGCTGTGCACCGACTGAAGGACTCAATAGGTTCAGTCAGATTAACACTGTCTCCATTTTCCCTATACCGAGTGCATAATTGTTCCGTCCTTTTCCAGGAACCTTCCTACAAATTGACAGTTCTTTTCTAGGAAATTAGAAAAAAAGAAATATGTGCCCATTAAAATGAAGCCTTACCAATAATATATGGTGAGGTTTTTTTTTTTAATGAAACAAATGCATCATTGAAAGTTATTTACACAAAGGCCTAAAGAAAAAAGGGGTAATAGAGGGAAAGCTGAGGGGCAGCATGTGACGTCTGTATGGATGTGAATGGAAAAACAGCTATAGTGAGGTTTCCTGGTTGCCTTGGTAACTGACCCCAAGTGTCATCCCATGCACTGAATCTACAGTAGAACGCCTTTGTTCCTGCAGAGCAGCTTGCTGCTAATGCAGCGCACAAAGAGAGCCGTCAAAAGATCAGAGGGATCTGCAACTTGATGGAATTTCTTGACCAATGAGCGGACATGAATGGGTGGGAGAAACAAGGGAAGGTGGGATCCAGCTGTCACCATGACTACAATCTAAATAGATGGATGGAGTTCGGAGGTATTGTAAGGTCAGTTTTCCCAAATGAATGTCTTGGGCAGGTGTGTTCAAATAAATACAAGACTGTTCGCATCGGGGCAAGATTTATCCAGTCCTGCAATACAAACACTAGACACCCAGATCCTGGTTCACACGCCATAATCGATTTCAGAAAGCCTGTCAGCGTGTTGAATAAATCTCATCCTCAAGGCTCTGTCAGTTTTCTTGTGATCCAAAGTGCGTGTATGTCTATATGTGTATGATGCTCTTTGTAAACATGCCTGAACATGTTGTGTGCAGAAAAGGAGTTGTATTTCTTTGCTGCTTTTTTCAAGGTTGCCGGTCTCTCAGGGCGGTCTGTGTAATCAGAGGCTGCTGCTCCACCTGAGTGACAGTTGCCTGGGCGCCCTGCTTGCGTCACCACATCTCGCAGCACTAAAACTACTGTCGCTGAAGAGCATTTCTCCTGCGAGGATCCCGCGCTCTGTACGTCCCCTCGCAGACCTCACAGCGGCTTGTAACAAGGTGGTTGTGTCACCGAGCTGAAGAAGCCGGATACATGAGGGTCTGAGCTCGACGCAGAAGCAATTAGCAGAGATTAGCAGCCGTTCAGTGCCAAGGGGACGTACTGTAACAAAGGTCACTGAGGGTGGCATTAGGCTGAAGGCATGACGAGCTTCTGTTTGTTACAGCAGCACTGTACACTCAGTAGCTGCTTTATTAGATACACCTGTACAATCTAAAGCAACCCAGTGCAACTGTTGTGCCATAAATTCTATGTTCAGGGGCAGATTTAGTCATCTCAGGGCAAACGGGGGCACAGGTCCTTCCACATCCCTTCTTCTCCCCGTATTTCAATCCTTGACTAAATAATATGTCATAAAAATAAACGGTGGAGCGAGGAGAATGAATTGAGAACTTTCACAGCTTAATGAAAGACGTTCAGTAGTCTGGTGATATGACAGTGGATACTTCTGTATCTCTTGCCATATGGCAGCAGGATGATCAGGATGTGGCTGTGGTGGGTACTGTCTTTTAGTATCCTCCTGCTCCCATCTGCAGATGCGAAGTAAGATCGTGAAACAGTCCAAGTTAAGGTCCGGAGATGATGCCATTTTAGCATCTAGACTTTTAGACAAACTTTGTCTGATGGCGAGTCTCCCCAGCAATGTTTTTTTCACGTCTGAGGTTGTAGATTGTGGTGTTATTATTATACTGGACCACATTATATCCAGAAGTATACAAATATAGAGGACAAAAACATTAGAAACACCTCTCAATATAATGCAGTCCAGTACAACCCCAACTTTGACTATGACCTCAGTAATAAATATAACTAAACTGAAAAACACTGAAAAACACTGAACATCATAAAACCTGTCAAGGTATGTTTTTAATTGTGTGTTGCGCATATCCTCTTGCTTTACTTTGGGAGAAGCCAAAAACAAATTTCCACTGAGGTGGACAATAAAGTCAAACTCTCTGTCTATCAATATTAAAAATGAGGCCATGTTTGCAGATGATTTTATTACACTGACAATAAAATCCTACATATAAGGCATGCATGTGAATCAGTGGCCTATTTTTACAGTAAAAACTACAAGATACTTTACTGTCTCTACGGTTCCCTCGGCTTTTGTATATATAAATACCATGTACATTTATAATGTAAAAGTAGAATGCATAATTGAAGAGATACAGCTGAAAGTGCCTCACACAATAACAGCTCTGAGAGGGAGCGCTGCCATTACTATCGTGACATGTCAGAGATTGAATGAAAAATGCATTAAAAGGAGTGAAATCAATCAAGACTCTATGTGGAGGAAAAGATAAAGAGGGCAGGGCTGTATTTTAGTTTCTCTACTTGTTTCTATGGGTTTGGGGGGAATAGAATGAATTTGCCTGAAACACACAGCATGCTGCCAGGAGTCATTCAGTTCTGCTTCTCCACTGTATTTTATTTTGAGAGAAAACGTTGTGAGAAATTCAATCAGTTGAAATAAGTTTTCTAACTCGAGCGTCTGATTAAAAGTGAAGGCTCAGAGGGTGGTTTTAGGGTTGACATTAGAATTAGGTTTATGTTAAGGTTATATTAAAAAGAGGCATGTTAAGATAAAGATGAGGCGTGTAGTTGTGTTGCTGAAAGAATGCGGTTCGTAATATTCTATTTTTTTATTCTGTATTTGAATACCATCAGAGTTAAGGCTCATTTATGTTAAACATTAGATACACATACAGATATATATTTCTTCTGTCCATACTCTGCCTTCATTTTGTCTGTATTTGTGATTTTCTGAAAGCTTATGGATACGAACAAAAGGGAGCTGTGCCGCTCGTAGTCATGGGAGCAGTGTAGACCACAAGATGCAACAAAGAAGTTCACATTTTGTGATGTATTTAATGGCTGCAAAGGACGCTCGGAAATACGTGGGCAGCGATGGTTACATTGATCAAAACGGACGCATCTAGTTTTATACGTAAAGGGGGCATAAATCAGCCTTTATCCTTCAAGGTTAGGGTTTCTGGATAGCGAATGCATCATATGAATGAGGTTTCTCACAAGTGGAATGTGCATATCCATTCACTCTTTACAGGTTTCACGTTATTTCTACTTTTTATCTGTGTTTTTGTCTATGACAACTACGTTTCATTTCAGGTTGTGTGATATGTCCACACTTCAGCTGTCAGGCCTTAATGTTGAGTTTCAATTAAAGCAGTTCAAATTCTTCCATGTTTACGGAATTTTTGAACAGAATAGGTGATCGGTCAGCAATGGGATTTGGCCAGAGGATAGTTTTTTTTAAAGCTCTGTTGAGGGAACAACACAGGTGAGGATGCAGATTTCATTATTTCTTGATACGTAGACGAGTGTTAAATTCTTCTTGGCATAGCTTCAATGATGGGGCTAAATGTACAAAATAAAATCAAAAAGATAAAATGACCAAAACGCAATTGTGACAGCCCCTCACAAAGGTATGATTTAGTATTGCAGGACTCCTGTACTGGCTTGTAGTGTATTATACTGCGCAGGTGTTGGCGTTGTGTTGTTGTGTGCCCCTCCTGCACGCCAACATGACAGCACATTGATTTTCAGTTTAGCAAATACAAACGAGGTCTAAGTTCAGAGACGGTTCACACACCTGCTCGTAGAACTCGTTGACGATGCCCTCCGTCCACTGCAGATGCAGGTCTTTGCACTTCAGAGGCCCATTGATGTCGGCCAGCTTAATGCACATCTGGCACACCAGCAACCTGTCGTTCTCGTTAGACCAGTCGATACCTGTGGATGGATCATCACCCACCTGGAGGACCGACAAACAGACAAGTTGTCGTTTAACATATTCAAAGATGTTGGCAGACACAGCATGTGATATGTAGATATTATGTAAATGTGATGCCACTGATCCGCTGTTCAGATTGTGTGTTCATACTAATGTCTGGAGGGTTCATGAAAAAGGCAGAAAACGTACAACAAGAGCAAGAACTTAAATCCTCTTAATTGTGGCTTTTAACTTGTACATCGAGTTACATAAGCTGACTTTCCCCTGTGATGAAATGTGCTTTATTTAAAAAAGAAGGGGTTACAGTCACAATACTTTTAATAATCACTTACAGTTTCAATGACACTGTCCAGTTAAATACCTGAACTGTTCATTTGTATGCTGACAGCAGGCACTCATTGATCTCAAGCTCGTGCTTGGTGCCGATAAAACTAATATATGCTATTCACTAGAGCTAAGAAAATCGATTACAGTAAAGTTCAGATCAGTGCAGCTATAGAAAGACTTCAGCGATAAATTCACTTTTAAAGTTTGTGTTAGTAATGTGGTGAATCAGCTGTGGATGAAACTTGTCTTTCTTTACAGGGATAGAGCCTGGAAACAAACACTCCCTGTACTGGATTATGTTGATATAATATATAGATGCCTGAAGGTCCTGGATGTTATATATCACTCTGCTCTTGGATTCATTACTGCAGATACCTACAGTACCCATCACTGTATTCTCTATGAAAGACTTTGCTGTCTCTCTTTCTTTGAGACGAGACCAACACTGGTATATATTTATCTACAAAGCGCTCCTAAACAAATTACCAACTTATATTACTTCACTTAGACTTCAGGGCAGCAGCTTATCAAACCCGCTCTCAGCACTGGATTACACTTCATGTACCTCGGGTTCATTCTGAACTTGAAAAGACTGCTTTTAGGTTTTGTATGTGGAAAAACTTCCAATGCACTTTAAGTCTTGGGACCCTGATAACTTTGGGAGATTTGCAGCTGCAGAGGAACCACATCCACCACAATAAAAAACCTACTCTTAACCAATTGTTGTTTTTGAGCCTTATTTTTTTTATTATTATTATTTTCCTGTTTTTTATTTCTGTTTTGTTGATATTGTATTTCCTCTCTTGTTGCCCAAGGTAATCTCAGCATCACTGAATATGAGGGTCAACCTGCAATATATCCATGAGAAGTAAATAAAGGTTGAAGAAATTAAAATATAGGTATATATAAATAGTTATGCAGTTCTCTGAATTAAATCAGTGACATTTTTTTAGTGTTAAGTTGTTTGTACAGACGTGGCAACATTCAAACACATGAAGTTAAACCCTGCAATAATTTACACAATGTTTGAATCATGAATTTATTTATTAATATTCTTAATGAGGTTCAGATCTGGAGAGGAGGGAGGACCACTGACTCACAGGGTTTTATCATCCTAATCTAATAACCCAGGAAGCTGGAGAGATCAAGTGCTGAACTTGATGGGTACTTCACAGAAAGCTAATTTGCTTCCAGGAAGAGCGGAGCGGGGTGCGCTGCAGTCAGAGACGTTGCTGTTACATTTGCTGCCAAGAGAGCGAGCTCAATGGCCATCAAGTACCACCACTATACTAATACTGACAATAGAAAAACGCAAGACCTTCAAATCCAAAGCCAACATTCTGTCTGCACTCAAACCAGTTTTTTTAAAAAGCAGCAGGGTGCTTTGTGTTGTTGACTTGGGCTGTGTTGCAATGTTCTGCAAAAACAAACATGTTCCTCGAAAAACCACGGGGCATTTCCCTTCAAATAAAGCTTTTTGTTTTGTTTTGTTTTTATGAGTTGAGATATGAATGTACGAGGCAAGCACCTCACCTAATACTGTTTAAGGTTAACCTGACAATTTAATATCTAGCCTACTTACTTTACAAGACTTCAAAATAAAAGAAGTGTTCAAACAAAAGCTTTCCACTTTATATCTAAGGACAGGTATTCATAACCCAGTGTTGGAATTTACATAAGATCTAAACCCCCAAAATTGCATAAGTTAAAGGCAAACAAACAATCTGAGAAGTTTTAAGTTCATGATGCTGTCAAACTAAATTTTTTAAGGAATCTTAAACACCATAATCAGATCTAAAAGTCAGTTACGATAACGGCTTTAGAACTACCTTGGCATTGAACTCGGCCAGGAAGTCAAAGTGCTTCTTCAGATCAGTGGCCAGTATGGCCTCGATGACCAGGAAACGGAAACGCTTGAACTCCACGTGGTCCAGGTTGACGAGGAAGTTGTACTCCGGACACGACATGAAGAGGTTCCAGGCTGAGGCAGCGTGGTGGTTTTCCAAGACGGATCGATCATTGTAGAGCACTGCCTGCGAACACACACACACACACACACACACACACAAACTTAAACATAAACAAGTAAAACAATGCCAACAACCCCACACATACAGGACTAAAAAAAGAGATATAGAATGTGATAATGTAGATCAGTGGTTCCTAAACTTTGCTGGCAGTGTACCCCTCATCCCCCACGCCCCCAAAATATATAGATATTTAGATATTGACACATGATCTGATCCACATAAAGCACAAAGAAAGTAACACATGCATCAGTGCAGAAACAGACACTGCAGGCTCTCCCACTGATTGGAGACAGATACTAAGAATACCAAAATTACACCATTACATCGTCATTACATTTTACATCTTGTGCGCCGCCTAGAGGCCAGAGGCGCGCTCCATGGGATGCATGCACCGCATCTTGGGAAACCCTGATGTTGACGATTCAAATGTTGTTAGAGGAAGTTAAAACTGGAATGCTTTCAAGAAAATTAGAGCCACTGCACCACTCTCTGATAGATAAGCGATCTTTCAGTATCCTGCCAGCCTGTTCACCTAAATATATCTGGACAGAAAATGCGGTATGCTTCGAGACAGAAATCCAAATTTAACACCTCTCAATTTCTGACAAGCAATGAGGAGCTACTGTAACTGGTGACGACAAAGAAAAACTATGTGTGTGACAGGAAATCAACCACATGACAGACAAAAATTTAAAAAAAAATCTGTCACTCTGATTGTGAATCTAAAAATCTCCTATTAACTCTTACAACAGCCAACACGCATCAAAGTAGAGTCTTCATGAGGGCATGAGATACAATGTCAAATCATAAACAATCACAAATACTCAGCCTATATCCTGGGGGGATAAACATTTGTGCAAGTACACAGTAATGTGTATAATACCTTTTAGTCTGAAAGTGCTCATAATGAGTCACCTTCAACAAAACTTAAATAATATCAGCAGCAAAAATATGTAATCTTAAAGAGAATGATGTAACGACAGAATTCCTGCTTGCGTTGATCCTAATCAGATACTGCTCTCTACTATAGGCTGAGTAGCTTGGGTACCTGTGGTGCGCTGGTGGCCACGAGGAAAGCGTTGGTCCGCCCAGGGTGGTCGTAGTCGTGCATCGCGGCAGCCACATAAAGCGCCATGAGCTCCAGAGCGGGTATGAGGCCTGACAGGCAGCCGTAACCGTCTTCTGACACAGTGTAGGTCTTTGAAACCAGGAAGCCCATATGACTGTGTGTTATTCCACTGTCGGAGTCTAGCCACGGGGGAACAGACGGAGTGAGGAGGGTGAAGAGCAGGGTGGCAGAATTTACACCAACACACATACTGTACTTACACACACGCAGAAATACACACTTGAACATTCAAATCCACTTATATGTGGATCAAAGGGATGGCCCTAGTAAGGCATACAAATGAGGTTATGGAAATATGGGTGAGAGGGAACTCTAATCTGCCTGCAATTTCATGCTGTTCTAGACTTCAAATACTGTTTGGTGCGTAAATGCGAGCGCCAAAAGCCTGAGTAAGATAAGACAAACTGTGAGTAGGATAAGAACAGACACTCCTGCAGGTTTGATGCTCTGACATTAATGAGATAGCTCACGGTAAAGCTGCAGGCAGACGGAAGAATCTAAATAAAAAGTGTGGATGTGAATATAGACAGTCTTTATGGTAGTAAATGGCTTAACAAAAGTTAGAAAAACTGAACAAAAAGGTCTTATGTGGCAACTTAACTTGATTTTTCTAACTTCAGACACACTTTTACCAGGTCATGCACATGTCTGCGTGTACTAACGGACCCACCTGAGTCACTGGCGGAGCCGTGGTCAGTAATGAGGCTGGGCAGACCAGGCACAGCCTGTGTGGTGAGGTACCAGACAGCATGAAGCACGTCTGTGGCGTGAACCCTGTTGTGATCTGGGTCAGGAAAGAAAAGTGTGCTTAATCTCCTCCAGCAGGGTGCACTGTCGGGCTGCTTATGTTTCTCAAAACCACATACAGGCTGCATACAGTCATATGTGACTAACACCGGAAAAAGCGGTATGACGTTTCCCTCTAGTGGCTGCTTTCATTGTTACAGCTCCAAACAAGGTTACATAGCAAAATTAAAAACATAAGAAGGAGAAAGATGTTCGGGCTTACATGGTATGTCTCTGTAACCATTCTCAAGGGCATGGAAGTAGTTCATGAATTCTTTCACGGGGATCTTGAAGGTCTCAAACAGGCCTGTGTCTTCAAAGAGCCTGTAGGAAACCTGAGACACAAAAATCAAATTGTCTGTGAGGGTCTGTGAACATCACCAGGCTTGGATTACCAACACATTACATGTAAGAGGGGTACAATAATCATAGTAATAAAAAAGGAAACTATATCATGAATAAATGCAAAGATTGTGGTATCGTTTTAAATGATTTATTATGATTGTGTAGTTTGTTTTAACAAGTTTTGGCAACATTATATTGTATGAAGTCATTGTATCATTTTTCAAACATTTTATTGCTGAAAATTTGTCTAAATCCTGTGTCATCATGCAAATAATCATTTGCTTTATTGACACTCTCTGATCTCTGTGCTTAATCACTGGTGCTCTCAGATATACTTCAATAAACTCCACACTGCACACTCAGACACTGCTATATATTTTGCACATATTTTTGCATATGTGGTACTGTACTGTTTACTGTAATTGTACATAAATAGTGTTCCTGGTTTGTTTTATTTATGTTCTTTCCTCTTTATCTCTCTTGCTATCTTTACTTTTCTTGTATTTTTGTATTCTGTTTTCTCGTTAAACGACATTCAGAGTGGAAAGCGAAGGAAGAATTTCATTGCACAGGGTAAACGGTTTAAACTGTGTACTTGATGTGCTCACCTGACTGAGGATCCGTCCACATTTCCCATTAGTCTTCTCCATCAAACTGAAGATGGGGAAGTTCCAATTATTTAGCTGACTCATCAGAGGCTCTAAGTCCTCCATTATTAACGGCTCTGGAGCCAGAATTGGTTTGTCCTGTACGAGTGACACACGATGAAAAGCGGTCAATAGATATAATGTTAAGAACCTGCGTTGCAACATAATGGTGTTGCGTTTCATGAACAATCACACCGTGTCAGCAGACTTACCTCAGGAGGTATTAGTGGGTGGAGGATGACACTCTGGGCGGGGTTTTTTCCCTCCTCCGTGTCCTCCTCTGTATGTGCTACATCACTGCTGTCACTGTGGTTGGCTTCGTGGGTGCTGTCATAGTCTGATGACACAACCACTGGGTCCTCTGCTATTAAAAGAAGAAACAAAGAGATGTCACACTGCGGCCTCAGGGGAAAAAATCCACCGTTAATCTCCTTAAACTGATGCATATCTTCAGGTCTTTTTTTGGGGAGGGGGGTTTACTTCTCTGGTATATCCACTTCCTTTAATCCTGGTTTGTTATAGTCGGTTATTTTTGGCAATTCTCAGAATGAAAGTGCTCAGAGGCGCTGAGTGCTCTTGCTCATTAACACAGGCGCATCTCCGTGATTGCCGACACGCCCCCTTACTCAAAACACGTTTTAAAGTGTGTGTGTGTGCGGTGGCAGCAATTTTCTTTCTGACAGAAAAAAAAAAGTAGTTCCTACATGAAACAGCTCACAGCAAGGTCGGCGGATTGTCTGGAGTGACTGAGACATGATATCTGGGCATTATAGTCGAGTTATTCGTCTTTACTTTTATTTACTATTATTTTTTTTTAGGAAAATATGGCACATTATACCTTTAAGAAAACGACACAAAATTTGCAACCCTAATTAATATCACAACATCTAGGTTAGTCAAGTCATGTATGGAGGACCAAGGAAAAATGAAAATGATCCAGAAGCGAGATACATTAGAAGTATCTGTTTGCATTTTTCCTCCAACAACAATACAAAACTGACTATTTGAGACAGTCTCAGAGGGAGAGAGAAACACTGTCATATCATATTTATGCCCACAAACTCTCCCTCTGTGCCGCTTTGGGGTGGTGGTGGGAATGATAGGAAGAAAGAGCATACCTGACCGCGGTATCCTGTCTCCCTTGTCTATTGAGCCCTCCCCGTGGCTCAGTTTGATGTATGGTCTCCCACAGCTGTAGACAAGAGGGGTTTCACAGGTTAGAGATAAAGTGCATGAAAGGGAAATGTTTCATGTAACTCCACAGCCTGTGACATTCCCTGTTGTAATGCTGTGATATTTGCAGCTGCTGCCGCGTGTCTTCGACTGCTGCATATATATATGTCAGAATCAATCAATTCTAATGATTTTTAAAGGAGAAACAGACTGTTAAATGTCAGAAAACATGTTACCCAGGGCGATTTTATCTTCTCTCTAGGACATTTACATCCAAACGTGTATTAAAACATCTGCTAATCAAATGCAAGAATCTGTTTTGTAGTTTTTGCAGGGTAAGATGAAATTTTAATTACTCTCATGAGAAAATTTTATGTTTATGATAATGTTGAGAATTCTACGTAGTCGGTTTTGTTTGGCAGAGGCAGATTATTAAAAACTAGTCCAAACACCAAAATCAGCAGAAAATGTGAAACACTGCAGAGCTGTACATACTGTATGTGTGTGAGTGTGTTTGTAGAAAGCAAAATGTCTGTAGCTGCGCCAAAGAATTGGGAATAATGCCATTCACTACATCTGTCTTTGATGTCTAACCAGTCGGCAGAAGTTGTCAAGAAAAAAAAACTTAATGGGATTCCTACTGCGCTGTCCCCACATGAAACAGACGCTGTACAGATGCTCGACGAAAAATACTCATTAATGAAGTTAATGGATGCACACATTAACACAATGCAAAGAGAATAAACAAGCAAACAAACTCGAAACAGGCGCTGCTGTCGCTGAAATGACTCATTACACTCTGAGAGATAAAAGTGCTGATGAGACCGTACAGGGTTCCTCAGCTCGTCCCCACCTGAGAACGCTTCCACACAGAAGAAACCCCCTATGAGAGGTTCTGCAGAGAACCCTTCTGTGGTGTAATGGTTCCAACCAGACCCCTGCCCGGGGGGTTCTATCCAAACCTTATCACTTTCGAAGGATGCTAACAAGAATCTATGCAAGGGGGTTCTACCGAGAACCCTTTTGTCTAGAACCCTACCACGGGGTCCTACGGAGAACTCTTTTGTCTTTCGAGGGTTTCATCTAGAACTGACCCAGGGAGTTCTACGGAGAACCTTTTTATAATGCAAGGGTTTCACCTACAATCCACCCACTGACCCAACGGGGGCCCTACGGAGAACCCTTTCACATTCCAAGGGTTTCATCTAGAACCCACCAAGGGGGTCCTACGCTGAACGCTTTTATATTTCAAGGGTTCATCTAGAACCCACCCAGGGAGTTCTGCAGAGAACCCTTTTACAATCCAAGGGTTTCATCTAGAATCCACCCACTGACCCAACAGGGGGGCCTAAAGAGAACCCTTTTATATTCTGAGGGTTTCATCTAGAATCTACTCAGGGAGTTCTACAGAACACTCTTTTATAATCCGAGGGTTTCATCTAGAACCTACCCTGCGAGTTCTACAGAGAACCCTTTTATAATCCAAGAGTTATATCTAGAACCCACCCAGGGGGATCTAAAAACAGATTTTAGGGTTTCACCAAAAAATGTTAACAATAGATTTTAACAATCTATGTTACAATTATCTTTAAATCGACAGTCATGCTTTCAACAACACTTGAAGAACTCTTTCTTCCAAAAAGAGTTCTTTGGATGGAAATGGTTCTTAGTGGAACCCCTAGCCTTACAAAGAAACCTTTACAAAAACTTCCTTCTAAAAAAGAAGTAAATGGTCCTGGTTAGAACCTCAGCTCTTCAGGAAGAACCCTTATTTCTAAGAATGTAGAAACTGAGCCCACCCTCTTTGTGCCTTAAGGCTAATCAGCGACAGCCAGCCACAATCTAAAAGACAAATGGAAATATTCACATTTCTGACTGGTTTATAAATCAAAGAACAAATATTATCTTTTACGGAGGGCGCCTTGAGCCGGCCCGCGCTGGTTAGTTAGCCGTGTGACACCGCGGGGAGCCTCCCGAGCTGCTCTCAACAGCTTTTCCATGTTTCTCCACTGAGGCCTCCGTCAGGCCGGAGGTGGTTCCAATTAAAATACCTCTGCCTAAATGTTGTAAAACCTGCCTTCTCAGGGCAGGAAATGCCTGCCGTTAGAGCATGGTGTCACAGGGAGCACAAAGGCCTGTAGTGTGTCTATCTCCTTCTGATAAATTGTTTCTTGAACACTTTTGAGCCGTACCCGCCCTGCCTAATGGTCCTGAGGCCCCAACAAAGGCAGTTCTGTTGTGTTTGCATGGCCGGGTTGGACCACTGTGTGTAATGCCTAGCAGGTGTGGAATATAAAATAGTTTGATAGTTTGGCGGGCGAACAGTTAGTACATTATTGTCAGGGGGGTCTGGGCAGGCAGCAGCGCTTGGCTTAAAAGGTTTACTTTTAATGAAAGTTGAAGAACTGGCAGACACTCTTCCCATTCTGCTAATGCAGCAGAAAGGCCTCAGCTACTGACATTCAGCCTTCAGCGCTGAATGTAAATAAGAAGGTCAGCCATTTTCTCTCGAGGAATCTGTCAGTCACGTATCAAGTGACTCTGCCTCTATCACAAAAAACCTCTTAAGTGTAGTTACAGTAGTTAGCACTGTAGTTTCAGTAATTTAACCATCCCAGTGAGATGTATCGACTGTACGAAGACAAAATACACTTTAGAAGTCTGATTTTTCAACCCCGTCTCCTAGAAATTATGTTTATATACCAATAATTTTTGACTAACACCTTTGGGAAAAATGTAACTGCTCCCTGCAAACATGTTTGTTCAGCCAAAGAAACATCCTGCATCCTGTGGTATGGTTAGATTTTGCCAACGAAAATGCTTTGGCGAAGGTTAGGAAAAGATCATGGTTTCAATTTAATATTAAAAAAACAAACACGCTCTGTCTCGTGCTTCGAGTCGGTGTTGAGTTTTGTTTTGTTTTTTTTTCTAAACCAAAACCACATTTTTTCTCCAACTTTAACCAAGTGCTGTGGGTACCTAAACGCAACCATCAAAACATGAGTCATGCCGTAGTTGTAACAAGTTATGAGCAGATATTGTGGGGAAAATAAGTTAAAGCTACTACAAAGAACTTTCAAGAACTTGAAAGAATTAGCTGATTTTCTTGCTGATGGCCTTTTCACTTATGTGGGTCATATAGAGGCATCTGTATCAAATTTAAACTGTTTCATAAGCAGTTAAAAAAAATCCTTGTTGTACATTTAAACACACCATTAATCAATGTTTTGCTGATATGTTTAGGGATCAGAGGCAGTAATGTGTTACTCAGTCCAAAATAGTAATTATATTACAGTTAGTAATCCAAATAGTTACTTTTAGGCCTCGGTAGGCTATCTCATGATGAGGTGTATGAGTGGCAGGTCACGTCAGGTCGAGTTATCTGTTAGCCAAAAAGCTAGCAACATGAACTTTATTTCAAAAAATATCTGCTGCCATAAAATTAGTTGCAAACTTAATTTGTCGGAGAGAGGGTAGTTTTTAGTGCTTTTTTTTTTTTGCAGGACTAATCATACAAAGGTCAAAACTTTCTTTCTTTCTTTACACACAGTTTTCACAAATTTAAACTCAGCCAAAGTGAATTGTCAACACTCAATTGGGAGTCTTTCTCTGAAGTAGAAAATGACTCCAGTTCTCGCACAATTGTAGAAAAGCACCTTGGCGTTCTCCAGTATAAACCTAAATCAAGTTAATTATCCCGCATTAAGCAATACTGTATAAATTGCAACACTGTCTGCATTTTCTGCTGCCTCTCCTGCTCCCAGGTTGCTTATCTTAATGTAGCAAGCCATGCAATAAGCTCTGACTGGCCTCTGCCCACTCCCCTCTCTCCGCTGCTGCAGTTTACTCCCAGATTTTATACTCAACCACTCACAGCAGGTTGACAGATTACCTTTGGTTCAGAGCCCAAACGGACAGTGTCCAAGCCACGATAAACACTGCAGCCATTATTTCTGCTTCCAGTAATCTACCTACTCTGGAGCCAGATGACGTGAAGAAGATAACAGCACAGTGGCCGGGGCTGAGGGAAATGGAAGGTATTCAATCGCCCTCTCTCTCTCTCTCTCTTTTTTTTTTTTTTTTTTACCAGGCCTGTCCGATAAAAAGCCGATATTGTAGCTTTGAAGTTGGTGTTATTCTTTCTTAACTCTGTACGTCACTGGAAGCTGACATGATGGAAAAAGGAGGGAGGAAAAAAAAGAAGCCTAATGTCCTAATTAAGATTGTACAGATTTGATGATGGAGCAGAGAGAAGGCAATTGAAGCCATGTGTTCATTTTCTCCCAGCCTCCCCTCCATGTGTTCGCTCTCTCCGCCACTGTAAAAATAAACTGTTTGTCATAAATTTAAAAAGTTGGTGTCTGGGCTGCCTCAAAACTTTAAGTTGACTTAATTTGAAACGAAAAGTTTAGGTAATTTTTTAATGATTCAAACAAGTTTTCATCATATGTTTACTTCAAAAAGAAGGGTCTCAGGAGAGTTTTGACTGAATTGTTCGGCAACAATGCATGCTGGGAAGTCTGCTAATATGCTAATCATGTTTCTTAAAGGTGCTAAATACAACATTCAGCAAACAACTAATTGCTATGTAAAGATTTGATGAACTGGCTTCGTGAGCAGAGAATAAATGTCAAACTGCTTGTGTTTATGTTGTTATTCGAGCCTCTGTGTTTAGCTGGGACAGTCGTGTGCGCATGTTCACGGTAACTTTATCATAAACAGTCACTAAAATAAGTTTCTGGAAACGGGAAATAGGAAATGTAGTAACAGAATATGGCTGCTTATTTTGACAGTTTGATCAGACGTTCAGGAGTCTGTGCTGGAAAGGTCGGGTCTACAGGGAACCCTCGATTTGTGAAAGTTTGTTTTGGTTTGTTTTGTTCACTGAATTATGTTTTATAATGCGACAGTTGTTTAAAATCTAAGGAAACACTTGGTTAGGTTTAGGCAAAGCTCATAGTTTGGATTAAAATGATCACTCTTGCAAGATTTTTTGCAGGTCTGAGGTTCCCCTCTAGACACCAGAGCCAAAATGGCGTCAGTAACAACCTGCTCGTCCCACAGTGAACAGTACAATAAAATATGTTTCTGTTAACATTTTAAGTAGGAAATAGGCGATGTATTAACATAAACTTGATCAGCACTGCCTAGTTTGACAGTTTGATCTGAGTTTTGCGAGCAGTGTGTGTTCAGATGACCCTCAACTGTACTGAGTCAATATCTCGTACGTTACATTCATTCAGCTCTTCGTTACTGGTCAAAAAAGTTAGAAGAACTTACATTGGTGAGTTCTGAATTTAAGTTAAATTAACTTTTAATTAATAAGTACTTGAAAATTGCATGTTCACAGACCATTTCTACCTCTCACTTTTCTGAGAGGACTCTTTATATATCAGGAATGATTACTGGTGTTTTGATTAAGTTGTAAATAAATGTACATGTTACTGTAGCCTTGCCCAGATCTGAAAAGAGGTAACTCTGATAAATACAAGTTAACATATATAAATTACAAAAACACTCCCCTCTACTCCCCAAAACTTGTGATTGTTGTGTTAACGCCCACTTGAGAGATGATGTGTTGGCAGGTTGCCGATTCCTAAGAGACACTCGGGTTTGATCTAAACAACAGTTGTCAGTGGGCATCGGCTTTGTTTTAGTGGCTCTCTTTTTCATTTGAGGCATCTGGATGAGTGCCAGATGCCTAACACAAAATTTAAATAAGGTGTTAATCAGAAGAGAGACCTCTCAGCTGCAGTAAACTAAACCCGGGGACTCTCTGTACTCTCCAATTGTGTCTGTATAACCCCTGCCAGAAGAAGCAGCTGTGACAGTGTGCCTAAGCGTGTGTGTGTGTGTGTGTGTGTGTGTGTGTGTGTGTGCGTGCGTGTGTTAATTGTGGGGTTCTGGTGACTGGGGAGAGGCCCAGGTGTTTGTTTATACTCACACCACCATAAGTGGCCATAGCTGGGACCCGCTGCAGGGCCGGGCCGAGCTGTGAGACCAGGCGACGGGGCCTTTGTGTACAGAAGCTGCTCGGTGTGCTTACATTTACAGAACTTGTTCAAGTATCACGCTGTCATTGTGCAAACAGACCCAAACAAGCCGCTGACAGACGCAGCCCACACAGTTCTTGAGAGATGCAAAACAAAACAAGATTTTTTTTTTTTTTTCACAGAGCTGCTAACTGCAGTGCAGTAAACAATATAATTTAAGACTGAAGGCTGGATATACTGTCATCAGCTGTGTGCTTCTGGATCAGTGTTTTGGTGGGGCTATCCGATGTCAAATTTACTACATGTTTAAACTTTAATAAATCATCTATTTCAGTTACTAAAAAGAGGCGTAAAAACATCATTAAAGGCTTGGAAAGGTGATAGATGTGAATGTATGTAGTATTTTAGTACTATTTTTAAAATGAGCACTACAGCACTATGGTTAAATCTGCATGCTGTAAATTTAACTCAAGCCTGTCAAGCAGATGCACAGCAGTCTTTCTGTTGCTTTTGGGCTGCACAATTGATCGAATTATTATCAAAATCGCAATATGGCCAAGTGCAATATTCAAATCGCAGAAGCTGCGATGTTTTGATAAAGGAAAAATGTGTGACAAAACAGCATTATAATGAAATACTGTCGAGCTGCAGAGATGTCCTGGCCTACAAATCTTGTTCTCCAGCCCTGTTCTGTTATCATGATTTGGGGGCAGGACAAGACCACTATGGGAATAAGTGATATTAACTTATAGCGTACTTATCCAGTGTCATGCTTCAATTACACCTTGTCTGTGTAATATACTATTTATACTGCAAGTTTTTTTTTTTAAATCTTCTTTTACCTCTGCCAAGGAGGTTATGTTTTTGGTGTGGTTTGTTAAAAACTACTGGCTGGACTTTAATTAAAACTTTGTGTGAGGGTGAAGGGAGTGTAAGGGTAGTGATGCATTTCCTAGTTGCAATAACTTCCAGAGTCAGCCAAAGTGACGTAAACGTAACTTGACTAAAACATTCACATTACCTCGTCTAGGAACGTGGTTTCTGCCTGAGTCACATCAAATAGATTTTTATCAGTTATGGTGGCTGTTTAAGAGTGAAGAAAACACCTTCCCATGATCCCACACTACTTCACAATGTCATCAAACTACGTCTTTTGTTGTTGTTTTAATGTGACAGAGACTCCTAGCTGCAGAACATATATATTGCATGTTTAATTGAGAACTCATCTTAAACTGTATCAGCATGAGTTTATATTAGTACGACAGATCGTTGAAAACATTTCTACTCTTTAAAGAATGCATTGTGGGAACTTGGATGCAAAAAGCTGAGTGTTGAGTGCTCTTTCTTAGTGGTCAATAAAGAATGTATTCAATGCACAAACTGATATGTGCAATATTTGCAGGGGAAAATCACACGCACAAATACTTTGTTCACATTATGCTATGTAAGACTGAGACGCTCACCCCCCTACTGCAGGATGAAAGGACGGGCACTTGATCAAACACCTGAACATGACACACGTGACTGTTAAACATCGAACTCTAAAACCATGAGCATAAATCTGATACCATATATCTGCTGAAACCTGGCTGCTGAGATTTTCTTCCACTCAGCCTTAAGATCATGAGTGAGGTTGGGCTCCGTGTTGGGAGAAAATTCGGCACTTAAAATTCATCCAAACAGAGTTTGACGGGGTTAAGGTCTCTACACAGAGAAATCAAGAACTCCTCTCTGAAAACTGTTTCTTTCCAAGCCTTGTTTTTGCACGGGGTCGCAGTCCTGCTGAAACAGGAAATGGCCTTCCAGAAAACTGTTGTTGTGTCAAATTACGGATCATTTAAACAAAGGATTCAAAAACCATAAAAACAGACCAGACCCTGGACCAAAAGCACAGAGTGTCCACATACATTTGGCCTTTTTTGTAGTGTAGTATGGCAGAAGTATTGATCCGTCTTGATCGATGCAGCAGCACACTGATCTGCCCTTTAACGAAGCCCATCTACTGTATAATAAGGTAAAAATCCATGGAAATATTATTGCACATAAAAGTTAAATCTAAAACCACACGAGTATCACATAATGGCCATAAACTGAGCAAATACTGTAGGTGTGTCTACCATCAGCTACTACAGGCTTTGTCTGGCTGGCTAGTTAACACGTTTCTCCAGGCAGCTTGGCTCAGACAATCGCCTTGGAAGACAGGAGCCGCATGCTTTTACGGGAACTGTTCAGTTTTACAGTACAGCCATAATCAATTAATAGCTTCATGAAACCATTCTTCTCCTCACAACAAAAAAATACTGAACAATACACTTCTAAAGGCTGGCTGGCTTCTTTCACTGGCAGGAACAGCATTTGAAGCAAGACGGACATTAGTAAACAGTATATATCAGCTAAACCAACTGTACTCGGTACAATAAATCAGTACGCTCCTTCACTTGTGTTGCGCTCCAGACGACTTGGAACTTGAAAACCTCCAGCCTCCTGCAAGAAATTGTGCAACGGAGCGTCACACAAAGTTCCCTCCTAAATTCATCTGACCCAACTTTATGAAGAAACAGCTGTCTGATATCTAACAACAATGGCAGCATCCGTGGAAGCACAGATTGTAAATTGTAATACATAATTTAAAAGGCAAAGTAAAGTATATTTGCATTTATTATCATATATTAAAACCTGCTCTGTGTGTACATTGATGTCATCAGTGGAAACAATCTTCTCTGCCCTAAAGTTATTCAGGAAAATACTTAAAAATGCAAAAGAATGTGAAAACATTAAGGGAAATGCAACATTTAGTGACTTTTGAAGATATACTCTTTCATGTCTATGAGATGAGAAAACTCAAAGTTTAAGGTAACTTACTTTAATGTATTTTTGAGGGTTTTTTTTTAGCCCAACTCAAACTCTGGAGTTTTGAGAGTTTTACCAAATAATATATTTTGTTGAGACAATTTACTTCTCTTCTTTAGAGAGTTGAATCTTTGAGTTGTAGAAAATTGTTGAGTAAATGCACTGAAGTGAAAGTGAATAATGGTTGATAATTTAATATCTTCAGTTGCAACCATGACAAATCAGGTCCAAAGCTCAAAATTTGAAAAACATTTTTTTATTTGTTTCCAAAACTCAGAGTAAGGTATATCTTAAGAAGAAAAGTAAATGATCTCAACAAAAGATTAGAGGTCAGCAAAACTTTTTTTTGTTACATTGTACTGATAGAGTGAAAAGTAACTTATATTTATGTGTCTTGTTTTCATATGTTGTTAATTAACACAAGTTCCTGTGGTACGAGCCTAAATAAACATAATTTTGTCATGGTCAGACATGTTTTTTGTTTATGCTTGTTTATGCGTGCAGCTGGAATATTTGGGCGTCACAAGTTGGAAATTGTAGCTGGGAAATGACTTCAACTGGAACGCAGCACTAATCATAAACATAAACCTTTTGTTCACCTGATTGTACAAACTTAACCACTTGCTGCTCTCTGATTGTTCATTACTTCTACTGTAACCTCCAAAAACATGGCAATTCTTCTGGAAATATCAAATTTGTCCCAAACTATCCACCCAAAATTAGTTTCTGAACTAATCTTGGGTGGGAAATCGACCATGCAGTTGCAGAGTCATGCCTCATTTTACCTCTGTAATACCTCGTTTTAACATTTTTTAACAAGCTTCAGGAGGTTTCCAAAAGCATTGACTTTTATTTTTTTATCTAAAAGTTCACATGAGTGAGCCGATTCAAATCTCAAGTTCCAGTCATTAAGCCTGCGGTGAAAACTGAGCTCGTGAGATGTAGTCCGTCTTTACAAGTAGAGCTGCACAATTAATCAAAATATTACTGAAACTGCAATATGACCACGTGCAATATCTTAATCACAGAAGCTGCAATTTTTTGATAAAGGAAACGTGTGACAAAACTGTAGCTCTGCAGAGATGCCCTGGCCTATAAATCTTATTCTTTAGACTTAAAATCATTATGATTTGAATCATTCTTTTGAGTAAAAATGAAAATTGTGATGCAAATTATGATTGCAATCACAATATCTGTCAAAATAATCGTGATGTTCTTTTTTACTATATTGTGCAGCTCTTTCTACAAGGTTTGAGGTAATTGACAGATTTCTTAATATCTGCCTTAGGTACAGAAAGAGAGAAACAAGACGTATCTGTTGTTCTGTATGTCCTCACATGAAGTTCAGAGCAAACACAACAGAACAACACAAAGGTTGTCATCAGTTGAAGGTGTATTGTTTGAATCCACGCAGGCTGTTTTCAGCGAGACATCAGACATCAGTCTGTCTGAAGTTCGACTACACATCAATAATGAAGCTCCAGCGTCAGTTTAGAGATCAGACGAGTACACTTATACAACATTTGAAAGTTAAACTAACTTTGAACAACACACACACACACACACACATATACACAGAAATACTAACTAGTTTGACACAACACAAGCATCACTGACGCTGCTTTGCAGAGACAGAACCCAGAAGCGTCTGTATTTGCAGACAAGCGCTGTCCTCGATCAGAAGACTTTTGTGCCTGTGACACAAACTCGACAGGGGAGAAACAGAATAAGACAGATGAAACGCGAACAGTCGCTTTCTTGTTGAGGCGTTGTTAATATTTTAAGGACAGAGAGCATGTGCTGTCTAGTGCTGCTTGTGCACCCACATCATAAAAACACTGTACGCACGATAACGCAGAGTCAAGCACACACGAACACGCACAGCTGAAAGATTTCAAGCTGAATCTCCATTTTCTACCCCTTTGAAATTCATAATAAACATTATTTCTCCTGAGCTGCTCAAAGATAAATCCAAAAATAACGTCACAGTAATCACAAAGTAATTGTAAGGAATGCAATCTCTGCAGTGATCACAGTAAATTATGCAGAAATATTTCACTTAGTAATCATGACTGCTCTAATAAATTAAGAGCCTGTGTTTATTCTAGATTTAACGCATCAATGATGAACAAAAAATAGCAGAAATGTGCAGTTATTTGTTGTGTTTTCAACAATATTTGACTGTCTAATGATTCACTGTATCTGTGTTAGACCTCCAGTCTGAACACAATCAGGCCAGATTTTCTCAGTGCATCCAGCCATAAAGCCACCACACAAATACATGCTTTCACGCACACACAAACCCGTTAAATGGATCGTTTTGAATATTTGAAGTGGGGCTGTATGAGAAACTTATTGATTATCAGTGTATTAGCTACAGTACAGGTGGGAGAAGCAGAGAGAACACCAGCATGGAAGCTAAGCAAAGAACTGCTGAGGACAGAGTCAGCAACAAAAAGTATTTTATCTTCTTTAAAAAAGCACAAGAAGTTTAAGAGCACACGATATTTAGAGTATTTTCACTGCTTTACTTTGCAGTAAGACACCCTTTTCTGACAAGAAACCGCCGTGAAAAATGAATCCGGAGAAGAACCACAAGTTAACAAGTCGCCGTTGCTGTGGTAGCGTTTCCCTACAGTATGAGCATGAATGACTGCAAGCCGTCATATGAAGTTTACAGTTTTCTACTGTGTCAGTGGATCAAAATCCTGAAAATCTCCTGATGAAAAATGTGAATTCATATATATTTTTTAATATATATTACACAGTACTTCATCACTTAAATATGGCAGAGGTGGTCCGTTTTTTCTCTTCTTCATTATCCATTTCTGGCTTTTGTCACAACCACCGTCTAACTACCATGTAACATTTTAATAACCCTAATAAAAGAAACCTTCACCAGTTACTGAGGGCTGCTGTCAATCCAATTATCCATGCTGTCACTATTAGCAAACACGGTGTCTAGAAGGGAACCCCAGATCTGCAAGATCTTATGAGAGTGAACACTTTGATGCTGCCACAAGATGGCGGAACACACAAAGCGGTCACCTGATTCATCTACACAGCACAAGCCAAACCAAACTCCTTTGGTAAAATCGGTAATTTTACCTCACAGATCACAGGAGTTGCAGGTCTACCACTGCGAGTTTGTTTGTGTTACCGTGTGCATTTGATGAATCCGAACTCTCCGTTTGAAAACACTGAAGTCACACAGTAACTCAAACAAATTTACAGATCAAGGCAACTCCTGTGTACTGCCAGGTAAAATGAGTGATTCTGCATGAAGAATTTGGTTGGTTTGGAGTGACATTCGGCTTTATTTATGGTACACTTGAACTGATTTTTTTAGGCGGCCTTTTTTTATAAGAATACCTTTTGTTGCTGACCCTGTCCACAGCAGTACTTTGCTTAGCTTCCTTGTTGGTGCTTCTCTCTGCTTCTCTAAACTGGGAGCATGCCAACCTACGTCTACTGTAGGTAATATATTGACTATCTATAAGTACCTCATACAACCCTACATCAAATAATCCAAATTATCCCTTTAATGCACACAAACACTCTATAACCCAAAAACTACAAGAACCTTCAAACATTTTTACAAAAACCACACGCTGTCTGTCGCATCACACACATACAGATCTATATCTGAACCATGATGAGTCCATAGGCTGAGTCTCGTGCTATCTTCAGCTCTAATATGCTGAGAGTTGATGTGTGTCTTAGTTATTCAGGTTAATGTGTTCGCCTGTGGGGCATATTTCCATTCTGGCTCCAACTGCACACACATCCTTATCCGAACTGCTGCGCCATTACTGCTCACTCACGCTGATGTCTCTGGTGTAACTAAAGCCACGCTGCTGGGACCAAACCTCTTCACAGTCATGTGTCATACTGTGGCAGCCACTGGAGAAGTCCTCCTTAAAGCTTTTGTGTATTTCTATTGTGCAGTTTCACACAGTAGGATCTTATTAGTACATTGAAACATAAAGTTCTACGGCTTTGCTTCATAAATTTTTCCATATAGTCCTTTAAGGGATGGGAAAAATAACAGGGCAAGCAAAACAGGATAAAAAGGACTGCATTTGATAAATCTACAACTGAAGCAAATGTATGTTTCTGAGGATCCCTAGTGAGCACCAACTGGGATTTCAACGTTAACTTATCATTTAAAATTGCATAATATTTGGTCTGAATGTCTAAGAGCTCTTCTCACCTGCAGTTACAACACCAGTGTGTCACAGAATTTAAATTTGTTTAATCACTTTGTTAATTGGTTCAGTTGAAGGAGAAAAGACGGATAATATTTATTATTGTGAAGGTGTATCTCCAAAGTCACATTCCACTGAAATTTGGTATACATGATGTAATTTTAATGAATTTATAAAATGCCAGGAATACAGAACTATATTGGCTGTGTGCTGCAAACAACAAGCGCATGCGCAAGTGTTTGTTGTGTGTGGTGTGGTGTGGTGTGGTAGTGTGACAGTTGCAGCTTTGACTACTCTGACTTGCCGTATTTGGGAGAAGTTAGGTTTTTTTATATACTATTCTGTAGTCTTCAGGCCTTTCTGAGAAAGCTTTCTGACAGAAAGGCTTTAAGAAGTCAGGTTACACAGTATACTGAGCAAGAAAGTCCACTTCAATTGTAAGATGTAGTGGATTTTTCATCCAGGAAGCCGGGTTTGAGTCCCATGTGAGGCTTTTTCTGCCTTTCAAATGAGAAATGTGGTTGTGGTTTCTTAGCGAAGGTCCAAAGTGACAGGATGAAAGGATGAAAAATGTCATTGTTCCTGATGCATTATGGTCTAAACGTGAATGTTCAATCAATGTCTTCAAACCTATTCTGAACATCTTTTCACTGGTGACGATGGATGTTTTTTAAATGAGAGATATATGATGAGACATCAGTCACTGAGGTACCTGCAGGTGAGTGTTTCATGGTACGGTTTGATGCTGGCGCTGCGGTCCCTTCGGACGGGCCCAGGCTCGATGGTGGGCAGGCCTGTGGCGGAGGTGGTGGTGGTCCACGTGGAAGAGATCCTCCTCAGAAGACCAGGGTGGAGACTCCGCCTCAGACGCTGCACACACACAGGAAAATATTAAGAATAAAAAACTGACAAGGACAACAAAAGACAGTTTTCGTGCTTATTGTCATTGTGGTCCTTTATGGACGGGGCTTAGTTGAGTCTTTACATGATAATTTGGGCAAATGGCTCGTAATCGGACCATCGCCTCTCCACCCCGTTCGATTCGGTTCTGAGGTGGACCCAAAAATGCAACTTACTGGTGGAAGGCGCACAAAATAACTAAAGAATCCAGGTGAAAAATCAAAACAAGAGTCCAAAACCCGAATGAAAACAGTAACACAGGGAGGACTGGGGAGCAGATGCAGACAACCTGACAACTGAAAGAGTGAACACAAACTGAATTTATACACAAAGGACTAATAATGGACAGGTGAAGCAAATCGGAAATAAAAATGGCAGGAAAAAGAACAAAGTCAGAAGAGGAAAGACAAGACCTACAAACACCCCCGATATCCAATCCAGTGTTTTTTTGGCAGTATTGAATCCCTAGAAAATACACACACACACACAGAGTTAACACTACTGAAAAACACTTCTCATTCTTATCGCCTTTGTTGTATAAATGAATAAAGTCATCATCCATAACTAAAAGGACAAAAAAACATGGTTGTAATTGTAATTGAGTGATAAAAGCTCTAAAAGCACTCCCACCTGTAAGATAAAGTTCATGCTTGTCTGCTTTATCTGCAGTCGAATGGATCATCCAGACGAAGCAGTTATTTTTCCTTAATCTGTCCGAGATGAAATGAACGACGCAGGTTGATATGACTGGAACACTTTTCATGATTGGAGGCACTTTAATTTTTGTCTTCACTGAATCCAGAGAGAAATCAACGCTGCGGTCATCACTGACTGGAGGATATTGGCAGGCAGCTGCGCCGGTGATGCCCCTCACGGTTCATTATTAGACACAATGCCAGATACATTTCATCATAGAGAGTCTGCCCCTCTGCTTCTCATTTTCTTTCTGAGTCTCTTTTGTCTCGTTCTCTCAGCCTCTTTCTTTATCTGTCTTTTCTTTGCTCTGTCTCTGGGATTCCCAGTGGTCTGTGCCCTTGTGATGCCTCCATCTGTTCGGTGCCATGCAGCAGCAGCTTGGCACAGCCGTGCTAAACATGGCAGCCTCTCTCTGTCTCGCTCAGTCTTCTGCAGGGTGACCTAGTAAAGATTGCCTCCGAATCCTGAATGAGCCCATTCACAGCAAGGCGTCATATACAGAGTGCGCGCACACACTCACACACACTACGGGTTTAGGTCACTTTAATAAACATTCACTCTGGAAAACTTACCATAAACTTAATTTAAGCTGTTCTGATTTTAGCGTTTGTGCAGATTTTAGTTGCAGATTAACCACATTGTGAATGCAAATGCATACTTAAAGGGACAGTTCACCCCAAAATCATGAATGCATCTAACCATGTAGATGGCACTCGGCTTGTGGTGCTCAAAGCGACAATATCTCTTTCCAAAAATCATGACCGGTGACTCAAGATAATCCACAGATCTAGTTGTGAATGTGGTTTCTTGCTACTTAACTACACTGTATCACTCATGGCTGAGAGTGCTTGTGATGATGCGGGATCTAAACACGAACAGAACTAGACGGTTGCTAAGACCACATTTACCCTCAACTATTTCCACCCGATCAAGCGGGACTGGAGCTGGCCAATGGAGTATGACCCAGAGCTGCAGCTATTTCTTTATGTACGTTGTTGGCTATTTTTACAATGTTGGAAGTCAGAAGAATTAGTCATCCAGTCCAGTCATGGCTCAGGGATCTATCAGGGAAATATACAACATTTGGAAAGATTGCGTTTCAGGCTAGCCAACAGAGATAGCACACTGGAAAATATGGCAACTCCTGCTTGATAAATGGACAACGACCTTAAATAGAAGTCTCTCTTGAGCTACCAATCATTGGACTTGAAAACAGGACATAATATCAGTTCTCCCAATCACACTGTATGACTTGTGAAATGCTGGCGTACATTAATTTATTTTGGGTTTTTAATCTTTCCTGCCTTTGTTGCATCTATTATCATCCCACGTTTATGCTTCTCTGTCTTTGCTTCATTTGGACATTACCATCTTTATTTCATGATGTTTGTTCTCATTCCACTGTCTGGTTATTTTGCTTTATTTTATTTATCCTTGAATATCAATTTATTTAAAATCATCCATGACAATGTGTACACTTCTTTCTGTGATGACTCACTATCTCTCACCAAAACAATCTAGATGGATAATTAGCACTAAAGGCGGGGAGAAAACATATATTTTTGGTGTTGGGGTGAACTGCCCCTTTTAAGAGGAAAAAAAAAGAGCCATGCACAATTAATGCATAGTATATGTACACACGCAGACAATTACTGACACAGTTATGCATAGAATAGAATTGTATATACACAGAACCACAGATTATTGATGTGTATACTGAAATTGTACGAACATGTGTGTTTAACTCTCAATTTTGAAGGTGGAAAAGTGGGGCTTTGGTATGACTTTGCAGCACCATAGTTCTATTCTTTGATAAAATCCCTGCTGGTTCACACCAAAGCAGAAACACACATGACAGGAACTCGCACACACACATCACCATCAGCAACAGCATGGCAAAACCAGGCCATCCTACCAAAAAAAAAGAAAAAAAAGAAGAAGAAGAATTACAGCTGATCCCTGCTGCTGTCAGTGTTGACTCAAATCTATAACTGAACTTATCTATCTCTTTAAAAGTTAAAGTTAGAAAAGCGAGATCAGATTGTGTGTTTTGTCATTCATGTTTTTTTTTTTATGTTTGCATGGTGTGTGTGTTTTTAATGCAGCACCGAGAACATGCCCCGCGTTGAACGGAAAATGAGTTTTGGGAAAATGCTTGAAAGGCATCAGTATGCGCCACGATGGACATCAAACTCTTCGCCAGGAGGCAGAAAAGCAAGCGCAGGGCTTTCCACTCCTGCACTAACCAGCACTCCTCCTGCTCCTCTCCTTGAGGGCAGTTAGAGCCGGGCACCGCGTCTCTGGGGAGCGGAGCCTTAATGAGTGCAGCCTCACTGGCCACTCAACAGGCGCAGTTTGTCTTAGCTACTTTTATGAAGTTCAGACGATGTAAAAATACACCTGTCAGCCCGGCGTTGGTGGCAGCTGTCGACCACACACCAGCTTCCACAGCAGCCAGGAGAGCTGCTGCATCTTACTCATAAATAATAGATAACTGCATCCAAAATTGTGGTGGGGGTCCATTTTTGTTGATACTCATCCCTTTTGAGGGGTGCGTTCACCTTCATGTTGCCTCCTTTACTCGCCTCACATGCAGACATACACACTGGCTGGCTCTGCACATCTGTCATGTTGACACAGCTGTGGCTATGAAAGGGAGAACAGTGCTCCGAGCAGTAGACGTGCTCTATTTTTCTTCACTCAACTCTATGAAAATACACTCCTTCATTTGATGCTAAAAGCTCCGCGAGCAGGAAGCACTCATTAGCTGAAACATGGGCTGAAAGATTAACATGTGTGTGCAGCGCTGTGTGGTGTATAAATCATTTGGCCGTAATGAACTGGACTGCATTTCCATCTAAGGATTATTTTCAGCCGTTTCCAAAACAAAATGATATTTTTCTGGCCCACGACTACTTTTGATTAACAATTCTGACTGTTGATATCTGGGTGAAATATCCCCACTTTCATCTAGACTTCCTAGTACTGCATATCTTACCGGTGAAGTGTTAATCATGACACTTTGTCGTCATTCACTGCCTTACCTTGTGGATGGATGTCTTCTCTCCTTTCTCGGGTCCCTCCTCGGAGTCGGAGAGGGTGTAGGCATCGCTGGGGTTAAGCAGGGGAGCAGGGCGTGGCCGGTGCAGCGGCTGGAAGGTGAGCTGGGTGGTGAGCAGGTTGCTGACTGCCCGCAGCGAGGTGCAGGTGTTGGGGGGCAGAGAGGGGTCAGCCAGCAGGTCTGTGATCAGTCCGTGGGCTTCTCCCATCACCGCTATATCCACCATGACGGTGGTGCCGGATGACTATGGGGCGACACAGAGACAAGAGATAAACATCATTTCTGCTGTGGCTAATGTGAGTTGATGCTGATTAATGGCTCGGCCTGACGGAGGCTGCGTGCAGCTTCTCAGTGGCAGGCGTGAAGAGCAGGTGTGTAAACGACGTCAGCAGCTCCTGTGTGAGGACATAATGTGTTCGACGGTGACGCTGGCATCATTTATCTTGTTTATCTTTCAGAATTGGAAGTCAAAGTATGTTCCAGTTTCTGTTTTTGCATTTAGACAAACTTTCCCAGTGGCTGAAACTGACAAAGTGTATTTACTCAAATAGTATTGTTAAGTACAGTTAAAAAGTTTTTGTACTTTTCCCCTCAAATTTGTTTTGGCATCTTACCTCATTTGTTTTATTGATTTCTGCTCAGTTTTACTCTGACACACCCACTGTATTCTACCTGACCAGCATCAAACCACAGACAGTTAATGACTAGTTGGTGGAAACAGCGAAACATTTAGCAGCTAAAGAGCAGATATTTTTCTCAGGAGTTCCTAGAGAACAAAACTGAACTAAAAGAATTTAGGAGCTACTATTGGACTTACAATGTTAAAGGAGGGGTATATAAGACCCCAGAGATGGTACATTAAGTAGGCCGATTCCCTGTTTAATATACACTCTTTGGTTGAAGCGAGTTATTTTTTCCCTGCCCCCTCCTCCCCAGACATCAAGCTAAGGCAGGTTGCCTGGAGGCTGCAGGGACAGAAGCTGCACAAGCACAACATTATAAGTTGACGGTAACACGAGAGAAGCACTGTACAGTAGTTGATCAGCTGTTTATAACTGTCAGTTGTCTGTCGAAAGCTAAGCTCGCTATCCTGAAAACCAAAGCCCACTGCTATGAAAAATACACACTCTGGAGTTGGAGTCTTGTGTTTTCATGACAAGAGCAAAGAGCAAAAATACAATACATGTAATAAACATCAGAATTTATTTCCGCCCTCTCACCCACCCACCCCGAAGCTCCTTCCTCAGCCTCTGGTTCATAAAGAGAAAAAAAAAAGACTGACAGACAGACTACATATGGGAGAAAAAATAAAGAAATAAAAATAAAATATTTATAAAGCAAAAATAAATAAATAAAGGGGGAAAAGAGCAACACACAGGAGTCAAAGCACTTATGGCACAAAGCATTTCTAGGCAGCAGATACTCTATAATAAAAGGAGCCACATGTGAAAAAAGAGAAAAAAGAAGGAAAGAAAAGGAAATTTAATAAATACCACAAAGGTTTTCTCAAGGCTGACATATTTTTGAGAAACGCTGCAGACTTACATGAGAGAGGAGAAATCACCAGGTCTCAAAGAAAAGAAATGAGACCAGAAAGGTTCCCGGGTTTTAACAAACTTTCCTGTGTCATCCCACCCTTCTGTATCAAATTTTCTCCAGGTGCAAAAAGCTCATCAGGTCTTTCATCCGTTGAACAAAGATGTCAGGGATTCTGTCGTTTCTGTTGTGGTGGTGAGAAGCAAAATCCTTATCTAGTTTTCAAGGAACTGAAGAGCCCTCAGGCCTAGTACCAAAAAGTGGAACTACAGGACAAAGTTCAAGGTATTTATTTAAACCAGAGGTAAAAGTTCTGAAGATGGACTGTCAAAAAGAGGATGGAGTGTGAAGATGGACCTCCTAACACATCATCTATTAAGACAGACACTGACACTGAGACTGATTGCAGACCGAATTGTCTCCTAAACTGGAATCATGCCTGAAGAGACTGTTTCATTACAGGGTTTGAATCCAGTCACAAAGCCTGTAATTGTCCTGAAACAATGCAGAAGACTGAGGATGTCAGCTGACCCGCAGTAAACCTGAAGGTTAGGGAGCGCTCAGCCACCCAAAGTGATAAGTTTTTGGTGTGCAGCCTTCTAATTCTACTGGGAAATTATTCCAGATAAATGATGAGATATGTTGGCTGATTAGCCTAAAAAAGCATTTGGTAATAAAAACTAGGATGCTCTGAAATAAGTGGAGAAATTTAGGTGGCACATTAACCTTTATGGAGTCAATACGACCTGTAAGTGAAAGTCGTAGTGAAGACCATCAGGTAAAGTCCTGTTTGGTTTAAGTTAGGAGAGAGGAGAAATTTCGCTTGAACAGGTCAGAAAATCATTTAGAAATTTTAACTCCTACATATTAAAAATTAACAGGGTTATCTTGGTCACTCTTGGTCACATTGAGCCAGTGACTTGAAAAGGTACATAACTGATAAATCAGTTTTAATACCTGCAGCACAGAGGAGACTGGATTGGAGATGAAGAGAATCATATCATCTGTGTATAAGGATATATTTTCTTCCACACCGCCACGAACGATACTCTTTATACTGTCACTGTTTCTTTTGGAGATAGCTAATAGGTTGATTGCAAGCGCAAAAAGAAGTGACGAAAGTGGGCAGCCATGTCTTGTGTCAAGTTGTAGGGGGAAATACAGTATAATAACTATATAATACTATGTATAATAACTAAACTCAACTCATAAGATTATAAATCTTATTTAAACAAAGAAACAGAACACTGTCCTGCACCCTGTCTGTGACATCTTGCATAGATGCAGACATTGAAACTGTAGTGAGAGGTGTCCTGTTGCTGATATAACATCAATATGAATGTCAACAGCTAATTTTTAATTATCTGTTGCGGGGGGGGGGGGGGGGGGGGGCAGTTGTCCACCAAAAAAATATTTGTCAGGAGCTTTGTCCCATGTTAACAGAGAATGTATTATATCATCAGAAGAGAACAATGACAGCACACAGTCATAACCAAATCATGTTTTCAAAGTGCACTTAGATCACAGAAAAACCAACATGACAGAAAATAAAACAAATGATAGCCACAGACATTACCAAAACACAACAATATGAAAATAATAGAACAATAGACAATTGATTTTGGACCACAATTAAAGGAGACATATTCCATTACCGTGTCTTCTTCTTCTGCCAGGCTTTGTAAAGTGTATTATAGTTATGGTGTCCAACCGAGCTACACATGTTCACACATACATCCACTCACACACACATCACAGGCTTTATTATACATCTTGAAGGGCTCCTTTTAGCTCAGAGAAAGCAGAAACATGAGGAGGTGCGGGAGCAGTAGTAGATGACACACTCGTGGCCTTTTAGACATCTGAACAACAACTTTTTGCAGCTGTGCAACACTCGATTCTTAATGAATGGACACATTAGCAAAGTCTCGGCAGAACCTGACCTCTGACTTCCTCGCTCCTGACCCCTCAGACGGTCAACAGCCCCAGTCTGTTTCTGACCGTCTGCCCCGCAGCTTTGAAGGCACCAGCAGAGTGTGAGCCGGCTTTGTTTTCGCAGAGCAAAGTGAAAAGTTCACAGCCCACTCTTAATTGCGGTGCCTAGAGCAGTTGAACAACCGCAACTAAACACAGGTCAGTCCTGGCTGCCAGGACATTTATCTAATAAGCTCACGAGTTCCCTTTTTCCCAAAAGAATGTTATCAGATTTTTCTCCCCCAATGTCTCATTCACTTTGACACCAGCTGCCAGGCACCCAGAATTATTCTGTTTACACTGGCTAAGTGGCAGAGGCCGACCTGAACAACATGTGTGAGCACCTTTCATTCGCCTCCACTTGTGGGAACAGTCGAGGTTTCGCATTTTATTTTCCTAGTCATATCAGATAAGTCGCCGTATTTATACAATTTTCCTGTTGGTCTGCAGAAATACAAAAGGCGTGTGTTCAGCGGGTGTGAGGGCATTCCTTCATCATGACACACATTTATTGATAAATCTGTCACATGACCAGCGCCGGGACCGAGCTAATCTCTTTCACAGATGAGGAGACGTCCTGTGGGACGGCTGATGGAACATTTCTGGACAGACAACTATTGTACTCCTCTCATCCCTCCTCTTCTTTTTCTGCTCTTCTCTTCCCTCTCCTCTTTCCTATACTCTCCTGTGATGCATGCTGGGAGGATAAGATGTAAACACCTGTCTCTCAGCTCATTTACACGCTGATTTAAGAGTTTGCTAAAGAACAATATAGCTGCTGCAGAACATCTGGCTGCTCTCAGCATCTCTGAACATGCATTCATACATGCACACACACACACACACACACACACACACACACACACACACACACACACACACACACACACACACACACACACACACACAAACCTCACGTGCAAGGTACAATAATACAGTCATTTTTTGGGGGTACTCACACACGTCTGCAATTTTACTTGTACTTCAGTGCTCAGTGTGCAACATTTAGGAAGATCTATTCAAATATAATATTCATATTGATGTTTTCATAATCAACTAAAAATAAGAAGAGTTACCCGCAATTTCCACCAGGTGCATTTCTACACAATGCTTGTGATTCCACCAGAAGCGCTGTGGCGCATCTCAGAAGCAGCTCTCCACTCCACTCCGCTTCAAATATGCACCGAGTTTATTTTTTATGAATGTTGTGTCGACTAGCGCAGAGCAGATCAAATGGGCAGGAAGTCGGACACAGAAAAGGCAGGGAGAATCCAATTCATTTTCAAAATAAAAGACCCTGTGCAGACCCATGATCATAAAGACAGACAGATAACAAACTATTTAACCACGTAGCCTGCTTGTCCATTGGAGCAGCACAAAGAGCAAGGAAAGGGGACCTAATCAACAAAATCTGAGCAAGTAAACATAATCAGGTGGACAAAACGCTCCGCTACTGATACGCTTCTGAAACGCTGCTGGTGAGGCTTGCAGCCATGCAGAGGATGGATCGGATCCGTGGTGCAGACGTGCTTGGTGGAATCAACCGGTTATGTTTTCCTTTAATTAGAATGAGCCGCTTTTATCTGCACAGCCTGCTGGTCCTCTTCTATAGAGGCCGCCATGTTGCTTTCTACAGTAGCTCAGAATGGACAAACCAAACACTGACTCGAGAAAGAGACCTTCTTTTCTGAGTGAGTTTCGTGGCACCGTAGGTTCTCCTACATGCTTGGCAGGAAAGACTGTACGGTTTAGATGTCAGTAATTCCTACACACTGGTCCTTTAAGTATGCATTATACCAATAGTTTTCAAACGTTTTGTGCTCAAGGCATACTAAGAGGCAAGACGAAATATCTGTGCACAATAGCCTCTATAACCAACCTAACCAATGGAGGAAATGAGTACTATCCAATTAAAGTTCCTGATGTTTGAATGGGAAAAATATAATGCATCAATCCATCAGGGCCTTTGATGTGTCACACTCTAATAAATCCCACCATCTGCCAAATGCACAAATAGCAAACGATCAGGTTTGCTTTAATGAAAGGGCAATCGTTTAAAATAAAAATATAGTAAATTAAAAATCATTTTGTATAGATGTATTTTGCAACAATACTGTATGGTTGTCACAAAAGTCCAAGGCACACCCGGACTTGTAATACACACTGTTTGGAGACCACTGCAATACACGACATAATCAACTTCACAACTTTCAAAGTCATGTTTCACCTCGGACAATCTCTACAACCACCTACAATCTAAGTAAACCTCTCATCTGCATTTCTGTTGCCATTAAGGCCATCCAACTGCAAACTGGCCAATAAAAAACCATGACGAACGGAGGAAAAATGCTGCAGCAGGCAGGTTTTGAGAGGTGACTGTGACCGCTGAGCAGAACAGCAGAGGAGTTCAGAGTAATTTAGACCGAAAAACATAAAGAAAATATAGAAAGATGAATATGAGAGGCATCATCGTGAGCATGCAGCACAGAGACACACATGTGTGTCCAGATAAACACGTTTGCATGGTGGATGAGCCTTGTGTCTCTTAGCTTGACTAAACCCAAAATTGTACCTGAGTGGCCATAAAACAGGAGGTAATGATGAATGTGTTGGGATTGATTTTGCACCGGGAAGAAGCCACTTAATGCCCAAAACCTGACATGAAAAATAAAGTGTGGTGAAAGGCTCCAGGTGCACGGGTAGCATTTGAGACATGAGCGTCGGGACACAGTGGGGATCTCGCTTCCACTGAATTTGTACTATTCATATTGACCTGAAAAAATGGCGATACTTGTCTGCTGCTGCTGTTAAAAGATATCTACCTTGAAAAATCCTCTCTCTGAACCTTTCTACAGAATGTTTGTGAGCCGAGGAATTACAGTTTTGAGTTATTAAACAAGGCTGACTTCAGGGAAAGATAAAGAGTCTAAAGTCCCGACCATCCCTGGCTCAAGTTTATATCTATTCCTTCAAAGTTATGTCTTGGCTGGAAGATACCTCCTGATTTTTCTAATCTTTCTGCAATCTGCAACCTAAAACTGAAGAATCATCAATGGATATCCTGTAAAAGATCAAACTGAGAGTAAGTTACATAATATCATAAGGTTATATAAGCATTTCCTGTCAGGTTAGATGATTATTTTCATTCATCAGCCACGGCCACCTCTGTAGCGGCGGAGGATAGATCTGAGTTGAGCCCCACAGAGTGACCTGGGAAAAAACACTGAGTATGACAGGAAAAAAGCTATTGGACAGATGTTATGATGGAGCGTTTCAAAACTCTTGATATTTTTCTGAAAGTACAGTGGATGCTCTTACCTTAGACACATCTACACATTATTAAAAACAAATTTATTATAATCTTCAGTCACTATATATGTATTTAATGACTTAAATGGTTCTAAATGTTAAGCATACTTGCTCTGTACTGCTGCCCATCTCCACGTTCATAGTAACACACATTCACATCTGGGAACTGTCAACAACTGTCTGCCACTGGCTCATACTCCTCTCTGTTGAGATTTTTCTGAGAAATACACCCTTCGGAGTGAGTCAGGGATCCAGCACCTCGGAGAGTTGTGAGAAGGAGATATGGGAGTAACTACTTTAAATTACAGAGCAAAAGAAAACAAAACAGAAAAAGGTCGCCTCTTTGATCATCCAAATAACAGCTTCCTCGGTTTGAAAATGATTCATCGCTCCTCTGTTTCCAAGTGAGATGGATGAATCTTTCTTTTTAAAAGGTAACATACAGACACACACACAGTCAGTGACTGTGAAAACAGCTGGCAGCAGCAGGCCTGCGCGTTGGGAAAGTGACAAACTGACAAACTCTCATCTGGTCAGATTAATACACTGACACACCAAATGAGGTGGGTGATTATGGATGACCATGAGACTTTAGTTTTAGATTATTGTTAAAAATGCAGGACGAAATAATAAAACCTGACATTTAGAGGTTATGTTTCATGGCTAATTAATAGTTTTAAACTCCGATAAACCTATCACATTTTGGAAACAAACAAACTTAAAAAACAGCAAGGAACAGAATAACATCATTGAAGACAAGAAAAGAAAAAAATACACGAAGAAGCTAAATGGGCTGATGCGACAGCTAAAGACACAGGAGAGGAGAGGGAAGGCTCTGTTAATCTAAGGACAAAATAACTCCAACCGAAAGGATTAAAGACATCAAACTGTGGCACAGTAACCTCCTCAATGAAGTAAAGTGACTTATTAATAAGATAAGCCCCTTCATATCCAAAAAACCCCTCTTATTTTAAGATTTTGCCCTGTGATAACTGAAAGTAGCCTGCTATGTAGTAACAGAGGAAGCAGCAGTGAGCAGCCTAAGGAGGCCATCTTGAAATTTTGGGAAATTAATTTATTTGCTTTCTTGCCGGGAGTTTGCTGGAAGATTGATATGATTCTGACGTCTCTACAGTAGCTGGTTAGTTTAGTATGAAGACTGGAGACAGTACTTTTTATTTATTTAGTACCTTCAGACAAAGTTAGCATAGGCTAAGCTAGCTGCAGGCTCCCTGTAGGCTACAGCTAAAGCCATTGCCATCTAGCTGTAATGTAGGTGAAGGTGTTTACCTCACTGATGTGAGAGTGGTTTGATCCTCTCATCAACTGTCAGCAAGAAAGCAAAGAGGCGTATTCCCAAAAACGTCAAACTATTGCTTTAAAGGTATCATATGCAGGATTTGTAGGCTGCTGTTTGTAAACAAAACATTCAAAGTTGGCTCCGCCTCTCTTTGACTGGGTCCGGCTCTTTATAAACCACCCGCTCCACGGAGCTGACGGATTCTCTTCTAGGATCTTGTGACATAAAACAGCAGTTTCTCAGCTGAAAAATTATGTTAGATTCATGCAGATGTGTTAGTCTCTTTGGTCAGGGAAAATTGATTCCTACTCCCACATGGAAATTGGAGAGGTGACAATTCTGTTAGATATCAGCAGTGGCAAGAGTGAATTAAGATAAGGAGCAGAGTACATGAGAACAAACCAGTTAATAAGAGAAATAAAACACTTTGTGATTGTTTCAGGGGGGTTAGTGTGTGTGTGTGTGTGTGTGTGTGTGTGTGTGTGTGTGTGTGTGTGTGTGTGTGTGTGTAGCCCACCCCCGCCCTCAGACAAACAGACACACAGACCTGCAGCTCTTTATGCATCCATGACACAGAAAGAGAGCAGAAAACAGATGATTTAGAGGGATTTCTTGTAAGAGTCTTTTTTTTTTTTCTTTTAGGAAAATCCTGCAAAGTAGACCTGTAAATATTTACACCTGTGGACCGGTGCTCTTACAAATGGTAAAGTAAATGAAGATTACAATTGCATAGCAGTTATTGCTTAAGGGCGCCTTAGCTGTTGGGTCATTTCAAACAATATTTATTCACCTTTTAATACTTATGGGCTTTTGTGCCTATGTGCCTTAACTGTAGTGACCGTTAGCTATCAGAGAAGTATTATTTTTGGAGCGTGTGGATTCTTTCCTGCTTGCAGCCATGTGATACTTTTGTCTCTGCCCAGTCTTTTGCATTTATCTGGCAGGAGACATGCTGCTTTTAAAAGGCAGAAAAAGTTCCTGATTTGACTGGTGCCAGCCCTCAACACACCCACCGATCCTCCTAATCTGTCCCCCTGTGCCAGTACTTCTGGCACTTCACAAAATTTCCACAAATCTGTGATATTTGGTCTCAAGCCCCCAGCTTTTGTTGACATCTTACATTTGATAAAACTGACTACCAGCGTCAATAAACAGTTTTTATGACTGATAAACGAGCCAAGTCCCATACTAAACCATGCATGAACATTCTGTTATGACATTTTAGTATGAATAACAAAAGTGTACATGATCAATGGTCTTAATTGCCTGTGTGAACGCAGTTTGGAGCAGTACGTCAATAGACATGCCATATATTAACACCCACGCAGCAGTTCATGTAAACCAAACCAAGGGCCAGTCAAAACAAACTAGCGATCACTCCTGAAGAGTGAAAAGCTGTTTGTCCACACAGCGTCTCTGCACTCAGGGCCCTATTTCAACTGCGTGTATAACTTTCGCTGAAGCAATGTGCACCGACAATTCACCAAAAAATACTTACAAATAAGTTTAAGTGCTGGTTTAATCTGGATGTTGTCTAGATCAATGAAAAATCGACTAGAAATGTTTGATTTAAAAACTTATTTACATCCTGTTTTTGATGAATAACTAACTCAAATCACACCAATACGACAATACGATATTAAAAAATGCATCAGACTAGAAGAGGTCACTTTGTAGAGTGCAGGTGTTTGCCAGGTAATAGTGAAACACCCTGCAATGCCAACACAACTGCAAGATGCAACAGACATTTGCAAAGTTTTAAATAAAGTGTTTTTTTTATAGTATAGTCTCAGTTTCCTTAAAGGTGCATATAGTGTAGTGGTATTGTAAACAAGCATCCTGAGGAGACCTGACTCTCTAAACTTAATAAGGAAACAACAAACTGGACATTGAGTCCAGACTTCTCAAGTTAAACTGTATTTATTTAGAACAATTTATTTATTTACAACCCTAAAAGCCCCATGTTCAATTGTTCATAACAAACCAAATATCATTAAAAACAGTTCAGAATTAGGCAAGTTACTGTTGATTTTGAAGTCAAGTCCACATCTCTCATTTGTTTGCTGGCAGACAATCAGCAGTGCAGCACAGTGACCACTCAGATGCTTAGCAAAGACGGCTGTGAAGCTAAAAAAAAAAATAGGACAAATCAGTGCCTAACTTCAGTAGATCATAACATATCAGGTATGGAATTAATCTGCAGATGCTTCGGTTTTAGATGAAGGGAAACCTGAGCCACGACAAAGGCCAAAATGTGGCCTGCAGCAGACCAGGTAAGCCTTGTTTTTATCCTGGCAAGCTAACCTTGTTGATGACTCGTTGATGACCCGGACCAGAGAGCGTCTGGTCAGCCATCGGTATAAAACAGAGCAGTCAATAAATAGGTTTTTCAAGGTTTTTCAAAAACTGTGATTCACCGCAACCATGAGAAGTCCTTGACATACAGTCATAAATGTGCACGAGAAACATAAAGCTGATTGGTCAAGTACAAGAAAGGGACAGTTGCTCCAGCCCTGTAGGTCACTCACACAAGCAAACGCACAACCTTCTTCTGACTTACACCTGGTGGAAATAACACTGAAAATAATTTGCTAAATGCTGGTGTGCATACATGCATCCACAACCTTTTAACTTCAGACATGTGCTTGCAGAAAGTGAACATTTCTCATGTGAAACAGTTTATTTCAAACGACGCCATCGACCGCTGCAGCAACACGGAGTGATGAAAAACATGATTGTTGGTGTTTCCTGCTGTGTCCACATGTTTTCAGCCAATAACTCAGCAGAAGACAGATGAAGTGCATTTGATGCAACAAACAAACCGTTGATCCCTCTGTCTAATGATGATTATTAATGGGACACAAAGACAGAGAGGTCAAATTTTTGCAATTTCTGAGACGGTCCACTTCATGCACTTTTAACCCCTCGGCTCCCTCATCTAAACATACAGTCCTCTGAGCCTCTAGTAAAAACGCCAGCGATATGCGGGCTTCTTAAAATTGTGCAATGGTGAGAATATAATGTATCCCACAGGAGAGCTCAAGACTGGACAAAATGCCTCAAGGGCCTACTGGAGAAAGAAAGGTATTTGATTCTCTTAGTAAACACATTTCAATAATGTAAGCAACTCTGGTTCCTCATGAAGCACACAGATACTCTCACTGCAGCGCTTATTTTGTAATTAACCCCTTGAATAAATCCTCACACTCTTAAAATGCGGGAATGTGCTGAGCAGGAATCGTGGGAATATATTAAAAAAATAACTAGGTGTGTCCATTATTTTTTCTTAGGTTGATTTCATTTACACAGAAGTCTCGAAAAAATCATTACGGCCCAGTTTTCTATTTCAGTGGCAGAGCAGTTAGCGTAATGGCCCTGATTACATCTGTCGAGATGGATTAGCTGAAGAGGAGCCTGGGAGATGGTGATGTTCTCGATTTAAAATAACAGAGCAGTGATACAGTGTGAATCACAGCAGAACGGTAACACAAAACTCCACCGAGACACTCTTTCGCTGCTCCCTGCCTCAGCCCCTCCAGCCAAAACTACACCCAGCAGCACTTCCCACTTCCCAACCAACCCTCAGCCAACCCCCCGCCTCCTCCACAGCCCTCCCAACCCCTTGCTACCCCTCCGTCAGCTCAGACCAAAGCCGTGCTGAGCCAGAACCTTGGTTGCAGCCAGGATACAATTACACGCTATTACATATTTTATTAAAAGGGGGTGTGCTGGGGGACGAGAGGGGGGGATCAAAACAAAACAAAAAAGAATAACTGCCTCATTAAAGATTTACTGGGAAAGGTCAAGCCAATTGACCCCAAACATGCAGCCATCTCATCTCCAAGGAGAGGCTTGTTTTTCCTTCCACATATTTCAGGGTGTTTGATTCCAGCGAAGAAGCCAACTGAGATTAAAAAAACAGAGATAGAGACACAGACGCGCAGACTGACAGACAGGCTGGTAGAGACAGAAGCAAGAAAGGCTGGCATAAAGGACAGAGCAAACAAAAGGGACGCATGAGGTAAAACAGATGGCTTCTGCCGGGCGATGAGCGAGCGAGGATTTACTGCACGACACAAGTGGTTAAACATATATCCATCATCAGCACTGCAGCCGGTGGGGACAGTCACAAGTTTTTAAAAAGTCGTGTCAACTAAACAGGCACGCTATAAATAAAATCAAGATAAAGGGACAGTTTGGAGTATTTGAAGTAGGGTTGTATATTAGTTACAGTAAACGGTGGACGACACACCTTCAGTTTGGAGCATCATCATGAGGTTAACAAAGGGTATTTCAGCAACCTAACAAAATTTAAACTGTACGCCATATTTTGAGTATTTTCACCACCTTACCTTGCCATTGGACAGCCTTTTTATATAGTTAAATAAGCCAAATATCGCTCTCTCCAAACCAACCAAAATCCAGAAGCAAAATCAATCACTTTACCTCGCCAAGAACGGGAGTTTCTGTTCTACCGCTGCCTCGTTCTGCTTATTTGTTTGTGTTATTGTGTGACTTTGGTGTTGTAAAAGGAGAGCTCAGATTCACCGAAGTCACAGTAACACAAACTAGCAGATGGAGTCGGTGGTAAACCAGCAACTCCTGTGATCTGCGAGGTCAGTTTAGTGATTTTGCCTGTGGAGTTTTGTTGGTTTGGAGAAAGCCATATTTTGGACTATGTAATGGTGGTTTCCCATCAGAAAAGGCTGTTTGATGGCAAAGAGAAACAGTGAAAATATTCTAAATATAGTGTACACTTAAACAGATACTACAAGGAACTTTCATATTTTGTTGATTTTATAGACTCTCACTGGCTAAAATAGTGCTCACTGTAACTTTGCCTGGTAAAACGATTTTAAGGAGAATCCAATCCGATGGCAAGCATTAAAAATAACTATAATATAGAAATAGCTGATCCCCTCTGTATGTAGGTCATATAGAGGCATTAGTATTACATTGAGACTGTTTCATAACCAGTTAAAAACTCCCTGTAGTAACTTTAAGTGGCTAAAAAATGTTTTGTTGCCGACCCTTTCCACAGGAATATATTGCTTAGTTTCTGTGCTTGTGCCCCTCTCTAATTCTGCAAAATGCAGGCATGCCGACCACCATTTACTGTAGCGACTACACTGATACTCACATACCAAATAATTCAAACTATCCATTTAAAATGTCATTTTATTCCTCTCAGAGAAGTGGCACCAGCTCAGAGGTGTTTCACTGTTGCACGTCATAAAAAGTAGGAGCTCGAAAATTGCTAATGCCTCTGTGTCATGTGTGGCAGATCCAATTATTTCCCTGGCAGCAGCCAGTCAAAAGCGTGTGTTTTCAGTCTCTCTTTTTTTTTTTTCAGCTTTAAATTTAGTCTTGCCACAGGACCCAATTTAATGAGAAAATACTCTACTAGACCGTCATGATGGGACCAACCAGTAAAAGGGCAGTGACCTTTTTCAACTCCCAAACCCGCAGTTTAAGAAACACTGATCTCAAGTGTTTGAAGTGCTCACAGTGATTTTGAGAAATCTTTAACATGACTGCAATGTCATGGCTTGTCTGCCTCACAGACCACTCTTCCAGCCTTTCTGTAATTTAGAATAACAGTCACAAGATCCGGGCCTACAAACACTCTTTTCTCCGATAATCTCCCCGGGTAATGTTCCAAAACCAATGTGTTTTCAAGTCGAATACAAATATTTAAATAGCTCTTTCCATACATAACTTCACTGTCAATTCCTAAGCTAAAACATCCACCGCAAGCTTTGGACGGGAAAGAAAAAAAAAAAAAAAGACGTGGTTTGGAAAATGAGCCTGCTAATGTGTGCATGTTGGCGAATACGACACAGTGGAGATCAATCAAGCGCTCTGGTCACCGGCTAAAGAGCGGAGCGTGTGATTTACACACTCTACGAGGTGCCATGCACTCCATCGTGAAGCACCGCCACCCTCTCTGACCGACAACCTGGTCCAAGAGAGCAGAGCCAAGGGAAAACAGCCACGAGATGCAGAGGGATGCCAACACAAGCCTCGACTTCTTACACGTCTTGTCAGTCTCTGGACTATTACGGGATTCCACTGACGAACGCATAGCACCAGTCCAAATAAAAAAGACTCGACTGACCGCTGAGTCTAAATGGCAGCTTAGGGAATGCATCAATCAAAAAATATGTGCTTGCCTACTAAACCCCACATAACAAATTGTTATGAGCCTTGGACAGTTTTTCAAAGGGTAACATGCTATTTGAAAATTTCTCCGCTCTGAGGGAATAATACAGTAAGGCTGATTTTGGGAACAGATACACCACTGTATGACACTTAGCATCTCTAGGAAATTATACAGTGTGTAATTTGATTTCAAGCCCAATCCTGCGCTGCAAAGTTATGATCACTATTCATGAAAAATCCCCCAATTTTTGCCCAAACCACAACTTTTCAGCATTCCCCCCCCGGAAAGAGGACCACAGTGGAAATGAGTTATTCATTAGCTTTGTTGTTTTCTCCTTGACATTTTCAATTAGCATGTAAACTCAACAAAAATATAAACAACACTTTTATTTTTGCCTCCATTTTTCATGTGTTGAAGACTTCTATCATGCACACGTGAAGTTTATTTCTCTTAAATTTTGTTCACAAATTTGTTGGTGAAACTTGGTGTTAATACGTACTTCTGCTTTACCAAGATAATTCATCCACCTGACAGATGTGGCACACAGAGATGCTGATCAAGCAACATGATTATTGCACAGGTGTGCTTTGGACTGGTCACAATAAAATGCTGAGTACTGAGTAGCCATTTTATTTTTTAAGGTTGCTAAGAGTTCTCTTAATGCTGATCAAAATACACATTTTCACAACATGATTTTTGTTTAGTTTTTCATTTAGCAGGGCAACAGAGTTGACTTGTTATGGTTGAGACACATCTGATAGCAATATTAATTGATAGATATGTCAAAAAATAGAAAGTTTAGCAGTGCTTGAGCAGTATTCTCACCTTTTTTTGAAACCAGGAAGTGAGACAGGGGTCCTTCTAGTATAGCTAACCCTTTTTATGCCTGATTAAATCACGATGTTGTGAAGATCTGACGGAGCTAACAGACATCTGGGACACAACTTTAAAGGAAATAGAAGATATAATAAGAAAATATATATAATAGCACATTTTCACACCACTGTTATAAGTAAGTATTGCTAGTTTTTGATTTTAAGGGCTTTTAACACATTTTTTTTCTTGTTTGAAGTTGTGAAGCATGTCTAGAAATTAAAATATTAAAGCAAACAAAAACATTTTCTAAATTATATATATTTCGTATGTATAAATCCTTAAAAAGGTGTTAAGTAAATGTTAGTAGTGATCATTTTGAAAGTTGTTTTTGTATAGGACATAATTTGTCCCAATTCTCATGTATGGGTAACACATATATTTTGATATGTGAAAATAAATCAAATCAAATCAAAATATTGCTATCTCAGTATACACTGTCAGAGTGCAGACATATTGTCTATTCATTTCTACAGGATATCCTCCTGATAGCATGCAGCACAGAACACACTCATACAGTATATGGCTATGCCAACGCCAAGGGCACTGTTTGTTCTTTATGTACTCCAGAGCCCTGCCCTGTGGCTCTGCTGCAGCTCAATACATCAATTCCCAAACACACACGAACACATTTCTCCCCCCACCAAAGATGGGAGAGGTAATTTCAAGGATGCGGCTGCGTGTGTCTGCCCTCTACGAGCTGTGCCCTCTGTGCCGAGTCCTTCTAGTTTCAATTCCCTGGCTCTTAATGGCTTGTGCAGCCAAATCACAGACCTGCGTCCTTTAGACTGCAACAAGGACTCTGGTGGGAAGTGACACCTCTGGACATGCTGTTTAACCACGGCTGAAATGAGTGGGTGAACAGGCCTCTTAGTGGTAAGATTTCTGCTATTTGCGTCATTTATAAGGTGTGTGTAGGCGAGTGACAGAAACGAGGGAGTTACTGTGTGTGTGTGTTTTCCTGTCAGCTGTTTATCATTATTGTTATTACTGGCATGTCTCTTTTTTTTCTGTGTTTAGCGCTAACCTGTGATCCTCGGGATCCTCTCTTGTGGTCCCAGTCGGAGCGGGGGAGCATCTGTGGGAAAACAGAGACAGAGACATGTTCAAACCGCAGTCCTGCACATCCTGTTTCTGTTAGCGTCCTGCAACGTGCTTCCTCCTCACAAAGGCCACACCACCATAATGGAGATATACTGTGTTCTATAGTGGGAAAGAGGAGGAGCAGGAGCAGTGATGCAAAGAGTCGTGGGGAATGGAAACGCTCATAAATGCAGAAATGGGTTTTGTCTATTTTTTTTCACTTTCCATTAAGCGCAGACGTCTAATGCAATTTCACAGTCAGGTTTGGTTTACTTTAGCTCCTATTCACTGCCTAAGGGGCTGGTGGAGGCTGAGGATTTTTTACGCTGTCTAATTACCAGCCACTGTGTCCTCCCACAGGCCTCGTAAACCCGTTTTCCACTTTCTTGGGTGTCACCGAATGCATCAGAGCTGCACTGTCACTAATTTTTGGTGAGCACGTTGCACGAGAGCCAAGTCAACATTAAACACCCCTCACCCCTCCACCTCCCGGCCTCTGCTGGAGCTTTCTGGCCCAGAACTGAGAAGCCCTGAGAAGCCCAGCATGTCGCTGTGACAAATTGCTGCTGCACACACTGAGGCGAGGGGCTCAGTAAAAGAGCCAAACTGATAATTCAGGTGTAATTTACTGTGTCAGTGGAGGTCATTGAGTTGTGTCACGCTGTGAGTGAAAACATTGGGAAAACAGTGGGCTTCGTTCGCCAGTGCTGTCTGGACAACAGTGTCGTTTTGTGGAGTGTCTTCCCACCATGATGCTTAGCTCTAAACAAATACAAGAGTGAAGTTACTCTTCCTGTTGCCTCATTATAGGAGAGTTTGGTTTCTGGCTGGAAAAAACATGAGGACTGAAGAATGTTATTCAATGTTTATCCATTTTCTGTCTTGCTGCACCTCTACAGTCTAACCATGCAGATAGTTTAAGTTTTACGTGCTGAGGTTTTATGATATCTGGCTCTGATGCTCCTTCGTCCATTCCAGTACAAGGGAGGTGAATGGAAAATTTGCTCAAAGTATTAAAAATTAAATAAACAAATGCGTCTTAAGAGAAACAATGTCCTGAGTAATCCAGATGAATCACAAACCTCCCTTCATAACAATTTCCTCATTAGTTCCAGTGAATTAAATAGTGCCATTTTGTGTGTTTATAACTGACAGTTCTGGAAAATTCGGCCCGATTTTACTGCTGTGTTAAGAGCATCACTGATGTTAAACCTTTGAGTGTGTCAAATAGAGCTGCAATGATCTGTTGATCAATTCATCAATAACCAAAACTATTCCAAATTTGGTTAAAAAATGTGCATTCCTTGGATCCCATCGCTCATAGTAAGAAACTGATTGAGCCTCTATGTCTTCAGGGCCTTAAAAAGACTCTGTTGTTTACATCTGATCATCGAATGTGTGACCTGTTTAGCTGGGCAGGACAGTTAGTTATTGTCCACTTCATCCTTTGGTCAAGGCTCTGCCAACAATGGGAGCTGCTCCGCAGACTGTGGTGACCCTGACAGTAAGCAAACAAGGTCGCCATCATAACAATCACACACAACACGATGCACACCCATTCATAAAGTGCGGCCACTTTTCCGCAGTTTGACATTTACGAAGTAAAAAAAAAAAAAAAAAAGAAAGCAATATGAGGAGTTTGCCCTTTCTCAACAAACATCTTCACTCTCTCATCCTCCATTTTCTAGCCGGAGGACTGCAGCTATGAAGAGCCTAGATTCTCTGATCATCAGCACGATAATATCTGTGAGCCACTTTAAAGCTCCATCAAGCATGCACAAACCTCCTCATGCATTAAAATAACCATACTAGATGGAAAAGGAAGTCAACAAGCAATCGGCTGTGTAAAAGGCTCGTGTACGAGATGTAAATTACTGTAAATGATAGTCACAGGCAGCCAGTGAGCTGTTTGTCTTATTCTTTACTGCCCTGACGACAGGGTTCTGCTTTTCCAGTATAGGAGCTGGCAGCAGCTCCTCCATGGAGGAGTCCTGCTCCATTAGAAGGTCCTAGTATCAGTGAGGCTCTCCAGGCGCACACACATAAACAGCCTCTCAGTCTTACGGTCTTATGTAACCCAACCTTTCATCTCCATGCTCTGAGAGACAGACCCAGACTACACACAAGTCTACATGCACCCTTTGATGTGCCAAAACAAAAAAAAAAAAAAAACACACAAAATCAAAGCTGAGCATAAAATTTGAATGCGGCAGATAGCCTCTCGCGCAGAGTGACTTTACAGGCCACAGTGGAGTTCATTTCCTCTGAGACCGGCTCAAACCATTTGATCAACAAATACAAGAGAGTGGTGTGCTACTCACTTACTAAACCAAACAGTGGATGCAGTCTGGTGCCACTGTGTTCAAATGTTTTTTACCAAATCTGGAAAATCAGTAAACAAAATGTTGGTGTTAGTGCTCTCAAACTTCAAACCAGTGATGGTAGAGTATACAATGAATTACTGTAACACAAACATCATCTAGCTTCAAAGACACAAAGCAACAATGTCATCACGAGAATGAAAAAAACCAGAAGCAGAACTCAACAGTAACTTCAATCACACTGCAAATAAAACAACAAGGAAGATGCTATTTGCACCAGAGCTGGAGGAGCCAATGTGGCTATTTGCACCCAAGGCAGACTAGCCAGTGTGGCTATTTACTCCCAGGTTTAAATAACCTTGCATGTCAGAAACAAGCACCCAGGTGTCTGTAGCCAACAATACTGTTTGCACCTGTGGAGGTGTAAATAGCCACATTTGCTATTTACACCCGTATGGCAGAAACAAACCATGATGTTTCCCTAACCCATATAGTATAATAGTTTTTTTGCCTAAACCTAACCAAACTGCAACTGAAAACACTAAATAATAATAATAATAATAATAATAATAATAATAATAATAATAAAAACTGTGCAAATAACAAGTACCACTGTAGTTTCAGACTACTGTCAAATCTGACAGGACTTAAACCCATCTCTCCCATGGGAAAGCCTTGCACTCAACCCATTCATCCAGCACAGCCTCTCATCAGCAGTGAATGTGTTGCTCTTTCTAGCTAAAATAAGGTGGTCAGGTGTGACTAGCCAAATAGCTGCCGTGTGCCTATTCGTCCCCAGGTACAAATGGACAATAGACGAACATAACAATGCAAAGATGCCATATGTCTCCTGTTGAAGTCAGTTATGATAAAAAAAAAAAAGATCAAAAAAAAAAAAAAAGAAAAAGAAAAAGTCATGTTCAAGCTTTATGACTTTGTTTTGCTCCAGGAGGATGGAGCAGAGCCACCTAAGATTATACTTAAAACATGTGACAGTTCACTGCCAATATTATGTCTGAAGAGGTAAAACCACACATGAATGATTTCTTAGATATCTCCTGGTTTTTCATGGACGCCCTCCAGGCAGCATAACACAGCCGAAGCAGTAAAATTTCCAAATGGTTTTGTTTTTGTCCTAAAGCTCCAGTGCACCTACTGAGAAAAATAACAACTTTGCAGAAGTTATGCCCTTTGTTTCACCCTCTGCAAGATTCATTATGCCGCCTGGAATAAGCCAGGTCTAACAGTGGCTTTCCATCACTCATAGCAATACTCGTGATTTATAAGAGACTGAAACCAGTCCTCTGAAGAGAAAAATGCTTTGTGTCTTTGAAAGTGGAAGTACGTCTTTCAATCACGGAGCTACGGCTACCAGAGTAACATGACACACTCAATAAGGCCTGAGGCATTTTTATGGGACTCTGGCTCCATTGTGAACGCATTCTGGAGATTTACTGTACTTTCAAGATCCAGAGTGATTCTGTCAAGAAACAAACAAGAGAACTGTTTCAATAAATTCACTTTAAAACAGATGTTCTTCAAAACTGTTAATTTATTGTCAGCATTAAGGTTTGGTCTCTTTGTATCTTTTTTTCAGTAGGTTTGGTCAAGTTGGCATCCATACTGCTACTTCTTGAAGTGGCAGAGGCTGGAAAGTTTGAACCATTTGCCCATTACGATTCTAGTTGCTAACTATAGTTTTTATGCACGCTGAATCCCAGTACGTGGGTTTGAGGTGGTGCGCTGACTTGGATATCTGGTTTCTAACCATGCAGATAGTTTTAGTTTATTTCGCCCAGGTTTGGAGACATCTGTTTGATTTTCTGCCTCCACCCCAATACCATGGACATGAATGGAATTTTGTTTGTGGTGCTCACAGCACTTTTTCTTTTTAAAAAACATCGACAGCAATGTGCCTTTCCAGGAACAATGTGGATAACCCACAAACCTCATTGTCAACAGTTTACTTTGGAACTATTTGCTACCTATGAAGCCTGTACACAGTCTTTCCAGTGTTCCTGGAAAGAGTTGTTGCTGTTGAATTTTTAAAATGTCGTCTTCAAAGATGTGAGCACCAAAAACAAAATTCCATCCACTTTTATTGTACCAGGGTGGAGGCAGAAATCTCTAAAAGGAACTGGAACATTCTGCATGGCTGGATACCACTAGAAGTAGGAGAGAAAGTACTTTTTTTTTTACAGCAGACGCTGATGGGGATGTAATCATAGTGGATTTGCAGTAATTTGGTCATAAACAAAAGTACTGGACACATTTTAGCCTGGTGATGCAACTACATGAAAAGTTCAGGAATCACCGGAGTTGATTTTCATCCTCTGGGGAAAATGAATATTCTGAAATTTTGTCCCAATTCATCTAGAATATGTTTAGATATTTCACAGGATAACCGAAGAAGTACCAAATTTCATTGCAGTCCAGTCAGTAGCTGGTATTTCAGATTGGGCTAAACTGATGAACCCACTGATGGATGATATCACCACATCAGCTGATACGGTGGCACACATTCCCCCAACCTGAAGCTCAAATAGGTTCAAAGCCAGAAAAAGCTTAATTATTATCTAGAAACAAGAATAAAACTAAGTAATTCAAACCCCAAGTATAGAGTATAATTAAGCTTGTAACTGAATTAACTACACCAAACAAGAAGAGCTTTTTGATCTTATTTTAAGACTTCCTGTCAAGTAAAATTTTCTTTGTGCATGGAGAGATAATTTCACTGGTATAAAGTCACTGTCTCCACAAATTCAGTGTTTATTTCTTGTGTTTTAGCTAATATTTATTCACAAAATTCACTCTTCGTAATACCTCAGAGGGCGTTTCATTGCTCAGCTGTCACAGAATGATACTGAATGAATGCACACAGGTTTGTTGGTGAAATAAAACAACCTTCACACAAACATAAGGACAAAGATAGAGATTCGATCTGGCTAACTCAAACTGATGAATATTAGTATTAGCAGATATTAGCTTCAGCTTCATTTTAGCATGACTTTTTGTCCAAACCGAGGACTCTCTTTCAGTGTGGTCATGCTAAGATGGAACTACTTCTGCAAAAGTGTGATGTTACAAGATTTAGATTTTAAATTGTGTCTTGATACAATAAATCCTAATCCCTATTTGTTACTGTTCAGCTTGATGACGCTGTACTTAGAAACATTATATGTATAACAGTAAATAATGGGAATGATACGCATAAGCAAATAATGCGAAAATGTCAGAAATACAAAGAAAGCAGACAGCCAAAACATCCCCACTGCCCTCTGCAAATGAGCTGCGCTTGCATGACTCAAAACAGTGCCAGCCAAGTAAACTCCCAGCCTTCCTCTCACCCAGAGTGTTAAGAGGGCAACAGTGTGGATGCCAGTATGTAGCCGTGCCCTGTCCACCACCATGGCTCCGAGCCACAGCCCACAGCAAGCTGCCGTGCCTCTGAGGTGCTGGGTAAACACCACGGTGTCAAAGCACAAACAAACTACTGGAATATACTTGTTGTTTGACTTGCTCCCGCCAATAACCAGTTGAGAACCACTTCCCTCTGGGTGTGAAGTGGTGGGAGCAGCAGCACCCATAGTGGAGCTCAGCTTCCACACTGATCAACCTGAAGCCTCGTAATGAGCCCGACCCACTGTCATCAACCCACTACAGACTACTTTTCTAAATCTGTCTGGAAAGGGAACCGGAAACTGCCTTGTCCTAATATAGCTCAGTGCAATTTAACTGCAAGCAGTGTTTCTTAATCATTCATTCATGACCAGGCCTTCATTCTTCTTTCTCTGCCTCCCGCGTCCTATTTTGTCCCTCATTACTGGCTTCATATGAGTGGAGTTGATGTGTGTCGACTCAGATCTTCAGTAGCCGCGTTAGCTTGTTAGCGTGCTGGATTTTACTGGGACAAAAACTCAGCGTCCATTGAGGACACAGCTACCACGAAGTGCCGACTAGAGATGTTCTGTTTGGGAAAGAGGAGAAGGCGAAAAAAACAGAGACTGCTGATTTAACAGTATGGTCGGGTTAATTAAGGCGGTGTTTAAGGGCCAGGAGATCGGTCTGCAGGATTTCCAATCAGCTTGACCCAAGGGTTTTATGCACCACCTCTCTGTCCAATTAAACTCGCCATGCTCTCGCTTACAGTCAGGTCTGCAAAGTCATGAATTCACACATATGCCTACAGACGCACACGCACACACATGCACTCAGACTCACACCCGCTGCCTCCAGGCCTCAGAATATTCTCTTACTTCTTCCTCCTTTGTTCTTTTATCACTGCTCTCTGTCAGAGATATTCTGACGTCTGCAGCGCTTGACTCACACATCCCTGCACTCAATTTTCGTTTCAACCGACAAAAAAGAAAGTAGGTCAGATCCTGCTAAGTCTCTCTATATGAAGGCTTCAGAGACGACAGCGGCTTAGTCGTCAGGACACCATCAAGGCAACAATCAAAAGATCCTTGTACCCACTTTCATGGGTGTTAAGGCCGCAGTAAACTCTTTATTGCTCATCACAGCTTTGAAAATTAGGTGTAATCTTGTTTTGCACCCCCAGGTGGAGGTATACTCATGATTAGTGTCATATGCTGTGGCTGTTTTCTCTTGGGACCCTCTGCGGGAAACTGTCTTTTTTTTTTTTTCATTTTCTGACAGTTTTTTAAAAGAATAATTACAATGTGTGTTTACACCATTCCCTTCTTGGATAATTGGAGATTATTGCTGCACCAGTTGGAGAAACTAATTAAGTGTAATACTTCACATTAATTGCTACCTAAGATTGAAGTGCAGAAAGCTTTGATACCTGATGCTCTTTATCTATTTCCTACCCTGACATGTAGACAGATGCAGACTTTCTTTAGAACTGTCAGCCTTACAGCTTTAGCAGCAAAGAAATATTTTGACTATTTTATGTGTGACTGTATGAGGTACTTATCGATAGTCACTGTTTTTAGATTTTTTTTTAGATTTTAGAATAGATTCCAGTCGGCACAACCCCAGTTTGGAGAAACAGAGGGGAGCACTAGCACAGAAGCTAAGCAGTGAAAAGCTGCGGACAGGGTCAGCAACAAAAGGTATGCTATATTTAGAACATTTTTTCTGCTTTATCTTTCTGAAATCACTGTTATATTAGCCAAATGTTGCTCTCTCCAAATCAACAAAACACTATAGACAAAATCAGTAATTTTATCTCGATGACAGGGGAGTTGCTGGTCTACTGCTGCCTTGATCTGTTAAGTTTGTTTGTGTTATTGTGTGACTTTGGTGAATCTGAACTATCCTTGTAAAACACTGAAGTGACACAATATATACAACAGAGGAGATATATAACAGATGTTTCCCATCAGAAAAGGCTGTCTGACGGTGAGGTGAAGCTGTCAAAATGTTTTGAATTAATCGATATTGCTTTATTTGAGAATGCCTTTTGCTGCTGACCCTGTCCACACCAGTACATCGCTTAGCTTCCATGCTGGTGCCTGTCTCTGCTTCTCCAAACTGGGGTCTGACCAGCACCTACTGGAGGCAATACACTGACTATCTAGAAGTGTCTCATGCAACCCCATTTCAAATAATCCAAACTATCCCTTTAGCTTCTGAGCAGTTTATGACAGCTATGTAAATTTGCCACTTTATTGACAGTACGGCAGAAAGAACAAACAGACATAATTAATGGAAATGAGAAAAGTGGAAAAGTGTGTCTCGATCTTCTCTCTATCCATAATGTGTTTACTTTCTCTTCTCCACTCTTTGTATTTTCCACTTTCTTACATTTTCATTAAATAAACTGTCATCCCCCTTGGAAAATGTCTTCATAAACAGTCCTGATTTTAATTGGACACCAGGCAGCAGTAACGCAGGAAGGCAACGGAAAATAGATATTAAAGTGCTAAGAATTAATAGGGGTGTGTTCTGTATACAGTAAAACTGCAGGAATAGAGTGTGGAAAGGCTCGGGTCCAGGCAGACACAAATTTCTGACCCAAACTGTCTGGCTCTTTGTCCCTGTGACTCCGAAAACCTCGCCGCACCTTCTCCTCCGCCACATTCAGCCCGAGCGCGGCGGCCGTCCGCTGGGAGGACGCTCATAAATCCTTCCCTGCCTGCCTGCTGAGGGGAGAGTATGGAGAGTCATTCCTATTCACGCTGGCTAATGTTTTACAGGTTTTACCGTGGGGGTCAGTCATCGTGGGTCATTTGCGTCATCGCTGGAGGGAAGGGAACTATTGAGGTGGGCTGCCAAAGCGGAGGGGGCCGCGCGCAGAGAATGAGGAACACGCTTGTGTGTATGTGAAGATTAGCACACGCACACCTAAAAGCTGTTTGGCATCCACACCCTCTCACATTCTCTGTCTCATGCCTGCAAAGCAAACACACACATACACACACACTTAAAGGGACAGGTCACCCCCAAATTAAAAATGCACATATTCCCTCTCACCTGTAGAGCTGTTAATCCATCTAGATTGTTTTAGTGTGAGTTACTCAAGATAATCCACAGACCTTTGGGTTTTTTCCATTGGTGCTTCTTACCATCACATTAATTTACCTTTTCATCATCACTTAATGTGCCAACCTGTGCCGAGACGAGCCCAGCTTTCTCTGGATTGGGCCAAAATGCGCCCGACCCGCCTCCAAGCTGACAGTGGTAATAATACCCCTTTCTCCACCTCAAACAAGCACATGTTGCGAAACTCCATTGTCACTTCTAACTGAATCTCTGTGATGTGAAGTTTCTCTTTCTGTTTGTACCTTCAGGTATCTTTCATTCCACTTTCAGCTGTTTGGGAGTCATGTTAAGTCACTGCTGGTAAAAACCCAAATATTTCCTGGTTTCGCTGCTATATAATAAAAGTGTTCAGATAAAAAAAATAGCAGGGGACTTTTATTGTGAAGATTTTATATGAAATAAGGTGTTAATCCACCGATTTACAGCAATTCGACCGAGCTAAGCTCATCTTCAGTTCAAAGTCATGCCTTCAGTTGAGTAGCCCTGTTGTAATGGAGATGTAAATCCCTCCCTTGCTGGGCATACGTGCTGAGTTAAACCAAGTCAAGCTAAGCCAGCAGATTGGTATAGAAAAGGCAGACATGTTGTGAGCTGTTTCATGTAGCAACTGCTCTCTTTCAACCAAACTACACCTGCCGACCAAACCAGCTCGGCAGCGGAGGACACCATTAAGTTTACATCCCAAGCTGTCACTAGCACGAGCCTCAAGTCCTTCTGACCTCTGATTCAATGGGCAGGTGTCGTTTCGTAGAATCAAAATGGTTCCTACATGAAACTGCTCACAACAAGAACTGTGCGTTATCTTGAATAACCGGGTTGTGATTTCTGAAAAGAGACATTGCTGTTGAGTTTTTCAAATGTACTTTTTGGGGGGCGCTTTGAGCAACACGAGACAAATGCCATCTAATTCCATTATAGTCCAGGGAAGACAGACGCACAGCTCCAAAAGTCAGCAACTCACATCAGAACTGTCTAGAATAAATATCAGGTAAGAAGACAATATATATTTTTCATTTTGAGGTAAACTGTCCCTTCAATGAACAAAACCACACTCGTGCATTACAACGGCTCACACGCACTAATATGATCCCATGATGCATTTCACACGCCAGCACTTCATCTGCACTTCTGTTTACCCCTCCCCTGCTCCTCACACTTTCTTAGTCAGACTCTTCTAATTTCTGAAGTGTGACTAATGGGATTTATCGTCTTTACGTTTCCTGGGAGAGACTTAGCCTGATCCTAGAAGAAACCGGGCGTATGAGTCCCTGCCAGAGATAGATCTGTCAGTCTCCCAGGGCGAAGGCACGGGCCACAGGGATGTCATGGCCCAGAGAAAACCTCAGTGGGAGTACCCCATATTCTGACCTCAAAAACGATCAAACGCGGCGGCGTGAGATGTGTCAAAGACGAAGCTGAAACCGCTTCATGATATGGATAGTGAGAAAATGTGGTTTTAAGCCTCATCCTTGTGGTTTCAGGATTAAAAACCACAACTTTTGAGTTTTTGTGATATTACTTGTACACGTTGTGTACACGCTATTTTTCTCGAGCTCTGGCCAACTCCTTCACGAGCAGTTCGGTTCCCAGCTCCGCACATTGAGCTGGGTGAAAAAGAGGGGATCTGGCTGGATAGACCTGGCAGGCCGCCTTCAAAACAGCATGCCAACGCCATTAGTGTATAATGGTCCAGTCAGGATTACTGCTGGGGCCTGGAGAGCTGAGGAGGGAACACAGCACTCACTTGTTTGTTTGTTTTACAAGCCTCTGCTCTGTTCAGTCTGCAAGGTGCCAGTGGGCTTTGTGTGGTTTAATTCACAGTCAATTCAAACGGTGTACAGTGTGTCAACAATGGCGGTTAATCTATGGCCGCAGCGCACTTGTGTCAAAGAGTTATGTCAGAATAAATAGGCTATGACACTGCAATTCATTTGCTAAATATCAGTTAACTTGCCTTCCTCTGGAATGCAGACTACAAGCGTTTGCTGTCACTCATTCTGTGGTCGATACTTTCCCCTAAAGGTGACTGCACCTGCTTGTTAATTGGCTAATTAGATACACATTGAGAGTACTGTAACTAATTCTCTCCTGCGTGCTTTTCGTGTGTTACTGGCCCGGCTTCATGTTCATCAAATAAGATGGACAGCATTGAGATAAAGAGTGCATTTCCCCATCATCCATCAACTCGGTGATTCAGCCCGCTGCAGCCATTTGGGTATTTTCCAGCCAAGCTTTCATCACAAAATGGAAATTGTAATATTGATTTATGTGATTTCTTAAAGACTTTCTGTAGCGTTTATGAATTAAATTAGGAAAGGCCAGGCGATCAGGAGTGTGGCCACATTTTTCCCCATTTTGTTTCCCACGGGACTTATTTAAGCAATGAAAAATGGATAGATTTGTGCCAGTTTAGTGCTCAGTGCAGGTCTCAGACAACAGGGCTGGGTGTTACAGTTCCACTGTAAAATGTTTTTATGAAGCCATAAGTCTGACTGGGACAGGAGGCAATATTTCTTTTGGAGGAGGCGACCTACGTCACAACGGGCTCTCAAAGTTAATGAACAGTTGAATAACAAAACAATTTGGACCTGACCTTGACATGTGAACTGAAGTAAACGCACTTTCACTTCTGGATCTTGTTAATGACATGTGGAAATCTACTTTTTTTTATTATTACACTGACAACATTTACATACACACTAATTTTCCACTATTATTCAGAATATGACAGTATTCAGAATTTGATACAGGCCATGTAAACAGCAAATTCTTTTAAATATTAAGACAAGTGGGATATGCTGGTATTATTCAGGCTTTAGGAGCGTTGTTTGGACGTGTATATAGCACATTCAGATTCATATGCTACCCAACTGGAGTTTTACCACAGTTTGCAACACACAGGCTTTTGCTTGTTTAGCTTTGAGGGTTGTAAAGAAACCTACTAGCGAGCAGTTTGCAAGACTAGGATAGAGATGCATGCACAAAAGAAAAACCTGCAATTCTGCCTTGAAGAAGAAACACACCTACTTTTAAAAGACTTAGATATCAAAAGGGGTTTTGGATACGCGCAAACATCACAACCTTTTCAAGAAGGTAGTTCAACAAACGAAAGGCGGAGGTGAACAAGTCCGCCACCAGTGGAAAACAAAAAAAATACTATTATGAGGCAAAGAAGCAAAATCATTCCACTTTTCCTTAATCAGAGTATCCATGGCTCCATGTTAATGTGAATATTAGTGGAATACTAATTTTCATTAGACATGTAAACAACTTAATAGCAATGTTGTATAGTGCAGGTTAAGTGTGGCTGCCCTGATATCAGATTTTGATTACATGATTATCACGACTAAAAGAATTCACAACAATATTATCACAATATGTGAAGAAATTTGAAAAAAGAAATGCTATCAGTTAAATTAATCTCTAATTTTGTTTGTTGTTTGTTCTCTCTGTTTTTTGACAAATTAATTGCACTCAAAGTACGAGTGTAGGGAGGTGAAGGATAACCCTAATATAAACGTAGTCGCTGCTCTAGCTCAAATATCAAACTTAAGCTTCGCTATAAGGTAATTCAGTGAATAGAGAAAGAATCTGAGAACACAGAGATCAGACAGAGGCAACATTATGAAAGCAGCATGGGAATTTTTGCATGCATGCTGCCTCCAGTGCATACATTATTTCATCTTTTATTCACAGGCCTGACTCAGCAAGGTCTGTGTTCTGTGTTTTGTCTGTGCTCATCAGAAGGAAGACCACACACACACACACACACACATCTTCCCCACTATTTCAGCTGCACATAGAACATTTTACAATCCCATCAAGATTCCCACAGGACTCCAGTAAACAAACAGACAGCGACTGCCCGCTCAAGCATATGCCTTTAAATCACATCCCTACATCCTTTATAAATCACTGAGGTAGAAACATAAACGTACAGTCGAGACATCACCTATGCACTGACTGATCCGCTCGGAGCATGTGTGTGCATGCATGAACGTGCGTGAATGCCAGCCTCTAATAAACAGCATGTGTACCTGCGTGGGGGCATAAATCTCTGCTTCCTCTTTTTGCAGGTGGAGGGATTTGCGTTACAGAGCCTGTTCCCCGAGGAGAGGCTCAGGTCAGCCCCACGGGCAGATTTTCCACCATTAGCTTGTAAAACGCTTGCTTTGTCAGTGAAATTCAGACGGTTCTAGTTCCCCAGTGTATAAGGAATGCAGGGGTCTGCAGGGACCATGAAGGTAGACGGGGAACAAGAGATGGCCTTCCCTCACACACTCTGGTGGACTTCTCTCTCCATTAAGAATGGACCATCATGCTGATAGCCATCCTGGAAACCTGGCTTAGAGCAAACAGGGGGATAAGATATTGGAGATGCTGCTTGTCCTCTGGGGAAATAGGCTGCAGGCTTCATGAGTGACAGGAAACCATCTTCTTCGATCGCACCCTCGCTGGAGCTCACTAAGGCTTAGCGAGCGCTACACAACACATACTATCTTAAAGCCCTCCGTCCTGCTCTTCTAAATGATATATGATGTGATAATAACCAAATATACTGTAGTAATAATATGTTGTCACTGTGTCGTGGAGCACTTATGCCTTTGGCAAAGGTATATCATGATGTATGGTTTCAGTAGAGCTGCACCGTAAAGTGACAACAGCTCTGTGACAGGACCACCCAGACTGATTGTTCACAGGCCCACTGCAGAGGCACATTCATTTCAAACTGCGAGCTTGTGAGTATATACGTGCTTTATGTGTGTTTATATGTGCGTGTGAGCCGGTGGTGGAAGACGTATTGAGATCAAGATTTAAACATCCAGCAGAAACAGTGCAGAGCAACAGGGAGCCATGTTTGGAGCCATGTTTCCAGCCTCCAGGCGTCCAACATTCACTCTCCTTTGAGCTCTGTTTTGGTCTTCACCGACTTCTGAGTGATCGGCCACTTAAATGGATCAAAACGCTTCGGATCGCTCCAATACAAATGCTGCGTCATGAGGATCATTGCGTGCAGCTTGCAGGAAGCTTCATGCTTCATATTATCTACGTGAGGCTGCAGCTGCATGTGCATTGAAATCATAACAGGAAAAGATCATTTTCTCTCAACGAAAAACATAGTCTGAGGCTGATGACAAACAAGACAATGAGATGCAAAAACCTCACTACAGTAAGCTATATTTTAGATACAATACTGGACTGTGTTATTATAATTCTATATAATACGGTAATTTAATATGTGCAGTAGTCTGAAAAGCATTTTCAACAGCTATACTGTATTTTGAAACAGTCAAGTTTAGTAAATAGTGACGCTGTTTCATTACTTTCTATTCATTTAATAACTATAAAAATGTCAGTTAGATGGTAATATACATGAGAAATGAATCAAAAATTCTAGGGATCATTTTGACGTGATCACTACACAAGGTCTCCACTGTATCTGGCTCTTCAGCTGCTAAATGCTCCTCTGTGTTCACCAGCTTGTTGATAACTTTGTCCTTCTGCTATTTGGTGCTGGGCAGGTAGCGTGCAGGGGGTTCATCAGAGCTTGTTTGCAGGAAACAGCTGCCTGCGATGTCTAGAAATGAGGTTGATTAGAGCGGTGAGACTGAACCAAAACAGAGACGAGCCGCAGAGTCAGGTGGTAGTTCTCTGTGGGTTTTGTCACTACGGGAGACACCTTCCACAGCACCTGTAGTCATTTGATCCATTTTTTAATATAAGTGTATGAACTAGCTGTATCAGGTTGGGTCCATGTCTCTTGGTTGAGTTATCCTAGCAGAAGACAATAAACTTTCCACAATGCTCACTGTTTATTAAGATAAGCTATACATCAACCTTATACCAAGCCTGGTTGTGCAGCTACCATCTTATCATACATGAAGAAAATACAGGTCACACGTAACTTGAACATCGCACATGAGTTGAAGGGCAAAAGTAAACAAGAGCGTCTGTCCATAGCGTGAGCAACGTCCAACTAACTCAAAAAAAGAAACATGCCATCTGATGATACAGCTTCTCCGGTATCTAGGCAACTCAGTATGTCCTGAAGGTACATTTCATGGGGCGCCCTGGTGGCTCGGTTGATGGAGCGCTGGGTACGACTCCTGCCTGCGGCCCTTTGCTCTGTGGCGTTCCCCTGGTCTGTCTCATGTTTTCCTAGCTGTCCTATCGATCAAAGCAAAAAAGGTGCATTTCACAATGCCAACCATTCAGCTCTGCGTGCAAAAACGCAGCCCTCTCATTCACTTGAATGAGACCTGGCTATCCTGCTATTGCTGCAGCACAATACAATGTCATCCGGCACAGACCGCATTGGGCAAGCACACATTCCTGGTAGATTACTTGGTAACATGAACACTGTATTTCCACAGTTTACCTTGCGATAGTTGCGACAAAAGATAAAATAACTGCCACTGTGACACATTTCCAGAGTTGCAAAATCCTGGTTTTGGCGTCTGAGTAGCCCTCAAATTCACTGATCTGCAACTCGAATTTTACTTCCTGGGTCTTATTTCATGTTGCACTTGGAGCAAACACACCCCAACCAATGCTGACCCTTTCATGGGGCTGTTTTCTTAAAGTATCACAAGTAAATGTGAGTGTATGTGTCGGATAATTGCAGTGGAGAGGGATAAAATCTAAATATTCAAGTAAATATTCTGAGCTACATTCCACAACTGGTGTAAGAATGAGAGTAAGCTGTCATGTCTGTACATACAGTAAAAGAAAGTTGGTTTTTGTGTGTTTACACTGCATGTCTTTGAGTTTATCCATGTATAGGTATACAGTAAACATAGAGCGTAACCCCATATACTGTATATTCTTGTACATGGTTCTCTTTTTACGTCTGTGTGTGCATACAGATGTGTGCTCAGGATCTGGAGCAGCATGAAGGCCGACCACAAGCTAGAAAAACATTGTTAAAAAACTTTGTTAGTCTGCTGTTTAAACATGGAAGGAATCCTAGTAAAAATACACAAAGCAACAACACGGAGCAAAACTCTCTTGAAGGAACACTTTGCTCCTGGGTCCTCCCGATCAGAGCCCCCGGTGCCACACACACACACACACACACACACACACACACACACACACACACACAGGCAGGCCAAACGGCTACTTGTGTTTACCTAGCCATGTGACTGAAGCTACGGTACATGCAGTGACGTCAGCCTCACATTCCTCACATTCATCAGTCTCAGTTCTCACTGATACTGCCTCAGATGCTGCGAACAGAACAGAGGGAGCAGAGATCATACGTTATAAAAGCAGCAATCATTCACTGGGCTCGTGTTTGCTATATTTATCTTCTCCTGATAAAATAAATAAGCACTACTTTGTGTTTGCCAACTGTTTTCATAAGCAGTTGTGTGCTCATGAACAGCTATTGCCTGAAATAGTCTTCCTGTTCCACTTAAAACATGGAATCCATAAATAATTGCAAAACTGCTGTCAAGAGATGGATACAGGGAACAAACAACTCACTACATAAATATGCATGAATACTTCAGCTTTAAACTATGGTACGTTTTGTTTGTTGCTTTTGCTGGTCGTGTCTGCAGCTTATTGTTAAATTAGTGTATGTCGCTCTCTCGTATTATCGAGGACAACAGCGGCAGTGAGGATCCTACAGGATGTGTGGTAATGTACAGTATGTGAATGCATGATATTTAACATTTTTGTCCAACAGTTACAGCTACTCACCACCAACCAGACAACAAAATGTAAAAAAAAAAATTCCTGGTTGCTTTTGTACTACAATATTTCCTTGCTATAGCCAAAAACATTGATTTCTCCATGCATACATGTAAGGATAGTTTGAATAATTTAGTAGTCACAGAAGGGCATGTACTAAAACTAGTCAATACAGTTTGACATTAAGTTCCCATCATGTGCTCATGACAGCCCTGTGTCCTAGAAATTACCTTTATATACAATTCATCTGACACAAAACATTCTGAGGGACCTGTTATAATGACGGGACTATTTTTTTTTTAAACAACCTAATGTGTCTAAGTGTTAATTAAAGGGACAGTTTGTAAATGTAGTTTGGTGAAAAGAAACCAGTGCATGAACCTGCTCAGAACAGGGTCTGTGAATTATCTTGAGTAGATGCATAAACAGCAGAGCTGCACTGATTAATTGATTATTACATTATTATTAATCACCAGCTATTTTGATCATTGATTAATCAGTTTGAGTACAAAAAAAAAGAAGAAACGGTCCAAATCCTCTCTGTGACAATAAACTGAATTGAGTTGTGGACAAACAAGACATTTGGGGCATAAAGTTGGGCTTTGGGAAACTATGTTCGACCTATTTTTTTTTTTAAACCATATTCTGACTTTTTATAGATCAATCAACTAATCAAAAAAGTAATCAACAGATTAGTCAAGGATGAAAATAATCGTTAGTTGCAGCCCTAACAAAGAACACTACAGGCAAGACGGGAAAATATCTTGTTTTGATTTTGGGGTGAACTGTCCCTTTAAGATATCTACGTCAAAAAATCTTGATTAGCAAAATGTTCCTTGTAAACTGTCAATTACCTGCCAGTGTGATGCTACGATATCCGTTTATGGCACCTAAAGTAGAAGAAAACTGTCAGAGCACGTTTGAGGTGAGAGAGGGATTATGGTCTTTGTTTAATACTGACAAAGTCAACACCGAGTGGAAGCAAAAGACAAAACACGTTTACTTTGTTAACATTTAAACAAAACCACACCTAACTAAACCTGTGACTCAAACCGTGGTTATACGACCCCCGACACACCAGCAAACACAGGCATGGGGAGAAACATGATTACATGTAATGGAGTTATGCAATTAGGAAAGATTAAGATTAAGATTAAGAATCAGATTAAAGATCCATTCAGTAAAAATGGGCATTATTAGCAGAATTACGGTGCACACACATTACAACACTTCAGAGTCTCACAACAGCATTCTGGTCTCAGTGAAACCAGATAATGTTAGAGTTTCCAGTCCACTAGCATGTCTGTTAGCTACACAGAAATCCAGTTAGCTAGCTCACTTTGTCGGTAAAAAGACAAGCCCAACCTAAGTTTATGACAGTTAACTTTAAGTTTGAGTATGTAGTATTAAAGGATACTGCACATAATTACAGCTATTTATCTAAATGTGCATTGGTGTATAAACAAAAGAAGGAATACCTGGACAAACAAAAAAATGAACCTAACAACAAACAGAAAACATTATATGACACTGAACAATTTCACCATATTTGGTTCTGCAGAAAGTAATCAAGTTACAGTACTTTGATATTGTGATGCTCTTTCATATGACATAAAACTGTAGCGCTTCCTTTACTTAACAAACCTCGCATGTTTCCTTCAACATTTAAATGTGATAACAAGTTCATTTGATTTGTAAACATGTATGTGTTCAATAAAGTGTCATCTTGTCCGTCTGCTTCCTTTTCCTGACGAGTAATTCTCCTGTACAGAATGGAGGCTTTGCATTCTGTTGCTTGGAGCCACGAAAACTCTCACAACAGAGAAAGTTTAAGACAACATAACTCTAAAAGGGGCTTCTGGATTCTTTGCCTGTCCTAAACAGTCCACTCTGCAGCGCAGCTGAGGAAACAATTAGCTGAAACCTTTGCCTTTTCACATTCTGCTCCCCACGACATGCTCCAAAGACACCACAGAACAGCAGGCTCATCGCGCTACCATCTGAGGAAGCAGAGAAAACATGACGGAGAGTGTGATGGAGGCTGTGTTTAACCTCGCTCTCTCGTTACACTGTCCAAATCCCCATTTGTTATTCGCTTAATTGGCCAATCAGTAATGATGGCAGGATAATTAATCAAACAATGAGAAGACAGATTAATCCTGGTTTTAAGATCGTGTTCAGCTGAGGTTCACGTCCCGTATATGTCCGACAAAGTGGGCCTGTAGCCCGAAGCTAGTGTGACTTCTTGTCTGTAATTGCTGTAATTGCACTTTCCGTAGACCATGGAAAAGCAGAAACAAATAACGTCTGCTGCAACTCTGGATAAATGGCGACCATCAGCCAGGATTGTTTGCACAATGCTGGCTCAAAAAATGCCCAATTGGAAAGGATAATCCAGTATAATGGGAAGTAGTTCAATTAATTAGGGAGGTAGACTAGAAGAGAGGTATCATAAAACTGAGCCATAAACAGCTTCAACTGCACGGCTGATAAGGCTCCACTGTGTGGGGCTTGTAAAGACAAAATGGCCACCCTCGAGTTAAAAACTGTGGAAATTTGGGCAAACGGTCATTTTTTTTCCATCTGAAAAATCTGCATGTTTATTATGTGCATGTGCGCATTAATCTAATGGAAAACAGACCCCAAAACAAATTAGTTCTCCCCATATAACCTGATTATTACAGCTGCACCAGCCTGAACCAAATGGATCTGGTGCAGACAGCCAGGAGTGTGTGAGTCTGTGTGTGTGTGTGTGTGTGCATGTGTGTGTGAACGGATGTCTCACAAATCTGGCAGTCACCGCCACTGTCACACTGTAAAACTCCGAAGACAAGAGGAGAGGAACAAACTGCAGACAGACCTCAGCGAACCCGCATCCACATCCAGAACCTTCACTGTCAGCGATTACAACATTACAGAACTAATAGCAGCAACAATAATGAGCCGTCGCAAGTTGGAAACAAGCGTCCAGAATGACGCCTGTCAGGTCAAAGGGAGACTGTTTTAGTAAAATAGTGCATTTTCCATGTGTCACATTTCATTCCAGTCTTTACACACTGTGACACCAAATGATTAACACTGATGGGCTGAAAAACAACAGCATCGCTGATGAGAGGCGTTCACGTAAAGGAATAGTTCAGTGTTTTGGGAGACACACTGTAATATCAGTCCGTTAAATATGAAGCTACAGGTAGATGTTAGCATAGTTTAGCATAAATTGTGAAATGAAATGAGATATAACGTGTTAATTATACAGTTTTTACACCAAAATTAGTGTGCACATCTGGGTTTCTTAGCCTTGGATTAATCCACTCCTCCTATTGTTTTTTTTTTTTGTTTGTTTTCTCCAATGGGTCACATTCCATATTGCTGGAAAACAGGGTCAGTAAACAGAAAGCAGCACGGAAGCCAGTGTTACGGTGGTTACTTTATATCTTTTACTTCAGTTTTTCTTTTGTAGTCAACCGCAACAAATGTGTAAAGATATTCGAGCGCTGCTTGAACAGGGATGAATATACTTTTGCTTAGTTTGTGGTTGACAAGACAAAGAGTCACACGCCAGAAAAGTGTCATGTTTCCATCACTGCCAATCGAAGCTGTAGCTGCTAGAAACCTGTGACCGCCGCAGGTCATTTGACGCATGAATTAATGACGATTGTACTCTCTCTCACAAAAGCCAAAGTTCACTGGGTCTTAATAGGTTTTTAGCCCTGTGTAAAAGATGGAAGGATTAAGTGAGCTTAAGAGATACTGTTTTGCATTTTTTGTTTTTTATGCTAAACTAAACTAAACTAAGCCAAAATAACCATCTCCTGACTGTAGCTTCATATTCAACAGACAAATATGAGAGTGGCATCGATCTTTTGATGTAACTCTTAACCGAATATCGATCAACATGAGCTTTCAATTTCTATATTGAAGATCAAATGCAGGATTGGCAGTTCCCGTAGTATGTTTTTGCATGCCGACCTGGTGGCAGGCATTAAGAATAACTACATAGAAACAGCCAGTTTTCCCGCTGATGGTCTCTTTTGCATATGTAGGTCATATAGAGGCACCAGTATTAAACTGAGACGGTTTCATAACGAGTTAGAAACTCCTTGATGTACATATAAGTACCCATTATATCATGCTCTTTTTTGAGGCTGCAATAATGTGGTGGCACTGCAGCCTCTCTTGTCTCATTTCATATATTGGGGTCGGCATGTTATTCACAGGGCCACCTTCTCTAAAAGAGGACAGGTGGCCTCGTATAAAAATGTTTAAATCAAAAATCTAATTGAATCGTGACCTTAAAAGTCAAATGGAATCGTGGATTTGGAGAATCATGACACCTCTCTTTGGCAACAATGAAATGTCTAAAAATGTCTCCGATTTTTTTAGTGATTCTCTCACTCTCCAAACATTTTGCATCCACCCTGCCTGGCTCCGACACTCACCTTGTCCTCGTCCTTGACTGGATTCGATCCCTCTGCTGAGCTGGCACTGCCACGCTAAACTGTGGGCAACCTTGGGACCTGTGCTGGCCAAATGGGTCCCGCCTCAGGCAATAACGCCCTCAACTGTGGCTCATTGGGTTATGGTTCGATAGTGCTCCCAGAGGCTTGGGTCAAAACTCCAGTCACATGCAACAATGCACTAATGGGTATGGCTCTGTTTGTCCCTGCCGGGCTTCAGAAACAAGTCAAGGCCAAGTCAGCCAGAAAGCCAGCCGTGACTCGCGGCTGAGCTGTAAGGCGGCACTTTTTTTTTTATAGCCGTCATCTGGTAGGGCTGCTTTTCTGGCAAACCGCACAGAATCACACACACTCATGAACTACCCCTCGTGTTTCCTCTGTCTGCCGCTTTTTCCTCTCTCACACACATCCACAGAGAAACTTCACACAAACACACACACACACACACACACACACACACACATACACCTGTGTCAGATGGCCTGTTTTCCACCGGGGGTCTAATTGATTGGAAAATGAAGATGGACGCCTGCACAAGCCGAGCCCTGTTGATTACCAAGAGAGACAGAGTCTATTAAAGGTGTCCCGCTCCCGACCCAAGTACATCACCCAGACACACAGTCAGTCCTCACCGTTAGCCACCAATCACACTCCTGGACTGGATGAGTGACGGAGCATCCACATGACAGAGAGGCGGTGGTAGATCACCGCCGGTTTGGCAGACAGCGGTACCCCTTTCGTCAGCAGCGATACACCACTTACAGAAGGGGAAGGAAATGGGTTGGAAATGGGCAGTGTAATGCTTTCAGCCCCGGCCTCTCTGAGCAATGACAACAGACATAACACAGAGCCATTAACGGCTTCACTGTGTGAGTGTTTGGCTAGCCAGACAGACAGACAGACAGACAGACAGACAGACCGGCCGCTGCTAGCTAGAGATTGAGGCTGGCCTGATTATTGACATTTTGATGGTTTTCAGGCTTGGAAAAAGTCAGACTCTGCGGAACTCTGATAGATTTTGGCTTTAATCTGATGCTCAAAAAGCTTTTGTGGTACTTTGAATTACAGATATTCACTGGTGATTGGAGTTGTACATCCAACTGTACACTGTAAAAACGTCATACTGGAATTTAGTGGAATCAACTAATCTTTTCTTCTTAACTTAATATAAAAACAGGGTTTTTTTATTACTCTCAACTTAAGTCTTGCAGATCACTTCAGAGCTTATGAACATGACTTGTTTTGACTTTAACTCTTTTGATCTGAAATGATGAGTTGAACTAGAAGAGTGCACTCAGACGACAGCAGATTCCTGCCAGTCAACAGATGGTGAAGCACCTACTGCAATGCCACCACAACAGTCACATGCAACCAGCTGAGATTTGCAAAGGTCTGCCAACTTTAAAATGACCCCTACATATGTCAAACTGATCACTTGTGGCCCCCAGCATCCATCAGAAAAGTGGCAAGCCAGCTGTCGATGGTCATATGAGACAGAGCAGTCAAATAATAGAATTACTGAAGCTGTATCCCAAGTTGCAGCTTACACCCATGTATATCCAGATTCATATAATGTACGTAGTGAAGCTTTTGAAATAATTTGATCCAGAACTTACCACTATATTGACCTGCAACTTTGAAAGGATTTATTAAAAGGTATTTTTGTGTATTTTTGGTAAAATGAAAGTCATGACATATATGATCCCAGTGAATAATTTACAGTGAGAAACATGCTATGAATCTTAAATTATGGCCTGGGTGTGGTCACCGTGACCTTGACCTTTGACTTCCAAAATCTAATCAGTTCATCCTTGAGTCCAAGTGGTCATTTGCTCAAAGTTTGGAGAAATTCCCTTGAGGCATTCTTGAAATATTACATTCACAAGAATGGGATGAAAGTATAATGGCTGTCACTGGCACGGAGGCATAAAAAAGGGTTTTTGAAGGTTTTTTAAAAATTGTGAATCACAGAGGTCCTTCAGTATACAGTCACGAATGTGTAAAAAAAAAAAATGGCTGATTGGTCCATTAGTATTAAAGATCAGCTGCAGACAAGCTCCAGGTCCAATGATCACACACGCACAGGCTGCATAATGAATAATAAATGCACTGTTCCGAGTTCTTTCAACTCATATATTACATTTCTAAAGAAACACAATCAAACTAATAATTTAAAATAAGTTCAGTCAACTGATATTTTTTTAGGCACCAGGAGAACGTCTCTTTTTCAGTTAAAACTGCTTAAAGTGATTTACAGTGTACCTGATCTAATGTGAAACTCATTATAAATGAATTAACAATAGTACCTGTACACTCCAACAACCATGAAATTAGACAATCATTTTTCACAATACTCCTTCTTCAATTGAGTCATAAACTAAACCTGAACTTTCATTAATCTCATGTCAGTACGAGCGGGTATGTTTCGTTTTCATCCGAGCCTGTCCTCTCAGTGGAGCGAAGGAAAAGGCAAAAGTGTAAAGAGGAAGAGCCTGTAGAAAAAGAGGAGAGGTCGGTCGTTCAGTGGAATTCAACAGTGCATGAAAGGCAGGGAGAAAAATGAATACATCTGGCGTGGAAATAGGAGAGGTGGTTCGTCGGGCATTACGGAGTTTGGAGAGCAGAAGAAAGGAGAGGGGAAGGGAGAGGACAGAGAGTAAAATGGGGGCTAATCATGAAAGAGACAGAGCTGGGAGGCAAGAAGAGACAGAGGATGACTAAAATAGGGACAGTGAAGTAAGAGAGGGAGACAGAGAGAGACGGAGATGAAACGGAAAAAAAAAGAGGGTAAAACTCTAATCATATGAGCACGATGTGAAACTATAGATTAGGGGGAGGTGATTTTAGCTCGAGGAGTAAAAATGTCCGAAGCCGGAGCTTTGAGCGCACATAGGACGAGATGTGGGGGAAAGAGAAAAAAAAAAAAAAATGAACGCACCTCCCCAGAGTGGGGAGCACTGTGTTACCATGGAAACAGCTCTGACGTCAGAGCAGGCATTATGTGATTACTCATAGAGTCTGTTGAGGAGCGGGCCAATAAAACAGGGACCATTACTCACACACAGTGAGATGGCCAGAGCTCATGTTACACACATGCTTGCATATGCACACACACACACACACACACACACACACACACACACACACACACACACACACACACACACACACTCACACTCACACACAAACAAAAGCATATGGAAACACACACAAACTCATTCTAGCAGTGCCAACTTACATAAAAAGCAGACCGATGATACACTGTGTGAACATTTTTACAATCCAGACGCAGGAAAATCATCACAATTTTTACAAGCGCTCCTGAGCTGGAATGCAAAATGTGCAATTTTCAGCGTTTGCTTGATAACCTCGGTGCTGAGGAATGAACACTCAGCGCTACGACCTCAACACGAGCGTCTTCTGGGCAACTGTGACTCTCCGTCCCGACAAACACTACCTCATCAGCACAACCACATCCAGGGTATCGCCGGCAGAATCTGCGTGTTCTGCATTCCACACACTCTGACCCATGCCTGACAAAGTACATCAAACATGCACGCTGACATGTACACTATTGTGCGTCACAACACACACACACACGCACGCACACGCACACACACTTCCTCTCACCATCTCCCACACATTCTCCACTGGGAGTTAAAACACTGTTAGGGCTGATAAGGATCCAGGCAAACAGTGTGGATAAACAGTCACTCTGGTAATTAAGAAGCAACGGGCCAATCAGAGGAGAGTACGCCGAGACAAACATGTGATCCAGACTCCATTACTGGGGCCGTACGCATTCCCACCACAAAGACCATTAGGTGAGTCCGGCAGACAGGCGACAAGAGTCACCAGAACTCAAAAAGCTGAGAGTGGCTCCAGTAGTTCGAGCCATAATCAAAATGTCAACCGTGCATCTCTGCTGCCAAAAAAAAAAAAAGTTTTCTGATACACAGTGAACAAAAGTAAGACAAGTAAAACAGCTGCACATGTACGATAACGTGATAAACAACCCAGACTCTTGTTGGACAATTGTTTATTACTAAATTGTTTTCAGAATTATGTGCAGCAGAACCCAACAGTGCATATATAATGTGCTGGTTTCACAAATGAGGTGGTTGGTGTGGATGGTGGGCATGTAAAATACAGTCCAGGGTTTGCTTCTAGACTCTTGCAACAAAATCAAATTGGTTAAAGTAAAGAATTATCAGAATTTTGGGTAGGTTTAGACAATAACAGTACTTTGGTTAGGATTAAGGAAAGATGATTTCAGTTAAATGTTAATAAAATCTCAAGTCAAGGCTTGGGTTGAACGATTTCGACAAAAATATCTAATTGCGATTATTTTGACTGATGTTACAGTTGCAATTAAATTTGTGATATTAGAGGGAATTTTTACATCATTATCAAACAAAGGTGCTTGTAGAATATGATGTGTAGGCCAGGACATATCTGCAGCACGACAATATTTAATTTTAAATGGTATTTGGACACACATTTTGTTTTTTCGCCTCCTGTGATTTGAAAACCACAGGAGGCAATATTGCAATTGTGCTAAAGTTTTGATTAACTGCTCAGCCCTTGTCACTGTCTATTTTTGAATAATGCTGTAGTCACTACGACTGGATCGTGTATTACAAGACTGCCTATTTTGCTGCAAAACAAATGAAACAGTCGACACTCTCAGTGCACCTTTTATCGATACGATCAGTATCAGCATTTTGTCATTATGTTAGGCTAATAGAAAATGTACGTTGGGGGACATTAAATTTCCCTCAACTTTTCAGACATAAAGTACATCACTTCATCTCTTGGTGAAAGTACTTTTATCACTCAGACAGGTATCCTTTATGCAAATGTTCCACATGGGGCATATTAAGACGTTTAAGACGTTAAAGAGGCCAATGTTTGTGAGATGTTTGGTACATAAGAGAGAGCGATGCTACTGCTGGAGAACAGCAGTGAGCTGAACATAACGGTATGTAAATGGTAAATGACCGTCGTACCTTGGGATTCTCGGCCCTGCTTCTCACTAATGGATTTCCTACACGCATATAGTACATTTTCTTATCACCTTATCAGCTCATTTATTAGATAACAAAATCCACATTCATAATTTAAAATTTAGAGAGGGAAGTTCTTAGTTGTGGTTGTGGACTGAGAGGGGAAAAAAAATCTATTTTATAGACTAATTCAATGTGGTTATACTGTATTATGGTTTATTAAACACTTCTTTATTTTACAAAGGAAATTAGCAATGTGCTCTGCAGGCGAACGAGATGTGAACAAGATGCATATTTAACCTCGACCACCTCGCTGCTGTGGCCTTTGCGTTAATGAAAATAGAAACTTCATTCTTTAGCACACTCCGTCTGAGTAAGTAAGCAAAAAAATAACATAAAATAAGTTTATACAGCAGAATGCCAGTGTTCTGCATGGTATTTTTGAAATCAGGTCTTCACCCCTTTCTTTAAAAAAGAAAGATTCACTTGCCTTTAAGTGCATTTGTACAGTATTAACAAGAAACAGAGAAATAGTCCCATTTTGTTTTAACAATAACAATAATGACACATCAAATACTGCCTCATCCATCCATCTTCCTCTGCAGTATCTGTATTTTCAACTGTCCTTAATGTGCATGACGCAAGTTCAGTTATTACATTTGGGACAATTGCTCCATGTCACTTCTCTGCCACAAATGTGACTGAGCTCTGGTTAAAACCTGATATACTATACTCTGCACCAGCACTAATTTGGTTACAATGATACCATATCTGAGTTGATCTGATTAGAGGCTTACAAGCCCTCCCCCCTTCTGTCTGTCCCTGCAAAGTGTGTGAACGTGTCTTATTCGTGCACCTATTAGGAAGCACACATGTATGTATTCATGTGTGTGCAGTGTGTGTGCGTGTGCTGAAACAAGCTGCAGTCCACCTGGCAGGCCAGTGAACTTAATGAGTCTCGTATTCATGCGGCGTGCGCAGCCACATCCGCTGCCCGAGGCCCTGACCAGGTGCTCTGACACAACACATATTCAAACAACGTGAGCAGGATCTTCCCAGAGGGCCGTTCTTCTCGTAATATCACCGTGACCAACAACATACCACCCAGAAGGAACGGCTTTCTTTAAAACCTCGCTTTAATAACATTACCCGACAATGAGTAACTTTTTAAAACGTGGGCGGCTCTCCAAACACAAGCAGAAACAGGGTGATTGAGTTACTTTCCAAATATAATTTATTACCAACTAACTTCTGAAAAGTATAATGATATTACATACAATCACATTTCTGTCAGATGCATTTATAAATGTAGTATATTAAGTTAAATGGGTAATCTACTCAAATTTCATGGCAGTAAAATCATTTAAGCTAATTGAACAACTGTACTACCAACTTCTGTGACTCTCCCACGTGTGAAGTTACATCTACAATCTTTTAAAGCAGTGCCTTTTTTTTGCTTGAATATGTTTCTGCACACTCAGTTTTTCAGTTGAATTAATGTCACAGTGATCTGATTTTCTCCGTCACAAAAATGCATGAAGATAAAATGATAATATTACTGTCATGTTTAACCAATCAAGGAAAGAGCCAAACATCTGCTCAGCTAAATACTGTAGACGCCACGTCAGATCGCCAGAACAGAACCAGACTCCTCATATTCACCCGTTTTTACAAAGATTTTGTTGCCACACAGAACTATGCATGTTTCTTGCTGTTAAAGACATCGTTCATTGTAGTTTACAGTAAACGAGTTTGTCTTGTTGTGAGGGCTCAGGTGGTGGAGGTCACGGTGATCGCCTTCACACACATATTAAACACAGCCTGACTGATATATCGGTCAATCCATATTATAGGTCTATATCGGTACCAGCATGCATGTTGTTTCAGATAGATCTATACATATATTTTGCTCTATTTGTATTTATAGTTATTGTTAAAATTATTGTTAAACTGTAAAATATCCATTGCATCTCTTTATCACGGCAAGTCAAGTGTTAAACACTTTTAAGTGTAAAATATAAAATAAAATATAAAGAAGCAGATTTTCAGTGAGCGCAGAGACACTTTCCACTTTAAGCAGATGAACTTTCTAACTCTGCACATACATCATTCAGCACGGTGAAGCTCAAACATTCAACTGTAGGAACAAGAAGAAAACCATTTTCTGAGTGGAGTGGGACTTTAAGAAGATCTGATTACCCTGTAAATCACCCAGAGCTCCTTAAAGTATTGAACATTATTCAGAAGAAAAACAAAGAGCAGCAAAAGTGCAGAATCTCTGTGTTATAAATGGTTATAAACGGATTTCACCATTATTTTTGCAGTGTTTTTCTTTCTTTTAATATTCAGAATTCATTTGGATTCAGTTTTGGATTTTCTTGAGGATATTTTAAAAAATGAAAACTAAAATTTATGAGCCAAAAATACAGTCTATTACAATCATGTTCTAGCCATTACACATTTAACAGGAATGTCTCTGTGCACACGGAGAAAAGTTCAAAGATTTGGGGGCAGAACAGTTGGCCCAGTAGGAAGTATCCCGGCCTGGTCTGGATCGGGTCCATACGTGGTCCAGTCAACTCAGACCTAGCAACACAAATATACTAATGAATCACAGCTGCCTCCTCCTTTTACTTTACTTCCCAAAAACCTTTGCAAAACACTCTCCCACTCCTCTCCTTTCTTCCTCTTCCCTCGCTAAAGTCAAGGACGCAGAGCTGCGCTCGAGAGACACATTTCAGCAATCATTACAGTAGGCTGGACTTTCCCTGCAATAATAACTGTGTTGCTACTGATGAGAGGCCTCTCAGAGTTCACTCATGATCCTCAGACTTCCTCAGAACAAATGTCAAACTTTTCAGGGCTTATTATGAGTCGAGGCGTGACCCAGGAGGAGATGAGTGTTAGAATTTGTTGAGGCTCCAAATGTGCGAGACTGAGGGTTTATTTGCAGCCCACAGAGCTGCTGTCTGCTCTGACCTGCAGCCAGGCCCTGTGGATACAAACGACTTGGCCAGAGCAATGCTACCAGGGCAGCGGTGAAGGGCACTGCAGGGCTTTGAAGAGTGTGTGTGTGTGTGTGTGTGTCCAACATGCATCATCTCCCCTAATGTTTTCTCTCAAATGTGACCCCTGGTTCCAGTTCCTTTCCAGCAGCTGACCACCATATGTAAAAGGCCCGCACAGGTCCACTGAATCCCTGTCTAATGGGCTGCACAGATGCCACTTTCCTGGAACAATTCCTCCTGTGTGTGTGAGTGTGTGTGAGTGTGTGTCTGTGTGTGTGTGTGTGTGTGTGTGTGTGCGTGTGTGTACGTGTGTCGCTGTCTTTCTCCGTGCAAACAGACTCTAACGTTCCACACATTTCCCTCAATATGTTTCACCGCTGTCTGGAAACAATGAAAGGTGCTGGGTGAGAAGCGGTGAAAAAGTGGAAGAATGGTGGAAAATGGCACGGTGGGCGAAAGGGAAACACATAAGGGGGAAAGTTATGCTGCTGTTTGGACAAGCGTTGTTGAGGGTAAGTAAAAAGGGAAGTACGTAAACTAACAGCAGGTCAGTCGTGAGGAGGAGGAGGAGGAGGAGGAGGAGGAGGAGAAGGAGAGACTGAGGGCAGATTATTGACTTAATGGCAGAATCGAGGCTGTCAAGGGCTTCAGAGACAGTGTTTGTGTAGTTTGGACTGGGGCTGCTAGAGCGTGCGGCGTGATGATGGAAATCTTACACTCACTCAAAACAAGCCCACTGACCTTTTCATCTGCCGGCCCCTGAATCAATCTTAACATTCTGCCAACATGGAAATGAATGAGTGCTTATTACATCTGTGGCAACATCACAGGCCGCCGGCCCCTCTTTTACGCAGGTGTGTGCGTCCACTCGTGCTGTGCGTGTAGGTGCAAACGTCAGAGGTGGGAAATAATAAAATAAAAATACTTTGTTACTGTACTTAAGTAGAGTTTTCAGTTATCTGTATTTTACTTGAGTATTTTACATTTACTTTCTACATGCATTTAAAGGAAATTAACTATTTTTATTTTGCATCATTGGGCACCATCTTCCCAACATCAAGACCGATTTCAAACTAAACAGAAAATAATACACAGAAAAAGATTCCTTGGTGCATCTACTGGTACATGTCATGGACTACAACTAAACTAAAATGATACAAAAGACGTAACAAGACGAGAACGATGTAAAAGATGTCACAAGATGGAAACGACGTAAAAGATGTAACAAGACAAAAATGACATAAAAGATATGACAAAACGTCATTTACGCATGTAAACTACATAAAAGACATAAGACAAAAAGATGTAACAAGACAAAATGATCTAGAAGACGTAAAAGGACAAAAACAAAATAAAAGATGTTACAAGACAAAAACAACATAACGAGACAAAGTGACGTAAAAGACGTTACAAGACAAAATTATGTAAAAGATGTAACAAGACAAAAACAAAGAAACAGAGGTAATAATGTAAGAACAACATAAAAGATATTTAACAAGACAAAAATACATAAGAAGATGAATACGACACAAAAGATGTAACAAGATGAAAACAATAAGCAAAGGCGACTCGACTGTAGAGATAATGTGAGGTTCAGTTTGTTTATAGAAATGTCCTTCAGAGGGATACTCTTTACTTTTAAACTTTAAGTACATTTCAGAACCTGTACTTTTTAACTTTTACGTGAGTCTTTACGCAAGTATTCATACTTTTACTTGAGTAAAGAACGTGTGTACTTTTGCCACCGCTGACAAAAGTGTTTCATGAATGTTGTCTGTTTGCACTTCTTTCGACATCTGAGTGCATTCCTGCAGTCAAGCAACAATATCAGCACATAAAGTGAAATGAAGCAGGAATAAAGTTTATAAGCGTGTAATCTTGTCGGTCTGCTTCCAGCTCGCAGCAGCCGAGTACACAACGGCGAGGATCTGGGCGTGACGAGAAACGTAAAAGACCTCAGTCACAGTAAATTGAGTTGCTTCTTGAAGGTGACCAATCTTCATTACCGCTGACATTTCAGAAATAATGAGCTCATCATAGACAGTGCGAGCAGCAGCCGCTCGCTGGAGGAGCCACCATTTTGTTTTCTGGACTTTGTCTGAATTCTGAACACACAGAAACATCTGCCTGAAACGATTTAGCCTCTGACTTGTCCCCAGGGGGGGAAAAAAACAACAGATGAAGAGGACGCGGCTGCCAAAACGGAGCCAGATTAAAAACTGAACAATATCAACATGTAAATAGCGCACAGCCGAGGTTATGATTGAGATCAATAGGTATTGATGTTTCCCTTTTCATAGATCGAGGATATTCAGGAGATTTTTTCCCCCCTCAGAAATTGGGAAGTGACTGCCAGCTGCAGCTTGGCAGGTAGTGTAGATATGCAAATTTCTTAAATGGAGAAATGCTCTGACCTATTCATGGACAGACATACTCAACACAGATGAAAAAAAAGTATTAAAAGTGGCCTAAACAACTGCAAAGAAAGATTCAAGGGAAAATGAAAATGAATGAGGTAAAATGTGTTTACAAGGAGAGCGAGTAAAACCTGTGATGTTCATATACAAATTACATGAACTCTCATCTTGCAGGCTGCACTGTTCTGCCCGCTACTCGCTCCAACAAAGAACTGCTCCGAGCGCTGTGAACACGCTGTATCCACAATTTGATTTAATCAGCTGAAATTTGTGAAATGCCTGAGTTTCTTTTCCGTCATTACCACGAACTGTGTAGAGGATCGGTTACACCACAAATCGTGGTGTGTGTATCAGGTTTAAGGGGGTGAAATCAGATTAGATGAAACAGTACCACGTCCCACAGGGGGACTGAGTTTTTTGCCGTCTTTTCAACCAGCTAAAATGCGGCTACAACAACAGCGTGTCAGAAAACACAAATTTGTTCAATCGCTTTGATTGCTGAGAGATGATATTGATTAATGTGAAGGTATTTCTCCAAAGTCTACTATCATCGGCTGTGTTCTAACAACAAACACTTTCACTTTTAAACTTTTTCTAATGTCTTTTCACCAGTGACCATAGTAGTTTTAAAACATCTTTTCAATGGAAAAATCCAGATGCACATGGTGGCAGATGAAAAACCAAGGAACTGAAACTAAAAATAAACTAAAGCCGATGAATAAAGCAAATGTTTAAAACCCCTAAAACCTGCATTAACTGATGTTTTGGCTACACGGGGCAGCAGAAACAATCTGTAAGTACAACACTGACAATCTATCACTGTTTAAGTTGATATCACAAACCTTCCTTTAGCTCTGTTTTGGTCTCCATCAACTAAACACCAGCTAGGTGCTAACTTTCTCTGTCTGCTGTTTGGTGCTGAGCAGTTTGCATACGATGAGTTTTTGAAGGCTGATGCCTGCTGAAGCTGAAAACAGCATGGTGAGAGTAAACCGAAACAGTAAAGGAGTTGTAGCAGCGCAGAAAGTAGCTGGCAGTAAAACAAACACAATGGGGTGAAAGAAACCTGCAGAGAAACTGCATCTTTCACATACATGTGAGTCTTGTTAGTTAAAAATATTGATTACAGCTGCTTTAAAAGACCAGTGTGTAAGATTCAGTGGCACCCACCTCCTGTTTCAAGCATGTAGGAGAACCTATGATGGTCATGAAACTTGTGAAAAAAGCTAAAGGCTCTCTCTGGAGTCAGTGCTTGGTTTGTCTATTCTGGGCTACCGTAGAATCATAGTGGTGACAGACTTCTTGGAGGTGGACCCATGTCCTCTGTATATATAACAACACTTCCTCATGCCTAAATGACTGAATAGATTACCAGTTACTCCCAAAATGACGCACATGACCAGTACAGAATACCTGCAGCGACAGACTTACCGAACCTTAACTACATTATGCAAGTCATGTGACATAATGCATGTGGATAACATTGGAAAAAGGTTACTGTTTTGTACTTGGCTAGGTTTAGTTAACAAAATCACTTCGTTAAATTAAGGAAAAGATCATGGTTTGAGTTAAAATACACGTTAATGTCTCATGACGGAAGTGACGTAGCTCATGTGACAGTAACTTAAATAATTCAACGAATCCCATCCTCCCGGGTGAACGTCGTTTGTTTGAGCCATCCATCCAACCCAAGACCTTCATATTAGGATTTTCTTTCGCTCTTTATACAGTATATCTTCTGTTACACGCCCTCTAGAGTTTGCTGCAGAACAATAAACATAATGGACTGTAATAAGCTGCTTGCACGGTCAACCTAGACACTCGTTGTTGTGGTGAGGAGGGGCTGGATATAAAGGGCTCATTCTAATTATACACTAAAGAAAACAAATTTATGAATATTACACTTAATTTCCGCTATATTCTGCCAACAATTTCCCCTAAATCTTACACACTGGACCTTTAAAATTAGGAAAATAGAAAAACAGCAATAGAAACAGCCGGTTTGCATTTTGTGGTGCTCCAGTGGGAATTAGCCTGGAGCTGTGCGATCTACCCGATCTATCGGAACAAGCACCGCAACGAGCATCTTTACAGTTTCGATAAAAGGTGCGGCGAGATAAAGAGAGCCTATTGCACTGTAACACGTCTAACTAACTGACAGACCAGAAAGAAAGGCTTTATGTAACGTCTGAAAGCACCAGAGTGATGGCACAGAGGAGGAGGAGGAGGAGGAGGAAATTGCCGCTGGCTGATGGGCAGGATGGAGCCGGCAGAGAACTGAACTAGTGGTTCTCTTGGGCCCAACATCATTTTGTCTTCTCTACATCCACCTTACATAACAGGAGCGACATAGCTGACAGGCAGACTGTAGAAGCTGCTTCAGGTTCCTTTCTACCCTTCTCAGAGCTGTTTAGATTAAAAATCTACCAGATCTGACCTGATTGACCCACCAACGCCGCCCCTTTGTCACGCTGCACCACAATCTGACGACCACATCAGTTCACGCCTGTGCAACACCGCAAACCCAAACGAGAAATGTCTAAAGTTCCTGCGCTGCTGATTCTTTTTTTTTTTGGGGGTATTTTAATGGAAAATAAAGGCAGAGTAGAAAGTGTGTATACTGGGGTAGGTGCACATGTGTGCGTGTCTGTGTGTGTGTGTGTGTGTGTGTGTGTGTGTGTGCGTGCAGGCTCATCTGTGCAACATCTGCTCAACCAGCCCAAGGCTCCTCGCCTCTTGAGAAGTGGGTCACGTTTCCCGATGACGTCAAAAGTCCTTCTGCCTCTCCAGTTTGTGGAGCTTTGCCAAAACCACCACATGCCATTCCTCGTCTTTATAATGGAAACGCTCGCTCCAAAGTCTTGATGAATCACCTGCCAAACCTCACACAATTCTCAAATCTGAACACTGAAGTGGGGCTGACCATGACAGTGAGGCACAAGGTGAAGAGTTGATTATTCAGAGGAAAAAACATGATAAAAAGGTCAAGACACAGACTGACATTAGCTCAAAGAGGAGACCAAGAGGGAAGAGAACTACATTGGTAATAAAGATGTTCCGATACCACTTTTTCCTTCACGATACTCATTTGGATACCTGAACTTTGCACTCTGGCAAATACTTTGTACTGATCTGACACCACTCGGTTCCATTTTGTTTTCCCAACAATCCCCCGAAAATTCACTCCATTCCAGTTCACAATCAAAAAAGAAAGACAACTCAAAAAGTCTGCTCCAGGTTTTACTGCAGATCCCCACAAAACCCAAACCAAATCCGTAAATAAAGATTGAAATAACAGTTTGCAGTTCAAGAGTGAGTATATGTAATGTTTAGGGCTGATTACTAAATGCTTCAGTACTATCGAATTTTCAAAAACTGCCTTATCATTCGATACAAAATTATGATACTGTAGGGGTAAATCTCCGTGTCGTGGTTTATTTTTTGTTATGTAAAACTGCTTTGAGTCAAGGTGCTGAAACATAAAACAAAAGAGCTCAAAATTTAACCACAATGTGATAAATATGTAGCCCTAACAATACAAGTATGCACCGCGTGCTCATGGTACCGATGGTCAGTCACTAATCTCAGAGTAACAGAAACTCTGACTGGGAAATAAACAATTTACCAAATAATTCCTCCTCCTAACAGAGACTCCAAAGACCGTCTGTTTACCACGAGCTGACCATAGTAACACAGATTTTGCTGCAGAGGGAAAGCTGCCATTACTCTCCTCCACTGACTGTAAAATTTTCTGTACAGGATGTTGCTGGGAAGTAGCAGTGTCCCGTTTCAGGGCTAATAAATTCCATGGTATCGGATCGGTGCATAGACCAGCATACTCACCGATACCAAATGCTGCATTTTAGGTGGTATCAGAGGCATTTTCTGACCGGTATCTCAAGCTGCAACAATTAATCAATATTATTATTCATCGCCAACTTTTTTACTAATTGAGTAATTGGTTTGAGTCTTTTTTTTTTAAATAAAGGTCAAAATTCCCCGACTTCAGGTTCTTAAATGTGAATACTTTCTTTACTCCTGACAGTGACAGTAAACTGAATTTCTTTGGATTGTGGGCAAAACATTTTCTTGAGCTTTCAGAAACACTAAGCAACATGTTTCACCATTCTCTGACATTTTATAGATCAAACAAGTAGTTGATTAATCAAGAAAATAACTGACAGATTATTCAATTATGAAAATAATCATTAGTTGCAGCCCTGCTGGTATCGGTATTGGAACAAGCCTAGTTGGCAGCACTGCTCTATAAAAGAGCGATTCTGCGATGTGGTCTCAAAGCCATCATTGTGATCCAGGATCTGAGGCTGCTAAACTGCCTCGAGCCTGCAGACCTGACACTAAACTCTTTCCGCTGTCAGTGGAGAGGACAGATCAGAGAGAAAAATTTAAAAAAACAGAGAGAAGAGAGAAGAGGAGAGGAGAGGTTAGGTGTCTGCTGCAGTAGGTATAGAGATTTCATTTAAGCTGTCCAGTCCCGCAGGAGACAACGCAGGGATCAGCGAGAGTATGAATGGAACAGCAGCTAATGGAAAACATTATGGAGACAGAAACCTGAAGCAGCCCAAGGCGGCACATAACCATTAAAATAAAGGCTCAGTACACCTTTTCTAGCCTGAAACACATTCTTACAAGTCCGGTTTTCAGTTTCTACCCTCTCTCTTTACACAGAGCATGTGGCTACACGTTATCTGGGTGGACGGAGGAGCGCGGACGAGGGATTCATTTGAAGTTTTCTGAAACAATGCCACGCGTCTTATCAACGGGGCTCACATGTTGTCATGGCATGTTTTTTCTCACTTCTTGTTTTCCAGGCAGAAACGTGACCTGAGGCAGGCCGCATCCGTGGATCAGGGTTGGCTTGGCTATCTTGGGCAGGAAGGGGTGCGTGGAACCAACAGCCCACTATCTGCACGACACAGGACTTGTCACACACACACACATGCAAAGAAGAGGCTGCTGTTCGTAGCCATCAATTGCGGCCGAGCATAAACGGATGTCACCTACACAAGAACACGTCAGCCCTGACATCGTTGAGTGTCTCCGGGCAATGCAGAGCAGAGCAGCAACAAATCAATGAGACCTTGCCTTGCAGGTCTGCTACTCCACGTGTGAGCGTGTGTGTGAGTGTGTGTGTGTGCAGGTGGCTACAGGGTACAGAAAAGACATCCTGGAGGGGGTCACCACTTTATCATACCCCTCACAAACAAAAATCTGAGTGCCTGAGCAGGAATTTGGGAAAAGAGACAGACTGAGGACAAGCCATAGGTGCTGCCTTTGTCTCACCAATTCTCTAACAACTGAGCAGACTCACGCCCTCACACTGAATAACACAGTGTGCAGTTGAACTTTAGCAAGTGAGAAAATATCTCAGGACACTCCTGGATGTCTCGTCCTCACCGTATACCTAAAAAGTGAACGTTAACTTGAGATGACATTCACTTTAAAAATAAAATTAAATATTTATTGCGCTTAGCACGTTGATGGGAAGAAAAAAGTTCCTGTAAACTTTTTTCTTGTGTCTGACATTAATAAGTGATAACTCACAAATTTTCACACATTTTACAAAGATACACACACACACACACCTCATTCTACAAGGAAGGTGCAAAGAAATACAGATAAATGGGGCTATACAGAGGGGGTGAAACATAATTTAATGTTTATTTGCAGTGCCCATCTTTCTAATTGCACTCAAAATGCATCACGCAGCCACAAAGCTGCTCTGCTGCTGAAATTTAGTGCTTACTCACAAAGATGGACATGTTTTTGAGAAGGAAAAGACCTGACGGGGTGACCGAAAGCCCAGCTGACAAAAGCTCAGCTGCAAAACATCCGAACATCTCCTGGCCAAGTAAAACTAAGCATGATGCGGCACACATAAAGCATGGATTTACTGCTGCACGTAGGAATGTACTGCACATTATTCCACATCACGATAAACAACATCCAGAATGTAAGATAATATCAAGCCTCATATTACAAAATCAATATAATATCAATCTGTTGCCCAGCCCTATAGATAAAAATTTTTTCTAAAACTTTCAAAAAAAAGAAAAAAACAGCTGACTGCTTTTTAATTTTTGACATCTTTCCACATTTATTGCTATTTTTAATTAATAAAAATAACTCTTCTCCTTGAGCTGACCATCAGCGGTTTGTGTTTGCAGAGTGGATTCAGAAATGTGACCAAAGTGGTACATAAACGGCTCCAACTGAGCATCACAACCAGCATTCCAACACTGGTATTTGTTCGTATATGGTGCGTCTATAAAAATCTAAATCATGCACACACTATGTACCATGATGCAAATGCAGCACAGCACTACAGCTATGCATTGCGCTTTTAATATCCGACTAATTGAAAGTGACTGTGCGAAAACAGTCCTTAACCCAAACCCTAAGACTCTCGGCCCTGCAAGGGGTGAAATAACCTGACTGACAGACAGATGTACAGACGGATTTTTTTTTTTTTCTCCAACATATTTAGAGAGTAAAACATAGCATTGAGCGGGGAACAGCAGAAGCCTTGTTGGCTGCAGGGACAGACAGGCTCATGGCGAGCCAGTGAGGCAGCGGGCTGGACGGACGGGGAGGGCTCACCAGGCAGAGGTTACAATAACACATTTCCTTGCGCCACGCCGTCGAGCTAGACGGACATGCAGCCTGCTGACAAAGGGAAATATTCTACTTCTGGTACAATTGACAGTCACAAGTTACTGTGCAGATCAAAATTTAACATGAATTTAATACACAAAGCATAAGATCACTTTTTTAAATACAATGCATTTACAGATAAAACTGCATGACTGCATGTAATAAGATTTAAATATATAAAATTAAAATGCTTCTTAAATATTTAAATGCACAATATGTAAGGTTTGTCACTAGGCGTCTCCCACATTAAAACAACAACAAAAAACACAGTTTGATGATGTTGTGAAGAAGCATGGGATCGTGGGAGTCGTTGCAGATAAAAATCTATCTGACAAAACCCAGGCAGAAATGGATGAGGTAAAGCTTTTATTCATGTTACGTTTAGTCCCGTTTGCTGACTTCCTTCCTCACTCTTTGACGTATCCTGTAGTTTCCTGGAAATTATAGAAACTAGCTACCAACAGCTAGCCTGAAACCCAACGTTACCTTGAATAAAGTACAGATTTCTCTGCGTCTGAACATTATTGGAAAAATCTGGGATAATATAAGCACACATTTAACAAAATATACAATATATGTCTAACGTTTTTATTTTAATATGATTGAAATTAAAATTAGTAATATCTGTCCTATAATATGATACTATACAACTCTGACAAGAGCTAATCTGCCACATAACAAATACTGTAGTTCTTAGGTCTGCATCTAAATTATTTTCATTGTCAACTGATCTATCGATTATTTTCTCAAATAATCTGTGAGCTTGAGCTTGAGTTTGGTTCACAAAATGTCACTGATAATTGATTATCAAAATAGTAATGATGCACGATATGGATTTATTTCAGCTGATACCGATAATTGATAATTACCTGCCTCTCGTGGTTGATACCATTGAGATAACTGACAATTTCACATTTTTATATTTTGAGAAGTTCATATAAACTGTAGTTTATGCACACCTGAGGATGGATGATTTTAATTTTCCACAGCTGCTGTAATCATTGCAGGTCTATTAGTTTTTGATAATGTAAGCACGATTTGCTGGAATATTTTGAATGCAGGAGTTTTTCTTGTAATGTTTTGTAATGCAACTTTTACCTAAGAACAGGATCTGTACACTTCTTCTACCACTGGTATTTTGGAAATAATGTGGCGAAATGGAGGAGAGAAAAATGTATTCTGCAGGAAGAATTTGAATCAAATAAAATATATGCAATGTTTGTCAAGCTGTAGCCAGGCTGTGGATTACTAAATACAGCCATCCATCAGTGAAAACAGCCTTCTTTGTCATGCTCGTGAAATATATAATCAATTAATAGCTGACCATGTTTGGATTTATTGGACAGGCCCAGTCAGAGGGGTTCAAAATGTTCCTGCTTGTTAAATGAATCATGGCAGCAGCAGCAGCAGCAGCAGCAGCAGCAGCAGCAGCGACTGTGGCCTGCTCTGTTTCTGTTAGAGACACAATGGCCAGACTGGACCTGAGGGATTAGCTGCACTTCCTCTGTGAACCCGAACACCAATCAAAAGGCCGGGAGATCAATTTTTGGGACACCGATGTCCCAAATGTGTATGTGCGCTCTCTTAGAGGGGAAATTAACAGTTGTTTCTTCCATTTGTTTTTCACACATTCTACTGACTGCAGCTATTTACGTCCAGGACTCCTCTCCCCTCCTCTCGCTGCTTTTACCTCCCCTCTCACAAACATGCACACACACACACACACACACACACACACACACACACACACACACACACACACACACACACACACACACACACACTTCCCGGGGCGATGTGAGAGTGTCTATTCATTCGGCAGAGGCCAGCTGCACACCTGGTGACAGCCCAGGATGGTGGTGTTGGCTCAGGTCAGGGTGTGCGGGGAGAGGAGGGCCGGGAAGGGGAGGACCGGGTGGGTGAATGGGCCCACAGGCTTGTCCTTCAGGCTCTGCTCAACCTGCACATTCCAGTTCATTTAGCGCTGGGGCAGGCACAGGAATGTCCCCTCATGTAAGGGATCACTGTCTTAAAGGTGGGCTCCTCGTGTGATTGAAAAGGCCCTTCAGGAGGATAAATAGAGATGAAAGCCAAACGTGTTGCGCTCAGTTCCCCAAAGTGATGTCGTACCGGATGTGTACTGGCATCTATTAACCTGCCCATCCTCTAAGCACTGCACACACAAAGATGGGAATCAAACGTCAGTCCTCTTTGGTATTTGTAAGTTATTGTTTATTTCTATTATATTTTTTCCCGATTTTTTGTAGGGAGGATTCTTGTGTTTAAAAGTTAGAGATTATGCTTCTTTTGTTTGATAACAGAGGGGTTTGGTAGAAGACAATGTTCATATAAGTATCATACTTTAAACAAGGTTTCTGCAGGTTTCAATCAGTTAAATTTAAGGCTTTTTAAGATGATTATGAATGCAATTTAAGACCAATTTCACATCAAAACTGGCAAAAAAGTACATGCACAGTTTGCATTATTCGTTATTGGTTTTGGTTTGTAGCTATGAGTTTGATCAATCCAGTTTTTTTCCCAAAAGCACATTTAAAAATGAAACTGAAGTTAATGCAACTTTATAAAAGCAACATTGACTTCATAATTCCATCAACTTTAAGACTTAATGTAGGAGAAATAATCGTATTTTCGACATTTTAAGGCCTAAAATTCAGATTATTGGATTTTAAACTTTGTAAGAGTTTTGGCAGACCTGCAGAAACCCTGTTTAAGGGAGGATTAATAGAGATGAAAGCAGCCGAACGCAGAAGTGACATACCAAATACATAATGCATATTAATCCATCCTTTAAAGAGTAAAAACATTGCTTCAGCATTGCACATGCAAATGCCTTTTATATGCATAGAAGTGGAAAACGAAGATCCGGCACTTCCTGATTTAAATCATAATTTTACCGATATTAGCTTGTATTTTACTTTGGTAAACCTCATGCATGGCTGCTCATAGGTGGCTCAAGTCTGGAGCAAAATGGTCATAGGCCTACCGAGAATTTACCAGATGTGTGACTTACAAAACCTCGTCCATCTCTGTGAAGGAAGAGGCTAAACGTGCTTCAACCAGCTCACAAGGAACTGCAGGCCCATCCGGTGCCCTCAAGGGCAGGATACTCTTGTCACAGGAAAGACTTGGAAAATAGGTCCAAAGTATGCTGGAGCACACGGACTGAAGTGTTTTATGTAATGACTATCATTTCGACACCAGATACGTCATCAGGGTCAAACAGGACACAGACTCACTAAGTTATTGACACCTCAATACATTTTCAATACCACATTGTTTGAAACAATACAATACTAACATTTGACAGTATGATAAAAAAAATTAAAACATCTAAGTGCTACCTCAAGAATTCAATTCAGTTTTATGGCTGAAATTTGGCTTGCAGCAAAACCAGACAGTGTTCAGTGACTTTCTCTGTGGCAGCACTGTGTGCAGATTGTTAATTAAAAAAAGAACAAAAGCCTTGGACTTTTTTCCCTTAATGCCATGCTATCGAAAGAGGTATGGAGTATTGTTTTTTTAATACTAGAATCGTATCGACGTTTAAAATTCTGGCATTGTGACAACTCTATTAGTCACTTCATAAAACTTTGACGACTTGCCTCGGTCTGTGTGCTCCAGTGTGCTTTGGATTTGTTTTCTAAGTCTTTCCTGTGACAAGATTATCTTGGCCAATTCTTATTTGGACACGATTTCTTCCATTCTCCACTTGAACTGGTCCAATCGCACCCCTATTACCCCGGCAATCTTTTATGCACTGGCATCAAACAGGAGTTTGTGACTTTGAGATTTCAGTATAAATATATTCAGTTGACTTTGGTAAACTAGCAAAATGCCAAGCATGAATTGTACAGTACCTCCTCTAGCACTGCCAGACAGCAGCCAGAGAAAGGATCCACTTTTGAGAGAGTACCCACCAAAAAAATTCAACAATATGCAGCACTTCTGCTGGAATATTCTCTCAATAAAGATGCAACTTTTTGTAGGCAGATTTTTCCTGCAGTCCCTGTCTGTGCTGCTTGTTCATCGAGATGTTTCTGTGTTATTCTGCCTCTAATTATTCAGTCAGTTTCCAGACTTGTCTAATGTTGACGTCATCTATTTCTGCATTTGCCTGCCTTCTGTCTGCACTTTGGTCCTATCAGCCATTCCTGAACATTATTATTAATGTTTAAACATTATATATGATAAAAATGTATTTGCAATTGTTAGTAGACAGTAGTTTACTAGTATTAAAGGAGAAATATGTAAGTCATTGCATGCAAAAATGAATCCCTTTTTAATACACAATCTAAGGTTCAAGCAAGTTGTTTTCCTTCAACCCCACATTCCCAGGCTCAAAGCTCAGGCTGCGTATGTACGTCAACCAGCTGTTCATAGCTGCCAGTTGTCTGTCAACGTTAATTTAAGCCTGTTATCCTGAAAACAAAAGCCCACTGCTCTCAAAATACACACTCTGGAGTTTGAGTTCAGTGACTGCCTGTCATCCTGCCTGCCAGACTCCATTCACATATTGTTTAATTTAACCGTTACAAACATCTACTCCTTCTAAAAGATTATTAATGATTTCTTACAACTCATAAACAGACACTTACTCGTTCTGTGAATGTTCAGCATTAATGTAAATTCTAATGAATGTGAAACGAGCAAACAAAAAAGGTTATTCTGGCACGGAATGGAAATTCAAGAGGAGAACCGACTGGCTGTTTTCCAACTTAGCATGTTTCTTTAATCGCTGATGACATGTTATGATCATTTTATGATTTGGGGCAGTAAATATATTACATATTTATCCTTTAATAGTTTTCATAAGTCAGAACTCTTTGTAGCACACATGTCATACCTGAAAAAGATGTTCTGGAGAAAAATATGTTCATATTTCTCAAGGTGAATTATTAACAAACATATCGTTAAGGTAACGTACCAAAACTTAGGAGTCACACTGGTTATGCTATTGAAAAATTTTAAACAATGCCCGGCTCTATTCTCGCATGCACCTAATATATGCGCATATGCAAGTGCATCCACTTCTTCACAAACACACACTCCCCTCTTTCTCTCCATCTTTGCCTCACACACACTCATGCACAAGCACACACACCCACGTACTGTACACTTACACACATTTGTGCCAGGAACATTCTGTTCACCTCCATCACTGAAATAGTCGGTCTCTTATGGTAACACAGAAAACTTGAGTGACATAATTGCCTTCGTAAAGAACAGACAGCAGAAGAAGAAAGTACAGCATGTAATCTACCCTTCAACACGCACAAAAAAATCCATAACTCGCTTCAGATTCTGCTATTCTATTCAAATGCGAGGCAGTTATTAGGATCCTGAGGTGTTAATATGTGTGCTGTGTGTCAGGACTGGAGGCCTGCGCCTGTCTAGCAGTTCCAGCTGCGTTGGGTTGTGTCTGTGGTTTGAGGCCCTCCGTGTTTCTCCTAGCGGATTCAACCTCTCAGCCTGCAGCAGCTGGCAGCCATCAAGCTGCTGGCAACACACACACACACACACACACACTCGCTTACATGCACACACATGCTCACACAGACGTCCTTCCATAATTTCCATGGTAATCAGTAGGGAGCCAGATCGTGGTCGTGCCAGGGGTGGAGGGGAGAGGGCTGCTCGGCTTAGTCCTGGACCTCTGGTTTGGCTTAGGTGATCAGAGACACGGGGCAAGAACCAGGATATGAGCTACTCTTGTTGCTGTAAATGAAGGTAATGAAAGAATTGGACACAGATGGGTGAGCCATGTAATGTGGAGTTTAAAGGATAATTCTGCTTTATTACAATTTCTCTTTTCATAGATTTGGCCATCTTTTCTCTCTGTAATAATGACACTGTTCTCACCACGTTAGCTGCTGTATTTAGGAACAAAGAAACATCACTGACAAGAGTTCAGATGATGCATCAAGCAGAGGGTCAGATGATAATATAAGTTTTAGAAATACTCTTATTCAATTTGTTGTAGAGAGTTAAACATATAATATGTTACATTTCTGTATTTAAATGTCTACAAACTTGTTCTGACATGTTCAAACCAGAGAAATCCATAATTCAAGGTCGCTGTGCATTTCCCACCAGGCACTACTATTTAACTTCTGGGAAAACATGGGGTACATGGGATATGTCAGACACATCAGAGAGTGAGGACATATCACATATATAAAACTTTAATATTTACCTCATCTGTGAACATGATTTGTGCTTGTGTCATGTCACACAGACTGTCACTGTCAACAGCTCCCACGGTCCTCACATGGTCCCAGAGAGACCCGGAGCAGCAGAACGTACATATTGTGAGTTTAAATGGTATAAGTGGCGCAGTCAGCAGCTGATTAGCTAACATTAGCAGAAAGACTGGAAGCTGGGTAACACAGCTAGCTTAGTTCTGTCCAAAGGTTGAAAAAAATCTGCCAGTTAGCACCTATTAACCTCATTATTTAACAGCTGATTAGCTACACTGGCAGACTGCAAGCAGGATAACAGCTTCCCTGGCACTGTTCTAAATTTAAACTAATACTTTGTTATATTGTGGTAGATTTTTTTTTTTAATTCAGAACATGATTTAGACATGAGAGACGTAATAAACTCCTCTAACTTTCTGCAAGACAGTTAATAAGTGTATGTCCCCAAAACGTCAAACTATTCAGTCAGTTTTTTGGAGGAGAGGACAAAGGCTAGGCTGAATGTAAAATTATAACCAAAGCAGACCTTTGTCATGGCAGCCATACAATTTCCAAATAGTATAATAAACACAGGTGTTACCAATGATACTAATTAAAGTCCTGTTTCATGTACAGTGGCAGAACTTTTCCAGTCAGCCAACATGGACAACAGTGGAACCTTAGTTAGTATCATTGGTAACACCTGTGTTTACGCTACAATGTCATGTCAAAAGGTTTAATATCCATTTTAAACATTTATTGCAGTTTATGGACGACTTCTTGTTTTTCCTTTGCAATTATTATCAGCATTTCAGGTGTGCTGGTTTGTTTACAGCTTCTCTTATTTCTTGCCCCGTCACATTTTGTTTTAGTGATGTTGCTGTGTTACCAAATCATATCACACAATGTATTCATAACAGATTGAAATGACGGCAAAAAATATGAAAATATGACCCAGGTTGTGAAAGCCACACTCGCCAACAATCCCAAGTTTCCTCAGATTCGATTCTCCCCTGTATCTTAGAATTTAAGACGCATTTTAACATTTTTTCCCCCCGCTTTTCATTATCAAAACCTGTTAGGGCCTCCTACTCTGAAAGTCTACCATTTTTCTGGGACACATGTGATGCAGAAAAGAGCCGCTTATGCCCGCTGTATCGAGTTCGCCTTAATACGGATGCTCACTGTATGCCTCGCCTTCCTGATCTGAGCGACAGATGGAGGGAAACGGAGACTACTAGGGACAGAAATACTACAAATATTAAACATCCTTGAAAGAAGAATTCTCATTTCTTGCAGAGAGTTTTAAAGGACATTTTTATTAAGAGACGCCTAAATAGCATATCCTTTGAAAAGAACATTGGTAAAATATTCATTTTCTGTGTTACTGTCATAAAATTTTGACATAGGACTTGCATTCTTTAAAAGTTACCGGAACGCAGGAAACACAGTCTATGAAAGTCACATTTTTCTGGGGGAGGACCCCTGACCACCCGCTTTGGTTTTGACATCCTCCCTATTTTCAGTGTTGGCAAGTATGTAATAAACTCAAATTATCCTTTAAACAGCTGGGAGCCGTCCAGAACCTGTCTGTTTGGTGAGACAAAAAAAAAATGTGGCCAAGAAGCTCTTGTTTGTGCCGCCACAGACTGAAACCCAGCGTAATGTGGCTTCACGCTGGGTAGCCAACATGGCAGAGGTAACACATACAAATCTGGAGCACAAGCACGCTTTAAGTTGCTCCACTGCATCAGTCAAACGCAAGACTCTTCCACCGTTCAGGGGGGTAGGAGTAAGCCTGCTGTTTTGCCTGGCTACTAAACAAAACCTCGAATGACCTACTTTCATTCCTACCCCAATTCCTCCACCCCTTGCCTCCTCACACATGCACACAGAGCAGCTAATACACTGGGACTGAATGGGGATTGAAAGTGTGAAGTGGATCGCCCAATCACAAGACACACAGCCCCATGCTGATATCAGCTTCCTCTCCAAATGCAAGAGGAGGCTTTCAATGAGAGCGTTTCTAACCCACAGGCCAGTCCAGTCAAGAAAAAAAAAAAAAAAAAGAAAGCAAAAAAACATCATATCCCACGAGGCTATGTGTTTAGAATACAAACAAGCTGTTTGGGATGAGAGTGCACAGTGGCCCAGTGGTAAATCACTGCCCTACAGGCTATCAACAACCTCCTCCATCCAAAACACAATTCAATTATGGACGGTGCAGCGAAAATAGAGTAACAGGAAACATTTACAACAGCAACAGTAATTATGTTTGGATCCCATTCCACAGGAAGTCATTACCATAGATTTCAAGAATATCTTTATCATCCAAGTTAAGAAAGAATTTCCTCCTCTGGTTGGGATAATATTTGTTCTGGTGTCAGTGAGAGGACAGAGAGCGCAGCACCGTGAGGAGGGGCGGAGTTACCGACAGAAAAAGGAGGGGCTTCTAACACCTCATAAAGACAATCATCGAAAAACTCTTGACAATGTCCGCACCTCTTTCCAAGCTAATCAGCCCTGCTCCAAATTTGCAGCACAGATGCACTCGGAAAAAAATAAAAGTGCTAACTAGAACCATAAAGGGTTGTTTCCTCACAACAGAACCCTTTTTTGTTCCTGGTAGAATTTTTAAAGGTGGAACCCTTTCAGAGTCCTACCTTGAACCCACCATAAAGAGTAATACCTTGAACCATTTGTGAAAAGTTTCACCCAGAACCCAGAGGTTCTACAGAAAACTCTTGTATTGTGTAGAAGAACTCTCTCTCTGGGGATTATATACAGAACCGTTAAGGTGCTAATAAGAACCCCCTCAGGAGGCTCTACCCTGAAGCCTTTAATATTCCAAGAGTTTTATCCAGAACACAATCAGGGGATTCTACTGAGAACGTTTTTTTTTTATTTCAAGGGTTCTACTAAGAACCTTTTTAGAGTCCCAGGGGTTTATCTGGAACCCGTTCTAGAGTTCTACTGAGAACCCTTTTATTTTCCCACCAAACTAGTTCTGGTTCTTTAACTGGTTCAGATCAAGATTCTTGGAACCTTGGTGCTATTTACAACCTGCATTTCAACCTGTTTTAAGTGGAACCATTGTAATGAAGGATCATCAAAGGGTGCTGAAAAACTTTTTTGGGCTGGTACTTTTTGGTTCCAGCTGGAAACCAACTTTTCAGGGTCTGAAACAAATTTATTTTTGGTGGAAAAGCTCAGATAGGCTTGAAATTAGGTGCCTGAACCAGAGCTGTGCAGGTTCCATGATGCTGGAAAAGGCCTATCAGTGGGTCCTACAGAGTTTTTAAACAGAACCCACCCAGGAGGTTTCTATTATCATACAAAGAACCCTTGACAAAAGAGTTCTTCAAGGATTGTTTTGAAATCCTTTCTTCCAAAAAAAGGTTCTTCAGAAGCAAATGGCTCTGGGTAGAACCTCAACCCTTTAGGAAGAACCATTCTGGAACCCTTAGTTCTACGAGTGTAGGTTTAGTTAAAAACATTCGATGTGTGCTGGCAACATGGCAGTTTCCTGTGCTTGAGAGGAGAGAAAGTTCTATGACAGCGCTGATGTCTGCAGCGGGACAGCCTTGGACTCAAATTTCCTGACACGCTGTGAAAAGCGATCCACACCACAAGTCCACACCTCTTCCTCCAGTTCAATATCCCCCAGCTGAAATACAGAGGACCAGCCTGTCATTTTGTATTAACCCAAGAAGAAGAACGATCCCGCAGAGGGCCCTCACTAACCGCTATCAGATCAGCTGATAATGACTTTCTTTTATTACGCTGATGATGGGAAGGACGACCCCAGCGTTACGAAATGCACCTACTTAGCGAAGCTGATAGATGCTGGCAGCCAATTTGTGATCAAAAAGGAAGGGAAAATGGCTGTTTATTAAATCTACAGTCATGCAGAGTGAAGCGTTGCCTCGGAGCGTGGCTTTGGCAGAGCAGCGGAGGGCAACATGGCAGCTTTAAGGCTCGTGAGGGAGAAGAGAGAGGGATTCCTCTTTGCCGTATTTATTTTGTGAATAAACAGCTTTTACACAGTGACTATCAATCTGAAGGGCCTTTATATAAGACACTAAAGGTCTGTGGGAGAAGCTTCCTGAGAAAAACAAAGTTAAGTATCAGCTGTAATGTTTCATCCAGCCTCGCACCATTCTTCAAACACTTCAGACGCACAGCACTAATGCAAACATCGTCACATCAACAAAGTGCAGATCTACTCCCTGTCATGATGCTCTTACTGGTTCTTTAAAACATCATAACTCTACTGAACGCAGCAGAAGGGCAGAGCTGCTGAAGCATCATTCAGCCTCTTTAGGTCATCCGACTGAGCAGCGCTACCTGGAAAATTACAGTCACGCTGCTGCCTATATTTTTTCCTCCACGCCGTCTGGATCTCCGCTGTTTCCGTCACCATGTGGTGGTTGCATTGTGGCCCCCAAACGTGCGTCTGACCCCCCTCGGGGAGGCCAGAGCCCCATGTGAGCGAGGTGATGACTAGCGTGGGTCAGCATGGGCTTGTTTACACATTGCAGACCACACAGACAAGACACGGTTAAGACAGCATATGTACGCCATGTGTGTCTCAATTACAGGCAGGCCACGACTGGTCAACTGCTTAGCACCGCCACCAGAGATCAGAGGGAATGCTGGAGCACTCTGAAAATCTATCATACATCCTTAACTTACTGTCAATACGATCCGAGCACTGCTGTCTTTATGTCCCACAACAAAAACATGTAGTAGAGACGATTTCTCAGCAGAGGGCTCCAGCCCGGCTGAGGTGACAGAGCAGAGGAGAGTAGGAGATGTTGTTAAACTTCTGCATCTTTGCATGTTATTGCCTGCTTGTTTGTCTGGTAGTTCCATCCTGCTCAGCTTTTATTGGGACATTGCTGTGAGAAAAAAAAAACAATCTAAAGCAGACAAAAACGTGTTAATTGCCTCAGCTGCATCAATGAGAGCTGTTTACGACAAAATGCCTTGATTTTTAGGCTGTTGTTTTATTGTTCTCTAAGTAACTCCATCTTGAATCTCTTAAAGTAATGGAGTCTGAATCCAAACGTAATGGTATCCATCCTCTTTGTTTTTCTTGTGCATTTGGTGTCTTTGAAATGGTGCATTACTGCAACAGAAAAGAAGTGAATTTATTACAGCTTGGCTGCTTAATGCCCATGTATGCTCTAATGAAAACACTACTAGAGGAAGTGGAAAAAATATTACAATTTGTTGTTTTGTTTTTTGCCCTTTTTACAGTTTCCTTCTTGTTTTTAATACAGAATCACGGAAAGTTCAACTATATTACTCAATGTGACAACAACGTGAACTAAATGCATTGTTTCCTGTGCATAAGTAAATAAATATTAAAAGTAAGTAGGGCTGCAGCTAATGAGTACTGGAGCTACAATCATTAATTATTAATCAATTATTAAATGAATCACCAACTATACTGATAATACATTATTATTATTTTTTTTAATTAAGAAAAGCAAAAATTCTCTGTTTACAGCTTTTTAAATGTAAATATTTTCTGGTTTCCTAACTCCTTTAAGACAATAAACAGAAATATTTTTGGGTTGTTGGTAAAATGTGACATTTAATGATGTCATCTTGGATTTTCCGAAACACTGATTGACATTTTATTGACCAATCAAACGACTGATTAATCGAGAAAATGATCGACAGATAAATCAACAGTGAAAATAATTAGTTGCAACCCTAACAATTATTTTTTTTATTAATTAATCTGCCAAATTGTGAAAATTGCTTGTCACAATTTTCCAGGACTCAAAGTGATGTCTTCATATTGCCAAAAAACCCAAATCTCTTCATTTACATTTTTTTGCATCATAAATGACAAGAAAAAAAACAGCAAATCTTTATATTTAGGAAGCTGGAACCAGCAGAGAAACAAAAAAAAAATAATAATATTTAAAATAAAATAAATTAAATTAAATTAATTATCAAAATAGTTTGCAATAATTTTTCTTTGGATCGACCAGTCGACCAATCGTTGCGGTTCCAAAACTATAGAAAAAATATATTACTCTTTCCATCATTACTTTTCAAAAAACAGCAGCATGTATGGAAGAATAATCTTTCATCTGTGTATTTACAGCCATGCAGTAACTATTCAATGTAAACTATACAGCCAGCCATTTTCCAGCTCATCACTCACCCAAAAACAAAGATCCAACCCTCTCCATCACTGCAGCAAACCAACTGCTGCATATCAGATTAATAATGACTGACACACGAACGAGCTTCAGCTGAGACATCAAAACCTAAATCAGAATAAAGTGTGAACTGTAAAATATCTGAGAGTCTTTTCATATCTGATTTGTGAATGTGTAGGGGTGTGTGTGAGTGTGTGTGTGTTTGAGTGTGTGAGTGACCACAAAGAAAAACAAACAAGCACACTACAACGCTAACTAGCCCCTGAGAGCTGAGGGCATCTTTCAAGTGGCCGGGCCGACAGTGCAGCCTCTCATCGCCCAACCTGACCGCACTCACAGGTCACAACGAGAGCTTTGATCACTCCAAAAGTCTGTTTCCCATTCACAGGCTCAGCATGCTCATTGATTTTCCATAAGGAGGGCTGAGGAGCTGATATGAGCTTGCCTGAATGGCCCCCACCACCACCACCCTCCCCACCAGTCTCCTTTTAACACAGGTACACATGTGTATTACTATCAGAGGAGGTTTAAAAGCCAGAGCTGCTACATTCCTGGGGTTTAAGGAGCGCAAGCCCTCGATAAGTGATGAGAAGCAAGTGGCATTAGAGTCCAGGACAGAGAGATCAAAATGCATTTGTCAGTTTTGAGGCAGTGGTTCAGAGATTATCTGGGGAAAATGTTTGACATAAATAATTAGGGATGAGATGAATCACTGACATCGAATCATCAGCTTCCCTTTTTCATCAGCACTTAAAAGCTGCTTCCAAAATAGCATCCCAAATCTGCCACTTTGTTTTTAAATGACAGAAGAGATCTACACTTGCAACTATACTGTTGATGTATACATGAATAAAATCATCAGCTTGGTCTGACAGGTGCAGTGCTTAAAGAGGAAAAATGAGGAAAGGTTTGGCTTGATTGATCGTTTTAGCAGAAGATACATCATTTTTGTTTTCAAATGATAAGAGATATCTACACTTACAACTATAGTGTCTATTTCTGCATGAACAAAATCATCACATCTGAAAGGTGCAATATTTTCAGAAGAACATCTGGAAAAAACTGATCATTTTAGTAGGAGAGAACATGATTTTTGTTTTCAAATGACGAAAGATATCTACACTGCATGTCCATCTGAATAAAATCATGAGATAGGTCTGAAAGGTGCAAAGCCTCCAGAGGAAAATATGGGAAATGTTGGCTTAATCAGTCATTTTAGTGGAAGATAACATATAATTTTCATTCAAATAAAATAATTACAATGAGGCGTTTGATAACAATGTCACTGTGAAAAGTTGAATAAAATATTATTAATGTAATTTGTTATAATTCCATGTTTGCCTGCTAATGGCTGCAAGTGGCTCTGCAGAATATGACAAGATATCAGTCCAGAGATGATCAGAGCATCAAAGAACACCCAAACAAACTCCAACATCCACAACCATCCCACGAACAGGATCATGACATCTAAACATCTAATACAAAATATACAATAATCATAATCATAATCATAACAACAACAACAACAACAATAATAATAATAATAATAATAATAATAATGTTTTGTTGTTACACTGCAAATGACAAATGTATATTTTTTAAAAATATATAATCTTATCTTGATACAAACTGTTTAACAGCCAAAATAATGCTTAAGAAATTCTAATCAGAGTCATAAAAGGCCAAGATTCCTTATCATTTCAGTGTCATTTGCTGCCTCATGTCTATTATTTCTCCTCAAACACACAACTCGTCAGTGGAAGCAGAAATCAAGGCAGAAAAATAAAATCTGAACGGGACACAAACTTCTTACCTGGTCCCTCTGGATGCATGGCAGAGAGGTCCGGCGATGTGACTTACTGTTGGACTGACTGTGTGCCATGTCTGAGGCTATCACAGAACTGGACCTCCTGCGCCTTTTAAATACAGGGATCTCTTCCCTGGCTCCAGTCACGGGGGTGCAGCCCTCCTTGTGTCTCCCTTGGTTGGGAAGGAGCTTGTCAGCATACCTCGCCAGCAGGATGCCCAGCACTCCAACCAGGTAGGCTACGTACGGTCTCCAGGTGGCCCGCACTCTGTGCAGCGAGAACAGCGAGATAGTCCTGACTATGCTGATGAAAAGGATCACAGATATGCCCTGGTTCAGCCGCGCTACCATGAGTGCGCCGGCGGCCACGCAGACGAGCACGACCACGGCCGCTGTGGTGAATGAGAGCAGCTGCTCATCTGTCCCGTCCAGCAGAGACCACGCCGCCGCTTCGCCCAGGTGGCACAAGGTCAGGAGGGAGAGGGCGGTGTGGATGAGCACCCCGCAGCGGATCAAGTAGACACCGACCCAGAAGAAGGCACATACGAGGGTGAACAATGGCGAGAGCACACTCCAGCAAGTTTGCAACAGCTCCGCCGCGCAGCCTGAAACCAAGTGAAGGGGAGACGATGAATGCAGGAGTGTGTTGTCAGCGGCTTCAGCTCTCCACTCTGCGCATTTGACCAACAGAGCGAGAAAAACCGAAAGCGACCCCGCACACAGCGCACTCCTCAGTCTCTGGGAACTCCATATTTTTGTGAACATTAGCCTCACCCACGACTCGTAATCTCGGTCACGGCACAGTGGGATGACACATGTTTTCACATAACCATTGCGATCCGGCGCGCTGAAGCTTTTTTCATGAGTGCTGCTGCTGCTGCTTTGCGCACGGGTACTGTCAGATTGTGCAGGCATGACCATCACTCATGGCACATATGAAGTATGAGGAAGTCTATAATGCATCTATAGCAGCGTGGTCATGGGACAGGGCATGAGTAGTGACAAAACAAACATCATTTATTGTTCCCGGAATGAAAAAGTACAGCGAATACGCACCGATGCGTCTCCATTTACGCATGGAGCTGTGCTGCCACTGAGCACATTCTCTTTGTTTTTCCAGGTGCTGCTGCCCGAGACAGCATGAAAGGAGTGTGAATGACAGAGGAACTCAGATCTCATGCAGATCTAGGGCACTGCTGCTCCTCTGCACACACGCGCGTCCTGCTTTGCCCTCCTTTGTTGAGCGCCGTCTCTCTGACTTCTCTCGTCCTTCCCTTCGCTTTGTGGCTCCACGGCAAAATCATCAGTCCCGTCCCGTGAACATTCAGCGCTAAAACGCGCTCTCTGTGTCAATTGTTCGGCCACTTCCCGGTCGGTTTCTCCTGTTCTGACGCGGTAGACGCTCCCCTGTTGTTACTTTCGAGGATAAACGCTGCTGAGGAATTTCAGGCTGTTTGAGTGAGTGTCCGGCAGGTTATTGCTCGGCGTTTTCAGGGGCGAATCCAGAGTGTTTGTCACCAGCTCTCCAACCAGCCGTGAGCCTCAGCTCATTCACACCCCCGAGTTCCGACTCCACACAGGGAGCAAGATATTGCAGCTTCAGTGAAACCCCCAAATCTTTTTTTTCTCAGCCAGCCCAGCAGGCGTTGTCCTCACCAGATTTGACTTATAATACACTTTTTAGCTCGTGAAAATTTGCAGATTACTTTATTTTTCTTAGCTAAAACAATATATTTTTCTTATTTATTTTATTTAAACTGCAGCAAACCAGTTTTTGCATAAAGTGGGGTTGACCTATATTTTCCTGGTGAGCTCCTCTCTGAATGGAATAAATGTGGTGTGTTCAGGAGCAAATTTTCAGACCATGTTTTATCTCATTTCCTGCATTTTAATTTGAGGTTCTGGTCTCATATTTATGCAAGGCTACCAACCCAACCCGAGGGCTTTAAACTGCCCTGACAAAAAATCATTTTAACAGGGGAAAAGTGTCTGCATGCTGACAAATGGAAGAGAAACTGTTTTGCTGTGAAATTCCCAGAATAGTTCAGAGGTCGCCCTCCAGCTTGACTCCTGATGTCCTCCGCTCCACCGGGTCATTGAAATATTCATCACACTTTAAGTGTCACTGATGATGTGTTGCGTCACAGGTCTCCATCAATGTTTCAGCATGCAGATCTCCCCGTGTGTGTGCATGCAAGTACTTGTGTGTTCACAGTTCAGAAGGCACACGTGTGTTCCCTCAGATGTCCATGTAATGCTCTCATGGGATCCCACCCTCCTGCTTATAAAGACATCTACAGCCAGGCAAGCAAATGTAATGTTTGCTGATGCACACACAAAGGAGCTGACGTACATACTGTGCATGTCATCAGTCTCTGTCTCTTTAACACACACACTCACTGTTTTAAACAATATATTCAACCCCGAAGCTTTTCAACATCTGCTCTTCTCACAGCATCTAAATGAAGACAAAGGAGTCCCTGCTTTGTCGTGCCATGGTCTTGTTGTCCAAATGTCTCAATCTCAACATTGTTATGTATTTACAACATTTGGTTATTTATTTAAGAGCATTTTACACATCACATGGAATAAAAACCCAAATCTGTTCCTACAACCTGCAGCCTGTCAGTCTGTTATCAGGGCATTTAACATTGTTGTTAATGTCCAGGTGGAAGCACATGTGATTTCCTGCCTGTTACGTTGTTGTGTCATTACTATCATAGTAAATCATACTATAAGATTTCCCCATTAATAGTATGCAGTTTACAAGTATTCGGTTAATACTAAGGTTTCTTATGTACTGTTTTAATATGCTAAATAGCATATTGGTAGGGAATTTTGGATGCAGCCAGCAGCTGAGTGTTGGCTAACACTAGGAAAAATGCTCAATTTATTATCTTTTTATCTATTATCTTATTTAATTATCTCCAGCAGCAACAAGCTAATTCATCACCGTCAATAAACTTGTTGATACCTCTTGTAAAGTTTTGTTGACCATGGCGGGTTAAGATACACTGTAAGATGCTGGTTCCAGGCATGCTAACATTAGCTGTGACCACTGGGAACTTTGTTTTCACTCTTTAGCTTTTAGATATACTTTAGACGTGTCACCCTGGTCAACTTTGCATGTTGCAATGCAATAATTGTTCTCTCCATGCCTGTTCCCGCCATGCCTGTGACTTTTAATAAGCCAATGTCTTTCTCTCTATAGAGAGGCAAAGTCACGCCCCATCCAGGGGACCAAGAGGAAAAAATAGTCAATGGTGAATGAGAAATTATTTTTTGATCTAGTTGGAATTGTGCCACGAATTAAACTTCTGAAGTTTTGTAATTTCACAAGTCGAGAAGGTCGCAATTTGTCATAAAACTGTAGAAGTATCAGACTGTGAAAATATGTAATTACAAATATGACACACCAAGAAGTCGTACAAGTGACGTCATGAGTTTTGCCCTCCAAAAGCTGACGTTTGCCGCTGAAGCTACGATGCCCGTGCGTTTTCATACCTGAATGTAGTCACACACGGCACACTTTCACTTCCCTGCTCATAAAAGGACCAGGAGTCGCTGGACAAAACACTTGAGGTAAGATAATAGTAGAACAGATAGTTCACTCAACAATTTCACACAAAACGTAACTGTGACAAACCTCGGTAAAACTGCAACTTTCTTGACTTGTAAAATTATCATTTAAATGGACATACAATATGTGTAATTTGTGACACAATTCAAAAAGGAGCAAAAAATTATTTCTCTTGCCATTAATTACTGTTAAACATTTTTCTGAAATAAAGCACGTCCATTAATTTATGGAAATCCTGCAACCTTCAAAACAGAGAAAAAGCTGCTTATTTAGTAGGACTGCGATGCCGATGTTCTTGAAATCTTGAGCTTTATTCCCCACTCCTTCAATCCTCTCTCTACGTGTGTCGTTCCCCCAGAATGAGACAGGTCAGCACGACTCTTTTCTATCCATTTGTGTAGACAGAGTCCTGTGTATCCCTTGTCAGTTGTGATTAGTGGGACGCACGGGAGGAGAAGTAGCGCTAACAGGGAGCGATAGGAGCCGGAGGAGGCCAGGTCCTGTCCATCACCTCTCAGCACATGCTCACACGAGTGCCAGACAGCCCTTTCAATGCGGTGCATCACACAGGACAGCTGCCGGCTCTGAGTGTGAGCAGATTTTCGCGACATCATCTGTCTTTTTCACCTTATCAGAGCCCATGGGTAACTTGTTTTTGGAAGAGATGATTGGTTCATCTGACTGGTTTATTTCGTGGAAGACAGGAACAGAAACATTCGCTCCTTACAAACAGAAGATAGGAGCAAGACAAAGGAGAGAGGAGTTGAAGTCAGCCAGAAAGCAGCAGGGATATACAAGCACTCATTTTAACTGTAGGATACTATGGTGCACATTTGCTGTGACCCTGTTGGTCCTCTTTTATATTTCAGACAAATCCTTTATGTGCAGAGCTAAAGACTGTCCAAAAATAAAATATCTGCCTGTGGTAATGTTAAATAATTCTACATTTGCGTTCAGCATTAAATAAACTAATGCTAATGCTAACATTAGCTGTTGTCTCATGGTAGCTAATGGGTTGTTAAATATGTTGTTTTAGCTTGAAATATGGCCCGATGTCTGTCCAGAGTTTCACTATCTGTTGTCTTTTCAGTTGCTGATAAGGAATGTTAGCTAGGAAGTGTTTAAAAGCTAACATTAACTGTTGTAGCTAATGGGTTATCAGTGTTTTAGCTTGTAATATGGCCCGATGTCCCTCCAGATTTTCACTATCCGCTGTCTTTTCAGTCGATGACAAATTGGGAAGCAGTGATATGATCATGTTTTGTCAGATTCTGTGCTTTTTCATACAGCGTGCAACCTGGAACACAGCAGTACAACATTCAAGCTTCCCACCCCGAGCGTGACATCAGAGGAAAATGGCCGCTATGTGAATATGGTGAATGATGCAGGCTGGAAAACGAGAAAAAGTAGCCTGGTGTGGAATATGTAAAACAGCACACGTGTTGTGAAATGTGAAAACCAACAGCTGCCCTTGTTTCCCTGTGAACTGTCAGTGGCTAGAACGAACGAAACTCATCATAACCTGCATATCTCCCCTATGAAAAATCACGACATTGTGGTTCAGATGTAGTCTGAGGCGGATATAGACGAATCGCTACAGTCCTCGGTAGCCACTACAACCCAGCATCTGAGGACGGAGACCATTGTGAAATTTTCTTATAGTCGTCCTTACAGACATGACTAGAGGCCTTTCTGAATTACCCGTAAGAATTTTAACGACTAGGGGAATGAACACGTAACCGTCTTACCCTATTTGGCAATGCCACGGTCCATTGTAAAAGAGGAATCCTTTTATGAGGAGCAATTCATCAGACATCTGGTTTGGATGGATGCTGCATTGGGGGGGGGGGGGGGGGGGGTCAGTCATCTGATGTGACCTCGCTCAGACCCACGCTGGCCTCTGCTGCTGTGGCTGACAGATCTGATGTATACTCAGGAAGTGTGAATGTCAGAGGCTGCTTTCCTGCAGAGTTGTTTACCATTAAACCACTTTAACCCGCAGCCCCTATATGCTCTCCTTGTATGTAATATGAATGAACTGATGACATATCTTACACTTAATTTACACCTTCAGGCAAACCTGGTTGCAAATAGCATTCGATGATCTTAAATATAATCGTATAACAGGAGCAGCTGTCTTTTTGGTCACTTTTTGACAGGAAGTGAAACACAAAAAGCAGACAGAGCTACAAACTATTAAGATGATTTATACACTAAACATAAAATACAGTGAGATTCAGAGTTAAAAGACTAGGGAACAGAGGGAAAAAAGAGGCTGAATGGAGTGATGGAAACAAGTTTACATTGTGCTTGGCACTTGTGTGCAGAGTGAGATCCATCACTGAGTGTTTACCAGCCCTCATGGGCAACGGTCGGCTCGTGGCCAAGTTTCCACTGAGGTGCTGTGGACACCCGTCTCCACACACACACACACACAGAGAAATGCCAGTGCCACCATATACACAGACACGCACGTGCATACACTTCCTAACAGTCATTTAGTTGCTCGCAGAACAGCGGCCTTCTGACCCGGACTCCAGGGGAACCAACAAGCTTCCTTCACTTTAAAAAAAACACGGATCTGAGCCGACATTGTTTCCCAAACTTAAATTAGTCAGTGCTATCTTGTATTACACAATCAGGGCAAAAATTGAGCAGGAACCTACAGCAGAGCCAGCTGCATTATGTATGAGTCTGGGTCAATGGTTTCAACATCTGCCAAAACGTTCCTGTCAATTTTCCAATTTAAATCATGTAAAATCTAGGGATTCATTGGCAACAGGATTTAGATGTATCATATAAAATTTTATGAATCTATATCTACTGAAATAAAATGCTCAAGCCAAAGATGATGAAACAGTGGCAATATTATCAAGACAAACTGTAAATCCCCTCTGGTTTGACGACAAATACAGCAGAAGCAGAGAAGGGGTTTCTGACACCTTCTTCCAAGGTGTATGTTGAAGGGAAAAAGAGCTAAAGAGGTCAAAACTCTCTGCCAAAAGTATATTAAATAGTTAAAATGAGCTCAACCTAAAATGCCTACAGGTGTAAAATGCAACATACACATTAACACAGCAGTAATATTAATCTCAAAACATCACAGGAAAACTTGACAAGAAGTGTTCAGTGCAAAATGAGATTTTTGATAAATAATCATCAATAATGTGGATATAATGACTAAGTGTGTAATGGCAAATAATACAACTGCTGACGGTTATGCAGCCTTTAAAACAAGGAAAAGACACTAATGGCATATCACAATATAACAATATACAAAACATGTTGTTCTATACAACAAGTGTTGTTGATGTAATGAGAAATACAAAAGTCTATGATCTAGATCTGCAGCAATTAAGCGATTAATAAACCAACAGATTGGCAAAAATTTTAAAAGCTGATTAGTCAAATTTCATTTCCTTGTCTTCCATTATATTAAACGTCTTTGGCTGTTTGTTGTACAAAACATCACCTTGGGCTTTAGGAAATCACAATTAACAATTTTCAAAGTTTTCTAAAGGATCAAATGATGACTTGAATAATAGAGAAAATGATCTGCAGATGAACTGATAATAAAGATATGCCTAACCAACTGCTTATAGGTCACTGCAGTCTACTGTTGCAGAGGACAGCCTCTGTCTGACACCGTCCCTCTGTGCTTGTTGGTAAATACCACTGCTGACTCTCCAGACATGGAAACTGTAACATACAGTATGTAGAAGGGGGTTTATAAAATATCACACCATAACATGTCTATATACAGTACATGCAAACAGGGGCTTAGAATAAACTAACAAAGACAATTACTCATTTTCATGCCAGGGAAAGTGTCTGAATAGCTCATAAAACATGATGCATAAAAAAAGCTATCATATGAAACAGTTCTGCATAAAACGCCTAAAAATGCTACCCATATGATATATATTTTGCTGAGTTGTGTATTTTATCCCAAATGTTTCTAACAATGATCAAATGCAGAGAAATCTGTAATTAATTCAAAGTAATGGTGCATTTCCTGCCAGCCATTGCTAGCTAGTTGCTTTAACTTCCGGGAAAACATCTGAACACGTCAGAGAGTGAGGAAGGAAGTTGGTGCACGAGACTAAACATAACATGGATATTCATCCATGAACATGATGTCTGCTTGAGTCATGTCAGATGGGTTTTCATCAGCTATGGTGGTTGTTTAAAAGTGAAGACAACAACTCCCATGGCAATGTGAGAGAGACCCCTAGTGGCAATTAGCTCCACTTCATCAGCTAAATGCTGCTCATATATTAATGTATTAGTAATAATAATCAAACAGTATAACACTTTTTACTACCAGTACCTCCGTTAACACTACATATAACACACAATTGTGCATTTCTTTATGGACAAACTCATCATATCTCAATCTGCCAAGACTTTCTGGCATGTTTAAGTAAAAATGGTTTTGTGTGTCTCCACCGTGCACGTACAGACAGAACATGTGCGCACTAGTCAGGCTCAGTTTTTGGAGAGAACGATGGGGAAGAATATTGGGATTTGAATCAGAAGACGGGTACTTAATTCACGGGTGTGGGTGGGAGCACTGCGGGCAGAGAAAGAGAGAGGGTTGAAACACTGCCTCAGATGAATAATGCAATTCCAAGGTTTGAGTGGGAAAGGAGCCACACATTTTATTGCATATATATTCAGCGGAGTTAGGAAAGTTGCATGTATGAGTTTTGAATACTTTAGATCAAAGTTTTCAAAGCGGCTGTGCTGCCACCGCAGCTCGCTCAGACCATGTGGCAGTTAGCTGGCGTGGGACGTGCTGCTTGTCTTAGACACTAGATACCTGCTTGAGCCTGAGATTTATGCTAACCCAGGGAAACTGCAGGAACTTCTATTATGTATCTCCGTCTCTCTTGTTCTGTGGAGTACAGATTTACTTCCTAAGCCTTCTCAAATAATGCAAAATAAAACTGTAGATCATGGCTTGACACACCAGGCAGCCCAGTGTAATTGGTCTGTGTTTGTGCAAGACATGCCAGGAAAAACACTGGCCGTCCACCTTGTATGAGAGTTGTCCAGCACACAAAAGTCAGCTTTCATATGGGCATCTGGGCCAGCCGAGAAAGGCCAAGGGAGCTGACTGCTCACTTTTATTTTTTCGACGTCAGTTTACATGTTTTCCTAAACATGAGGAATGCTGTCGGGAGCTCGGGCCCAGAAACAGATCCTTAGGCTCTATTCACTTGTCAGGGAAACAGGGGGTCATGGGTAAAGTGCTTCACGGCAACTTTCCAGTCGGGAAAAAGGATGAGGGTAATGGACAACCTTTTCCAAAAGCATAATCACAAACAACAATCAAACAGATTCTTATTGACTGCAGCGTACTTCTGCCGTGTTCTGTGTGTTTAAATAACTAATTACCTGGAACAACCCTCAAAAGGAATCATCGCTGCTGGGAGAAACTGTGCAACTCCGGTTCTGAAAGATCACAAGGACCTTTATGGGATGACAAAATCCCATGACACGCGTGCTGATGAAACTCTTTCCAAGCCAACTAAATGAAGTAAAAAATGCACGACTGTCAAGCTAAAGACAAGCAAGTTTCTTTGGGCTTTGAGCAGCTGACATTTTGAAGGCCCAAGCTTTCACTGTGCAGCAACAAAATTGCGATTGATAAGATTATCTGAGACCCGTTGAATGCAGAAATATAAAATTTCAAATGAAGACCTTTGTTGATGGTTTATTATAGCATCTTTGTTTCTAGCAATCCACTGGGGATGGACATGTGACAATAAAAGTGGGGAGGTTCAGTACTGACAGTTTTTCTGAAGAGTCAAAATAAAACGAGGCGTTTCCGCTCTCACTTTCATTCATTTAATCATGGCTGCACTTTCAGTCAATGAGTTGTTTTGAGGCGTTGCATAGATGTTCTTCTTTTAAGTTGAGTTATCCTTTATTGATCCCCACAGGGATATTCATTCTCTGCAGTACATTTAACCCATCCTAAGTGGTTGGCACAGTGAACAGCCACTGTGCAGAGCAAGGGGAACATGTTTAATGACTAGAGGCCATTCTGAATTATGAATGTTGGATGTTTAAATGTTTAACAAGCTTGATAGAGAAGCGAGGCACGGAAGACAACAAGGACTTGTGCTTTATCTTACAAACTGTAGCAGTCTGAGAAAAAAACTATATAGAGGAGCGTTTTCATGGTTGGTTTTGGTTTGTGAAGAAAATGAAGAAAAATTGACAGGATTTCCTCCTTGAGGTCAGGATATGATAAAAAAAAAACACAACGGAGGGTGAAGCATTGTAAGAGTAAATGTAATAAATAAATAATGCAATAAATAAATGTGATATTTTTTCATTTCCACTCACTGAGCCACCCCTGAAACTGTTTGGAGCCCCCTTGAGGAGGCCCGCTTTAATAACCTGTGGTCCAGAACAACATTGTTAAAACAGTAATATCAACTACTTCTGCATTAACAATGGATGACAACTTTTGGTTGCTTTGGTTCACTCTCACTGCCCTCATCAGTCAGCTGCTTTCAGTGGAAAAAACTCCCTGTACTCTACCTGCTCTGCACCAAATGTCAGACAGAGGAAGTTAGCAACACGCTGTCGAACACACTGGAGCATTTAACAAACAAAGAGCCACATATTTCCCTCAGGAATTTGGTGAAACAAAGTGCAAAACCACTGTGACATCAGCCATTGGTTTATGGACTGTTTGGAAGCCTCAAGTTTGGTATTACGGCTGTTACCATCTTGGATTTATTGGAGCCAGAAGTGACCATATTTGGATGAGAGGGTGGAGCTGGGGTGGTCGCCATGGTAGAGACCTGTCAGTCACAATGTTACTTATGAGACACGGTAATTTTGTCAAGCCTGAAAGCAGTGCAGCAGCAGCACAACCACAAGAAGCTGACACTGCCGGTGGTGACAGAGAGGAGCAGAGTTGGGATAAGACGCAGAGCCACAGCGAGAGTGTAAAGACAGTTGAACTAAAGTATGTTGCTTTTAAAAAAAATGTTTGCTTGACCCCGATGAAGGCACCGTACACATGCACGTGTGAGCACACTATCAGGAGGATACCCCCTTCCTTCAAATCCCTGCAGATTGATGGGTATTTGCTTTATTGTCTATTTTACTCTAAATGGGACCATAATTTACAAAATGAACATCATGCTCTATAGAAGAAGACTTGAAACTAGCGGCTGAGACCATAAACTCATTAGGAAATTGTTTACTGAGCTAATAACTTAAGCGAGAAGTAGAGTCATTCCCCATAATCTTACATACGATTGGATTTCTTTTTGCAACCAATAGAGTCATCCCTTGCTGGCCATTAAAAAGAATGCAGGTTCACTTTTCGTACCCAGAGGCTCCATCCACTATTTATAAAGTCTATGACAGAGACAAAAAACTGAGCTAAAACAGAGTCACTACGAATGATGTACCGACCCAATTTTTTCTGCTCCGATATCTGAATTCTGATACCTGCTGTTACAGATACTACAGTGATACCAGCGCTCTACACATGGGGATGAAACTGAACTTCAGTCTGGAAAGCTCGTGTAGTTTGTGTAATGTAACTCGTGTAATGGTGTCCCTCAACCATTAAACGGTGTTGCAGGAGCTTAAATTTGCTATTTTATGTTCCAAAATGTGTTTGTTTGTCAAGCATTTGTAATGCGTCTGAAATGTGTTTGTTCAGAACATGGTGGTTTATGTTGGTAACTGTAATTTTGTGCTGGTTGACTGTTACACAATGAGTGAGGTGGCTAAATATCTTGTCTGGTATTGCAACACAGTAATTTACAGCACATTTCACAAGTGATGCATTTTAATGCACAGTGTAAGTGAACAGCTTATTCAGCTCTCATTTTGCACTGCATAATATGTTTACAAATGGACGAGACGTGCCCCTAAGTGACCAAAACATCAGTTAATGTAGGTTAAAAAACATTTCTAGATAAGCGTTGCAGTCTCATACGAATTATCAGAATAAATTCTGTGCAGTGAAGTTTAAAGATTTTAAATTTGGGAAAAAGTGAGCACTGGTATCAGTACTTTGTAATGGCCCTGAGGTTGTGTTTAGGTGTCAGAACAAATATCAGGCAAGAGAGAAAGTCAGATTCCAAGCTGTATGTAATAATTTAGTGACACTGCAGGCTGGCAGACCACTTTATTCTCCTGGGGTGTAAATATGCTATTGGAGAATGTGTCTGGCTGCGCAGGGAGGACTTCATACACAGAGGAATCTGAAGTACATGCTATTGGCCTTTCAAATGCCAGACACAAACAATCATCAAGGATGAAAAGCTACGGAACAATTTAGGGTACCACTCAGAATCCGCCAACAGCTGTGGGCTTTCAGTGAAGCATGCAAGTCAACTTTCCTCTCCTGAGGCCAAGTCCTACAAACTTCAGCAGACCTTCATAAAAGTCAGTTTTTCTGAATCACTTGTCAGGTGATTTACTGTAAAACACGATTTAGCTCCGTGATGAAAAGGAGAGAATGAGATCCCAGCTCGATGTTGGCTGACCTATAGCGGGGCTGGCGCTCAAAGCAGCACCCAGACAAAGACAGCAGACAGGCGAGCTGGCACCTAAACGGATGGAGAGACGGAGAGAAGACAGGACACCACAGCAGACTTCCTGTACCCGAGAAGCTGCTCTGCCTCATCCTGGCTCTGTCCAATCAGCTCGCATCTCACATGGCTGGTCTTCATCTCTAGATTCTGACAGCCTCCTCTGCCTGGGTCTGTTTTGTTGTAACTTTTATTTGGGACAGAGGCTTTTAAGCTGCCATGTATCCCCCGCTGTTTGTACCGTTTATCCTGGTTGCCATCACAGAGCGTGGCGCCGACACACGTCAGGCCGCTCCTGGACCAGAGAGGAGGAGGAAGTGATCCATAAAGTGTGTGGTCCCTCAAGAGGAAGCAGGCAGATTGAGGCCTCCATTTACAAAGTCTCACTCTCTGCTCTTGTTCTCTCCTCTATCAATAACATTTTATGGGAAACATCTCCGTGGTTCATACCCTAAACAGAGACTTTTAAGGCAACATTTTTGCCTCTTAAATTGACAATATAAAGCATCTCCGCCCCTTCACTTTTCTCCCTTCATCAACCGAGGAGGAGGGGCTTCAAATCTCCCATTAAGAACAGCGTGAGGACAGTTGTGTAGACGGCAACAGACTTTAAAAAGCCCTATTTAGTCTTCCAGTGGCTGTTTGACGTCATTTAATGGAGGAAAGGCTGTCTTAAGTAAACTGACAAAAATGAGAAACCTCTCTAACGGCTTACAGTTGTCATTTGGTTAAGCCTGAGCGTTGTAAACATCAGGGAAAAAATCGTACATGATCCTCGCCGCTCATGAGCCTCTGATGAGCACAATATGCACTATATGTTAAGTTTTAATGCAGCTGAATTTTAAAGGATATTAATTATTTGTGTCTTAACACAAGAATGAAATTCTTCTTACTTCTTAATAAAGTACACTATGATGCCCATATCTATAATGCATTAGAAACATACTAGCACTGTATAATTAGAGTTAGAAGCACTCATAAATATTCATAATGCTTTATAACAATAATTGCAACACATTTTAAAGCATTTAATAATGACTAACTTTTAGTTAAAGTATCACAGTGCCTCTTAAATTAGTGGTCACTCACTGACTTTTTTTTTTGCAGAGACCATACTGTATTAAAATAATTTAATAATTTTATAATGCATTCAAATCACTCTTATAATACTATATAATTATAGTGTGATTATAAGTATTGAGTTTCCTAATAATCCTAACCCTGCCTGCTGTTTCTCACTGAAGGGAAAAAGCATTGTCAACTCAAATAGGCCATGGGTCTTCAACAGGGGGTCTGCAACCCCCAGAGGGTCCTCAGAGCTTTTTTTTTTTTCAAACATTAAAGTCCACCTCCTGTCATGTTTTAAACAGGATAAAATGTTCTGTAATAAATCATAAATTGTGTCTAATATATTCTAATTTTTCCACAAAATAAGTTGAAATACCTTGTTAAAATGGCTTACATAATGCTCTACACCTTGCCTTCTTTTAGTATTCAAGCATTTATGAATATGCAATACACCCCCAACCCCCACCCCTACCTGTAAGTTGCTGCACCTGGCGTCCCCTCCATTTTGCTAGCTAATCACTCTAACTAGCTACTTTTGGCTTCTCCTGTGGGCTATTATATGTATAGCCTGGCCCCCTCGATTAGCGGGATTGATTCCTTAGGTTTATGACATCATATACACAACCTGACTGAATCTGTGTTTTCTGATACCGCCCTTTTTCGCTGCAGTTTCAAAGCTAAATTTTACTGCTTATTTCACCCCTGATATGTCTTGTAACACATGAAAAACACCACATGGACATTTCAACACGGTTAAACATGTTTTCCATTGGACGGAGTCTTTAAAATATGTCTGAAAATTAACATTAACATGAGTCCAACACAACAATGACAAAAGGCTACCCATGAATCCTCATGCAATCAGGTGAGCTAGCTAACTAACATAATCTCTGTGACAGTGAACTAGTTCACTACATATTATTTAAATATACCAACAAATTCCCAACATTATTATGTACTATTGTGAGCCAAATGGATCGTTTTGTACCTTCAAGAGCAAAATACTCTGACACAACCTCCACTCCACCTCAGAAACCACCAGTGAGAGTGCAGAGGGTGAGGCTAACGCAGCTAACATTAGCCATGCTACAACCGCTGCTGACTTAGCAGACACAGGCCAGCACACACAAGAGCAAACCTGAAAATATTCAAAGCAACATATGTAGTAGGGGTTCCCTGCTCTAAGGGATCTATGGCCTGAAGACCCCTGAAATAGGCCGCACCTTTAGAAAGGACATATAATCAGTTAACATTAGCTTACTCTTAAATATACTCCTGCTATTAATTGTTTTATTTGAACTGAACCATTGTTTAGGGGATTAGGGTTAATGTAATACAATATGATCCTTGCAAAAAATGACAGGCCAGAAGTTATTACGGCAAAACCAATGCATTGACTTGTACAAATATAATCCCCTTCAACCATCACCCACAATGCACCAGAGGCGTATAGCGGTGCCTGCATCAGCAGAGACTTCACCCTCCTCCCGTACCTTCTCATTTTTTCATAGTTTTGCGCCGCATAGGACACTTAACCAACCCAGTATCTGACGTCCTGGGAATGAGACTCAACAGTATTATGGCACTTGACCTTTTAAGTCCTTATAAAATGCTTTCTAATGTGTAATTATTATAAAGCATTGTGAATGAGTGCTTATGATAATAATCATGGAAGTGCTTTAGCTGATTGTAATGCTTTTTTATTGTGTTTATCCTGTTAAAGTCTCAGTGATTCAAACAGATATAAATGAGAGTCTGACTTCAATAGTTAAAATAATAATTACAATAATAATAATTCACAAATCCGGATGTGCTGTAGAAGTAAACAGAAGAAGGAGAAAGAGATACTGTAGGGTCTACACCTCTCAGATTTTGAGAGTAACCTTTGTATTTTTACTTCATATTTCGTCCACAAACAGCAAAGTGTGCTCTTTTTGAAAATGTACTTTTCCCATATTCATAATTTCTGCAATCTAAGCATTTCTATTCCCAAAACCCACAAGGTGCTGCCCAGGAAGAGGGAGACATTTAAGACGTTTTGGCTTATAATACCAAACTGATGGCGGTGACAATGCAAACACTTCTCCTGTTTGTCGAAGCACTTTATCCTCCCCACGTTTTCCTACATTTGTTCTCTTCATGTTCGTGTCAAGTCACTTTCTCTCAGCGCTCAACCCCTGAATATATTTACTAGATTACCATGGAAATTGACGCAAATATAATACCATCAGTTAGCAGCAGCTCAGCAAAAGCATTTGCACTGGATTAATCTATAAATGCAATGCTTTGTTGGTAATAGGGATTTCTCTGACTGACGTTGTTTAAACAGAGATTCAGAGTTGGCACAGAAGGAGGGCGTGTGTTTAATTTACCAAGAAACCCTAGATTTCATTGCTATATTTCAAGGCATAAAATTACAAAAATTAAAATCAAAGCTGTGATATTTGTCTCTCCCTGTTACTGGATGATAAGCTTCATCTGACTCCTCTTTTGTTTAGAGAGCAAAAGAGATTTGGTACAATTTACAGACGGCATGTGTGCCCTGGGATACACTGAACACTACCCCGTGTCAGGAGTGTTTATAAGAGCCGGGTGCATGCACAGGCTCTCTGTACCAACAGATCCCTGTTAACCTTTAAAGGAAAAGCCAGCGGAGATATGTGTTATTGTTGAAATAATGATTGAGAATGAGGGGTACAGACGTTTTGCACGGTGGTCTGAAGTACAGTTATAAAGTTATCAGAATATTTCAAGTGAAACATCGTGTGCAAGAAAAGGCAGAGACAGTGCAAAGTGACTGTTTTGCAAGCCACAAGTACCGTAATTTCCGGACTATAAGCCGCGACTTTTGTCACACGCTTTCAACCCTGCGGCTTATGTAATGATGCGGCTAATTTATGCATTTTTTCTAACGGCCGCCAGGTGCGCTCGAGCAGAAAAGGTAAGAGTGAGACAGGTGGAATATATGTGTCGAGGAAGACGCAAGTTTAATGTAACTTCGCTGTGCTACCGTGTTGCTGCTATGTTACTGCCGCGTCTCAGTGACTTTTACCGGTATGTTTTTTTAACCAGCCCTTTTAGTGCTGTGTTACTACCGTATTGCTGCTGTGTTACTGCCGCGTCACAGGCACTGTTTGGAAAGAAAAGCTAAGGTATATTATTAAAACTTTGAAAACTCTTTCTGTGTACCGTCTTTCTTTGTAAATATCTCATGTTTCAATGTGGGCATATGCGGCTTATAGACAGGTGCGGCTTATGTATGTACAAAATGGTTTTTCCTTTAAAAATGTACTGGATGAGGCTTATAATCAGGTGCGCTCTATAGTCCAGAAATTACGGTATGTCATAAGTCTTTTCACTCAAGTACCAAGTCAAGACTGAGAAGTCCCAGGTCAAGTCCCAAGTCCTAGAGTTATGAGTCCTGAACAAGTCATAATATGTTCTTTGTGTAACTTCAAATGTTGAACAAAGTTGGAAGTCATTATGTCTCTGTCAGTAATTTTGACTTGCATGTTTTGCAGTCTGCAATTCATGTTTTTGTTGACAACCTTGTAGGTTTTTCTGCACAAACAAACTTGTCATTGGTATCATTTTTTCCAGCTGGAGCTCAGTAATGCAACATTAATCTTCATGGCTCTCTCTTGCTCCTTCATTGGATGATGTCGGATTGGTTTAAACAACGCTGATCACTAGAATTGAGTCCAAACCTTGTGAATCAAGTTCAAACACCTTATGACTTCTTCTTTTCCTCTCATATTATTTTAGACCACAGTAAGTCTTTGTTTGAATCTGTGGGTCTAAGGTGAGACAAAGTGCACGAGTGGCTGTGCCTTCTGTAATCTGTGCTGACATGCTTTTGTATCAGCACTGATACATTTACAACTCGACTTCAGGAGACCTGATGAATAAATCAGTACGTTATAAGTCAAGGTCATCTTCTCTATGAATTTGTTTTCATGTTGACCAAACATTTTGCTGACTTCCAAGCCCTGTGACGTAACAAACCCCTGACTGTTTCTTTTTTTTTCTCTCACAGAAAACCGTAATGAGCACTACACTACAGTGAGTACAGACATACAGCCAAATTTCTCAGAATATATGGCGCTGAAACATTTCTGTGGGTCTGCATTATGCACAAGTTATTCACGCCTCACTGGGAGCGTTCAATAATTAAAGTGCTAAAATGGCATATGTTTAAAAATTTAAACACCCCCTTTTGCCAGACTTGTGCGCTGCACTGTTCCTCTCACTATCCCACCAGCGCGATGTTTATGAGGGATGTGTCATATAGCAACAATAAAGAGGATACAATAACATTGTTGTCACACAAAGCAATCCAGACGAGATAGAAAGACAAGATAAAGAAATGCAAAACATGAAACAATAAAAAACTAGAGGGGCACTCAGAGAAAGCAGACCTGCACCAAGGCTAATACCTACCTCACAATGTTAATGAAAGTGAAAAAATAATTTGTGTATCCACCCTGTGATTCAGATCTGCTCTGGAATTTAATGAGTTCTTCCCTTTCTACCAACTTTTATGAAAATCAGACCAGTAGTTTTTCTGTATTCCTGCTGACCCTGGAAGAAAAAAAGGAATCTGAGTTCTTTCTTTTTTTAATCCTCTATTTGATTAATATTTGACAGTCACAGTTCTAATAATGACTTCTCTGTTGTTAGTATGTTAGTGACAAGAGCATTTTTGTCTGACTTTACCATGATGATACACTGGTTTTTAAAATATTAACACATCCCTGGATTTAATAATTTAGATAAGTTGTCATCAGAAATAAAATCAAACAAATACAGTCTCCTCTGCAGTTAAAAAACCCACTAAAATTAGGCTACAAACTGAAAAATTCACAGGACAGACTGAATAAAATATGCACGGAGAGGCAGTGGGAGCTCCTGAAGTGTGTCCTATCCCTGTGGTATCAGATTAAGGGTTTAATGACTTCCAAAGACCCAGGTCATTTCCTGTCTGTGCTTCCTGGTGCTCAGACCTCTGTGTGTTGGACTTGGACTTTCCCTGCAGCACTCCACTCTGCTTGGCCTCAGCTGGACTGTTCCCTGGGGGGGGAGGGCCTCCACGTAGTCCAAGTGGTAAAAGCCAAAGACTTGGAGCTCTCAGGCAGACCAAACCATCAGGCCCTGGCTCTGATCTAATCTGTGCTGGGCAAGAAAAACCCTGCACAGCTTGTTATTAGTCTGGTGCATGAGGAAAGTGCTCCTTCCTCCACTCAGGCACTCTGACGTTGGCCTCGGCAGCCAGATAAGCCTACAGACTAACTAACCACTCAGGAATCCACAGATTAAGCCTGTTAACGTACGCCGCTGGATGGATGTTATGAGCATGTAACCATGGCTGAGTGTGCGTGACAAACCAGGCCTGCAGCTTTATTTGCATGTGTGTGAGAGCACTTTATATTTGTTTGTATGTGCAGCTGAGGGCACATGCACATCGTGTTTGGCCGATGCAGCAGGCACACCATCTGGGATGAACATACTCAGTGCTTGAAAGTTTCCTTGGCTGGATATTTTGCTGATCCATGATGACTGGCAGAGTGGATGCATGGCGTTTCCATTGCATGAGGAAGGAGGAACAGTGTAGTGTGCATTCAGCGTAGAGACATCGACATCATGTAATTTCATTCACCGACCTTGGGTTGACCCAAAGTAAACCTTTAAAAAGCACACACTGTCCCTACGGCATATACGCAGGTATTCAGCATGTGAACACCTACTATGGTTGGGCGATTTAACAAATATACCAGCTATCAAGTTCTATCATGGATTAGTTTTCTGAGCATTTTTTTTTCATTTATTATTGCTAATTGAATGTTCTGCCTCCAAACGACAAGTGAGAGGTGTGGCTCAGCATCAGACTCCCATTCAGCAGCACAGTACACACATTTCATTAAATTTCATTAAACACAGACAGCAATTATTTTATTTCTGTCCAATCATGAGAACTACAATTAGCCCATTTCTTTATGTATAACCATGTCTATTGTCATCATATTGTTTGTTTGTCAGCATAGTATCCACACATTTTACATTTGTTTCCAGTGAGATATTATTTATATAATGACTTGGCTGTTGTAAACTTCACTGTTGCTACTCTAGAAACATTTAGTTAGAAAAATATTCATTTCTAACTCTGTTCTGAATTTATTCTTAAAAAAAAGACTATTTTTTAAAAGTCCATTATTTAGTAAAGAAAAAAACTGTATCGCAAATATTTTTGAAACTTCATTCTATTTTTTTCTATAAAATATAATCTGTTTTAATTTAATACAATTTCACTTAACATTACCATTTATTTTTGGCCCACTGCCCTCCATCCACATTAATTTTTGGCTCCTCATATGCAAGAATTCGGTCACCTCTGCTGTATATTATACAGTATACAGCTACAAATAGTGACATGAGACTAATTAAAGCCCAGGGTGAAAACACAAAACAGTTCCTCATAGTAATTCAGCTTGGAGAGGGTCTCATATAGCCTGAGCTGACAAGAAAGTTTACATTTGATACAGAAAACCTTTTTGGTAAACTTAAAAAAAAAGTTAAGCTTTATGTAAACAGAGGCAACTTCCCTCTGAGCTGTCGGAAAAGGAATACTGAGAGCATTTTCCTCTCAATCCTGAATTACAAGGATGTAATTTTATAGACATGATGCTGTGTCCACAATTTAGGCCCTGAGGTCCGGTTTACCATTCGCTCTCAGGTTCATTACTGGAAATAATTACAACACTCACCACTGCACTTTATATGATAAGGTTGGTTGACTGAGAGACGTAATAACCACTGGTATTTATTTATCTAGAAAGCCCCTGTCGGATAATTTCCATCTTATATCTCATTTTTGGACCTTAGGTCCATACTTAACTCGAGCCAACAACTGGCTGATGCTTCAGGAGCCCATACTAGAAGTGATGTAGGAAAGAATTCTTTTATTGTAAGAACACTGAGAGTAAAACATGCAAACTCCTCTGTGATTAAACGACTGCAATAAAAACTCACCTATAAAAGCTCTAACTAACCCTGTATGAGTCTGCCATTTACTTCATCTGTCCTGTCTGTCTGTAACCAGGTCACTGCTGCAGAATGGAATACATGCTCTGCTAACCAAGCCTGTGTTAATACAGAGTAGATAAACGAAAATAAATACAGATAACTTTTACAGGGAATGGCAAACTCTGCAGCTATAAATACAAGACTTTTTGAGCGTGCATCAGCTACTTTCCTGCACTCGCTGTGGTTCTCCAGCTCACAGAGCAGCTGCTGGTAACGCAGGCCGAGAGAGCCGGTTCAGTCAACTCCCCGGCAGTGTGTCTGCAGCATGAATGAACTCTGCATGTGTGAACACCAGGAGCAGAGAGATGGTGGTACACAGTGCATCTTTAAACAGTGTCATGGGCTAATTTTCAGAGAACTTATGAATTTACATTTAATAAAACATACAAAGTGAAAAGGGGCTGAAACGCTGCACTTCACTGTCGACTGATATCGCTCACCCTGTATTCAGATGATTACTCACATGCTGTTACTCTTTTGCCCATTATCTTTGAACATTTTTTAGTTTTTAAGAGAGAAGCTTTGTTCTTCACCTTGGGGACACATGGTAAATATTGATAAATATGATCAACACAAAGAAAATCAGAGCCAATAAACCTTCATTCTTTTCCGAAATCACAACAAATATCTACTATTGTTGATTTTACCCTGAGTGCAACATTAACAACCACATTACAACACAGAGCTTTTGTTGTTAGTGACCTGAGTTAGGAACAGCTTGGTTTCTAAGTCTTAACTGCGACAGGATATTATACACATATATGTGACTCAGCGAGAGGAATTTGCTGCGGCAGCTAAAAGAAGAATCAGTTCTTGCGTGTCTTTGAGCCAAGTTGCTCGTTCTGCCCCCAGCAGTGAATCCCGCTGGTCAGTAACAGAACTGGGGCTGCAACTAACAATTGAGGAGGTTGTGCAATAATGAAATTCTTGACAACTCAACGAAATACTGAAAAATTTTTTTTGGTTTAGAGCTCACAATACTTCTCCTTGCAGGACTTCTGGATCTCCTTGCATTCAGTCACGGCTTCAGCTTGATGCAGTGAAATTAGTTTGTTGTATTGAAGTTACTGCATTGAAGTTGCTCCACTTTTTGGAACTAACTCTTCCACCGTGGAGCAAATAGCAACGTTACGTTTTGCTTTCAGCCGTGTTTGTTTTTTGCTGTGTGTAAAGGTATAACATCATTCTGCCTATGAGTTGGAATATTGCCATTATCCCGGCATGATTTTTTTTTAAATCATAAAAACAATTAATATTGCAATTATTTTCTTGGTTAATTGATCAATTGATTGATCTTTTGGTCTGTAAAATGTCTGAAAATACTGATAGATTGCCAGTATAATTAACCAGAACTCAAATTCACATCCACCCAACAGCACAGAATCATTCAAAAACCACCAAATATTCACATATTCGCATTTAAGAAGTCATAACCAATTGATCTTAAATTAATCAAAGCAGCATTGTAACAATGTTATAACGCTAACAGTGTAAATCACTTGCAATGTTAATGACATTTTTTATAGTTTAAGTAATATTTCATGCCCCATCAAACTCGGATTCATAATTATTATGAAGTGATATCACTGAGCATTTATTCTTTCATTATGCCTGGGTATGGTGTGTGTGTGTGTGTGTGTGTGTGTGTGCATGTGTGTCTGTGTGTGTGTGTGCTCATTTGCATGCATACAGGCTGAGATGGGGTATATTGCATTTGAATCCTTTACAGTTTAGCACCCATCTACCACTAAAACACTCAGTAATAATAATAAACAATCAAATTATGACATAACATCAAATATATTGAAGAAACATGAAAATTCTGCCACAGTTGGATCTGAAATGTAACTGATGGCAGGCCTGTTACCATATTGACCAAGTCAACACGGAGGCATTTTCAATGTAGAGGTCATACAAGTCAGAGCTAATAGAGTTCTGTCAGGATTACCCAGGCTTAATTAAGATTAATTGTTGCATTTATTCCTCTCCACTTAGTGTATAAATCAAGTGTGACAGCACAGTATTGAGTCTAGCTGCAGGGCTGGCGGTGGGTATTACTATAGCGAGTTGACATCAGCACACGAGGCCTCTGAAGGCAGGTGGTTTTAGGCTACAGGGATTTTGACAGGCTCCATTAGCCAACACTTGACTCTGACACCGAGGAGGGAACGCAGACTGGAGTTCCCAGACCCCCCTGGGTCCTGTTTACCTTTCGGACCACACTAGACGATAGTCTATCTGACAAGGAAGAATGTGAGAGATACAGTCATACTAACACTGCAGGACACCCACACTGTGATACACATATAAAACAATGTTAGAGCAGGAAAAAAAAGGAAAATCGGGGTTGGATTATTATATTATTCTGTCTACTTGCAGTATTTTAGTTTACAAACTGCTGTGGGTGATCCTGCATTTGTGGGAGTGCAAATCAAATCCATGACCTCTCAGTTTTGGGAGGGTATCTCTCAACACTAGGCTACCCTGCCACCCTGTTACCCCACCAATGTTTCTTCTGACTGTCTGCTTTTTGTGTCTTCGGGGCCAAATCTAGAAGGGAAACTTTCCAGCTGGCCTGAGCGTCTGAGCAGCAATTAACAAAGGAATCTGTTTGGTTAGCAATGTAGAATTAGATGGTTTTTAGAGCATTTTGTAAGGGACTGGATTTATGGCTGGGAAAAGGCCCGGCGTTGAAAGTGGAGAAGATAATGTCAAGAGATGAAAAGAGCAGAGAGCATCGTACAACGGAGATCTTTGTTAGTGGATTATGATTTCAAAAAAGACAATATTTGCACAATGATACAGCTGAACCCTGTCAGAGCTTTAAACTGTCCCCATAAGTGCTTCAAACAACCCACAGCCTGGTTTATCCTGATCTTTGACCTCTTAGCATATATGCATATATACTGAATCAGGCGAGGTGTATTAAAAGGTACAATTACACGAGCAGGGCAATAATGTTAAACTCAGGAAAGTAAATGTGCAAATTGATAATCAGCTGTCCTCATTCTTTGCAACTTGACACACTATAATGATACTAGAGAGCTAAAATATCTTGTTAATTATCAAGGTGTTAAAGCGGCTGTGTTGATTTTGAAAGCCCCTGTGGACAAAAGCAGCAGTGCCTCCGCCACCTCGTATCGTGCAGATCTTGATCGGGATGGCACATGAATTTGTTTTGGAAGATTTTTCTTTTTATTAACAACAGTTTGAAAGATGCATAGCAGTGAGATGATGTATATTTCTGGCTATGTGAGATTAACAATTGTTATATGACGATGGAAAAAGTAAACTCTATCTTAGTACCCTTCACACACATAGATTACATGCAAGCCTGCAACTAAAAGGTTTGGTTGCTTGGTAACAGCATTTTTTTGAGAAAGATTAAGTTATCAACATTCCCTTTTAATGTTATGTCTCATAATAATAATCAAACAGCAGCGAACAGCTCAGCGGCGAGGCCAACATAAGATGTTAGAGTGGTTAAAACACTCAAATGTTTAAAATAGACACATTACATAGGAGCCAATTTAGGATCAGTTTTGAATCCTTTCAAATCCTGCATTCAGTTCTGTTCGTCCAAAACAAAATTCTCTGAGGAAAAATCTCCTGCTGCTCTCTTTTAACTGCTTAACATCCTACTCGCTGCAACTTTGCCTGGGAAAATGCAAACACAGGCTCTTCTGGGCTGCTGCCTTAAATAATTTCATCTGATTCCAAATCAGACCTGTTGGCAGGCATTAAGAATAACCACTAAGAAATTTTCTTGCCGACGGTCTCATTTGCTTGTGTGGGTCATATAGAGGCGTCATTACTAAACTGAGACCGTTTCATAAAAACTCTCTGTCGTAGATTTAACTTGGTCTTTCAAACACAAGTGGAGAATTGATTTGTTAACCTTGGGTGAAGTTTGCTCGGGCAACTGCAAGTTCTTATTCTGAAAGAAAGGTCGTGTGAGGTGGAACTGGCTGGCGCATTTCCATATCTTACAGGGAAAGCACCTCTTTACTGCAGTTAATATAAAACTCAGGGACATATCTTATCTAAAACATATCTTAACTCTGAAATAAATCAAAACCACAGGCCGAAATAAGAAAGGAAAGGCATGGGTTTGATAGTGTATCAAAATTCAGGTAAAATAATCTAATTTATAGCATCTAACTTACCTACATATGTCATTTACCCTCTCTAATGTACCCTATAATTTATGGATTTGGCACAGACACAGTTAAAATTATTGAATAAAATTAGTGGTGATGGTTCAGAGGTGGAGTAAGCATAAAAATGCTCGCTCACGATCTATTTAACTCTGAAATAGTTCATACTTTTGCAGGTTAAAGTCTTCTTGTTGAAACAAAAGTCTCTGACTGATCAATTTATTTAATTTCAGAGACCTGAAAAAAATCCAGGATCATATAACTTTATCCACAATCAAATCAAGTAATTTATCCATGTATGAAGAATATAACAACACTAGTAAGAGATGTGATATCATGTAAAGGATTTTTTTCTTTTACTGTAATTTGTTAATATCTCAGAATTAAACAAAAACCAACAGTGTTTACTGCTCAGTAAGGATCGCCCTGGTCTGCATTGTAATTATAACACTTCTGTTTTTTTTCATGATGAGAGAGACAGATGTGTTTTGGTCAACTTCCACTCTTTTTCAAGGGTCCATTTCATCAGTGTGTCTGTTCCTGGTCCAGATTAAAAAAAAAAAAAAAGCTCACGCGTATGAGACAAACAGGGGAGTCCAAGTTTTATCCAGTGAGAGATTTGGATGGAGCTGCCAGAGTCTTGGCACGCCGCGTCATCCTCATCAGCAACGGAGAGGCTGAACAAATGTGACAAACCAATGCCCAGAGAGAGCAAACAATACCACAGTGCATTTAAGGCCGCCGCGACAATTACACAAGTGTTGAAAACAACTGATCGATGGCGATATTTTTCTTTTTGATCACTATGCAGTAAAACTTCTCCATATGTTTCTCCAAACTTCTAGCTGAAGTGAAAGAAACAGACTCACAGAGAATGCAAGGTGCCTGGAGCCGAGAGACGCGTTGCTAGCAGCGAGTCAATGATGTCAGGAAATGCCATTGTGGCTTTGTTTGAAAATCCATTAAATTCTCAAGTGCAATTAATTTTTTATGAAAAGAGAAGTGTCTCACAGGCCACAGAACACATACACAGACACCAACACACTGGACATAAGCTGGGCTCGACCTAAACAACAGAGACCATGTCCAGATAAAGTCAAATTCGGTCAGAAACTAATTATTGTTTTGATTGATTTGACATTTTTAATTAATCTTTTAATCCTTATGTCAGCAATAATGGCAGAAAATAGTTAAATATGACATTGTGATTTCTCAGAGCCTAAGGTGTCTTTTTATCCATCCATCACTTCAAAAGCTAATGTAAAGACATAATAATCATAAACTCAGTTTACTATCATACAGGACAAATATTTAAGTAATATTTTAGTGATGTAACAGTACTTGTACTTGAGTACGGATTTTCAGTACTCTTTCCACCACTGTTGTTTGTTACAGCAGGGCACAGAGGATTGATAGAGAGCTGAACATTATGGCGTCACAGTGAAGTTGACCTTTTGCTGTTGACTTACCGCATTCAGCGAGAATAGAAAAGACAACCCAAAAACACAACGTCCACGACAGCAGAGAAAAAACTTAGAGAACATATTTGCTGTTTCTTTATCTATTCTGTGATGGTCAGACAAATCAAGACATCGCCTTTGGGCTCTGGGAAATTTAGATTAATTGCAAGTTCAAGATTTATTAATGTTTTGGACCTTCATCAGACTAATTTAACAAAATGCAAGGAGAGTTAAATAATATATAATAATCCACATGGGCCAATGTAGTGTTGCAGTGTGACCTGATTGGTCCACGTGGATTATTCCTGTTCACAAATCTTGGATTTGTAAGTACAGAGGACAGTGTGCAGGAGTCTTATTGCTTTTCATTGATGACTCTTGTCCTATGCACCTGTCCACTTACAGGCGTGCAAAACTTTTTGCTCTTTGAAATATCAAAAGGTTAAAATCAAGTTTTGCATCTAACGTTTAAAGCGGCTCCTTAAGTTTACAATGGAACCCTGATGCTGGTGACCTAGAAGTTTTTCAGGACATGACAAATCGCCTGTCAGGGATGTTCTGTAAAGCAACATCTTTATTTTTGTGCATGTGTGAATTAATAAGAGGGTAATAAGCAGTCAGACATTATAATTCACCAAATACCAATAGTAATACCACAGTAAACAACCGACATCATTGCACATTACTGTCACCATCATTTGAATGAGGCCGTGTTCAGTTCAGTATTAGTGTTTACTGGAGCTGTAGTCTTATAGTTGCTGACTTGGCCTTACTTGACAAAGTTTCACTGAGCTGGCAGAGATGATAGATTCTGTTGGTCGCATTGTTTTTCCAGCATCCCTATTTGGCTGTTCTGACCCTGTCATTTATAATGGCCCTAGTCCATGTTTAATTCATGCAAGCCCCGCAGAGCGAGGCTGCGTACAGGAAGCTGGCTTTACAGGCGACAGCCATTCCACTTTCCTGCCTCAGATATTTTATCAAGACGGAAAGATTTATGTCCAGCACGCTGTACGTCAAAAACGAGGGACAAGCCAAGCCCAGTTCCTGCACCCCTGCTTGCTTCAAATTTCAGATCAGTGTACTAACAACCTAACAACTTCCTCCGGCTGTTCTCCAAAGCGCCCAGCAATCACACCCTTGTAAATCCGAGCTGTAGATGTAAGTGACACAGTGTAAACACTAATCAGTTATTTCGCAGGCTTTATCTTCACAGTGCTACTGTGTGGTGGCATTAGCTGGGTGACTTCCAAAGTTGCATCAGAGAAGCCCTCACAGAGGTGCAGTCTCCACAGCCTAATTAGCTGCTCCAGTAGCTGCTGTCAACACCACCATCGTGGGCTTCAAAGCACGGGCTCAAGCTTGTGATCTGTCTAAATATTTCTTTCATGAAACCCTCGTCATATCAGGGCTGCTATCACGCAAAAAAAAAGTGAGGAGGAGGAGGCGGAGGGTAAAGGAGCAGGAGGAGGAGAGGCTGGAATCAGGTGGTGAGATGGAGCCAATGGAAGTAAGCTTGACCCCCCTCAAAGTATTTGAAGCTCTTGTGCATGTCATGAGCAGATCCAGGGGGACTTCTGTGATGCATGAAAAATCTCTTTTCATCCGTCCTCACTTACACTCCCTGATGCTGCACGGCATTGCTCCAACGGTCAAAACTGGCTGATAGCTCGCTGTTGTCACCACATCATCCATAACTCAGTGGATGTTCACACCCCAGATCAGCCTCACAGTACTAACATTTGACGATTTGTTGTTTTTCTTTTAGTTTAATACGCCACATTAGATTCCTATATTAATGTCAATTTCCCTACCAGAGGCAAGAATATTCTTGACCAAGTTTACACAAACATCCTGGGAGCAAACAAAGCCACCCAATCTCCACACTTTAGTTTATCAGGCCACATTTCACTGGAAATGACTCCATCCTACAGACCTCTAATCTGTAAGCAAACCAGCTGTTAAAACTGTGTTAGTCAGGAGTGGAGAAGCCACCTCTCTACTGCAGCAAACTTAGATGGTTTGGCCTACATAGACTTCTCTACTGAAACAGTATTAACCACCAAAAACATCAAGGTGTATCCAAACCAAAAACCATGGCTGGATAGAAATGCACAGGCTCTGAGACAAGATGCTGTCTGGGAACAGGCTGGCCTACAGCAACACCCAGAGAACTGCAGAGGGGCATCAGAAAAGCTAAGCACAGGCACAAGCAGCGCACTGAGGGGCGCTTTGAAAACAACAACCCCCGCAGCATGAAGAAGCATTAAAGTCACAACAGACTACAAGAGCTGCACCTCACAGATCAGTCATGTCGTCTCACTCCCTGACACCTTGAAAAAGTTCTTTGTGTGCTTTGACAACCAGAGCAGCTGAGCGGGAGCTCAAATGACACCACCCAAGGAGGAGCTTTGACACCATGAATGAAGGGTTTATTTGACTGAGGCAGACATGTTGATTGTTGGACGAGTGGAAAGAAGAGCCGAGACGTTTTGGTGAGTTTGAATGATGACGATGAGGGTGATGTTAAAATTTTTGCAAAGGGAGTCTGGTTACTTTGGCGAGGGCAATAAAACAGCTGTTTCTGGTTCAACAAAACGTCACTGGTTACTCTTTTAAAAAAGGTCTCTCCCTGCAGGGATCCTTTCTACAACCTTGTCAGACACTTTGAATAACAACCTGAGCCCGTCTGTGGCAAAAACAATCACAAGCAAACAAGCAAGCATCACCTGCGCCGCAAGCTCCGTGGTGCGTCATCTGCACGCCGTTTCTGTCACTCTTCTGTCTCCATCAGTTTTAGTTTTGTGGTGATTTTGAAATCCTGTTTGTGAAGTTTACAGCCATGCTGTTGCGTCACTCGGCGTAAAACAAGAGCAGAAACTTGCGCTTGTTTCACCCTCTAGTCAGTTAACCATCAGTGCATGTTGTCACAAAAATTAGTGACAGCTAATTCAGTAATATATATATGATTCCCCTGACTTACAGTTCTTAATTTTAATTTTATTCTGTGTATTCTGTAAGCTTATCTGTTAATCATGTTATTGTAATGCATGTTGACCAATAAAGGAAAAAAAAAGACCACTCGACTGAGGGGTTTCTGACTGATGATTTGAATCTTTGACTTTAAGGGGGCAGCCCTAATTTTTGTCTTTCTACCAGTCACTTTAAAGGTTTATGTAATCTATACTATATATCATACTATATGAAGAATTTGAGGAGTCTCACAGACCACAAAGAAAAATCAGGCTTACCTAAAGAGCGAGCGTTGCGGTTTGACAAACATACTGCACGAGCAATCCTTCATAACAATCCACATTCTGCAGGGGAGAATTAGCCTACACTGCTCGAGCTGAGGCTGGAAAGATGGTTGAGAGTGAGTGCTACAGACATTCTTGGAGTGTTAATGTCATCATGATGGCCTGACCATGGGTCCGCAAACTGACAGACCATCATCTGCATCTGGCCTCCAGGCACGCTTGTGGTCCGTTGTCTCTCGAGAAAGAAGCGGAGGGAGAAATCTGCAGTTGTTTAAAGGTTACATAACACAATATTTGGAGGTGATCTATTTCTTAGAAGGACTGTGGCAGCGGTGGTGACGGCAGTGGTGGTTGCGGTCGGGCTGGAAGATTCTAATCACATACCGGCTCTGCGTCTGCTGCTGCAGCTGAAAGCATGTATGTTAAATATCCTGAATGAGATGAGCGACAAGATGGAAATTTAAAAAAAATGCATGCAAGAATCGTATTTCACTGAATGTTAGAAGGCATGATAGTCTTGCTCACTGTGTTTCCTTCATGGTTTCATGTGAGAGATTAAATAAGACAACATGATGCGATGTAAAAATGGCTGTGGGGAATCTCTGGAGACCGAGACCTGCATGCATCCACAGTCATATGCATGCACATATGCAGGATATGCGTGCATGACCCAAATACCTTTTAGTGTTTTTCTTTCTTTTCTTACTATTCCTCCCTCTGTGAACGTTGGTTTGTGTAACATGCTGTATGGACAGGACTCAATCTAAGAGGCAATCCTCGTTAAATAATAATAATAATGGTCAAATGACAAACACACACAAATATTCAACAAAATAAGGGTCACTCATTTGCACAGAGAACATTCCAGTCTTGCAATGGAGCCAGTTGTTAGACGAACTGACACTCGACCACACAGTGAGATGTTTTCAGAAAACTGATGTTGAAACCATTAGTGACGCACATGACATTACAGTTAATCATTTTTTATACACACACACACACACACACACTCACGCATACACTAACACACATATACTCTCACCATATTATTTCATTCATTTTATGTTTTTGCTCATGTTGGCTTACGGGACTTTTGTATTTGCGTACGTTTGACGTCTTTGCTCACAATTTGCTTTTCTTTCTTTTGTTGTTGCATTTCTGCTGCCCTGTTTTAGTGTGCTGAAATAAAATAAAACAAAAAATAAAATGAATAATGTCCATGCTCTTTTTCACACATTTAGTCAGAAACACAGACTCTGACGGTAGCCATCCATTAACTAAGGCCTTGGCATTAAATATGTGGGCCTCAAGACAAGGACAACTTGTACGACAGCATCTATAAGAGATCAATAGGCCACACCTGATCACAGTAAATAGCTAACACTGAACTTGATAATTCAGATGATTGGAATTTTTCAGTAACAATGTGGTGACAGTGGGGGTCATCATAGTTCACTTTAGGGCCATAAAACTCTCAGTGAGTCCATCGAGCGAGTTTTCTCAGACTCCCTGTCAACAGCCTGGTAAAGTTATCTCCGAGCAGACCGTGCACTTCCTCTCAGACGTCCGTAAATAAAACTGTTGTTTGGTCATTTCAGTTTTGAACGAATATTCATTTCTCTTCAGAAAGTGATCAGAGAGCTGCTTTTATTCCCCTCATCAAAATAAAAAAGCTACTGTAAGTAATATTCTTAACATTTAAGACAGATAATATGGAGCAAAGATAATAAATATTATTTCGACACTAACTGCACAACAATTAGATGCTCAAAATGCATATTTTTCTTTTTACCTGTAGGTGTATTTATCCATCTAAATCGTGTGAGTATGAGTGAGGGATTTGGAGACACTGCCTCTCAAATATAATGGAACTAGATGGCACTCAACTAGTGCTAAAAAAAAATACATTTGAAAACTCAGCGCTGTGATAAGAGAGATGGAGGAGGTTATAGTTCCCCTTTTTTATTTTCCTTTTCTCAAAACCCTTTGGATTGGTTTTCATGGAGAAGTAATAATGAGGTGTGATTAAGCTGTGTTGTTGAAATTATGTCACTGCGAGGTGCACATGCATCCACTGGTGTAGTTCATCATGGGGCGAGTCCAGGTTTGTGTAGAAGGAGTGTGTGAGATGAATGACTGGATGCCAAAGCTCCACTGAGGACACTCTACAGCTGCACCACCATTCAGGATCCATCTAACACCAACCTAAACTGAAATTAAGAAAAAAGACGGGGCTTGCCGCTCACAAAAGCAGAGACCAGCTCTGGCCAGGCTTGGACCGAGGCCTTTTAAGCTGTGACACGGCACACAGAGCGAGGCAACAGCATGACAGGCTGTAAACTTTACAAAACCACAACAACAAACACCACAAACCACAAAACTAACTGATGGAAGTGGAGAAGACGAGCACAGGTGATACGCTGTGAGACACAGCCCAACCG